>NC_050177.1:15579762-16209762 GCF_008315115.2 Sander lucioperca
TTGTTAAACTTGCTTGCCCAATTGCAAGCGGCAGATCATTGGTAAAAACTACAAAAACAAGAGGCCCTGGGCAACTCCCCTGTGGAACACCACAGTCTAACGCCTTGCTGTTTGAAAAAGTGCCATTGTAATATACTCTCTATGATCTACCGGACAGGTAACTTCTTAACCACGAAATAGCTGAGTGTTTAAAGCCATAACAAATAAATTTACCAATTAAGAGATCATGATCAATCACATCAAAAGCAGCACTGAAATCTAGCATAACTGTGCCCACAAGCATCGACCGGTCAATTGATGTCAGCCAGCTATCAGACATTTGTAACATAGCGGTACCAGTAGAGTGACCAGCTCTGTATGCATGTTGGAACATAGATGTTAAACCATTTATAGAAAGAGAATCTTGAATAAAGTACAGGCAAGATGCTAATAGGCCTGCTGTTTGGACCATTAAAAGTTGACTTTTGGAATAGGAAAAATCTTTCCTTCTTTCCATAATGTTGGACAAACACCGCTGATTAAGCTTCTATTAAAAATATGACAGATAGATTTGGAAATGTATGAAGCAGATAATTTTAACAGTTTACAGTCTAGATGGTCCATACCTGCAAGCTTATCAGCTTCCAGAGAGTTCAACAATCTCTCTACTTCATCAACACTAATCTCATGAAATTCAAAAGCACAGCTTTTTCCTCTCATGAACCCATTTCTTATTTCATTCAGAACTTTCCATATTTTTTTACTATCTTGACCACTTTCAGAAATTCTCTGTTGATAAAAAGTTCTCTTTTTTTCTCTATTCATTTTGCAGACCTGATTTCTTAATTTGCGATAATCTTTTATATAATGTGCACTTGATAAGACTGCAACATTCTTGGCATCATTTCTCAAAATCATAAATTTCTTTAATGAATTGTCTATCCACGGAGCACTTTTGGCTTTAACAGGAAATTTCTTGAAAGGGGCATGTCTATTAGCAATAATCATAAAATAGTCCATGAAATTTTTTAAGCAAGTTCAGCATCCTCAACATCACATACATTAGCCCAAGGAATGCTATTAAGTTCCCCAAGAAAAGCCTCTTGATCAAATTTATTATAGGATCTAGTAAAATAATTTTTGCATTAGCTAATAGGCAACTTCGTTCTCCTAGAGACAGCAACAACATTATGGTCACTGAAACCCACTGGAATAGACACAGGTCTGGAGCACATATCTGGAGCGTTAGTATAAATATGATCAATGCATGTTGAAGATTTGACCTCAGTGTGATTAACAGCGATTCTTGTTGGTTGAAATATTAATTGAGATAGTCCGCAGGCATTAGCCATAGACAAGAGCCGATTCTTCAGCGGGCAATTCTCAGATAGCCAATCAATATTGAGGTCACCTAGTAGGTACACTTCTCTAGTTTCCTCTGTAGCCCTATCCAACATGGCACATAAACAGTCCAAGTACTGTATTGTCGAGCTTGGAGCCCTATAACAGCAGCCAATCAAGATAGACTTCAAGTGCGCCAGTTGCACTTGAAGCCATCACTGTCATGTAGGTTAAGGTCATGGCATGTTTTTACTGGAAAGTGGTCACGTATAAAGATTGCCACCCCTCCACCAAACCTATTTCTATCCTTCCTAACACAGAAAAGCCATCCAAAGCCACCTCTGAATCATCAAATAAACAGTCCAAATGAGTCTCTGAAACAGCCAAAACATCAATCTTATTATAATATTATAATATTATTATATCTTGCAAAAAGATGGAGAGTTCATACGTTTTATTTCTAAGACTACAGATGTTAAAAATCATGTTAAAGGTATTTACCATAAGTACACTTAAAGCAAAATAAAATCTCTGTTACTCATAATAGCAAACTTTACAAAATAATGATAAACCGCATTCTACTTCAAGCACATTACCTTTGAATGAATTCCAGTGTGAAAGATGCTTGCTCTTGGTACACCAGATTGAAGTTGTAGTAGCTAGAAAACAAAGCTGCCATTCCAGCCACGAAGTTGGGATGTGGAGGCACAACCACCTGACCCTCGATGCTCCAGGGGTCGTGCAAAGTCAAACGTTATTATAATTTATACATTATCAGTTAAATCGAACAATATATTAATGACGTCTGGAATGAAGGAACGGCGGCAAACAGTCACTGAAGAGTGTATATTTTCGGAGCAGTGACCTCTGGACGAAACACGACCAGACTTACGTTATGGGCTTTCGGTTCAATAAGACATTTCTCGAACTATTGGGACTTCGGATTAACATTAATGGGCCATCTGCAGCCCCTCTGATCTGAAGGCAATGCGGCTAATGCATGCGGTTAAGTTAGCTGGCTTTTGCTTCACTAAAGTTGACTTTAGTTTGCTAGTGTTAGCTAGAACTGCAAAGAAATGTATTACAGTCAGTCACACATAGCTGAAGAAAACATTGTAACGTTGGGCTAACTTTACTTACCAAAGACATGACTCCGTGGCGGTGGCATCTGACTGTCTGCTGCATGCTACAACACAAACGTTGAAGTCCACTACTACGCTCAGTTTTTTTCAAATTAAATAAATATGAAAAGGGTTAACGTTAACATTATACCTACTATACTTTTACTTTGGGTTTACCATTAAACTGCTTCGCCTGGGATTGCTTGTTGAAAATATCTTCTGAAAATTCTCCAGCTAACATTAGCTATAAGTTAGCTTTATTTTGGGGCCTGCACTAGACTGATATACGGTCAATTTAGGTTATTTCGAACCAACATTAACAAGTTAAACCACAATTTAATTATGTAGGCAATTTATAATAGTATACGTTACGTATATATATTATTGTGGATGAGTGGAGTGGAAATGTGGCTGCTCCTCTGCAATCTGCCATCAAATGGTCTTGTGTCAAGCTAACCGCCTCATGCAACGCATGCAACAGTAAATAACTGTACTATTGCATCATTTACAGCCAAGCGCAGATATGCCTGTAATTTATTGTGGAAAAAAGCTGTCAACTACTGTAATAGTTTTTTGACCGACAATGCATTGCAATATACAGCTAAACTTTGTAAAATGACAGAACAAGAAGTTACTGTAAAGTTTTGCTGTAGAAATTACAGAATGTGTTACAGTGTGTTGTTGCCACAAGATTTAGCATGTAACATGCACATGGTTGATAGGGGGGGTAGGTGATATGTTGTGGACCAGTCTTCATCAATGTTTGGACTTTCATCAAGGTATTCAATATGGTCACTCATGTCAAAAGCAACTGGGTCTGCTTTACCTTTATCTACCTCAGCATCATCCTGTGCCCCAAGTACATGGAAGGCTTTGATGGAGTTGGAGCCACTATCAGTTGTGGTTCTTACAACTTTGCACTCTAATCTTATATTGACAATGGACATAATTAAGAGCACCACCAAGCATGTCAAATGTTTGAGACCCTCTCAATCTTTTGCAAGTTAGTGCCACAGATCTTCTTTCCACGGACTTTTCATGCATGTGACACTAAGGTAACTGCTCATTATCTGTTATGTTCCATTCTCTAAAGAACTCTGAACAAAGCCTCTCTCATCTGTTTTTTTCACCTTAAGAATATTGTGAACTGAACCCTGCCATGTGTCCAATTCTACAGTGCCTAAATTACTCCCAACCCCTGCTTTATTTTAGTCAATGGTCACCACTCCAAACCAGCGCCTCCTGCAGTGTTTTTCCCCCGACTGTATGTCATGGTTTTCATTGGCCTCTTTGCAATTGGATAGTCTAAAAAGTAGCAAAGTAGATTACATAGTGTAATGCATACTTAAGTAAGTAAATGACTCAATTACAGTAACGTGAGTAATTGTAATTCGTTACTCGTTTTGAATACTTCCCAACCCAATCTGACTATTGACCTAAATATAATTTTCAACATTCACTGTCTGTGCAACGCACTGTGAATTCATCTCTCTGGCTTTCTCTGTCTCAGCTTCATTAAAATTCCACACCCGTTTCTGCAGTGCTCTCTGCAGTTTTCCCCTAAAATACAGGGGAAAGCATCCAGTGTCGGGGGGGGGGCGCACACTGCCTCATTCGTGGTGTCACCTCATTGACAGCAAACAGAGAAGACAATTGAGTGGCTCAGGTAGTGGAGCACAGCTGTATTTGTCGTCCAAAGTACATGAATTTCCAGTGACAGTACAGTGCTGGAAGCTTGTCTCAGACTGTGGTTTGGGGGGGACGGTGCTTAACCTTGTGTTTCTCTCCCTTGACTCAGAATAATATTAAATATATTGAATTGGTATGATGCATTTTGCCATTAACCACCAAATCGCACATTGGAAGTCAAAGTAGCAAAAAATAATGGCAAGCATTACAAAGTGGCATGTCTTATAGGTAATACGTATAGGTATTTATATGGGTATTGGGGGTGACAGAAAACAGGAGGAATGACATACAAAAAACATGCATAGCTGGAATTTACCCAGGAAAATGCAGACTGAACGGCACAGCAGTGCTTTGAGCTAAATGTTAACACCAGAATGCTAGAATACTCACAATGAAAATGCTAACATGACATGAAAAAGTTGGGCAAAAACAAAAGTTGGGCCTGATGGGCATTTTATAAACCAAAGTATGGATTTCTGTATCAAATGTCACAGTATCCATTCATAGTTGTTGAGATATTTCAGTCTGGAACAAACTGGTTGAGTGACTAACCAACATTACCATTCATGAAGCCATGCTTACCGTGGTTCGAGACAAAAGTATATTAGAGTAGTCCTGTTGTAGCTTGAATCAAATTTCTGACCGTCACTTAACCAAATATGTAATAACTGAGTCACCCTGGACTCATTGTAACGTGATGCCACTTCACCTGGCACTGAACCAACTTGTGCATTGTAAATATTATATACTACAGTAAAAAACTGTATTTTTCTTTTACCCCTTAGTCTGAATCAACGAAAGTACATTTTCAGGATTATTGCCGGACATTGCTCTGGATGTCCTTGACCTTCCGCTGTCTGTTGCTGCTGTGGAGATAGGTCTGGGCGACTTGATAATTATTGTCTTCTTTTAAAATTATGTGCACCTTTTGAGGGGTGCCATCCCACCCATATATTTAGTCTGCCCTGCTCCCCACAGGGGTTAGACGACGATTGCTCCGCCGGAAGATCTGCCGGATGTCCCTAATTTTCAGCCGGTTTCCCTCACCTTCCGCTTTCTTTGTGTTTGCAATCTAAACTCTGACCAATTTATCTCTGCAGGGTAAATCGAGACAGCTAGCTACACTATCTGTCCAATCTGAGGTTTCTCTTGCACGACTAGAACAGCTTTTGAACAAGCACACGTTGCACCAAAACAAGTTCCTTACCGAGGCTATTTTGTAGAGGCACTGTTATTGCGTCCGGCGCTTAGTGCCGCCCAAGACCAGAGCACGTTTTTGACCTATCCTGGAATGCTGTGTGGACTAGCCGGACCTTCCTCCGCATTGCTGTGGAGAGAGGTCTAGCAATGCAAGACAAAGAGAGAAGCACTGCAAGCTAGCACATTGACTTAACGTTACAGTTATTTACTGACATCAAATTTGGAAAGGAGAGAACACAAGTTTACCTGATTGCTGTTCATGCAAATGACTCTCAGATACCCCTTTTCGACCAACGCAAACCAAGTTCTAGTTTGGGCTGGTGCTGGTTCACAGTTGGTTCAACGTGCAAAGCTTCTCAGAAGCTGTTAGCTTTTCCACAGGCTAGAGAGCCCAGAGAACCAGGTCATTACGTCACTGTATACATCGTCATATGTCTCAGCTTTGGCGGACAATGTCGGACTACATCGTCATTTATCAAATGTTTCTTCTGGCTTTGCCAGCCTACATTGACATCAGAACAAGACGGTTGGAACACATTTGTGCTGCTCATCTTGAATACTATGGACGGAGATTATGTTCGAAAAGATAATGTGGGAGTCGGTAAAGTTTGTCATCTTGGTTCAGAGTACAGAGCCACCGTGTTATTATTGTATTACTTTCATAAGTATAAGCGCAAACTGATAAACCTTGGCTGCGGTAAATTTGTAATCCTGTAAATAATCTCAAATTTTTGGTATCGGTAATTGGATGTCTTTTTTGTCCTGTAACTTCAACAGAAAACAGTTAACTTGTTTTTATATCCTAATTACATACCGCGGTTCCATGTATACCGTTACTTTAACCCTAAATATTCAAGGAACACAAGGATGTAACCATTTTTTCTTTTCTAATCATTTCACTCTGTTAAACTGTGGCAGGATTATGTAGCAGGATTCAGGTAGAATCACTACTGCTGTAAAACTGGAACACTCTGTTTCTTTCCTTGATACCCAAGTCACACAATGACAGAGATGATCATTCCCCTCACTGAACTTTCTCTTCTTTCCATCCTGAATCCTCTCCTTTTGCTCTCCCATCTCAATCAATGAGTGTAACTCTGTCCACAGAGAGAGACTCTAATGGCGCTTTTCCATTACATGGTACCTGCTCGATTCGACTCGCCTATCGACTATCGACTATCTATCGACTCAGACCTATAGGGGGCGCTATAATGAACAAAATTACGTGTGTGTTTGGAATTAAAACTTACTAGCGGTGTCTGTTAATAATGTGGGAGGTCCTAAGGCCGACACATGCCAATTTGTGATCCATCCATCCATCTTCTTCCGCTTATCCGGTAACGGGTCGCGGGGGTAGCAGCTCCAGCAGGGGACCCCAAACTTCCCTTTCCCGAGCCACATTAACCAGCTCCGACTGGGGGATCCCGAGGCGTTCCCAGGCCAGGTTGGAGATATAATCCCTCCACCTAGTCCTGGGTCTTCCCCGAGGCCTCCTCCCAGCTGGACGTGCCTGGAAAACCTCCCTAGGGAGGCGCCCAGGGGGCATCCTTACCAGATGCCCGAACCACCTCAACTGGCTCCTTTCGACGCGAAGGAGCAGCGGCTCTACTCCGAGCTCCTCACGGATGACTGAGCTTCTCACCCTATCTCTAGACGCCAGCCACCCTCCTGAGGAAACCCATTTCGGCCGCTTGTACCCTGGATCTCGTTGTTTCGGTCATGACCCAGCCTTCATGACCATAGGTGAGGGTAGGAACGAAAACTGACCGGTAGATTGAGAGCTTTGCCTTCTGGCTCAGCTCTCTTTTCGTCACAACGGTGCGATAAATTGAGTGTAATACCACACCCGCTGCGCCGATTCTCCGACCAATCTCCCGCTCCATTGTTCCCTCACTCGCGAACAAGACTCCAAGGTACTTGAACTCCTTCACTTGGGGTAAAGACTCATTCCTTACCTGGAGAAGGCACTCCATCGGTTTCCTGCTGAGAACCATGGCCTCAGATTTAGAGGTGCTGATCCTCATCCCAGCCGCTTCACACTCGGCTGCGAACCGATCCAGTGAGTGCTGAAGGTCACAGGCCGACGATGCCATCAGGACCACATCATCTGCAAAAAGCAGCGATGAGATCCCCAGCTCACCAAACTGCAACCCCTCTCCACCCCGACTACGCCTCGATATCCTGTCCATAAATACTACAAACAGGATTGGTGACAAAGCGCAGCCCTGGCGGAGGCCAACTCTCACCTGAAACGAGTCCGACTTACTGCCGAGAACCCGGACACAGCTCTCGCTTTGGTCGTACAGAGATTGGATGGCCCTGAGAGGGGACCCCCTCACCCCGTACTCCCGCAGCACCTCCCACAGTGTCTCCCGGGGGACCCGGTCATACGCCTTCTCCAGATCCACAAAGCACACCGGTTGGGCATACTCCCAGGCTCCCTCCAGGATCCTTGCGAGAGTAAAGATCTGGTCCATTGTTCCACGACCAGGACGGAATCCGCATTGTTCCTCTTCAACCTGAGGTTCGACTATCGACCGAACCCTCCTTTCCAGCACCTTGGAGTAGACTTTACCGGGGAGGCTGAGAAGTGTGATACCCCTGTAATTGGCACCACCCCGGTCTGCCACTCCTTAGGCACCGTCCCCGACTTACACGCAATGTTGAAGAGGCGTGTCAACCAAGACAACCCCTCCACACCCAGAGCTTTAAGCATTTCTGGACGGATCTCATCAATCCCTGGGGCTTTGCCACTGTGGAGTTGTTTAACTACCTCAGCAACTTCCACCAGGGAAATTGACGACAATCCCCCATCATCCTCCAGCTCTGCCTCTACCATAGAGGGCGTATTAGTCGGATTTAGGAGTTCCTCAAAGTGCTCCTTCCACCGCCCTATTACCTCCTCAGTTGAGGTCAGCAGCGTCCCATCCTTACTGTACACAGCTTGGATGGTTCCCCGCTTCCCCCTCCTGAGGTGGCGAACGGTTTTCCAGAAACACCTTGGTGCCGACCGAAAGTCCTTCTCCATGTCTTCTCCGAACTTCTCCCACACCCGCTGCTTTGCCTATTTCACGACAGAGGCTGCAGCCCTTCGGGCCCTTCGGTACCTTGCAGCTGCCTCCGGAGTCCCCTGGGATAACATATCCCAGAAAGACTCCTTCTTCAGTCGGACGGCTTCCCTGACCACCGGTGTCCACCACGGTGTTCGTGGGTTGCCGCCCCTTGAGGCACCTAAGACCCTAAGACCACAGCTCCCCGCCGCAGCTTCAGCAATGGAAACTTTGAACATTGTCCACTCTGGTTCAATGCCCCCAGCCTCCACAGGGATGCACGAAAAGCTCCGCCGGAGGTGTGAGTTGAAAGTCTGTCGGACAGGGGCCTCCTCCAGACGTTCCCAGTTCACCCGCACTACCCGTTTGGGTTTACCAGGTCTGTCCAGAGTCTTCCCCCACCCTCTGACCCAACTCACCACCAGATGGTGATCAGTTGACAGCTCTGCCCCTCTCTTCACCCGAGTGTCCAAAACATACGGCCTCAGATCAGATGAAACGATTATAAAATCGATCATTGACCTTTGGCCTAGGGTGCTCTGGTACCAAGTACACTTATGAGCATCCCTATGTTCGAACATGGTGTTCGTTATAGACAATCCATGACTAGCACAGAAGTCCAACAACAAACAACCACTCTGGTTTAGATCAGGGAGGCCGTTCCTCCCAATCACGCCTCTCCATGTGTCTCCATCATTGCCCACGTGCGCGTTGAAGTCCCCCAGCAGAACTATGGAGTCCCCTACTGGAGCCCCATACAGGACTCCATTCAGGGTCTCCAAGAAGGCCGAATACTCCGAGCTCTTGTTTGGTGCATACGCACAAACAACAGTCAGAGTTTTCCCCCCCACAACCCGCAGGCGTAGGGAGGCGACCCTCTCGTCCACCGGGGTAAACTCCAACGTAGCGGTGCTCAGCCGGGGACTTGTGAGTATCCCCACACCCGCCCGGCGCCTCACACCCTGGGCAACTCCGGAGAAGAAAAGAGTCCAACCCCTATCCAGGAGTATGGTTCCAGAACCGAGACTGTGCGTAGAGGTAAGCCCCACCAGATCCAACTGGTAGCGCTCCACCTCCCGCACAAGTTTCCTTCCCCCACAGAGAGGTGACGTTCCACGTCCCCAGAGCCAGCGTCTGCTGCCCGGGTCTGGTCCGTCGAGGCCCCTGACCTTCACTGCCACCCATGTGGCAGCGCACCCGACCCCAGCGGTTCCTCCCACAGGTGGTGGGCCCATGGGTTGGAGAGAGAGGTGCCACGTAGCTTTTTCGGGCTGTGCCCGGCCGGGCTCCGTGGCAAACCTGGCCACCAGGCGCTCGCTGACGGGCCCTCCATCTGGGCCTGGCTCCAGACGGGGGCCCCGGGCTTCCTCCGGGCAGGGTCACATCATCTCTACCTCGTTTTTTCATGGGGTTTTTCATGGGCCAATTTGTGATGTCATAACATAATTGATCTGGCCGCCATATTGTATTTCATCAAAAACACTAAAAAGTTTTCACAGGTCACAAAATTTCTCAGATTTTCATTAAACTTGGCACAGATCATCTTCAGACCAAGCCGCACAAAAGTTATTCCATTGTGTATTGATATTCAAAAGCGTTTGCTCGTCACAGCCAATCAAAATCGACGGCGAAGCTGCTAAACAGGAAGTGAACTCTTATCTCGGGGAGGCTTTCATGTATCAAAACCAATTCTCAATACTTGGACTCATGACCAAGCCCCCAGGAAGAGCGCCGAGTCTAAAAGCCACCATGGGCTGAGCGGATAACGGTGGTACTGCACCCCATGGCCCAGAAAGACTTTTCACATAGACTTTGCATGGCGAAAGAAACGTCTATATTTCAGCGGATAATTTGTTTCTGGGTATATCAACTTACCAGCCCGAACACTGAAAGGGTCCTTGTTTTAAACGTTATGTTTTTAAAATTTTTAACATTCACTAGAAGCGAATCCAGAATTATTAAATTTGGCATGATGAACGTGCATAGTGGACGCGAGCAGAGCCGCGGGACTGCGCCCGCCCGCTCACATGACTGTTCTCCCTAGCTCATGTAGCTAGCTGTAATAATGGATATAGCTAATGGTTGTAATTCACCATGTGTTATCTTATGAAGTCATGATACATCCCAGGGATGTATGTATGTAGCTGCTGTAAAGCCTGTTAGCTACGTGGATGTAACGTCATTAGCGTTTCCCAAACTGGCGGGCTATCAGCTAGCTAGCTAGTTGCTAACATCAGGGGTAGCTAGCAGGGCTGTATTAAGATCTATACATAGCTAGCTATATGCCTACATAACGTTACTACAAACATAGTGATTACATCGCCTTGGTTCTCTCTTATGATACATCCGAGGGCTGTATGCTGTAAAGCTTGTAACGTGGATGAGAGCTGAAGCCATGGATGAGCTTTGTTCACGAAACTGCAGGCTAACAGCTAGCTAGCAGCACAACATAATTATTAAATCTTCTTGGTTGTCTAGCTAAATACATCTACCGTTTATTTAGCTAAGCATGTAAACGATAGGGAACAACGAAAACACAGTGTTTAACGTTAGTGAATATTTTAGACAATGAAAACGGCGAGTTCATGAGTTCGCCACTTGTAAGAGACACGACAGAGAAACTCATGAACGCGCATGTTGCTACCGGTTGCTATGACAACGCAAACAAATTGTTGCTAGTGCGCATGCCCATCGTGAGCCAACCAGCGTTATGGGCCAACAATGCGGAAGAGCCGAGCTCCATGTTTGCTTTATGCGCTTTTGAGCACTCTCATTGGAATGTACGGGGCTTTCCGTCGAACACTGTATCCAGTTCTCTTAATACATCCATGCTCATGA
Source organism: Sander lucioperca (assembly GCF_008315115.2). Classification (NCBI taxonomy): domain Eukaryota; kingdom Metazoa; phylum Chordata; class Actinopteri; order Perciformes; family Percidae; genus Sander; species Sander lucioperca. The sequence continues at coordinate 15,590,981 of NC_050177.1, forward strand.
CCCAATTGGCAGGAGGCTCAAGAAATTTGGTGAGTTTTGACCACTAGGGGGGCGCTAGAGTTACAGGAAATAAGCTCATATCTCAGCAATGCTTTCACGTATCGAAACCAAACTTGGTACATGGACTTTGGACCGCATCCTGAGGACGTAAAATAAATTTGGTGACCTTTGACCACTATGGGGGCGCTATAATTACAGGAAGTAGGCTCATAGCACTGTAACAAAGTAAATGAGCTGATATCTCAGCCATTCTTTATCCAATTGCCATCAAAGTTGCTGTGAGTGCTTGCTCATGCCATGGCAACGCCATTCCTGCTAGTGTACTGATTGGCCCTCTCATTGCTGCTTGCAGCTATATTTAGAATTATAATGCCTTTATTGTCATTGCACATAACAACGAAATGCAATTGCACTTCCCCTGGTGGTGACACATAGTATGACAAGACAACATAGTAAAACATGAATTAAGACATAATAAAAAGAGACCTAAGTTATATGAACACAGTAATAAATAAATAAGTAAATAAATTATGAGAATTGATAAGTAGCTAAAAGAAGACATAGTCCATAAAGTGCTGTGCAGTCCATATGTGTCATGAGTTCAGGTGTTTTATGGCACTTGGATAAAAACTATTCAAAAGTCTGGAAATGCGACCGTGGAAAGATCTGTAACGCCTTCCAGATGGCGGCAGAGTGAAGAGGTTGTGACCTGGGTGGGAACAGTCCTTAATTATGTTTTTTGCCCGCTGCAGGCATCTGGTGTGATATATGTCAGTGAGTGAGGGGAGCTGTGTGTGAATTATGTTTTGTGCTGATTTCCTGACTCTGTCCAGTGCCTTTTTGTCAGCAGTGGTGCAGCTGCTAAACCACACCAGAATGTCGTGCGAGATGATACAGAAGAGTTATAAAAGGATAAAAGCAGCTTCTGGGGGAGGTTGATTTTGTTGAGTGACCTGAGAAAGTACAGCCGTTGGGGACAGCCCAACATGAGAAGAGATGACCTGCAGAGGGCCAGCTCCCCCCTCCAAAAGGTCTGGGCCGTCTCAAGGCAATGACACCCATGAGAGAAAGTGAAGAAAACTAAATACAGGGAGACAAAAGGAAGAAAAAAAAAGAAGGGTGGACTCTGTAGCCCTCCCCAGCCGCCTCTTTTCCAGGCTATTGTATATTCTGTATGTATGCTGTGTGTCTGATATTTCGCTGCTGTAGCACTGACTTTTCCCAATAAAATCTATCTAATCTAATCTAATCTGAACCCATTACTATTAATTGATTAATTATTATTAGTACGTGCAGGAATGAGCGTGGTAATGGGAATAGCGTGATAGGAATAACTGACCATATTAGGACATGTTTTTGGTCCTTGGTGGAGGGATCAGATGAGGTAATGCCTTGGTATAAGACAGAAGTCTTCATTCCCAGGGGTTATTTCTGTTATCTGTCCCTAAAGTCCGCACTGAACTGGGTAAAAGGGCATTTAAATATGCCGCGCCCTCTGTGTGGAACGATTTGCAAAATTGCCTGAACCTTGGTGAGTTGGTCTCACTAGATGTTTTTAAAGACATTTTTAAACGACGTGGAGGCAAGGATGGCTGTACATGTTTTTGACTGATTGACCTATTTGATCCCTGAAATAGTTGACTTCTGGCAAACATAGTTGAATATCTTGATATTTTATGATCCTGTAATTTTTTATGTGTTTTCATTGTGAATTGTTATATGTTTTATGTCTGAAACTCGGTTAATTGTGCTGCTGCCTGTCTTGGCCAGGACACTCTTGTAAAAGAGATTCTTAATCTCAGTGAGTATATTCCTGGTTAAATAAAGGTTAAATAAAATAAAAAATAAAGAAGGGTTTTGAGTAAGATATCAGATCCTCTGCAGAGATGTGTGTCAGTTCTCTTGTGTAAATAAAGAGATCTTATTAACCCATCTACAGCTTCAAGAGTTTTCTTCATCAAAGTATTAATTTTGAGTCCGGCCAGCCACAACAATATTATTAGTATTATTTATGTAGTTATTGTACGTACTTATTAAGATTATTATTACTTTTTATTTACCTATTTATTTATTTATTTCTCTCTCTCTCTCTCCTAACACATGCCTCTGGTCACAGTTATTCATATATAACACACTGACCCAACACACCTTCATACATGCCCACAGACATTTAAAATCCTAACAAAAACAACTCAATCTGTGGCATATTTAAATCATATTGCATGTGTCATACATCTTGTGTTAATGTCTGCATATTTTGTTACACCTTTGTCTGTTTGATTTGTCACACTGACAAAAGAAAATAACAATAATGGTCTGTTTAGCACTGTCACCATACAGCAGGAGAAATGAAGGTTTAAAATTGCACAGTGTTGAAGGTCTACATGCCCCACAACACTGTGTACATACCAGTTTCCTTATTTGATCAATCCACACTCCCTGATTGGCTGCCCAGTCCTCACATGACCCGGAGATTGATCTGGTCTGTCGTCATTAAGAATGTTCCAGTGGACAGTTAAAGCTGATGGGGTGCACTCCTTGAATATCAACCAATTTAAAAATGTTTATTAAACGTTACTTTTTCTTGGAAGGATTGATTTTAAATAGAATTGAAGAAAAATAAAAAAAACATGTTGAAAGGTGGGAAAGGTTTATTAAAACTGAAGGATGGTAAGAAGTTTTGTATTCAATAGGGAGTACAGCCCAATGGGGAGTTCAAAATACTGGCTATTTGTCTTATTCTTTTTATGGAAATTATTGTTTTTGTGCCTTTTTGTCTGTCACTCTGATTACTCTGAGAGATCATTTGAGTTCATCAAAAAATGGAGTTGTCGATAAGGAAGCTCAAGCAGCTTATTATTTTTGTTAGTTTTTATTTATTTATTTGCATTTCTTTTTCTTCTTTTTAATCTTTTGATGTTGGTTGTTAATTGATGGTTAGACCTAAGGCCTGTACTACGAATCAAGATCAACATGTGTAACAGATGGAAAGTCTGTTAATTTTCAGTTATTCTAGATTCGGATTCCCAGCCACACCAACGTAGAGAGAAAGACACAAGAATATATAAAAATAGGGTAGCACTTCAAATTACGGTAATAGTGGGGTAACAGTGTGATAAAGAGATAATATATAGGTAATAACATGTAATTACCAAAGTAATAACTTGGTAATACATCACATTAATAAGATGTAATACTGGGGTAATTAGGTGATAAGAAGGTAACAGATGTAATAACATGCAATTACCAATGTAATAAGTAGGAAAGGGTTCGATAATAACCATATGCATATCTGGGGTAATGGTAATATAGTTATATTAATATTGTAATAACATGGTAATAATGGGGTAATATATGTTGATGTTTTCACAGTATTATAGGCTACTATCAGCGCAATACCTTCCAAATTAGATAAAACTTCTTGGAATTTAAAATTGGTAATTACCATATTATAAGTCTGCATTTTGCTTTTGTTTCAAGGTAATACTTTACAAATTATATGTTTAATCTTGTGACTTCTTACCTGGAAACACATCTGATAGTTTCTCTGTAATAACCATGAATCTGTGCTGCAAAATGCTAAACTGCCTGTTTCTATTTTATTACATGTAATATTAGAATAACAGAGGTGCAGAGATTACCTGGAAATGCTTCTGGTAGTTTCTGTGTAACAACCATGAATCCGTGGTGCAACTTGCAAAACTGCCTGTTTCTATTTTATTACGTGGTAATATTAGATTAAACAAATCATCCAAAGGTGCAGCAATTTCCTGCACATGCTTCTGGTAGTTTCTGTGTAACAACTATGAATCAGTGGTGAAAAATTCAAAACTGCCTGTTTCTATTGTATTACATGGTAATATTAGAATAACAGAGGTGTAGAGATTACCTTGAAATGCTTCTGGTAGTTTCCAGGTAATCTCTGCACCTCTGTTATTCTAATATTACCATGAAATGTGTCTTTTCCTTCATGCATGTAACCCTGTGCAATCTGACCAGCAGTTAAACACCTTCCACCATCAATCACTGGAGACTGGGATCGTCGTAACTCAGTTTATTTGACTTAGAAAGGGTCAAACTGGGAAATGAAACACAATGACCAGTTGCTTACATACTGATGAGTCACAAACATTATACAATCATATTTGTAAAAACAATATAACTACACGACACTGTAATGCAGTAGTATATACAGTAGCTAACAAGTAAGCTGAAATAAAGGAAATACGTAATGTATTGTTATACAGTGTACATAGTATAACCTATATTGTTTATCTAGATAAACTAAAATATTCTTACATGTAGCAGACGAGAACGTTGCGTTTGAAATGAACTGAAATGAACCTTGAATCTATTCTGAATAAAAAACCCTTTGGGATACTAGTGCTGTGTGAGATGTGAGATAATGTTAGGCACCCCACACACACACACCTGGCACACACGCATGTACGCACATACCCCACCACAGCAGGGTCTCGGGGACTCGTAGAACGAGGCCGCGAGGGTAGTAGCGAGAAAATGAAAGCAAACAAACGGGGGTCTCCGAGACCCAAGGCCGAGGCCGCGGCAGTTGACACCGAGTGAATTCAAATATATGCGAGCGAAAAAATAAACCAGGGTCCCGTAGGACGAGGCCGCGGAGGTTGACGTGAAATGATACACATGAGGGTCGCGGGGACCCGGAGCACAACGCGAGCGTAGTAGAAAAGTAAATAAACTAAACAAGTCCCCGTGACACGAAGGACAACACAAGGGTTAAGGCACTGAACATTAACTGAATATGACTGAAAATCATTGTCATGAAGGCCCTCTGTTGATGCCGTACTGGTCACCTTAAAACTCTCAGTAAACTCTCATTTAAAAGCCCTGATCTGGCCAGCTGAAGAATCAACTAAATGAACTTACTTTTATAGAAAGTATATCAGTGTTTAAGCAGCATACTTATTCATTATCACACAAGAGTCCACTTTGACTCTTTGAGTGCCCTTTAAATAGTTAATTTATTCAGTGATTATAAAACAAAACCGTTGCAATTGCATAATTTATCATCTTCGTTTGTGCTGCTTTTGTTGCAGTAAATCCATTTGCTGGCTGCTTCTTTGTCATTCTGTAGAAATGATTCAGATGCAAATAATCTCAAATCATGATAGTCTTTTGAAATATTTTTAAGAATTCAGTTTGTGAGTATGAGAAGTTGAAACGTTGCCATTAAAAAAGGATAGGACCATTTAAGGCTAATTATTTATTTGACACACTGTCAGATATGATATGGAGTTTGCAATGACAAACATAATTATTCTGTTTTAACTGCTAATCATGTGCTGCGGCAGGTGCCCTTTCTGCTTTTTTTTCATTATGATTTTCTTCTAATTTAAAGGGTAATATCAAGGATTTGGCATTTTCTACCTTATGATGACTGAAAGAAATTGATCTCTCAGACATTATTCTGTTAGATCAAACCTGATCTTACATCAAGAGTAAACTGCACTCTTTGAAAAACTACACAAAAAAGTGTGTACTTCTTTTCTCTCATGCTTGTTCCCATTTTTTCATATGCAGTTAACAGCATTGGTGCACAGCCACTGATCAGCTTGCTGAGTCTTAAATAAAGGTTTGAAATGAAAGGTTTGAATTTTCATCAGCTTTATTTTCTCCACCCATATCTTCCACTTTCCTTGCACGGCAGCTGGATGTTATGTCTGAAAAACGTTCAGTATTGGGTCCTGTTGGACTCTGTTGTGTTATGCACTGCGGGTGACAAGTTACTGTGCCTTTAAGGCTTACAGCAGTGTTTTACGGCAAGTGTCGAAAATGTAAGGTTGGCGACAGTTCAGTAAACGCAACATGAACGAAGCAACACGGTGTGGTTATTGAGTCCTACACAAACATAATAATTGGCGAACGAGGATGTCTGAACTCGTCTTACCACCACCGCCGCCTTTCCTACCTGTTCCTGGTGATCCAGCTGTTCCCTGGGATCGCTGGCTAACGTCGTTTGAGGATTATTTGCTGGCTTTGGGACACTCGGACCTGGCGGAGGCGAGGAAGTGCGCGCTCCTGCGCCATTGTCTCGGGCAGGAGGGACAGCGAATCTTCGCCACGCTCACCTTATCGGATGATAAGTCCGTCACAGCCACGGCCGCCTTGAAGGCTCACTTCAGCTCTGGAAGAAGCCGGCGGATGCACCGTTTTGAGTTTCGTCAGAGGACCCAAAAGCCGGGTGAGACCGTTGCTCACTACGTATCAGCATTACGTGAGCTGGCTAGACTCTGTGATTTTGGGGCTTTGGAGGATGGACTTATAGTTGACCAGTTAATAGAAAAAACGTCATGTAACCAACTGAGGGAGAGACTTTTACTAGAGCCAGACTCCACGACACTAGCGGACGCTCTAGTAATTGGAAAACAGTTAGAAACGGCCCTAATGGAGGCGCACAAGTTCGGCCGCGCTTTGCACGACCCTGTGACATCATCACCACCGTCAGTTCAGCACACAGAGCCTGCAGAGACGGCTGACAGGGTGAGTGACAGTTTGGATGTACAGAGAGTGGACAGGGGGCCCAGGGAGAGTGGGCACAAGAGCTGTAGCAACTGTGGCTCCACTAAACATACAACCAGGGATCAGACATGTCCTGCCCAGGGAAAACGTTGTCGTAACTGTAACAAGTTGAACCATTTTGCACGCTGCTGTCGCTCCTCTCCTGCTTGCCATGATACTGCTGCTGTCCCCATAAACACTGTACAGACCTCACAGCCTTCGTTCAAGCTCTGCACATGCCGTGTGGGCACAGCTCTCATTCCACTCCTCGTGGACACAGGAGCGAAAGTGTCAATCCTTAACAAATGCACATATGACCGCTTCTTCAGTCACGTGCCTTTGGAAGCAGCGGCTAAACCCCTATTAGGCTACGGCCATTTCCCCATCTCCACTCTGGGTGTGGCTCGCCTCCCCGTCAGGTATGATCAACAATGTGCACCTTCCACCAAGTTTTGCATCACCCGGAAGGGAGCTAACATTATGGGCCTAGACTTGTTCCTCGCCCTGGGTTTTACTGTGAGTGATGCTAGGGGCCTGCATGTCCTGCAGGTCGCCGCTTCCTGGCCTGACCGCTACCCACAACTGTTCAACGGGCTGGGCCGCATGACTGGATTTGTACACCAGCCTACTGTTGACCTGTCAGTCCGCCCTGTTATCCAGCCCCTACGGCGCATTCCCCTGGCTCTCCGGGATGCGGTGGAAGCAGAACTACATCACCTGGTGGAGGAGGACGTCATAGAGCCCGTCGACGCCTCACCATGGGTGTCTAACCTGGTGATAGCCAAGAGAAAGGGGGGCGGACTGCGACTCTGTGTCGACCTCACAGATGTAAACAAAGCCATCATCCCTGATAAGTACCCCCTACCTACGGCTGAGGAGCTCACTAGCCATTTCAATGGCTCCACTGTTTTCAGTAAGATGGACTTACGTAACGGCTACCTGCAGGTCCCTCTGGCTCCTGCCAGCATGGACCTTACAGCGTTTGTCACGCACGTGGGGGTCTTCAGATTTAAACGCATGGCATTTGGACTCTCATCAGCCCCAAGCTGTTTTCAGAAGATAATGTCACTCATACTGGCAGGTATCCAGGGCGTTTCCATCTACCTGGATGACGTGGTGGTGCATGCCCCCTCCACCGCACTGCATGACGATCGCCTGGAGCAGGTCTTTCGGCGTTTTGAACAGCATGGGGTCACACTGAACTCTGAGAAATGCATGTTCGGGGTTGAGGAGGTTGAGTTCCTGGGCTTCAGACTCTCGAAGGAGGGCATCGCCCCGATTATGTCCCACACTGAGGCCATTCTGTCCCTGCCGGACCCGCAGTCGCCATCCCAGCTGTCTTCCTTCCTGGGGATGGCCGCCTACTACCTCAGATTCATGCCACACTACTCTGACTCAACGGCCCCCCTGCGCCGGCTGCTCAGGAAGGATGTTACCTGGGAATGGACCCCGGCCTGCCATGAAGCCGTGCACATCATCAAACGGCAGCTCACGTCCCCACCCACACTGGCCCATTTCAGCTTGACCGCGCCCACCATGGTCACCTGCGACGCTTCTGGGGTGGCGCTAGGCGCCGTGCTCTCCCAGACTCAAGAGGGGATGGAACGCCCGGTGGCTTTTGCCTCACGGGCACTTACTCCAGCAGAGCAGAAGTATTCGGTGGGGGAGAGGGAGGCCTTGGCTTGCCTGTGGGCGTGCGAACGCTGGCATGTTTACCTATACGGGAGGCCTTTCACCATTCGCACAGACCACCAAGCACTGACGTCACTGCTGGCGACTCAAGGCTCGGGGCACAGGCCCATGAGACTGCTGAGGTGGGCTGACAGGCTAAACCAATACAACTTTAGACTGGAGTTTATGCCGGGGCGGGCCAACACGGTGGCCGACCTCCTGTCTAGAGCTGTGTCGGTGACGAAGGAGACGGGCGGAGTGACATCAGACACAGAGAGCGACGAAGACTGGGTCCACATCCTGCACGGGCCCCTCAGTTCAGTAGTCACTCTGGCGGAGCTGCAGCAGGCCTCAGCTGCTGATGAGGTCTTCACAACTCTCCGTACCTACGTCCAGGACGGCTGGCCTGCCAAAGTGGATGACAGGCTGCTACCCTATTACCGCTTCCGTAACGAGCTCTCCTGCTGGGGGGCGGTGTGCCTAGCCCGTGGCCACCGTGCGGTCGTTCCGGAGATTCTCAGGTCCAGAGTACTACACATGGCGCATGAGGGGCACATGGGGGTGGTCAAGGTGAAGCAGCGCTGCCGCGACACAGTGTGGTGGCCCCACATAGACTCTGATGTTGAGGAGCTGGTACGTAACTGCGCCTGCTGCCTCCTGAGTGGGAAAACTGGTCAGCCTGCCACAGCCCCTCTCACCCCGACCCCTTGGCCGACTTCACCCTGGGAACATATTCAGGTCGACCTCTGTGGAGAACTTCATGGGGCACCTGCTCACGCTCGCTACCTGCTGGTTGTGCACGATCTTCATTCAAAGTGGCCGGAGGTTTTTCAGCTGAGCTCCATCACGGCACACTCAATCATCGACCGTCTGGACAACCTGTTTGGGCGCTGGGGCCTCCCCGGTGTCGTCACAACGGATAATGGGCCCCAGTTTGCGTCGGCGGAGTTCACAGAGTTTCTCACGATGCGGTCCATAAAGCACATCAGGACGGCAGTGTATCACCCAGAGAGTAATGGGGGGGTGGAAAGACTGAATAAAACGCTCAAGAACGGAATCCGAGCCTGTCTGGAGGAAGGGAAAACCTTCAGCGATGCACTCACCCAAACTCTCCTGACCATCGGGGCATCCAAGCATTCCACCACAGGAGTGTCACCTGCATTGCTCATGATAGGGCGCGAACTAAAGCAACCACTGGACTGCTTGAGAGCTGAGCCAGCCCCTGTACGTGGGAGCCCAGGGCTCCAGAAAGCAAGAGCTCAGGTGAAAGGTTCGCAGGCTCGGATGAAAGAGAGGTTTGATACCACGCACAGAGTGCAGACCCCCTCACTTTCTGCAGGGGTTTGGGTCAGGATCAAACACCTCCACCGCCAAAATAAGTTACAGTCATACTGGTCAGAGCCCCTGCGGGTGACTAAGCAGTTGGGGCCGGCCACTTACAGGCTGGAGAATGGGACTCGTTGGCACTCAAACCGCCTGCACAGAGTCGCAGCCCCCACAGTACCTGCATCAACTCTGTATCCAGCAGCGGCTCTAGGTTGGCAGCCCAGGCCAAGAGCTAACCGGGTGGGAGGTAATCCACCAGCACTGCCCGATGCAGCTTCACGGCCAGCACGCCCTCAGAGAATGAGGGTCCCGCCTGTCTGGCATGGGGACTATGTGACATGATGATGGCGACGCTGGGAAATGTGGGCTGAATGTTTCAGTTTCCAAGGGGGTGGGGGGAAAATGTTATGTCTGAAAAACATTCAGTATTGGGTCCTGTTGGACTCTGTTATGTTATGCACTGCGGGTGACAAGTTACTGTGCCTTTAAGGCTTACAGCAGTGTTTTACGGCAAGTGTCGAAAATGTAAGGTTGGCGACAGTTCAGTAAACGCAACATGAACGAAGCAACACGGTGTGGTTATTGAGTCCTACACAAACATAATACTGGATTCTCGCAATATCATCACTGGGTCACATATCACAAAAAAATCTATCTTGTCAGGCTCCAACCAAATGCTTTTTCTGAACTACCAGCTTAACGAACCAATCAGCGTCTGCTGAGGTGCTACTGGCAGCTACAGGCATGGTTTAGGTGCCAAACTGACTTTTCAATTGGTTTCTTGTTTCTTGTTGTAAAGCTGTTCTTTAGTGTTTTCAGTTCTTGTCGTTTGGGCTCATCCCAATGTATACATCCTGTACATCCCAGGGCTGTAGTCATGTTCACCTTTGTCGAGTCCAAGACCAGGACTAGTCAAAACCGAGTCAAGACCGAGTCCAAAGAGGTCCAAGTCGAAGACTAAGTCCAAAAAATGTTGAGTCCAAGTCAAGACCAAGTTCAAACTAGAAAATGCATTTCCTGCGGAAAATGCATGGGAATGCTGAATAGCTGAATTGCTAAAGCTAAACTGGTTGAATAGCTTAAATCATTAAGAAGAAGTTGAAGTAGTGAGAATAGTTGAAAAAGTGGAAATCGTTTTAATACGTATGAATTTCATTAAATTATGCTAAACTGAACTGTTGGCTTCAAAAGTTGAATAATGACAAAACACGTAGAACATTGTGAGGTCTGAGTTCATTTTCTAACCGATAATCACTCACAAATGCAGAAATATGAAACAAATAGTACGAAAAATCTTAAAGCTCAAATGCACTACACGCTAAAAAATCAGGAAAATTGTTAGAGTTGGAAGCTAAACTGCATTAACCAAGTGAAGAGCTAAAATACATTTTAGAAAAGCTGGAAGCTAAACTGTAATACTGTCAAAAGTGGACGTTTCAATGAATTGACTAAGAAGACTTATTATCAGCCATATCCGTTGCATAGAACAAACAAGCAGAAAGAGAGAGAGAGAGGAAAAAGAGAGGAAAGATAAAACGAGAGGAAAAAAGAGAAAAGGAATCAACTTTCAATAGCATATATGTCAGTGGTAACACACCTTTGGAGCAAGTATGGGTTAAGTGTTTACTTCAGGGACACATTGATTGATGTACCTCAGTGTGTGTATATATGTGTGGCTGTGTGTGTGTGTGTGTGTGTGTATGTGTCTGTGTGTGTGTATATGTGTGTGTGTGCACGTGTGTGTGTGCACGTGTGTGTGTGTGTCTGTGTGTGTCTGTGGGCGTGTGTCTGTGTGCGTGTGTCTGTGTGTGTGTTTGTTTGTGTGTCTGCGTATGTGTTTTGGTGTGTGTGTATATGTGTGTGTGTGCACGTGTGTGTGTGCACGTGTGTGTGCGTGTGTGTGTGCGTCTGTGTGCGTGTGTGTGTCTGTGTGTGTGTTTGTTTGTGTGTGTGTGTCTGTGTTTTTGTGTGTGTGTGTGTGTGTTTGTGTGTGTGTCTGTGTGTGTGTGTGTGTCTGCGTATGTGTGTTGGTGTGTATCTGTGTGTGTGTGTGTATGTGTCTGTGTGCGTGTGTCTGTGTGTGTGTTTGTGTCTGTGTGTGTGTGTGTGTGTGTGTGTCTGTGTCTGTGTGTGTGTGTCTGTGTGTGTGTGTGTGTGTGTGTGTCTGTGTGTGTGTGTGTTTGTGTGTGTGTCTGCGTATGTGTGTGTGTTTTTGTGTTTTTTTTTGTGTGCGTGTTTATGTGTGTGTGTCTGTGTGTTTGTGTCTGTTTGTGTGTTTGTGTGTGTGTGTGTGTGTGTGTGTCTGTGTGTGTGTTTTTTTGTGAGTGTGTGTGTTTGTGTGTGTGTGTGTGTGCTTGTGTCTGTGTGTGTGTGTGTGTGTGTGTGTGTGTGTGTTTGTGCGTGTGTGTGTGTGTCTGTTTGTGTGTCTGTGTGTGTGTCTGAATAGATAGACAGAAAGAGAGAGAGAAAGAGAGAGACAGACAGAGAAACAAACAGACAGACAGACGGACAGAGACAGACAGAAGTGGAACACTAAAGCTGTAGACTAATGTTCATATTACTGCCTGTAGTATTCAAGTCAACTGTCTGTGAAAGGGTTGTCATGGTAACGTATGACCAGTGAAAACCCCCTTTGAAGTCTGTGATGAGATCTCTTTGATCTTTAATCAGGTTAACGACCGTGTCACCTGCTGAAACTGTCAGCTGGCCACACTGGAGCTGTTCAAAGACACAGAGCAAGCTCTCAAATAAAGCCTCAGACTGCTAAAACGATAAGTTCTATCGGTGAAATGATGTAATCGTGAGCACCACAAGACCTTTGTGAACGTATTGATGTAAAATTTATGTTGATAAACTTAAAAATGTGGGCATATCAGCGATTTAAAAAAGTGGTTCGCTCTGCGTTTCGCTGGGAAATGTGGAAGACTTTTAATATGGCAGTGGATGGAGGAAAATGTGGAACTGTCGTCATTTGGAAGCTCATCGAGCCAACAGTATAAGGCATATTGCAAAAGTGAGCACACTGTCTGAAACTAGACAAAAATACCTACGTTTTGATGTATAAATTGTGTATGACAAGTAGATATTGTGGGCGTGAGAGCAATTTATAGAGAGGGGACAAAGATTTTATTCCTAAGCTTCTGCACTCTAACGATGACATCATCCACTCTAGGACACGCAATACACACTCCATAGAAACGCAGAAAAATCCTGAAATGATCACTAAACTTAAACAGCTTTTTCACAAAAACTATAAAAGATATCAAACTGAAAAGCAATAGTTTAATACCTGAATATTTTGTGAACATTTTAAAGTTTGTTTGGCGTCTGTAGGTGAAAGTATGAAGGAGCTGAAAATTTTGGGAGCGGAAGAAGATTTGAAGGATTTGAAGCATGCTCTCATTCACTTCAATGTTAAAAAAACGTCATAAAAAGCTGAATATTTTAAAAAGTATAAATAGTAGAAAAAAAGTTGAAGAAGTCCCATCATTAGCTGAAAGAGCTGAACATTTTAAAAGTTGAATGGTTTTAATAGCTGAATGTATGCTGAAGTTACGGAGAGCCAAAAAACGTACGGAATAATAAAATAAGCAGAACTAGAAAATGCATTTCCTGCGGAAAATGCGTGGGAATGCTGAATAGCTGAATTGCTAAAGCTAAACTGGTTGAATAGCTTAAATCATTAAGAAGAAGTTGAAGTAGTGAGAATAGTTGAAAAAGTGGAAATCGTTTTAATACGTATGAATTTCATTAAAAAGTTAAAAGCTTATGCTAAACTGAACTGTTGGCTTCAAAAGTTGAATAATGACAAAAGACGTAGAACATTGTGAGGTCTGACTATATTTTCTAACTGATAATCACTCACAAATGCAGAAATATGAAACAAATAGTACGAAAAATCTTAAAGCTCAAATGCACTACACGCTAAAAAATCAGGAAAATTGTTAGAGTTGGAAGCTAAACTGCATTACCCAAGTGAAGAGCTAAAATACACTGTTAGAAAAGCTTGAAGCTGAACTGTAATACTGTCAAAGATGAAAGTTGAAATGAATTACCTAAAACGGCTGAAAGAAGAAATACTTTGTATTATTATTAGACACTGCATAGAACTAAAAAGCATCAATCTAGCTGATATGAGATGTGAAATATATTAGGTAAAAAGAATGGGGCTGAACAAAAGAAACAGAAACAGACAGACAGAGACAGACAGACCGAGACAGAGAGAAACAAACAGAGAGACATGGACAGACAGACAGAGACAGAGACAGGGAGAAACAGAAACAGACAGAGACAGACAGACAGACAGACAGACAGACAGAGAGAAACAAACAGACTGACAGAGAGACAGAGAGAGACAGAGACAGGGAGAAACAGAGACAGACAGAGGCAGGGAGAAACAGAGAGAGAGAGAGAGACAGCGACAGACAGAGAGAGACAGAGACAGACAGAGAGACAGAGAGAGAGAGACAGAGACAGACAGACAGACAGACAGAGACAGACAAAGAGAGACAGAGACAGTCAGACAGAAGTGGAACACTAAAGATATAGACTAATGTTCATATTACTGCCTGTAGTATTCAAGTTGACTGTCTGTGAAAGGGTTGTCATGGTAACATATGACCAGTATGTGTGAGTATGTTTCTGTGTGTGTGTGTGTATGTGTTTGTGTGTGTGTGTGTGTCTGCATATGTGTGTGTGCGTGTGTGTTTCTGTGTTTGCATGTGTGTGTGCATGTGTGTGTGTGTGTGTTTGCGTGTGTGTTTCTGCATATGTGTGTTGCTGGGTGTATGTGTGTGTGTGTGTCTGCATTTGTGTGTGTTTGTGTGTATGTGTGTGTGTGTATGTGTGCGTATGTGTGTTGGTGTGTGTCTGTGTGTGTGTGTGTGTGTGTGTGTGTGTCTGTGTGTGGCTGTGTGTGTGTGTGTGTGTGTGTGTGTGTGTGTGTGTGCGTGTCTGCATATATGTGCTTGTGCGTGTGTGCATGCATGCGTGTTTTGGTGTGTGTGTGTGTGTGTATGTGTGTGTCTGTGTGTGCGTGTCTGTGTGTGTGTTTGCATGTGTGTTTTTGTTTTTATGTGTCTGTTTGTGTCTGTGTGTGTGTGTGTGTGTTTGCGTGTGTGTGTGTGTGTGCCTCTGTGTGTGAGAAAAGACAGAAAAAATATAATGTTTTTTATGTCTGGTGAAAAGTGCTGTGTCATGCTATAAAGATTATCACAACATTACGTTACATCTCATTTAGCTTACACTTTTATCCAAAGCAACTTCCAATTGCTATATATGTCAGATGTAACACGGCTCAAAGTGGGCTTCGAACCTGGGTCTCCCAATCCAAGGGCATGTGTCATAAAAGAAAAAAGAAAAAAGAAAAGGAAAGAAAACAGGAAAGAAAACAAATTGCTATGGGGATTGAGTGTTCTGCTTAAGGACACATCAGTTAATGTAGCAGAATAAGATTTGAACCCAGGTCTTCCATGTCAAAGGTATGTGTCATAACCACTACACTATGATTGAAAAGTGTTAGAGTTGGAAGCTAAACTGCATTATCTACGTGAAGAGCTAAAATACATTGTTAGAAAAGCTGGAAGATGAACTGTAATACTGTCAAAGATGAAAGTTGAAATGAATTACCTGAAAATGTCTTAATATTTAAAAAAGTATAAATAGTAGAAAAAAGTTGAAGAAGTCCTATCATTAGCTGAAAGAGCTGAACATTTTAAAAGGTGAATGGTTTTAATAGCTGAATGTATGCAGAAGTTACGGAGAGCCAAAATAAAACGTCAATAGCTGAATTGCCAAAGCTAAACTGGTTGAGTAGCTTAAATCCGTAAGAATAAGTTGAAGTAGTGAGAATAGCTGAAAAAGGGAAATAACATCTTGGTCAGGGACACATTGACAGGTGTACCACAGTGGGATTGGAACCCATGCCTCCCACACCAAAGGCATAAGACATGCAGAAATGTCTGAAAAGGCTGAAAGACTGCTGCTGCTGTCTGTGAAAGTGTTGTCATGGTGACGAGTGTTTATAAACATCCTTTGATCAGTTAACGACCGTGTCACCTGCTGATAAACTGCACCTGCTAATGCTGAGTGACAGACAGTGTGAGAGAACCCTTCAAACAAGCCTTCAAACAAGCCTTAATAAATCCACAACAGTACATGCTATCGAAACACCGACTTCACCGTTAGAGACACAAGACCTTTGTGAACGTATTCATGTAAAATTTATGTTGGTAAACTTAAAAATGTGGGCATATCAGCGATTTAAAAAAGTGGTTCGCTCTGCGTTTCGCTCAGAAATGTGAAGTATGTTAAACAGGGCAGTGGATGAACAGAGATGTGGAACTCTTGTCATTTGGAAGCTCATCGAGCCAACAGTATAAGGCATATTGCAAAACTGAGCACATTGGCTGAAACTAGACAAAAATACCTACGTTTTGATGTATAAATTGTGTATGACAAGTAGATATTGTGGGCGTGAGAGCAATTTATAGAGAGGGGACAAAGATTTTTTTCCTAAGCTGCTACACTCTAACGATGACATCATCCACTCTGCCAGACGCAATACACACTCACTAGAAACACAGAAAAATCCTGAAATGATCACTAAACTTAAACAGCTTTTTTACAAAAACTGTAAAAGATATCAAACTGAAAAGATAGAGCCGGATAACTGAATATTTTGTGAACATTTTAAAGTTTGTTTGGCGTCTGTAGGTGAAAGTATGAAGGAGCTGAAAATTTTGGGAGCGGAAGAAGATTTTAAGGATTTGAAGCATGTTCTCATTGACTTCAATGTTAAAAAAAAGTCATAAAAAGCTGAATATTTTAAAAAGTATAAATAGTAGAAAAAAAGTTGAAGAAGTCCCATCATTAGCTGAAAGAGCTGAACATTTTAAAAGTTGAATGGTTTTAATAGCTGAATGTATGCTGAAGTTACAGAGAGCCAAAAAACGTACGGAATAAGAAGCAGCAGAATAACTAGAAAATGCATTTCCTGCGGAAAATGCGTGGGAATGCTGAATAGCTGAATTGCTAAAGCTAAACTGGTTGAATAGCTTAAATCATTAAGAAGAAGTTGAAGTAGTGAGAATAGTTGAAAAAGTGGAAATCGTTTTAATACGTATGAATTTCATTAAAAAGTTAAAAGCTTATGCTAAACTGAACTGTTGGCTTCAAAAGTTGAATAATGACAAAACACGTAGAACATTGTGAGGTCTGAGTTCATTTTCTAACCGATAATCACTCACAAATGCAGAAATATGAAACAAATAGTACAAAAAATCTTAAAGCTCAAATGCACTACACGCTAAAAAATCAGGAAAATTGTTAGAGTTGGAAGCTAAACTGCATTAACCAAGTGAAGAGCTAAAATACATTTTAGAAAAGCTGGAAGCTAAACTGTAATACTGTCAAAAGTGGACGTTTCAATGAATTGACTAAGAAGACTTATTATCAGCCATATCCGTTGCATAGAACAAACAAGCAGAAAGAGAGAGAGAGAGGAAAAAGAGAGGAAAGATAAAACGAGAGGAAAAAAGAGAAAAGGAATCAACTTTCAATAGCATATATGTCAGTGGTAACACACCTTTGGAGCAAGTATGGGTTAAGTGTTTACTTCAGGGACACATTGATTGATGTACCTCAGTGTGTGTATATATGTGTGGCTGTGTGTGTGTGTGTGTGTGTGTATGTGTCTGTGTGTGTGTATATGTGTGTGTGTGCACGTGTGTGTGTGCACGTGTGTGTGTGTGTCTGTGTGTGTCTGTGGGCGTGTGTCTGTGTGCGTGTGTCTGTGTGTGTGTTTGTTTGTGTGTCTGCGTATGTGTTTTGGTGTGTGTGTATATGTGTGTGTGTGCACGTGTGTGTGTGCACGTGTGTGTGTGTGTCTGTGTGTGTCTGTGGGCGTGTGTCTGTGTGTGTGTCTGTGTGCGTGTGTCTGTGTGTGTGTTTGTTTGTGTGTCTGCGTATGTGTTTTGGTGTGTGTATGTCTGTGTGCGTGTGTGTGTGTGTGTGTCTGTGTGCGTGTGTGTGTGTGTGTGTCTGTGTGTGTGTTTGTGTGTGTGTGTGTGTGTCTGCGTTTGTGTGTGCGTGTGTGTGTGTGTCTGTGTGCGTGTGTGTGTCTGTGTGTGTGTTTGTTTGTGTGTGTGTGTCTGTGTTTTTGTGTGTGTGTGTGTGTTTGTGTGTGTGTCTGTGTGTGTGTGTGTCTGCGTATGTGTGTTGGTGTGTATCTGTGTGTGTGTGTGTGTATGTGTCTGTGTGCGTGTGTCTGTGTGTGTGTTTGTGTCTGTGTGTGTGTGTGTGTGTGTGTCTGTGTGTGTGTGTGTGTGTGTGTCTGTGTGTGTGTGTGTGTGTGTGTGTGTGTGTGTTTGTGTGTGTGTCTGTCTGTGTGTGTGTCTGCGTATGTGTGTGTGTTTTTGTGTTTTTTTTTGTGTGCGTGTTTGTGTGTGTGTGTCTGTGTGTTTGTGTCTGTTTGTGTGTTTGTGTGTGTGTGTGTTTTTTTGTGAGTGTGTGTGTTTGTGTGTGTGTGTGTGTGCTTGTGTCTGTGTGTGTGTGTGTGTGTGTGTGTGTGTTTGTGCGTGTGTGTGTGTGTCTGTTTGTGTGTCTGTGTGTGTGTCTGAATAGATAGACAGAAAGAGAGAGAGAAAGAGAGAGACAGACAGAGAAACAAACAGACAGACAGACGGACAGAGACAGACAGAAGTGGAACACTAAAGATATAGACTAATGTTCATATTACTGCCTGTAGTATTCAAGTCAACTGTCTGTGAAAGGGTTGTCATGGTAACGTATGACCAGTGAAAACCCCCTTTGAAGTCTGTGATGAGATCTCTTTGATCTTTAATCAGGTTAACGACCGTGTCACCTGCTGAAACTGTCAGCTGGCCACACTGGAGCTGTTCAAAGACACAGAGCAAGCTCTCAAATAAAGCCTCAGACTGCTAAAACGATAAGTTCTATCGGTGAAATGATGTAATCGTGAGCACCACAAGACCTTTGTGAACGTATTGATGTAAAATTTATGTTGATAAACTTAAAAATGTGGGCATATCAGCGATTTAAAAAAGTGGTTCGCTCTGCGTTTCGCTGGGAAATGTGGAAGACTTTTAATATGGCAGTGGATGGAGGAAAATGTGGAACTGTCGTCATTTGGAAGCTCATCGAGCCAACAGTATAAGGCATATTGCAAAAGTGAGCACACTGTCTGAAACTAGACAAAAATACCTACGTTTTGATGTATAAATTGTGTATGACAAGTAGATATTGTGGGCGTGAGAGCAATTTATAGAGAGGGGACAAAGATTTTATTCCTAAGCTTCTGCACTCTAACGATGACATCATCCACTCTAGGACACGCAATACACACTCCATAGAAACGCAGAAAAATCCTGAAATGATCACTAAACTTAAACAGCTTTTTCACAAAAACTATAAAAGATATCAAACTGAAAAGCAATAGTTTAATACCTGAATATTTTGTGAACATTTTAAAGTTTGTTTGGCGTCTGTAGGTGAAAGTATGAAGGAGCTGAAAATTTTGGGAGCGGAAGAAGATTTGAAGGATTTGAAGCATGCTCTCATTCACTTCAATGTTAAAAAAACGTCATAAAAAGCTGAATATTTTAAAAAGTATAAATAGTAGAAAAAAAGTTGAAGAAGTCCCATCATTAGCTGAAAGAGCTGAACATTTTAAAAGTTGAATGGTTTTAATAGCTGAATGTATGCTGAAGTTACGGAGAGCCAAAAAACGTACGGAATAATAAAAATAAGCAGAATAAATAAAGAACAGAATAACAATAGTTGGAATGCTGCTGAACAGCATTCCCACTAATGAGAGACAATCAAGATCGTGGAAAAAAAGGGTCAAATTAGGCCACATTATTTACTTAAAATTTAAAATGGAAATGTTCCCATTCTTGAACTTATTTCTTGTCCTGAAATGTTATAGTACAAACTACTCTCTGACATTGTGACCAAAATGAAAATGATTGATACCTGATGATTGATGTATATGATGCAACCAGGTGTATACCAGGCAACCAATCTCGATGCCTGTTCTAGATGGATTTTGAATTCTACTACAACTGTTTTCTAAACGAGCGTGCTTCAACAATGGTTTTGTTTTGAAGGAGGAGGTTACTTTAGAACAAAAGCATATAGTACTGGACTCGGTCGAGACCAACTAGAATATTTGGCGAGTCACTCACACAGTATAGGTGTTGTTAGATACATATTTTTTCTTTTTATATTGTCAAATGACTGCTAGAGCACAAAAGCAGTTAAGATTTGAAGGTTGAATTAAAGTCTAGTCCAACTCATCTATGTGCTTTGTGCCACAGCAAGTGGCATTGTTGAATTTTCCTTTCTATTCAGAATGTATTACTAAATATGTTGGTATAGTTAAGAGTAGGATGATTACATATCCCTGTTCATGGTACATGACTGTAAACGCCTTTCAGGGTTTTCACACTTACAGCTGGAAAACCGCCTCGGTTCACTTTTCATTACACTGCTTCAGGAGAACCCCTATCTCCTTCAGCCTCCTTTCTCGACATTGCTTTACTATGACACACAAATAACTAATAGAAGGGAAAATCTGTTAATTAAAAGCACTTGGTAACAGCAAGCTGGAGAAAGAATTTGTTGTTCACTAGTGTGACAATGAATAAAACATAAGCCCAATGTTTCCCTAAACTTCCATGCCAGTGCTGATCTGAGGTAAACCTAATAGATTTGTCATGCTTCCCCTGCTCCAAAAAGTGTTTTGCTATAAACCTTTATGCCCCACTGTTGCCCTTCACGCTGACATATGTTTGACACTGACATCTCATAGGTTTATCAACTCGGGCTGACTGTGCTTCTCTTTAGAGCATGTTGCTTCCAGCAGCTGGTAGGGATGGATGTCTCAGATGTCGGTGCTGATGGATAGGCAGCTCTTAGCCAAACCTCATGGGGCTTCTCAGTGCTGTCTGTGGCCTAAGAGACACAGTCGAGACTGATGGGGATTCAGAGGTGAACTGATCGACCAGTCTGGCATCCACACCCCGCAGCCCCTCTCACTGCGCCTGTAAAGTGAACTAGAGCAGGCGGCAGCAGTGGGCGGTGACAAAAAGCTGCGGTCAAGTTGATCAGCTTTCAGTCTGAACAGGAAGTCACAGAAACACTCACATCCTGTTAGGTCCGATTCCGATCTATTAAAATGTTATCTCATACGCACATATTTCAGCTTGTACACAGTCTCCAGTTGTTTTTATTAAGACAGAGCAGAGATGGCAAAAGTACTCACTTCCTGTACTCAAGTAGAAGTACAGATACAAATACTCTGGTAAAAGTAGAAGTACTGATTTAACTTCTTTACTCAAGTAAAAGTAATAAAGTACAGGCTTGGAAATTTACTTTAAGTATAAAAGTAAAAGTAGCCTTGCGAATGACAACCATTTTTTATGCCAAGCTACCTGGACCACACAAATGTTAAAAAAGGCTCTTTATATACCATTGCCTACATTTTAAATGGATGTCTGCCAACAGGCCTAAAACATTGCATATATGATTATTGTGACAGACTGGGACTCCAGGTTAATAAGATCCTGACTGAGTAGCAAGATATGAATTCAATTGTGATTCTGTGAGAATTCACAGATCCAGTTTCTCTTTTTTAATTTTCCCCTTAACATTTAAAGGAATCTACATGTATGTGTGTGTGTGTGTGTGTGTGTGTGTGTGTGTGTGTGTGTGTGTGTGTGTGTGTGTGTGCTCAAATATGGCTTCTGGAAAGAAAATGCTAACTTTACCGCCATCAAGCTGCAATGATTTGCCGCAAATGAATGCCGCCGAATCTGTTGAGTCATCTTGTAGTGGTGTGGAAGTGCAACATATATTCCCGTCCAATTAGATTGAATTTGGTATTGATGAGGCCAAAAATAATAACGGTAACTCCACTGAAATGATTTGAAACTAAAGTAACAAGCCAATTTTGTAAAATGTAAGGAGTAAAAGTAAAAAGTCGGGACAAAAATAAATAGTAAAGTAAAAATATCTGGAAAATCTACTTGAGTACAGTAACAAAGTATTTGTATTTTGTTACTTCCCATCTCTGAGACAGAGTAGCTGTTACAATGCTCTACATGCGATCTGTTGGTGATGTTAATGAACAATAGACTGTAGATGATCTGTGAACTTCATTGGAATTGGGGTTTGTACAAGCAACATTCTTTTTCCATTTTCTTATTCATATAGTCAACAAAACAGCAACAAAGAACATACAATTTTAATCATTTGGCAGATTCTAAATACATCAATGGTGAGGCACAGTAGCAAATATCAAGACTTGTGTTGAGATACCAAAGAGCAAACCAGGAGTCAAAAGAGAAAAGAAAAATTTCCTTTGAAACCACCATTATTACAATATAAATATATGTGACCCCTCATCCCACAGCTTCTTCCCTCAACCCCCTTAAATGTTTAAAGACCATGCCCTAGCAAGCACACTCTTCCTCCCTGCATTCGTGAATCTAAGTTTCTCAAGATGGAGGACTTTGCCGTTTATCAGTGTATTTTGCCCCCAACAGCACTAGGATTAGGCACTGGTTATGGTTAGGTTTGGGTTAAAATGCAACGTCCAGGATGGGCACTGCGAGGGGCACGGGCACAAGAGGACCACTGGTGTGAATAAAACACTTAAAAATCTCCTTACAAAAGCCGGGTTCGGTTATACAGAAAAGCTGTTTAAAAGACGGCCAGATATTAAAAACAGGTTAAAAGAACCACTGGACAGGACGGACAGCGAGATATTAAAACTTTAAATAAAAGGTCAACTCCACACCTACTCCGGTCTCTCTCCTAAAGACACTACAAAATAAATAATTTAAATAAATAAAAAAAAATATATAGAGAGAGTTATGTAAATAAATAGCCCGGTGTCACAATACAAAATTAATTCTTAACGCAATATTAAAAACATTATTTATCCTCAAAAATTAAAATGAAAACATTTAAAGGGTCTAAAATACTGTCTGAATTACTTGCCCTTGAGGTTAAAAAATATATACACATACCATTAAAAATGAGTAATAAGTGATGTGTTTAAAAGTGCTTTATGAAGTAAAAAGTGCCACATAATAAATAACCATAAATAATTTAAAAGAAGAAAAACATAAGTTGAATAGTAGAATAAAACCCCACTGTTAGTAAAATGCATAAAATGTGTTAGGTGCCTTGGAGGAAGCGGTCATTTTGAGAGAGAAATTACACAGCGATTACACAGCGATGATTTCTCAACCATTCATTTCAAACGACCGCACACCATCAGACTTCCATAATCGCAATATATGTTTTTTAGCCAGTACAGTAAAGCTGGTCACAGTTGCTGTATTTACTAATGACTGTAAAATAAATATTGATTGATGCAGCTTTTAAGAATGGTTCCAGGTTTGTCTGATCATCTGACTGTTCACATCCAGCATTATATTTGAAATAAGAAGGATTTCATGTTCAACAATGTTTTTGTTCTCATAAAAAAAAGAGAGACAGCGTCTGACATTCTCGGCTGGTCCCCAGAGGCTATCAGCATCCAGCATCTATAGGCAGAAAGATAACACTGCGTGGCTGTCTTGATTTTGGTAGAGCCTGCTGATGCATCAACTCATATCTTCTACTTGTCTATGAAGTATACATTAATGGATGAGACAGCCCTTATCTCCATGCGTGTCTGCTCTCAGCCACTTCAACGGGGAAGATAATAATACAAACATGCACTGCCTGTTTTTCGGTCACACTCATATACTGTACCTCTCACCATTTCAGCCCCCAAAACTTTTTTTTCTTCTTTTCTTAACCCTAAATTTCATTGAAAATGCTGTTTCTGTGTTTCCTTCTCTCCTTCTCATCCTCTAATCCAGTCCTACTTAATTTACAGCCTGCAGGCAAAATTTGTTCTGCAATAGGGTGCCTGGTGGACCACCGTCGATTTTCTAATTCATAATGAAAAGAAATTGATTCAAACTTGGAATTTTCTTCTGTACTTTGAATGTAAATAAGCTCCCAGAAAAGATAAAAATGTATCAAAATTAGAGATGCACCGATTACAATTTTCTAGGCAAATTCCGATTTCCGATTTTTCATTGAGTTTGACCTGCCGATACTGATTTTAGCGATTTCGATTTCATTTTTTCTAACCACTTTACAGCACACAAAAATATTTATTTTCTATCTTTTCTTTAATAGAACATTTTACGTTTTGCATAGAACATAAAACATTTTTTGAACAGATAATCGATTGCTATAAAATAGAACTATATAAATTACTCCTGGTGTGGGAAATTCACACACATCTAAAGTGCAATGATATGGAAGAACCATATTGCAAACTTGTTATCTTCTTCGCACACGCTGAAGAATTTCTAAACAGCTTGTTGCAGGTTAATTCACGAGGTTTCATACAGTGCGTTCCGTGTGCACGTGTGATGCTGATGTTGCGCGATGTTAATCATTTGGCACCAGAGTGCATTTGTACAAAAGGCTGTCTATAAGCAGTGATTGTTAAGAGTGCATGTCGGAGAAGCGAGCGGGCACGCGCACAACCTGGCGGAAAAGGGAGAGAAAGGAAAAACGAGACTGTCGCTGTCCGGAGGATAACTAGCCAGTGGAAATTGCGTGTGTGCGTCCTTAAAACAAAGAACTTATGTTTTCAGTTCTTTGGTAGCTGGTGATTTCGTTGTTTGTGTTCTTCACCTGCTAGCTAGGTTGCACGTGGCTATATTATGGATATAATGGTGATTGTTGAATGCCCTTGTTCACGTTTGTATTTTATGTGCATTATTTACATGCTACAGTAGTTACACTGCATTAAGATAATGTAATTAATAGTGGGTTTATTGTTATTACTTGTTAGCCTATATATAATTCCTAGGCATTGTGTATGGTAGCCTTTACAATGTTATTTATTTACAGCATTTGATTGGCATATGTCAGACTGACCGGCTGGTCGCCGGTCATGGCCGGTCACGTGAAAATCGGCCAATTCCAGTCACCAGCCGGTCAATCGGTGCATCTCTAATCAAAATAGAGATTGTTTATAGAACAAGAAGAAGAATGCCTTTATTTATGTATTATTTACAGTTGCACACACATTAAACACAGGCTTGAATTACAAACATGCTCAGGACTTATACATGCTATACACACACTAATGGAGAGATGTCAGAGGGCCTGAGGGGGCTGCTCCTTGGAGGAGCACCCCGAGCAGTTGCCTTGCTCAAGAGTACATTGGCAGTGCCCAAGTGCCCAAGAGGTGAACTGGCATCTCTCCAGCTACCAGTCCACACTCTGTACTTTGGTCCGTACCGGGACTTGAATCAGCAACCCTCCGGTTCCTAACCCGACTCCCTACAGACTTAACTACTGCCATAGGGCAACTTCTAGCTCACCTGGGAGAGCAACCTGATCTCACAGACTCACCTAAAATCTGTGGCACGGAAACGCCAACAATTCCATGATGGGCCCATGGAAGAATTCTGTGAAATTAACACGGCCCCTTAAGTTAAGGAAAAGGCTGTGGGTGGGCGGGACAACGGGTTGCGTTTAGGAAAAGAAGAATGGGACGGGACGGCCGTATAAAGCGGACAGGTTGGGTTTAGGAAAAGAACAACGGGACGGCCGGGTTGGGTTTAGGCAAAGAACAACCGGTTGGGTTTAGGAAAAGAACAACGGGACGGTTAGGGTTAGGAATCGTGACACGCGGGACACGATCCCCGGTTTCCTGGGTGAAAGTCCTGTTGTTTGACCCATCCACCACCCCAACCAACCTCCCTATGCGGATTTTCGGGCTTTCATACTACTCGCTAGCGTTGTCGCTCTTAATGCTACGTCATCTTCTCATTGACTTTACTTTGGCATTGTTTTCCGTGGTGGCCACACTGAATTTTCACACATTCCGTACCACTATCACGTAATGCGCTGTTAACAGCTTGTGATCATTTCACAGAATTCTGTGAGAACAGGCTGGGGAGAGCGTGCACCCACATGTAGGCTGAGCATTGGCATCAGGACCATTGTATGTGGGTGGGACAAGACCCACCCACTTTTTAAGACCAATAATATTGGACCCACTCACTTTTACCATCTCTAATTCAGCACATCTGTCTATTCACTTTTAGAGCGCTGTCAGCTAAATCCATTCCGCTTGAGGAATGCTCAAATACATTAAACTCCATTCCGTGTTTAGCTACAGCCTTGACTTCCATGCTTCTGCTTCCTCAAATCCATTCCACTTGGCCAGAGTCCATACAAATTAATCTCCATTCCAGGTTTTTACTACCCGCGCCTGGTTCTGCACTCCCGCGACACAGCAAGGTAAACAACAGGTGGCTCTGGCTGTGAACTCACATATTGTCACTAAACAAGCTGGGATTTAAGTGAATGTTCATCATTTTTTCGCCTGCTGCTTTTAAAAGGCGTTATGTTTTTTGTTGCAGTATTGAATTACAGTTATGCTATAATGTTAACTGTTATCTGACGTTTTTGCTAGGCTAGCTAGCTAGCTACGGGAATGTTAACATCAATCAACCAGTGTTAGCAGCTCTTTGTCTGGATTGAATCCTGGCCAAAGAGAATAGCTAGTTGTGCCAGTGCTATGTGTTGATATTAAAGCCAAGTGCTACTTTATGGTTATCCTCAATGACTACCAAGAGAGGACCCACCCATTCATTCGTACGCCCATGAGCCATTATGCACTATAACTAGATCGCTGTGTAATTTCTCTCTCATAATTTCCTCTGATTTAGAATATAATAGAAAAGAATGCCTTTTATTGTCATTATACACATATACAACCAGATTGAAGCAACTCCTTTTCCAGTGTCAACATGTACATAAGAGAAATGTAACAACATGGAATAAAATAAGTATTTCAAAAGAAAAGGGGGGGGGGGGGGAAGGTGCACAGTTCTGAGACACTATATACATATATAAAAAATAGAAAGATAATGTATAATGTAATGTATACGCAGTGTGAAATAATGATATTGCACAGTAATGAAATTGCACAGAATTATCAGTGTTATCAAAAGTATTAAATATTAAATATTGCACAGTATGTGGGTAGAAGAAAGTCCGGGGGTTGGGGGTAAGACTGTGAAGTGAAGTCAGTGCATGTGTGAGTTCAAAGTGGTTATGGCTTTTGGGAAGAAACTGTTCTTGAATCTGTTAGTCCTTGTTCTGATGCCCCTGTAGTGCCTCCCTGAGGGCAACAGGACAAACAGATCAGAGCCAGGGTGGGAGCTGTCCTTGGTGATGTTTTCTGCTCTGGTGAGGCAGCGGGAAGTGTAGATGTCCATCAGGGAGGGGAGCGGGCAGCCAATGATCTTCTGTCCTGCCTTTACTACTCTCTGGAGCCTCTCCCTGTCTGCCACGGTGCAGCTGCTGTACCATACTGTGATACAGTACATCAACAGGCTCTCGATGGATGAGCGATAGAAGGTCAGCAGCAGGTTGGAGTCCAGGTTGTGCTTCCTGAGGACCCTCAGGAAGTGTAGCCGCTGTTGAGCCTTCTTGATGACCGCTGTGATGTTGTCTGTCCAGGAGATGTCAGCGGAGATAAGGATGCCGAGAAACCAGAAGGTGTGGACCCTCTCCACACACTCGCCGCTGATGTACAGGGGGGCTAGGTCGGTGCTGTTCTTCCTAAAGTCGACAATGATCTCCTTTGTTTCCTTGGTGTTCAGAGCCAGGTTGCTCTCTGAACACCAGGCTGCCAAGTTCAGGACCTCCTCTCTGTAGGCTGCCTCTCCCTTTGAGATGAGTCCGACCACTGTGGTGTTGTCAGCAAACTTGACGATGAGGTTGTTGTTGTGGGCCGGACTGCAGTCGTGGGTGTAGAGACGGTACAGGAGGGGGCTCAGCACATAGCCCTGTGGGGAGCCGGTGCTCAGCGTGCAAGTGGAGGAGAGGTGGGGGCACAGTCTCACCGTCTGGGGCCCTAACCCTGAGCACCTTGCTGTTACATCACAGCTTCTATAGTTCGTGATGTCTTGTATGCCCTGCCACACCTCCCGTGTATTGTTGCTGGACAGGTGGGACTCTGTGCTCCTCTTATGGTCCGCCTTGGCTCTCTTAATTCCACTTTTCAGGTCGGCTCGAGCAGCCCTGTACAGAGTACTGTCATCTGACCTGAAGGCAGTGTCGCGGGCTCTGAGGAGTGTGCAGACATGGCTGGTCATCCAGGGTTTCTGCTTAGGGAAAACCCAAATGTTTTTGTCCACAGTCACATTTCCAGTACAGAACTTGATATAGTCCAGTACTGTTCCTGTGAATGTTTCCAGCTCCTGGTGTTCAAATAAGTCCCAGTCCGTCTGGCTGAAGCAGTCCTGTAGTTTGGAGAGTGCATTTTCAGGCCAGGTTGTAACAGTCTTTATGGTGGGCCTGGCACTGTGTCTGAGGGGGCTGTAGGCTGGGGAGAGAAGGAGAGAGAGATGGTCTGATTGGCCTAGGTGGGGGAGGAGTATGGCTCTGTACGCATGCTTAATGTTGGAGTAAACATGATCCAGAGTGTTCTCCCTTCTAGTAGGACACTTGACATGTTGGTAAAATTTCGGGAGTACGATTTAGACCCTGATACCGCTACCTTTTAGTCTGACAAGCCAGACCCACATCAAGATGTTGGGTCTGGGAACTCACCAATGACAGGGCTCAATCCGAGGGGCGGGATAAACGGTTGTCTTTCACATTCTCTCTGCACGCAATAGGATAGCGCTACAATCAAGCACAGCAACAAAGAAGGTAGCAGAGCTAAACTTTTGCCGTATCCGGTCGGCAAAACTCCGAACACATCTTCCTTTTTTAAGAATGACTTCAGTGCCGTTCTTTGTTCTTTTCTCAAAGAAAAGCTTAACTCCAAGTCTTCCAGAGTCGCGGCCAAAGCTGATTCGAAAGACCGCTGTTCCCAGCAGCAGAAGTATCTGCTGGATATTTAAATATATGTAATAATTCGCCATATCAAGTTTGTAGGTTGACACTATGCAAATGTTGTGTTTGCAGCTTGTTCTGCTGCTCTCAAGTGGCCATAAAATCAATAAATGCAGGTTGAGCTTCAGCTGATTTGTCATTCTAGCTACTGTATAAAACAAAATGCAGCTATGTGTATGCATGATTTGGAAATTATGTGTTATGCATTCTGGAAATGGTTTATGCATAGTTTTTGTCTGTATATTTACACCACTGGCCTCTGGTGCAATTAAAAAAAACAGCATGTAGTATATGACCATTCTATAAACTTTGCTTAAAGGGTTGTTATAAGGGAGTCCTATGAACTTTACTCTACACTTACTGAGAACATCTGGAAATTGTTAAGCAGAGCAGAGGTCCCCCCAAGACAGAAGATACCTTTTTTGGAGTTGTGCCAGATAACAGGCATTGATTGGTCAGTTATCCATCCAATGGTATACTCACACATATCACGTCCTATGTTGATACAATGCATAGGATATATACGTTGTGCACACAAAGAAAAGGGAGAGCGGCAAATTTTGATGATTGGGTCGGTCGTCTCTCCAGATATCCATGGGTCTTAAAATTGATGCTGAATCTTTGCGATTAGCATAGAAGAGATTGAAAGAGACATGGAGCAATTGGAAGAGCACTTGGAGAAGCTGAAGATACAGAGGGAGAAATTGCTGAAAAAAGGGTCCCAAAAAGTGAAAGAACAGGACCGAGAAACTCTTAGAAAACTCAATCAAATACAACTGGTGGAGAATAAGAGGAAGAAGAAGAAGCAGGGTTTGGTTGTGCAGAATCAATGCCCACCAAATCAACAATTATCGCCACAATTCCAGTCAAGCCAGTTGCTCCAACCACCATTAGTGGTTCCAGTTGTTTTATATCCACAGCCAGTTTTTGGACAGATACAGAACTGGAGAGGAAGAGGACGAGGAAGCTTAGGCAGAGGAAGAGGAAGAAGATTTGATTCATACTCTATGCAATCACCACAAGCGTGTTTTAATTGTGGACAGGATGGACACTTTGCCCGTGAGTGTAATAGACCAGGAAGAAACTCCAGAGGAAATTACAGAGGAGGACTGGTGAACCCTTATAGGAGTCTGGAACCAAGATTCTAGAGATGCCCAGAAGATCTGAAAGGGGGTGTCAGCTGGTGTCATCAGGACCGGACAGAGATCCAACAATTGAGGACAAGGACAGTCACAAGTTTATACAGATCTGCACAGATGAGCGTTGACATCAGCAGACTGACCAGAGAAAGAGGGAGGAGTGAGAGAGATCGGATTTGCTCTGACGCATCGACGCATCGACACATTGACGCACCAACACATAAAAAGGAGGTAATGCACCAACAAACACACAATTTGAAAATACACACACTCTAAAGAAGTAATTATTTTTGTTTTAAAATAGAGTTACTCCTATGTGAACACACCTATGTGAAGGATTGAGACATGCATCTAAATTAAGCAAATTGGTATGAAAACCTTACATTTTGTCAGTACCTGGTGATCTATTCTGTTAAAGTTGTAATGATTTTCCTGTGACAGCTTCTAACAAGACTAGTGACAAATATGCTACTTTGGTTGCTGTGTCAGGAAATGTTAAAAGAACATTTCACTGTTTTATTTTTGTGCTCTAATGACATTTAGTTTACAACTTTTGAAGATGTTTCTATTATTTGATTGTTGCCCAGATAATTTATTGGGAAGTAATCTCATGTATGAATTTGAATTGGATTGATGTAAAGTTGTTACAAACAGCAGATTAAGAGTGCTGTTCTCAGAATTTGGTTAAAAGTAAGCTTAGAACAATTGTGTAACTATAAGTAAAATAGGAATGCATAGAGAATGCATAAAAACATTAGCAGTGATAATGTGAGAAAGGATAAGACAACTCCCAATCACAGATATAGTCTACTCAAATTAAAAGTTGTTTGCATTGGTTTATTTGTTGTTTATAGTGTACCAGTCATTTGTTCATGATTTCTCTCTAAGATCTGCGAATGGAAATCAGTTATTATAACCTATTATAGGCCCAATGATGGATCAGCATCTTTTGTTATTTATATAGAGGTTTAGAAATTTGATTTGAATTTCACTATTCTGCATAAGTTGCAGTGGTGTTACTTAAGTCTGTAGAGTTAAAGGGTAAAAACCAAATAATAATAACTTACAAAAACTCCAGAGTGAAGCTCTGTAGTTTATTGAATTTTGATAGTGATTACAATTTACTGGAGAGGAACGAGTGTTCTGCATATTACATTAGCAAGCAGACTTGGTTTGTCTTGTGTCTAATTTAAACAGGAATGTCACATAGATGAGGTTGACAGAGTTGGACATAAGGAGATTTATTACACCCACTATCTGGTAACCAAACAGTGAAGAGAGACTTTTGTGTGGTACTTTGTAAAAAGCGAGTAATTATATGCTATAAAATGATTGGCTCTTAAAATAAATTTGGTCTTCTCTAATCCCCAATTGACTACACCAAGACATGTTAAAAAGGGATGTTTATGATTTGTTTGATTTAATTTGTTGAAGGTGCGATTGATGCATCAGGATAAGAGTTATTTTTTTAGAAATGACATAACTTTTGTTGCTGACTATCAATGGTCGGCGAAGAGGGAATTAGACATTTTGTTTAAAATGAGGGTTTGGTTTAATTTTTTAGTTTTTTACTGTATGCTTTTTTCACATTTCTTTGGATTTTGTAGTAGTATTTCGTGTCTTCTTATTAATCAAAGGGGGGAAATGGAAATGGAATGTGATTCATATTATTATATATTGTTTTTGATATTATTAATTTTTATTCTTATTTGATGTTTTTAATTTTCATGTGTTGTTTTGCAAACGATACTGGTCAGTGTTTTCTTTTCTTCCAGAGCATATGGGGTAATGTGCAGAGGGAGATTCAGATACAAATATGGACAATATGAAGGAACTAGGAGACTTCTGAACCAGGATGGTGTGGATCTGTTCAGATTTCACCACATCAACGTTGCTGAGAAGCTGCAATGTAGTGGACTACATTCCTGTGTTTGTCTGATATATACATGTTTGCATGTGTAACATACTTTGTATAATCTTGCATCAATTGTTTGAAGAATGATGTTTTTTGTCATGAAGTGAATATATGGAGACCTCAGATGTTTTTCTTTTTTTTGACGCTTAGGGAAATGGGGTCTAGGAAATAGAAGTCCTTTTTTCAGATCCGAAGGGTCGACCTGCCTGAATTTGGACATTGTTTTGATTTTATTTCATTTTCTGAGGTTTTTACATGTATTTGCTTAAACCATAATTCTACATAAATTGATAAAGATATATTTTCTAATTGATTTGGAGTACCAAGGTGGTCGCCTAGGCAGAGGGACCGTGAGAGAATTTTCCTATCTTGATTGATTGATGGTTACTTGACAAGACAGCTGCCAGATGGGTTTTTCGCTCTCGCACTCCAATGATTTCATTTTGTTACATTCTATAAATTTGTTTACACTCCGAAAGTTATATTATAAGGAACATGTTATAATGAGAAATGTTATTCCTACTCTTTTTGTTTTTCGAGACTTTATTAAGTCTCGAAGGGGGGAAATATGTAGTATATGACCATTCTATAAACTTTGCTTAAAGGTTTGTTATAAGGGAGTCCTATGAACTTTACTCTACACTTACTGAGAACATCTGGAAATTGTTAAGCAGAGCAGAGGTCCCCCCAAGACAGAAGATACCTTTTTTGGAGTTGTGCCAGATAACAGGCATTGATTGGTCAGTTATCCATCCAATGGTATACTCACACATATCACGTCCTATGTTGATACAATGCATAGGATATATACGTTGTGCACACAAAGAAAAGGGAGAGCGGCAAATTTTGATGATTGGGTCGGTCGTCTCTCCAGATATCCATGGGTCTGTAAAATTG
This sequence comes from Sander lucioperca, assembly GCF_008315115.2. Lineage (NCBI taxonomy): Eukaryota > Metazoa > Chordata > Actinopteri > Perciformes > Percidae > Sander > Sander lucioperca. The sequence goes on from NC_050177.1 coordinate 15,623,423, forward strand.
ATGCTGAATCTTTGCTTGTAATAAACCTTTTTATAATCAAGATCAGTGTCGGCGGATTCCTCTTCATACAGCATCACAGCATTACTATTTAAGACACCACAAGCATCACATATTTCCCTCTCCTCTTTTACTCCTTTTCCTTCTATCTACCTTCTTCATTCTGTAACTGAGGGAAAACATGTCTGACCGAAGGGAGAAAAGGTGGAATGCTGATGTGTATAGTGAAAACCTTTGTGTACCACTATATCCTAAATGAGTTGTGTACATCTAGGCAGAGAGTGACAGAGAGTTCATATATATCGGAATATAATGAAATGCCCCTCTAACTGAGTGGGACTCAGTAAATATGAGAATATGGTAATGGATTAAATTGCAGTGTAGTGCAGTAACATCTGCTAGTGTCATTAAAAAGAAGTTACAAACCTAACAGTAGTAATTTGCAGTTAAATTTGTAATTAATACAAAGATAAAACACAATGTTATTATTCCTCGCTGGTAAATTAGGCCACCACAGCAGTAAAAGTAAAAAAACAGGACTCACAAAACAGGACGCACAAATAATCAGTACAACAGTGGAAGAATGAATGAATGAACCCATTACATCGCTGAAGCAGAACTGGGTTACAAAAAAGTATTTGGTTGAAAAAATGTATCACTGATTTCTTACATGCACATATGTATACGCATTAAGTCAACTAATGGCATCGTCAGCATTCATACAAAAGCTGCTACATAGAGAGAATTCAAAACGTTTGTCAGACCAACCCGTTCTCACTCCCAACTCGTAAAATACAGATGCTTGGTCAGTGGCCTGTAGCGTCAGATACAACGCAATGAGCACTACTCAACGTCTGTATGGAACATACCGGGCAAAGCAGCAGCTCCACTGGCACGTGAAGACAATGTAGTATTATGAGCGACAACAGTAGTGAGTAGTATGAAAGCCCAAATTGGATTCTGGATTCTCTGTTGTTTAAATAAATACTTCACATGCATCAGCTCCTGGTAATGTCTTGCATTTGGGTCCAGAACTTAGTTTTTTTCCTGCCTTGGCACTCGGCCAATCCTGACAACCAGAGTACCATGTCTTCATTGAAATATAGAAGGCAAAGTATGATTTGATTATTATTTAGCACATGTAAAAAAAAACATATACGACAAAATAAGACATGCAAAGGAAACCCAGAAAACACTCAAGGGGCTTGACATGTTGGGTCCCCTGAAATAATTAAACGAAAGGTAGCATCTAGAAAATAAAAACATAAAAAACAGTCTATAAAAAAGGGACAGAAGAAAGGAAGGAGAGTTAAAGATCACACATCACTTGTTATGTCCAAGTAACAATAAACCTTTTCTAAAAGGGCTGAATTACAATGAGCAAACAGCAAAAGGTTTAAAGCACTGTAGAGCGTCCCTCTACATTATTACTGACCCCACATATTATCCACTCATTTGCACTGTGTAGTGTATACACCATGCATGAAATCAATTGATGGTAAATGAAATGGCACACTTAAGTTGATTAATTCCTCCCTCCATCAAAGGAATTACCTCTGTGATTAGTTTTGCTGTTCATCTTTTGACCTCTGTGACCAGTGAGTGCAGTCATGACGAATGGCATAGTGGAGCTTTCCATCTCTGTGGACTCTCCGGTGGCCTTGCTTCCATTACTGTCTGAGAGTCCACTTTCTCAGCTCTGAATCTTTATCTAACCCCCACGCTGGAGAGATGGGGGTGGGCTGGGGATGAGATTTGGGGTGGTGAGGATTCTCAGCATTAAAGACAGTTTCCGCTGTAATTCACTGTGAAGATAGCAATCTGCGGTGTCTCCAGGTATTTACTCAGACCCTCCTTTTTATCGGCGGCGGGACCTCCCCATAGAGTCGCTGACAGTGTTTATCTAAAATGCAATCTTTCTGAACTGTAAAGCACTGAATTTGTTGCCCCTGACTCAATGAGCAGGGCACCAAGGGTCAAAATCAATAACAACTTACAAGTTGCTGTGTGCCTGAGAGTTGGGTGGCTGTGCCGGCAGGGACAGCTGTGGAAGTGCAGAGTCTCGCTGCGGGTGCATGGACAGCAGGTCTTATCTTGTTGCTTCTGGGCCCTGAATCAAAGATTGCTCATCACAACAACTCCAGAAAGTAACCTCATTCAAGTAACTCTCCAGAGCTCTGACAATATCCTTTTGTGTTTATCCTTTTGGCTCTACCACTTCCCCTAGACGCGCCTTGCATTCAGATTTTTGGACATTTTATTCTTGTGTCCTTAAATAAATGCCTCAATAGAGCTCAACAGTGACCGACCATCCCACTTTTTTAATGGGTCTGGTTCCGAAAGTGTTTCTCCTCATTCAATTGTTTCACTGACGTTTCAAAAATTGCTTATATAAAGAGTTTTAAGCCTGGAACCAAGTCAACCAGCTACAAGAGGAATCATAAATATAAAACATTTGATTTGGCGCAAAGAAAGACTTTGAAAAAGGCAAAAAAGGCAAACCTACAAGACTTTGTAGAGAAACTCTTATAGACTTGAATGGTAGAAGCTCGATTTAGCGTTCGCGGTTTCACGGGTATGGTAAATGTGTCCATGGTAACAGCGAGTTGGACCAGTCAGAGACATCGCTGTTAACGCTTAGGATTGTGGGTAGAGTAGTTTTTCTCCATAAGATCGCGAATCAAACCTGTTTTTCTTAATACAACTTTGATTTCATACAGACCTCTAGCTTCTACAGGAGCAGAAACCTTCATTACACAAGCTCACAGCTCGGGTTCAGTCTACCTCGGATGGTATAGACATCATGGCTAATAACCAAAAATCTTATAGAGAAAATATATGGGATTTTTACTTCCGGAACCACACTGTTGAGCATAGGAAACCCCCTTTTGGACAGCAGCATTGGGGGGAGTTGCATCCAACTATCTTTGTAACTTTCCAAAACAGACGATCAGCGATTGACTAGCTGCGGAAAAGAGTTAAAGTAGGCAATATTTGAAATGTTCTCTCATAATCTCTGTATTCATTCTTCACATTGAAGATCTCTGTGACCCCATTTCAACACATTTGTGTCTCTCTCCAAGATGCATATGTACGTTTTACTTCAAAGTGTAACTCTACAGGTTGGTAGGGAGGTCTGTCCTGCATGCAGTAATAGCCCGTCAATAAACCAAGTGGTATGGGATTAGCTAAACCAGTAGAGCATGCAACCAATAAAGGCTGTAGCAGTTTGAATCCAACCCGTGGCCCTTAGCTGTGTGTCCCCCCCCCCCTCCCCTTTCCTGTCTTCAAGCTATCCTGTCAAATTATTTTTTATGCCGTTAAAAGGAATTTGCGTTAACTCATTGCGTTAATTTTGACAGCCCTAATTTTGACAGCCCTAATTTGTACCTTGTTCCAAACAGCTGTAAACACTAGCGTTTAGGTGTGGTCGAACAACATGTAGTATAACCTATATTGTTTGATGTACACCGAACCTTTAAGGCTGATGACTTTTTAGCAGTGTGGGAAAAAGACAAAGAAGAAGCAGAGTTTTCTTACGAGCAAAGAAAAATAAATACCAGTCAAATTCAAGCCCTGGGGGAGCACAGTTGGATGCACTGGCTAATGGCCTCCCTCTTCTCTTCTGCATGTTGTAGTGTCAAGTGATCCGTCAAGAATACCCGTGGGTGTGTTGCTTTCTAATCAGGTCCCATCAATTCATAAATTAAGAATGATTAAGTGATCAATTTACCTTTGTCATAGTTCTGTCATCATCAGTTAATGCCTGTGTTTGGGGAATAAATGAGGAATAAATGAGGAGATAAGTGGGACTGAAGGCTGTTCATGTCTGGCTGCCAATGACACAACCTGTAGGGGGACCGAAGCGGCGGGTAGCGCGAGCTGTAGTTCCAATGAGACAACCTGTAGGGGGACCGACGCGGGAAAGTTACATAATGTTGCTTTAACTCAAGACACTTTACAGATAGAGGGGGTGGTGCGCAATCACAGAAAGCTTGTGTCATGTGGATGCGCTGACAGTTTGGTTGTCATTACTTAGAGTTCCTCATAAGGGAGACAGAAACTACGCACTATAGCTTTAAACTCAACAACCTTAAATCATGCTTATTGTGTGTCTATATGGATATCTTTCATGCAGGTTGTTAGTCAGTCCTTCCAGAAAAATGCAGAGTTTTTTTGTGATTGTTGCGGGCAAAAATCCTTGATTATGCGGCAAGTTTTCATAAAAAATGCGATGGAATATGCGGGATATTTATGCAATTTTATGCGATGAAATTGCGGGAACTTGCAAAAACTGCGGTTTCATCATGGCTTCATCGTGGGGTTTGCAGCTTTCCGATGATGTTCACGTCACGTAATTACGTCACTTCATAACGTTCCCATGGCAACAAGGAAAAATGGCTGCTCTTATGTGAAGTAAACGCAACATTTTTCAACTTTCTGCTAAGATATATGTGACTTTTTTGCAACGAAAATGCAGGGATTATGAAATCATGCAAGCCCTGCATATTTTGCGCGGAAATCGACAATTTATGCGGCGAAGGTGCGGCGTATTTGAAAAAATGCGGCCCCCACATAAATATGCGGAATTTGGCTGATTATGCATTGAATTATGCGATTGCATAATCGCGTTTTTCTGGAGGGACTGGTTAGTGCAAATGTGGTCGCTGTTAGCTGTAAATTATGTCTATGGCAACCATAGTCTGGGTTAGTTATAACAAGAGTCTGGGTTAGAAAATGTTACAACCTACCATAAGCAAAATGTTGGTTGTATTCATGTTTTTTCTTTAAATTATAGTCTTGGAAAAGAAAGATGAACCAAGGAGTGCCTCTCAACACATGCACACAAAAATATTATGTGTTGAAAATAGCAGTTGTCTGTGATTATTGTGTACTTATTGTAATAATTGCTGGTTGAACACAGGTCAGTGCTCAAATTCACCCTTCCTTTTGTTCCTTTAAAGAATACCAGATAGATTAACCAAGTTAAGATCTGTATTTTAAAAGGGAACACCACCTAATGAGACTGTTTCACAGTTCAGTTATTGGCAGTGGTGTAGTCCAGGGTATACGCTGGTATACGGCGTATACCTACTTATTTTTCAGTCAGCATTGCGTATACCCACTTCTAAATCCCCCCTGATGCGCACCATTCAGTAATATCTGTGAGCCAGATTGCCCATTTTTTCCTCAAGGATAGTGAAGCCATGACCCACCCTCCTCTGCCTCTAATTGGCTGGTATTCGCTGCTTTCACTGATTAGATTGGTTAACTTTAGGCATGAGGACTGATGAGCCAATCAGAGGCAGAGTAGGGCGGGTCATGCCGAGGAAAATATCGCTAATACCTCAGGTGCCAGTGAAAAAAAACAAAAAAAACCCTCAGGTGCCGGTGCCACTTGACTACGATAACGGCAGCAGACCAAACAACAGATGAAGAAATAACACAAGCGGCGGTGTGCCACCCCAGTTGATGGAAGACATAATTCTGAGGTAAGTTTTAAGGTGGTTTCCAAATGAATCATTATTTTAAACTACTGGCAAATTGCCAGTGGCAATATGACTGCACATTTAGAGGAGAAGAGATAACACCATGTTTGCCTCATGATAAATACATTTTACATTCATCCAGGCTGCTTGTGTGACCAGTAGTAACTACAAACTGCTCCTAATCAAGTTATGATCATTTTATAATAGTGAGCAAGTAGAAATGACAGATTTTGGGTAAACTAAATCATAGTCTTACATGTCACTGTTTCTAAAACAGGGCTTTTTCTGGACTACTTTTAAAAAAAAAAAAAAAAAAAAAAAAAGGTGAAAACTGAGAGTATACCCACTTCTCCAGGGACCACTACACCACTGGTTATTGGCCCCTGAAGTGTTCAGGGTGGTGCCCCGTTTTGATTGTTCGATTTGATAAAGTTATTAATAACCATATTCATAACTTTATTAATATTGATAACACATCTTTGATAATTTGCCAATGATTGAATCTGTACACCTACGAATTCCCAACAAATGATGCCCCGTGTGAGCCTGTTAGATACCAGTGTTATTACAATATTTATGCATAATAATTCATAAATTTGAATTTTTAAACTTCATTTTTTTTTTTTAAAAGAAAAAGTTTATTTTTGAAAATTATTTTTTTTGCCAACATATTTAACACCCTGCGTGAGAGTTGAATACCAGCTTTATTGCAACATTTATGCATAATTGTCCATAATTTTTAATTTTAAATATTTTGAAAAAAAATCTATTTTAAAAAAAAAAAAATTTTGCAACCTGCCAAGCATACATTCAGTTGTGGTTTGTGAATTTCAGTGTGTACATTGGTTAGTTTCTTTGTTGTCTAGACAACAACATTTTCTCGTTCTACTTGATCTTGAAATCCTTGACTAACACTCTTTTTTTGACAGTAACAGCTATTACTCACCTGAGGTGTATGACCTCTGACACCTTGACAGGATTACGTTGTAGTAATTAGCTTAATTAGCAGTCAACACTTAAAACTAAAGGAACTACAAGTTAAGCCTTTCACCTGTTCCTTGTATCATTTTTTTCAGTTAGTTCCCTTTGTCACCACAAAGGAATTTAGCCCTGGTAGCAATCTGTTTACTAAAGAGGTCAAATGAGTTGAATTGATTACCAGAGGCTGGAAGTGAAAGCTTCCAATGAGCCAACCGACACAGTCCTGCAGAATGTGGTCGTGCGTCTCATCCTAGACTCCTCAGAGGATAGGAATAACCTTGATGGTTATGAAGCTACCTGCAATGAGATACTCCAGGAACTATTAGCTTACATTGCACGGCCGTCTTGGATGCTAAAAGCTTCCATACAAGGCTTGCTTGGTCAATTGGTGCTCATCTATCAGAGCAGAGCCCATCGACAATGCGCTGTCCTCCAAGCACAGCTTGCACAGCTGCAGAACAGCTATGAAGCTGAGCAGCGCAAAACGGTGTGGCTTAGACAGAGAGTCCAAGCCAGGCGTGATGAGATCTCGCGGTTAGAGGAGAGCCGTGAGGATCTGTCGGCACAGCTCCAGCGTGTCGAGCAAAGAATAGCGTTCTATTCTCCTCCTTCTTGGTCTCCTCACAGTCAGAGACGCCTCGGTGAGGAACCCACTTGTCTTGTTCCCAGAGAAGAGACCGTTCATCTCCTTCCTCTCGTCCTCCTCCTCGGAGAGACAAATCTTGTTCATCTTCGCTACCTCGGTGGAGAAAACCCTCTTCATCACCTTTCCAGAGGAGAGACTCTTCTTCTGTCAATCACTCTAATCGCACGTTACATGGCTGCTGATTGATCGAAATTAGGAGTGACCCACGTGGCCCCATAGCCTATGGCCCGTGGGCTTACCTATCAGAATGTCTATAGTTAGTTTTGGGGTATGTCCCTCTATGATTGAGTGACATTAAGTGGAAAATATCGGGGAGGACGTTTGAGAGTGGTGCCCGGAAAAGGGTCAGGACCCCCCCCCCCCCCATCTAAGGGTTGTCCACCCCCTAGAAATATCATTAAAACAATGCTGTGTATTGTAAATAACATAATGATGTATACTTAACATATCTGTGTAAGTAGTAAAACAATACAAACTCCAAAAAATGCTTTTTTAAGTTTAGAACCATTTTGAGTTCCCCCTCCCTTGCCTCACAGTGGTTTGGTCCACTGCATGCTGTACCTTAGGATCTGCACTAGACTCACAGTCACATCAGTAGTGACAGGAATGTAGCTAGTAAGTAGGCAGTTCAAGGCTGTTTTATTCACATTAAACATCGGATGAAGTTTTTCTTTTCTCAAATAGAAATGATGCTGAGTAATTAATGAATTAGTCATGACAAAAAAGTTTGATATGTTAGTGTAATAAAATGTAACGTTACCTAGCTTGTTTAATAGCTTGTTGGATAGAAATGCACCCACTACAACTAACGTTACCACGGCGATAAGCCTAACGTTATGTGTGTGAACTGATATTAGGGTTAATATTGAAGATCTACAGTTGTGTTTTGCTCAATATGAAGTTAAGTGGCTGATCAGTTAAATATATATCCTCTGTCCCAGACGAAACCTAATATTTATGTGGATGATATGTGGATATCATTTTAGAATTATAATATGACTGCATGGTGAACCTATGAACCTAACTCATATTTAGACATCTGCCATTAAAGATTTGTGTTGTTGTTGCCCAAATAAAATGACAGAGAAAAGAAAAAGAGACATAAGATCCTTTTTCAGTAGGCCTACACCAAAACGCCAAGTAAGTACAATAAGTCCTCATATCAAGACAATTTGGTAACATCTTTATAAGAATGGGTGCTTATGGAAATAATAACGTCACTATGTCACAGGCAAAGGAGACAGAAAGAACTGAGGAACGGGGAGACCAGGGACAGTCAGGTGTAGAGTCTCAGGGAGACCAGGGACAGTCAGGTGTAGAGTCTCAGGGAGACCAGGGACAGTCAGGTGTAGAGTCTCAGGGAGACCAGGGACAGTCAGGTGTAGAGTCTCAGGGAGACCAGGGACAGTCAGGTGGAGAGTCTCAGGGAGACCAGGGACAGTCAGGTGGAGAGTCTCAGGGAGACCAGGGACAGTCAGGTGGAGAGTCTCAGGGAGACCAGGGACAGTCAGGTGGAGAGTCTCAGGTAAGTGTGTTGAGCTCAATTCATATTTTTGGAGGTGTGTGGTCGTCAGGGTTAGCAGATGAGCTTTACCAGTAGCTCACTAATTTATATTATGATCAGCTAATTTAACAAGTGTACAAAAGTATTGTATTTCTTTTATATGGGGACACTTTTTCAAAATAAGTCATTATGTTTAAGGTATTTTTGTGGCTTGATTGTAAACAACTTAAAAATAAATACATGGTTTTAAAGAAGAATATTTTGGTCAATTTAGTCAGCTTTTTCATTGAATCAAGAGCAACACTGAAAAGAAGGATAATGGTACAGTCTCCATGCTACACTAATGATAGTATTACGGCTTTCCTCTGTGTACACGTCCTCTACGAGTATAATTGTAGCTGTACTATTTGTGTCCCCTTCAAAAATTGCTCTTCAGAAATTTTATGTTTATTGTCACCCCCTACAGTCATGGTGTCAATGGATGTCGAAATGAAAAAAAAGACCTTCCTTTGATACATGTAGACAAAAGAATTCTGTATTGATGTCGTTCAACTTCCGGGGTTGTTCAGGTGCCGCCGGAAATTCCGCCCAATGTCCCTCTTTTTCGGCCGGATGTCCGTCACCTTTCTCTTTCTTTGTGTTAGCATGGTTAACTGCTCCTCAGATCTCTGTAGTGTAAATCCAGACAGCTAACTAGACTGTCCAATCTGAGTTTTCTGTTGCACAACTAAAACAAATTTTGAACGTACACATGTTCCACCAAAACAAGTTCCTTCCCGAGGCTATTTTTGCATTTTCTCTGTCACATGATAAACTCACAGGTGCTGCTAATGCTGCTAATGGGTATCGGTAGCTGGCCCCGGCAACTTTGAAGAAGGAAACACTGGGCGAGGACAACATGTATTCAAAATCCAAAATTTCAGGAACAGCAGTCTTCTTCTTTGCCCAGAAAAAGAAAAAGGATATTGAAAAGAGCAAGAGACCGGCTTTTTGAAGCGTGAAGGCTACCGTAGCTGTAATACGTACTTTGAACTGCGTGGTGCGAGAGAGTTGATTGCGATATATGATCTCAACTATGGAGGAAATATTTATTCATACTCAACGCTACACTGTAAAAAAAATCTGTAATTTTACATACTTTTTCTTGTTAATTTTACAGATTTTTTCTGTATTTTTTAAATACATGAAAACACCAATTACAAAAATTAACTGAATTTAAATGTCTAATGTAAAATAACATTAAAAACCTGTAGTTGTGAATAAGCATAGCATTTCCATTATTTTAAAGAAAATTTACGTTTTTTTACATAAAAGGACTTTTAAAATACATTCAAAATGTATCGTATTTTTACAAATAGTTTTTTTATTTAAAAGATAAAACTCTTAAATTTAAGTTTAATACTGTAAAAACACTGCTAAAAGTAGATACAATTAGTGGCAATTAACAGCAACAAAAAATATTTTTTTCTGTCATTTTACATAGAATACTTGTAAATTGACAAATATCTCGTAAAATTATGGACATTTTGAAAACAAAAACCTTGAATAATTGCTTTTTTAAACTGTCTATAAGCATTATTAAACTGCCAAAATACAGTTTTTATCAATTTAAAACAGCCTAAATCACTGTAATTACTTCCTTACAGCAGCAGCTGTTATAAGCTGGCTCTGAACCAGCAGTCCAAAGGATCTGTACTAATGTTAATGTTTACATCTCTAACAACACCCCCCACCCCCCCATCATCATACAGGCCCCTTTGTTAAGTCAAACATTTCGGCTTACATAATTGTCCACCCCCCAACAAAAAAGTCCAACTAAAATCCTTCATAAAACAAAAACATTTAATTTACATTACTGATGGCATTTTCAGATATATTATTTAAACCCAACTGGGTCGACATAAAGCAATGAATGTTGCCATTTTACTTTGATAGGACTGTAAGAGATATGAAAGGCTAATACAAAATGGTGGTATTCCATACAATTAACTTCCATGTACAATTCAAAGACATCCTCACTTTCTTGATTCAATTTTATATTTCATGACTTTCTAAAACCAAGTTTGTGTATCTGTGTGCACTGGAGTTACTTGGTATACAAAATGGATGAAAATCCATGCAGGGAAAAAGACAGGAATGTGATACAAACAAAACCCAAGCAGAACATTTAACAGATCTTGTTAAATGGTTTGTATAACTATTTAAACACCATACAGTCTTAATAAATCCATTTGTATGCCAGTTTACGGCATGCAAGCCCAAAGTAAATTTTTTTGGACTCTGGATGAAGTTAGGAAACCATAAGCTTTTTAAAGGTAGTCAGTATATCTATCCAAGGTCTGTGACACATTAAATCCTGATGGTTTAGTATGAATGTGATGAGTTTGAAAAAGGTGATTCCTGCAGGCACTTGCTCCTCATTGACCACTGCCACCAGAGCCACTGCACCTTCCTGGTATGTCTCCAACATCCTGAAAAGGGAATACATATTCAGTGTGTGTTCACATATTGTACAAAATATCATGTTGATGTCCGAGGAGAATGGGCAGACTGATTCGAGATGGTAGAAAGGCAACATTAACTCAAATAACCACTCGTTACAACCAAGGTATGCAGAATACCATCTCTGAACGCACAACACATCCAACCTGAAAGCAGATGGGCTATAGCAGCAGAAGACCACACCGGGTGCCACTCCTGTCAGCTAAGAACAGGAAACTGAGGCTACAAGTTGCACAGACTCACAAAAACTGGACAATAGAAGATTGAAAAAACGTTGCCTGGTCTGATGAGTCTGGATTTCAGCTGCGACATTCAGATGGTGGGTCAGAATTTGGCGTAAACAACATGAAAGCATGGATCCATCCTGCCTTGTATCAACGGTTCAGGCTTCAAACAGCCTTCGCATCATGGATGTGCAGCTGACAAATCTGCAGCAACTGTGTGATGCTATCATGTCAATACGGACCAAAATCTCTGAGGAATGTTTCCAACACCTTGTTGTTTGCCACAAAGAATTAAGGCAGTTCTGAAGGCAATAGGGGTCTAAACCGGTACTAGCAAAGTGTACCTGATAAAGTGTCCAGTGAGTGTATGTCAGAGGTTACACGCATCAACTTTCTTTCTCAAGGACACAATGGATTTGTTGCAGTGAGAATAGAACACAGGTCTCTCACACCAAAGTAATGTGTTATGCACTGCCTCACCGACCCCCAATCTGAATGTTAAACGGAACTACTAAAAGAGCGAAGCGTAAAAAAAGTTTGGTTAATTTTGAAACTATGATGGAACAAATTAGACTGTCGGTGCCACCATAGTCTTGGTAATTTATGGGAAACACAGATAATCAGTCTATGTTGTCGTTTAAAGTCAAAGCTTTTAATATTGCCAAATTGAGAGTTTTATGTTTGACAGTGATTTCACATTTCTTGATTGTATGAAAGCTAAATAAAAATAAAAGGTGAACATACATTTTTTTAGACATGTCAAATTATTTTGTAAGTTTGTAGGTACAGACATCCATTATGGGCGTTCTTGGCAGTTTTTCTTATTATCGTATTGACCAAAATTACAGAATATATCGTGATATACATTTTGGCAATATCGTCCAACCCTAGTCATCACTGCTATAAAATAAAAGCCTTTGCAGAGTCGTACATTTGTGACTTCATGGCATTTCATAAAATTCTGAAACAGCAGCTGCAAAACTTTTGGATTTTAGTCAGCCTTTCATACTAACTTTATCTGATAAACCCAAGATTACTACTAGATTATATATGTGGCAACAAGATGAAAAATGGAATTGTGGAGGATTAAATATTGTACTCTGTTCACAACAAATAAGTAACCTTTACAACAGCTGTTCAAGATGAAGTTCTAGAAGGCCTCTTACCAGCATCAATGGCTCTTCTTTCCCATGGCACCTGGAACTTGTCCACCCACATGCTGCTGCCACATGGAATGGTTATTTGACTGGGGGAAGACAGGGCTGGGCAGTTTCTCCCTCAGGTGAAGAGGTGGCTGGCTGGGTCTTCTTGATTCTGCATATAAGCACAGAACAAAAAGTATATTTAAACCTCAATAAGGAGACATTATTTTCCTGTCATTATTAGATATTAATGCATATTAGATTAGTTATTAAGATATACACAACAAATTTACATAAAAATGAGAGAGCTAAAATGCCGCTTAAGCATTTCTTTCCATGTGTTTGTGGCACTGGTTTAATTGTATGCCTGTGGAATCGGCAAGTTAACTTACATATGCTTTTGAAGTGCAACCACTGTCATAAAAGCAGCACAGCTTTCGACATGTCCACAGTGAAATGTAATGTTTTTCAAGATGCATTATATGAATGTTAACATGAAAAATAAACCAAGAAATCGATGCTTTGCAGAACTTACAAACCTTAACGTTACAAGTGTGTCACTTTTGATAAGCTAACGTTAATGTTAGCTTAACTTGGAAGGAGTTCGTTTTGCAACTTTTATTATCACTAAGTGGCCTAATACCGTTCTGTAAATATTTGGCTACCGTTTCTTTAAAGAACTGAATATGTTGGTTAGTGAATAGAAAGCATTTTGTTTATTAAAACACTTACATGATATGTGTTCAGTGCTGCTCCAATCCTTCAATGGCGCCCCACTCCTCCTTCACGTCGCAAAAAATGTCCTCCTTGTGAAAAATACTCTTCCTCCAGCAATGTTTCTTACTGGATTGTGGCTGTTTTACCATCGTAAAATCTCCGTTGCACAGCTCTGAATCTATTTTTATTTATGACATTGTTCATTTCAAACAGTCAAATGTAACGTTAACGTTACAGAAAGCCGCCCAAGAAGACCACATAACCGACTACCTAGCTACTTGTGAACTACAAACGCACCGCGCGCGCTGCCCGCGCAATCATACACACATGCGCACCCGTCACCAACTGGACTGGAGTGTGGGGCGTGTTCGACCACTGTCATGAGAATGCCGTGGGTGGGCTTCATTCCATTTCAAATAACCGCCTGTCTGCCGCAACCGGAACCCTAAAGTCACTGTCTCTGTTAAACTAGATGACTTATAGCCTGTGATTATGAAAATTGCTTGAAAGTTTCTCATTTAATTGTATCCAAGCATTATTGTCATTATTTTGTATGTAAAGTGATAAACAAATAAAGATTGATTGATTGAATATTGATGCCATCCAATGGAGCACTCATCCATTATGTTGCTTTTCTCTTTTCAAGCAAATCAAAATAACCTATTAGATATATTGTGTGTGTAAACTGACAAAAAGCATAAAAGCACTGCAGTAAATATTGAATATGTTTTACCAGTATGTCACCAGGTTATACTAAAATATTTCTGGCTACTGTGTTTTAGTATACTCCAACTAACTGTGCACAAACTCAATAATGCCTTTGGTGTGAGAAACCTGGGTTCAAATCCCACTGCGATACATCCACCATTGTGCCCTGAACAAAATGGGTTACCTAGTTTCTCCAGAGATGTGACCTCTGACATATATAACAATTGTAAGTCACTTTGGATAAAAGCGTCAGCTAAATAAGTAAAATGTAAAATATATTTATGTATAATTTCTGTGCACTTTTGAAGTGTGTTTTGCATCTGGCATTTCCTCAGAACTCTGACTTGACTTATGCTTATTATCACAAAGCTCCGGTAGCTCTGATTAAATGGAGATACTTTTACCTGACAGAAACAAATATACAGGTCTTGATTTTCGAGATTATTTCCATACATATGTATCTCCTGCTTTCCCACATAGCATGATTACTTTCACTAAAACATAATCAACTCTTGAAAGGTAGTTGTGATGGGACAATATGACTTGATATGATGGCAGCTAGTATGTTGTTTGGGCATTATGTGGGCATGGATGCATCAGTCAAGCACTGTTGTGGTGTTAAAAATATGTCAACTACTACATTCACACTGCAGGCTTTGTTTATTGTCCATATCACATTTTTTGATTGACTGTCCTATTTTTAAATGTGCCGCATATTAGACTGTAGTGTAAACTGGCCACAGCCTGAAAGAGGATGCAAAGACATGCCACATGATTTTTGTGGCTAGCGGCATTAAAGCACTCCAAGAAAGGGCAATATTCTCAAAATGTACTTTTGTAATACCATTACCAACATATTTTGAACCTTTTCATGTGTTTATGTGACAGAAATAGTAAATTAAAGCTGTCTGATAATTGCACTTAAGTAAAAAAGTACAGTAACTGGAGGTTGCCGCTTGCTTCGGCACCTTTAGGCGCATTTGCTCAGGGATCACTTCAGCCCCCTGAGTCTGAGACCCCTGATCTAGAGTGACATCAAAGTCGCATGAATTCTGATTTGACTGTCAAGACTGATGTCACATCTCAAAAAAGCCTAGCTGTATCTCATTTTGATAACGCAGCCCATATTTGAACTAGAACAGATTACATTTTATGTGACTTATTGTTATAACATCTGGTCTGAGTCACAAAAAAAATCTGCGGTCTAAACACACAACAAACCACTGGTACTACTTTCAAAATAACCACTCGGTGTGTTACAGCATTAAAGCATTATATAATGTTCTGTCATTCAGAATTTATAATTTCATATGTCTGTCTGCCTTCATAAATTCCAATCTGGACAGTGAAATTGGGATATTTTGCAGGAACAACAAAATTCTTAATAAAAAGTAGGTTTCAAATCCAACCACATGGAGAGGCTTGTGAGGAATTGTAAACAACTTCTTGGATTGTAATATCTTGGAAATATATGAAACAGCACGAAAGCCTTGAAAGGGTTAAATCAGGAACCATTCTGGAGTCAATCAGATGCCAGGTGCAGACAGCGGGTCAACTTCAGGTCAACTTCAAAGACAACTCTCATTTCTGCAAAGTCAGGAGCAGGAGATTTGGGACATGTGACGCTAAACGTGTGAAACTAACCAATCATTTTAAAGAACAACGGCAACGTTTGAGTGGGAGGGGTTACGTTAGAAAGCGCGGTGGATACAGCGTAGAGACCGGTAGGGACTATAGGTAGGGACACAGTGAGCCAGAGAGGAGCGCGGCAGTCTTATGTTGTCATAATGTTTGAGACAGTTTGGAAGAGAGCAACTTTTATGTGCAACGCGGGCGAAATTCAGGATGCAAAAGATACCATTGACAGTCTGCACGTAAACAAGAACTGCAAGGTACGTAAGCCCGAAATATAAACTGTATAACTAACGTTAACGTTACCAACTCAAGCTTGGTAACTTTAGTTAGAATACATGTTAGCTTGTTAATCATTTACCAACTTTGACTTTACTCCAGCTTGGCTGACGTGCTAATTCTGTAACTTGTGACCTGAACCTCTACGTTAACGTGGTTAACAGTGTCAAGTAAATTAAGCAACGTTACAGTAACGTTAGGTAGCCAACGTTATGAGTGAAGTGTTGGCTCACTAGTATAATGTAACGTTAGGTTGAGGTAGTGTTAACTGTTTTACCTATTTAGCTAACGTTACTTGCACACAATAGTTTCCAATGCATTTTTAACTTTTATTTTGGCAGATACCTTAATTAAGATTGCCTATGCACTCAAATACTTTTTTTTCTGTCTCTCAACAGATTTGCTGACCTCAAAGTAATCTGAAGAGGTGAGTGTTTTGCCATGTTCAAAGATTACACTTGTAACTTCCAGGTGTGGTGTTTCTGTGAAAACCCTAAAAGGTTATGTACAACATCAAGGGCTACACAGAAATGAGGCTCATTACCAGTATGCATGTTGCAAGTCTCACTTTAGAAATTATAATGCATTTAAATGCCATGTTTACCGTTATCATCGGCAGGCATCTTCTGTGTCACAGTGTGGGACTTTGTGGGGACTATTTAAATGTGAACTTACTCACTGTAAGAAAGAGTTGATCATGGGTTATTATATTTCGGACTTTATTGCTTACATAATAAGAGCGGATGCTCTGACACAAATGAAAAATATTCGGTATCTGTGGCTGGACTGTAATAAGCCCGAATTAAATCATTGGCACATGAACATGTGTTTTGGGGGATTGGCTTTGTAGGGAGGACTGAAGAGAGAGGATGGGATTTTTTCTGTTGGATACTTTTAAAAACTACAACAAACCGTATTTCCAAAAAATAGTACAGACAAATGATTTCCAATAGTTTTACTGGCCAGCATAATTGTATTTTTTTTAATATATAAACAAAGTTGGGACAGATGCATGCTTGTTTGTTTGCAGGCATGCAATTCTAAATTAGTTTATTTTTACAAAATATAATTATACTCCCTTTTTTTAGTATGAATTTGACAGGTAAATTCTCACATTGTACCGCTTTCTTTTTTACATAATACATCCAAATGTTGAATTTGGCATGTACCTATGTTTTCCAATTTATTCCTGATTCGTCCTCATGTCAAGATATGAGGTATATTACGCAGGAGTCCACATTTTATTACTGAAATTGTTTGATGTATTTCACTTGATAGATGCCTCAAGATCAACCCAGACAAGGGATCAAGAGTGGAGAAGAATGCTACCAGAAAGCAGCTGGCGGTCAGTCCAAAGGTTCTTTCCCTGATAACAAAAATTGCGGACTATGAATGGAGGGAGTAAAAAAACACTTTTCAGAAGGGAGACCATTGCAATCCAATGTCCCTTGTTCTTTCTCATGCACAGTTCATGTTGGTCTCACTACTGTATTCTTGTGTTCTTTAATTGTATAATGTATAGAATTGGTTCACAGTACTGGACAAAGTTACTACTTTAAAATTATAGGCTACAGTACCTTCAGTTAAGTTACTGCAATAGTGGAAGCAAGCATAACACTGCACCTGGATTAAAACTTTATTTTATCTTTCCAAAACGGGCCAGTTTTTAAAGGCATCTGAAGTACCAGACAGACTTTTTAAATTGTATTGCTTGTTTTTTTGTTTCAAGCCTCTTTATTTCACTGTGAACATTAGCCGAACCTACTGTAAACTGTTCTTGAACTCTCGCCCACAAGCAGTCAATTGTTGGACTGCTAGCAGTATGTAGCCATGCCACGTTAAGCTTTGTAAGCAAGTATGTTGCTAGAGCAGAAACTGTTCTCTATTCTGATCTGTTGGTCAACAGAATAAAATGAATGTTGAACAGTAGTAACTGTGTCCTGGTTGTTTTTAAGAGCTGTTATTGTTAAGCTAAATCTTTTTATAATTTGTCATTTAACTACTCTGTTATAGCTCGATATTTTTGAAATTGTCCATTACATTTGCAGGTTGAATGTTTATAAATATACGTTATCATTATTATAGCAGTGTTATGATATTTGACGAAATTATCAGCAGATTGTTGCTATAATCAATATTTCTTTGACAGTATTTGGACATTTAAAACAAAGGTAAATCCATTGTTTTTATGGCAAAGTATGTTTTTTTTAACATTAAAGATAAATTAAATATACATGATTTGTATGTAAAATTGCATATAAAAAGTCATGATACTTAATATGCTCTAAAATTAATGGTAGATTGCTCTAATTGTACTCACACATACTTGTTTAATAACAGTATTTGCTTTTCTTTTTAAAGGCCAATCCATTGTTTTTATGGCAAAGTATGCTTATTTAACATTGAAGATGAATTAAATATACATGATCTTTATGTAAAATTACATATAAAGACTCATATTATACTTAATAAAGTCTAAAATTAATGTTAGATTGCTGTAATTATACTCAAATTCATTGTTTTTATGGCAGAGTATGCTTTTTTTTTCACATAAAAAATCAATTAAATACACAGGATTCATATGTAAATTTCTATGTAAAAACATAATAAACTTGATTTGATCTAAAATTAAGGGTAGATTGTTGTAAATATAAAGCTTATCTGTTTTACAAAAGTATTGACATTTTTTTAAAGTTAAATCAAATGTTTTGTGGGTGATGTATCACTTTATTACATTAAATATTCATTAAATAAACATGATTTTTACATAAAATTATATTATAAAACTCAAATAGTGGCACTTTTCCACAATTTTAAGCCAGATTATTTGTATTATAGCAGTGTTCGACTGTATTTATAGGTAATTTGTTTTTAAAGGTGTATATGTCCTTTTTTAAACATTAAAAAGCCCAATAATTACATAAGATTTAATGTAAAATTAAAGATACAATCTGTTATTTCATTATGGAAAATTACTGTATTTTTACGAGATTGTTTGCCGTTATTTTACGGTAATTTTTTGGCGCCCCAGCTGCCGGAATATTACCGTTTTTTCACAGGTTTTTTTTTTTTACAGTGTAGATGGGATACATTCCTACACATTGGACCTTTAAAGAAATGTCAATAAACCAGAGCACATTTTTCTCCCATCCCGGAATGCTGTGTGGACTAGCCAGACCATCTCCTGCAGTGCTGTGGAGGAAGGTCTGGCAATGCGAGACTAATAGACCAGTGATACACAGAAGATAGGCTCCTTTGGGAGCCCAATATGTATGAATACCCTGGACCAAGGACACAAAGGAACTTTGTAAACATGTGTACAACATGTATTGCAATTAAAAAAAAAGAAAATACAAAGCAAAAAAGTAGACCTTTTCAGTTCTTTTAGTATCCAGAGTTCAATGATTCCAAGTGGGAAGAAAAAAAAAAAAAATCAGTTCACAGTTCAAAGAATTCTGTCCATTCCTACCACAAACTGTGAAAGGGAGGGCTTGGTTCAGCTATAATCCAAGTTTCTGGGATTCATGAGTACTGCCATCAAAGCAATTTTTGGAGGCATCCAGGTGGTTCAGGCAACACCTGATTGGATCTATTAAAGGTCACAAGGAATAATTAACATTTATAGTTTCTAAGTTCTTTGTTGTACACCATTGCAAGTTATCATGAATCTCATTGGGAGAAGTCAAAATCATTGGTGAAATTGAGACACCTTTTTATGTATTTGATAGGGCTGTCAAACGATTAATTTTTTTAACCGCGATTAATCGCCTGTTAGGCTGGGGCTGTCCAGATTCAGGAGCAGACACAGAGAAAAGGTTGGAACAGGTAAAGAGGTTTATTGAACGCAAAAAGTAATGAAGGTGCTTAAAAATCCTCTGGGGCTGAGAGCAGGCAGACAGGTGAGAGACAGACTGGGCTTCCAGGGCTGAAGCAGGAATCTGGAGCAGGAGCAAAAAACACAAAGTCAAAACTAAGCTTTCAACAGGAAATACAAAAAGGCAGCCTTTCAAAAACCACTTAGGCCAGCCGTAGCGAGTGTTACCACTTGGGTGAACGGATGATCTGGCAGAGACTGGTTGGAAAGCCGGGGTTTTAGACAGGAGCAGTGATTGCTGGATATGCTTCAGGTGAGTAGGAAGCCACAGGTGTCCTGACGAGGAGGGAGAGAGAACCAGGAGTGCCACACCCACTCAGCACACGACAGACAGAAGACAACAAAACAAGGGAGAGGGAAAACAGACAGCACCATGACATCGCCAAATTTCTATAGTTAATCACGATTAATCGCATGTTTTATCACATGAATAAAATTCTATTATTTTGCATTTCAGAACTGTTTTTAAGTACATATTAACAACAGAAAGCCATTCTCACCAGCGTATCTTAATTGGGAATCAAATGAATGCAAAGAAAGTTACTTTATGAACTTGACTTTAAGATTTGTAATTGTTTATTATTTATTTACTGTAAACAAATCAAAAATGTGTGAATCTGTCTTTATTGCACAATTCCTACAAGTACCTAACCCTACTGAGATGTAACACTAACACTTTACTTATACAGTGCAAACAAAATGGTCCAAAAAACGGATGCCACAGCAGGACATTTGTAACCTTTATGTTTTTCTAATAAGGAATGTAACAATTCTCCTGGACAGAAAAGGGGTTGGACAATGTCCCAAATGACAAAAACAAAAAAACGATACAAACAACACAGTCCTAAAACCGTATGCTGATACACATAGTCAATGTGCAGTAACTTCTAAATAATTTTAATTACTCACTGACGTCCAGTGATCACTGGTTAATGAGACAGCGTTTGCAGCACTTTGTAGCAGTTCCAGTTGGGCTGCTTTCTCCGTGTCGTACAGGCTGTGTATGCGTGAAACTACTGTCCCCCTCGACAACTTTTTAAAAGTAAACTTTCCATTCAGAATCTTATTGGCATCCATTTCGACGTCTCGCGCTCGCCATCCACTCAAAATGTAACGTTAGCGGTCCGTGTACTTGGTGGCCAATGGATTTTCGTTTTGAAAGGAAAAAAACAAAAACGAAAAACGGCCAGTTTCCCAATTACCATTAGTAAATAGGAAAACAAAAAACGGAAAACAACCCATTATTCGTTTTTTGTTTTGATATTAAAAAACGGAAAACGAAAAACAATCTCGTTATCCGATTGTCTTTGATGTATTTGTAGATGGAACTCGGAAATTAAAATACGTGTGTATAAGTCGTATTCCTTAATTTTGCATTGGTATTTTTTTCGTGACCCAGAAGTTACTCCCGCAACGCCAAGACCCGCCCTTCAATAGCATTTATTGGCCAGTACCGCCTGTAAGATCCGTTCTGTGCATGCGCATAATTACGTAGTAGAAAACTAACAATGTCCCTGTGCGATTTGTAACCATAGACTGTATATAAGTAACGTGTCAACACTTTACGACCAAACATTACAACTTTTTTATTAAATCTTTTTTTATTAAATCTTTATTATACAATAGTCATAGCTACAAACATTCGAAACTTGTCACTGATCCAAAACCGTGTAGCGACATCGTTGTTGTGTTGTTTACGTTAATGTTTTTACCTAATACTTCGTCTTGACTAATAACCATAGACTGTCTATTATTAATGCGATGAAGTGTAAACGTACATAAGTGTCCTTTTGAAGATGGGATGACAGCTCTCCCAGCCACCACTGCTGTATACCACTATAGTAGCTACATGCTAACGGAAGTAAACACTATAGTAGCTACATGCTAACGGTCATCTTAGCTGGCAATGTTGTTAAATTCTCCCCAATTCCGGGTTACATTCCTGCTGAAACATGTCCGATTGTGTAGTGTTTGGTCTGCGATTTTTGACGTTAGCAAGTGCTACTTCGTTCCACTACAATCTAACGTTAGCATACTCATAGCTAACTATTGTAGCTGCATGCTAACGCGACATAGCGGAGCATATATAGCTAGCTATGTACGTATATAGCAGGACTCCACCAATAAAGGCTTCTAAACCAAATACTAAACAAATACAGTAAAGTGACCGGAATTAGGGGTGAAATGTCCAGCATTGAGCTACATAATAGTTTGCTAGGAGTATGCGGGTCTCTCACAGAGATCTCATTTGTAGCCCTGTTTTTACCTGATACTTTCATAAAAGTACAAACACATGAAGTGAGAGGTATACACATGCTTAAACTTTATTTAAAACATGGTTAACCTGAAGCAGGACGGAGTCATGACTTATAACACCAAAGCAAGGCTTCTAGCTCAGGCTAGCTAGCGTTAGCAAATTACCTTCAAAGTTGTAAAGAAATGACGAAACATAAAATTTGAAGCCTTTATTTAATTTGCTACATGGTGTTGTACTGGATGGCCAGACGACGCTCCGTATATCATTAACAGATACTTTAGGCAACTCCAGCAAACACCTTGTAAACTTCATCTTTGCCATCATAACGGTCTACTGTCACTGTCTAATGTTTTCTTCCGGTAACCGGGAATGTCCAAACATCCTTACGCCAATGCGTGCATAGAGCTGTGAAGTTTGCCGGTGTTCGCGCAAGCGTAGAACTGATCAGGCAGTGCACAGAACGGATTTTACAGGCGGTACGGATCGGGTACTGACAAAGGAATAAGATTTATACACACATTTTAATTTCCGAGTTCCATCTACAAATACATCAAAGTTTTTCGTTTTCCGTTTTTTAATATCAAAACAAAAAACGAATAATGGGTTGTTTTCCGTTTTTTTGTTTTCCTATTTACTAATGGTAATTGGGAAACTGGCCGTTTTTCGTTTTTGTTTTTTTCCTTTCAAAACGAAAATCCGTTGGCCACCAAGTACACGGACCGTTAGCCTACTACTCTTTGGCCCGCTCGCAAACCCAAACAAGTGTGTGCGGCGTGCCTGTTGTTTTGTTTCCGGTCTAGCTAGATCCGGTGTGGTGTTGTAGTTTTTCTAACGTTACTAGTTGTTGCAACAGCATGTGAAAAAAACTACAAAGTTGGCTGGGCCAAAAAGTACGGAGCCCCGGAGGTGACCTGGAGGAAAAAAAAAAAATCGAAGGGGGAAAAAAAAAGAAAACGAAGGGAAAAAAAAAAAATAATAAAAACATGTACTGGGGGAAAAGACTAACTCGAGATCTCGAGTTTGTGACGGAGAAAAAAAAAAAAACCCATAGAAAAAAAAAAAAAAAAAACGAAGAAAAAAAAATAAAATAAATTAAAGCTGCAAGCAGCGATGAACGGGCCCTCGCCTTCTTGCAGTCGGGGGTACTGGCAGACGCCACATCACATGTAGACCACACATTCTAAGTTTCATGTAAATCGGAATAACTTTTGCCAAGATACAACCGTTCATGTTTTAACAGCCTCCTACAGGAAGTTGTTCCTCCATAACTTGCGCATTGTTTTAGCTATCAAAATTCTTTGAGGCTCCACCGAGTCTATATCCAAGTTTTCGTGCAGATTGGACTCACGGCCCAGGAGGAGTTAGACAAAGTATGTTTCCCATATATCGCCATGTGGCTAACTAATAAAAAAAATCTAAAAGCGCCTTCTAATGGCCGATTCACTCTAAATTTGGCATGGAAGCTCAAGCCCCTATGCGGAACAACTGTGTCATGTTTGGTGTCAATCGGAATAAATCTTGGTAAGATACGCAACTTCTTGTTTCGACAGCCCCCTACAGGAAATTGATCCTCTGTAACTTGCGCATTGTTTTAGCTATTAAAATTCTTTTGATACCTTTTTGTCAGGAGGGTCCTCCGAATCTATATGCCAGTTTTCGTACCGATCGGACTCACGCCCCAGGAGTAGTTAGACAGGGTAGGTTTCCCATATATCTATATATATAATATTTTGCTGATTAATTAAAAACAATTAAAACAGCGCCATCTAATGGCCAATTGACGCCAGGTTTGGCATAGATGCTAAACCGGCCATGACGAACAACTTTGTCAAGTTTCGGGGCAATTGGAAAACTTGTTGCCAAGCTAATGCAACTTCCTGTTTAGACAGGAAGTTGCTGTAACTTGCGCATTTCTTTCAACTATCAAAATTCTCTGGATAACTTTTCGTCATGATGGTCAACAGATACTACCTGCAAAGATTCAAGAAGATTGAAATCACGGCCTAGGACGAGTTCAAAAGAATGTAAAACACATGAAAAATGCATAATTAAAAATCCGTGGCCGCCTTCCGGTTGGGCGGAGCTAATGAAGGTAAATAGGAAAGATCTCCGCAATGATTAGAGCAATATGGGTATTAAATCTGGTGAAGATCGGAGCAACTATGTCCAAGTTAAGGCCTTCCAGGCATTAGGGGGCGCTATGGAGCCCACTTACAGGTTTGGGCCGAATCGCTGTACAGTCTCGCAAAGCTCCCAGGTGTTTATGTGGGCGCCAATTTTTGTGAGTTTTCGTATATACTGAGGCCGTCAAAAATGTGCCCAAGTGCTAAAACCAATTAGGGGGCGCTATAGAGCAACCATACCACTCCCAAGCCTAAATGTGAATTCAGATGAAAGAGTTTACTATTGTGCACATGGCTGCAAAATCTTGAGAGTTTTCGTGCATCCTAAAGTCCTCAAACAAGTGTTCGTAAAATTAAGATTTTTACACGAAAACCAATATTTCGGGAAATTATAGAATTTTGTAATTTTTTCTAAAAATAGCACCATGGACTTGAAGATGAGACCTATGTTCCCTCAAAAGTTGGTATATTAACTTATTACTTTTGTCCAATTCAAGGCGCACGTTAGGGGGCGCTATGGAGCCCCCTGGCAACGCGAGCTCAATCACTACAAAACTTTGCAATTTTCACCAGTTGTGACATGTGTGCAAATTTTTGTGAGTTTTCGTGCATGCTAACCCCCTCAAAAATGCGACGAGGAATTGGTAAAAATAATAATAATAATAATAATAATAATAATCTTATGAAAAACAATAGGTTCCTTCGGCCCTAATAAAAACACGTACTGGGGGCAAACACTAAACTCGAGATCTCGACTTTCAAACTCGAGATCTTGACTTTCAAAGTGATCCAGTCCAGATGTCAGCGGGAGGCGGAGATTTCTGGCCGGGGGCAGCGTGTCCTCCCCCGGGCAGGAACACAGCTTCGCCTCGTTGCTGCACCGGTCCCAGCTAATCCAGATGGCAGCGGGAGGCGGAGACTTCCGTGGCCGGCTGCAGCGTGTCCTCCCCCGGGCAGGAACACAGCTTCACCTAGCTGCTGCGCCGGTCCCCCGGTCATGTCCACCAGACTCCCCTTAAGAAACCTGTGATTTAAACTTCAGCAGCGTCTGAGAGTCCGCTCTGCTCAATCCTGGTACTGGTTCTCCTGGGCTTCCCTTCCCTCCAGCCGGCCCAGCAGTACATCCTGGGCCTCCAGCTTCTTGGTGTCGGTTTTGGCTCCCAGGAAGCAGACAGTGAGCTCCAGATCCTGCAGCCGTAAACGCCTTTTTTTTTTCCTTCAATTTTTTTTTTTTCCTCCATGTCACCTCCGGGGGCTCCGGACGTCGTTAAAATGAGTTTGCGTTAACGCTGTTAATAACGCGTTTAACTGACAGCACTAGCATTTGAGTGTTAAAGCATATGAGGCCTTAAAAACCTAATCCTTTTGTCTGTCACTCGCATTGGGCTATGGCATTGTGTGGATTTTCAGTGACCTTACAAATGAAATTACTGTAATGTTTTCCCACACAAAAAAATCTACTCCATGGTTACCACTTGGAGAAATCAATGGCCTTTGCACACTTGGCCACGATGCCCGCTCAGATCCTGTACACATTTCTGTGTGCTCAAGTACTTGTGAATGACATGCAGCCCTGGTGTCTGAAGCCATCCGATGGGCTCTTCAGTGCGGTTAATAGAACATCAATCCTACATGTCTGTAAATGTTCAGCGGCAATGAGTAGTTAAATAAAGCTAGCACACTGATGACAGTGCCAAACTTGTGCTTTTCATCACTGTTGAAGACAAGCACATTATGAGCAAAGACAATATGTTGGAATAGATAATGAGTCATTTGTCTGATTCATGATGATCACATTTTAGCAAAAAATTAAGAATGTTTTAAATCCTGAGGTTTCACATCAAATTATTAAGTGTGGACAGCAGTCCTAAATTGCAGTGCATGCAGAGAAGTGTAGCATGGCTGCACTGTGACGACGGTCTTTATGCCATGCAGCAACAACAAACACAGTCCCATCATGCACAGCAGTGATCACCATAATTGCCGAGTGTCATAGTGATTAATAGCTTTTAATCAGGCAATCAAATGCCACACCTGCTCAGACGATTTCTTCTGTGTTTGATTTATATGTTGCATTCTTCGTCCAATGCTGCACGTCTGCTGTCTGTTATCGGAAACTCTCCAGCAGCCTCCGCCTTCATGACGAGTTCTCTCGCGTCTCCGCCCATGGTCTCTTCAAAGCTGAGCAAACACACACCATTAGGATGATCAATACTCCTCCGGAGTGCTGTTCTATCATATCATGACCTCATTTCATGCACTTTAAACGAGGATGTGAGCACTGTACATGGGGGTAATGTTTCCATCACAGCCAATCAAGCAAAAATTCAGCATAATCCCAACAAGGCAAATGCGGGACACAAATGCAGACGCTAAGGCAGACTTCACTAAACCAATGTCCAAAATTAACAGTCTTATAGTCTGGCATGAGAAACAGTCCAATGATTAGTCTATATCCACGATCTTCCACTTCCGGGATTGCTCTGTTGCTGCCAGAAATTCCACCATGTGTCCTTCTTTTTGTCCGGATGTCCATTACCTTACGCTATCTTTGAGTTGGAATTTCACACTCCGGTGGATTTCTGAGGACTATGGTTAACTGCTCCTCAGATCTCTGCAGGGTAAATCCAGACAGCTAGCTAGACTATCTGTGTCCCGTTCTGTGACTATCTGAGTTCTCTGTTGCACGACTAAAACAACTTTTAAACGTACACGTTCCACCAAAACAAGTTCCTTCCCCAGGCTATTTTGCAGAGGCACCATGGCTCCGTCCGGCGCTTAGCGCCGCCCATGACGATTGTGATTGGTTTAAAGAAATGTCAAAAAACCAGAGCACATTTTTCTCCCATCCCGGAATGCTGTGTGAACTAGCCAGACCCTCCACCGCAGCGCTGTGGAGGAAGGTCTGGCAAGACTATCCAATGATCGATTGTAAAAATAAGCTTCCGGGTCTGAAAAGTGAAGCCAATGCGGAAACTCCTTAAACCTGCATTCTATCTAATTTCCAGCTGGGGGCGACTCCGCTGGCTCCAAAAACAAGTCTGTATAGAAGTCCATGAGAAAATAACCCTACTTCTGCCTTGGTTTATTACTTCAGTAAACATTTTTGTATTGAGTTTATGGTCTCAATCATTAGTTTGAAGTCTTCTTCAATACAGCATGATGTTCATTTTGCAAATTATGGTCCCATTTCTTTTTTTAAATAGACGATAAAGGCTGGGGATGCTTAAGGGGCGTGGCTACACACCGTACTGTCAATCAGGACAGAGGCTTCACATCATCAAAGTTAATTGGTACATTTTGGTCTTGTTTAGCATTCTGCCACCCAAGCTGGTAACTAACGGAAAGTTTGCAGATTTTCTGTAATGCCATACATGCAGATGAATGTCTCCAGTAACCGGAGGTCTGCTTTTACACGCCAGTAAATCTCCACTGGATGACTTGCTTCAGAATGGTTGAAAATCTGCAACTTTCCATCTTTAGCGTTTAGCTTAGTGCAGTGCCATTGCAACCATAAACAACACTGGCTTGGCCACGTCACCCTCCGCAGCTCGGCCCTCATGTACAAAAATTGTTGGCAGTAACATCTTTTGTTCTGTCCAATTCTTCTGAATGGCACAGTGTAATGAAAGTGTAAGCCTCTAGGTGCTGAAAGTGAGTTTTCTATACTAAACCAGCACCTTAATGAGCTCTACAGATGTGCCCAAGACACTATACAGTTAGCACGTCCAAATGTATTGTTTCACACCATCTGTGAGTCTTGGGATAACATTAGGTTTACTTTTATCTCTAACTGATCAGATGCATCCATGTGATGAAGAAGCAGCAGCAGATGGCCCTGGCTATTGCCTGTGACTTTCTTCTTCGCTCCTGTTCCATTTATTTGCTCTGTTCGGTAAACAATGATGGGTGTCTGGCTGCCCTGTGTGAGGCAAATCAGCTCTCATCCAGTGTGATGAAAAGTGACATGAATAGATTTGGTCTGAAAGGTTTCCTTTCCCATGATTAAGAACCTCACAGGATGCAGTTAGAATCCTGATTCTAGTAAATTTGCTTTCCATATGCAAACCAGCCGCAAAACAAACTCATCAATTTCACATCAGCTTACATTTAGCTTAATGGCCAGCCATTAACAAAACCAATCGCCTCCCCTCCTGGTTCTCCCACGCCGTTTCTTTGAGTTATCAGAGCACATGGAATCATATTCACACACACATACACATACACACATACATCAACGTGCACTCAACGACTTTACTTACCAAGCAGCTTTGTATATGTTGTGGCACCAGATGGCAGAGATTGTTACCAGCACTTACTCCGGGGTGAGAAGCATGAGGAATTTATTGCACATGTCTCCGAGTCTGGTACAATACATCTCAATGCATTTCAATGATGTTGCACTTCGGATGTTGTGCAGTGAGCAGCCATGCAAAGGAGGCCGTCATGAATAAATGCATTTTTAACGCAATCTTAAAGACATAACAGTGCTGCTCTTGATGGATAGGGCAGCAGGATTGCTCTGTTCTGAAATTGCTCCTGTCTTCACATCCCCTCTAGTTTTAAAGTGTTGCAGTAAGCAAGAGAGATGGCTGTGGATGGAGGGTTGCTGATTGCATCATATGACAGTCATTAGTAATGTTTTTTTTCTTCTTCCTTTTACAGATGATTGTATTGCATTTTTGCCTTTATTCGACATGTACCGGTAAGAGTGACAGGAAATATGTGGAGACAGATGGGAATGGTGGACGTCTACAGAACAAGCCATACTGTCTGTCCACAGAGCAAGAGAAGAGTTACAGTGGCTGAGTGTCAGATGTATCTTAAAGCTCCGTTACCATAAATCCGAGAGAGAAAGATGACACATTTTCACTCCCTTTTGCAAATTAAAAATAAAACTGTAGGAAAGCAAACAAGATACTGAGTTTTATGACTTAATTCAATCGCGCCACTGTAACATGTGTTTTTAATGGCACATAGTAAACAACCTGTATACTGTTTATTTATTTTTTGCTACTTTGCAAAAGCAAACACACTTTTAAAGAAACAAAAAGCCATTGGTTTTACATTTTTAATCAAATTATTAACAATAAACAATTTTAATGAAGGTGTCCGGATTTTTACACATTACTGCTTTCTTAGTCTATATCCACGACAGTTAATTTCTGGGATTATTTCGTTGCCGCCAGAAATTCAGCTGGTTGTCCTTCTTTTCGGCCGGATGTCCCTCACCTTCCTCTTTCTTTGTGTTGGCGTTCTAAACTTTGGTGGATTTCTGAGGACTATGGTTAACTGCTCCTCAGATATCTGCAGGGTAAATCCAGACAGCTAGCTAGACTGACCAATCTGAGTTTTCTGTTGCACGACTAAAGCAACTTTTGAACGTACACATGTTCCACCAAAACAAGTTCCTTCCCGAGGCTATTTTGCAGAGGCACCGTTGCTACGTCCAGCGCTTAGCGCCGCCCAAGATGACTGTGATTGGTTTAAAGAAATGCTAATAAACCAGAGCACGTTTTTTCCTATCCAGGAATGCTGTGTGGACTAGCCAGACCTTCCTCCGCAACAAAATAGTAACAAAATAGACCACAATAAGCCATAAACCAAATAAACATATGTATAAATGACAACACCATAAGCCCATCGTACACGTCTCGCTCATTTTTTTAAACGTCACTTATGATATATTTTAATCAAAATCACCTGAGCCTACATGTGAGGTTGGATGTTGTTTCAGACCCTGGACAGCACTGTTTGTTGTGTGTAGGTATGCCACAGTCCATGGTACTGAAACAGAGCCTGAGAATGGGGACACAGCAGCGGACTGTCGCTCTAGAAAATGTAGTGGTGGAAGAAGTATTTAGATCCTTTACTTAAGTAAAAGTACTAATACCACGCTGTAAAAAAAAACTCAGTTACAAGTAATAGACCAGCATTGAAAATGTTACTTAAGTAAAAGTATGTAAGTATCATCAGGAAAATGTAGTTAAAGTATTAAAAGTAAAGAACAATCCTCCCATTTTAGAAAGTGTAAAGGATCCTAACAGTTGTGTGTTTAATGGTCTGATCATTTCAGCTGGACTTGTAGGCCGTTATATTGTTGGCTAGTTTACTTTATAATAAAACATCAGATTTTATAAACTACATGTGTTTTGTGTGTAGATATCTTAATGTGTAAAGTAACTAGTAACTAAAGCTGTCAGATAAATGTAGTGGAGTAAAAGGTACAATATTTCTCTCTGAAATGTAGCAGAGTAGAAGTAGAAAGTGGCATGAAAAGAAAAGACTCAAGTAAAGTACCTTTAATATTTACTTAAGTACTTGAGTAAATGTACTTTGTGACATTCCACCACTGATAAAATGTAATTCATATTTTCCTCATTTATGATGTATTATTTCACCTACCCACGGCCCATCCTGACTTTTATGACCCAAACCCTGTGTGTGCTGTGTATTTGGTGTTCTGCATAACTCTTCTGACAATATGAGCTCCTGTCTGAGAGCTGCTGATGATTGTGTAAAGCCGGCCGGTTGGCTGGTATTTGAAATGCATGCGGCAGGATAAACCATAGTTTTATGGTGGTGTTGTATGGGTAATGTGCAAAAAAAAACATGAATCAATCTCTCTTTCTGTTGCTCTCTCACTTGCTAGCTGAGTAGGAAACCTAGACATTGGCAGGCAAAACTTTGAAATTGAATCCAGCCGGCGCTTATGCACAGTAGGGATCAACCCATACTGTTTTTTCAAGGCCAATACCGATAACGATTATTAGTAGTTAATGAAACCAATCCGATATTTGGAACCGATATGCATTTACAGTAAAAATGTAAATCTTTAAGTCAAAATTAAGATTTTGAAATGTTACAAACTCCAACACAAAACCATGTTTAAATGCTTTAAGCAATTATTTAATAAATCAGAAACTTTCAACATTATACCCAATAAAAGAGAGTCAGATAGTGTTGTGGGGAAGTCATTAAGTCAGACTCAGTGGTGAGTGAAACCGAAGCAGAGGGGCAGACACAGAGCTGTAGCCGAGCACACTAGAATCACCAGTAGAACACTTTTTAATTCATTAACTTCATCAGTTATCAGGCAAATAAAACGCTGATACAGATATTCTGCAAACGTTAATCGTCCAGGGCCGATAATCGGTCGATCCCTAACGCACAGTTCGCTTACGTTTTACAGTGGACATTTGTAGTTAACTGAGGAGGAAAAACCTTTTGCTATTGCTGCATTCAGGCTCAATTCTCAATGCCCTTTGTATCATGCACTAAGCTCTTAATTATGCACAGCTTTCTCACTCTTAAAACTTTATCTAGTATGGATGAGATAACATCTCGGATGAAGGAGAAAAAGTTAGGCTTTGGCCAACATCTCCATCCATATTTTGCTCATGTGACAATAGATAAAGTAAATATATATGTTGGTTGGACAAAACAAGGAATTTGAAGACATCATCTTGGGCTTTTTGAAAGAAATCGATCAGATTTCTACTCGGTCCTGCCTCGGTCTAAGATAAAGAGGACTCTGGATTTTATTTCAAGACCAGTCAAGACCACAACTGCGGGGATATCACTAAATTGCCTGTACATTGTCTGATTCGTGCCTATGTGTTAAAACTTGCAAATGCAACCAATAACTTGACTTATATCTAATTTGAAATTTGTTACCGTGAACCCCTCCTCTCTTTGCACTCCCAAGAAAGTGAATGCGTGAGACAGCAGAAGAAGTTCTGGCTATTTTACACAAATCTGGTCTTGGTCTTGACTCAATCTCGCCCTGCCTTGGTCTTGGTCTTGGTCTTGGTCTTGACTCGGTCTCAACCCCTCAAAGTCTTGGTCTCGATACACTCAGGTTTTGGTGATGACTTGGTCTCGGTTTAGGTAGTCTCAACTACAACACTGCCTCTAACATAGGCTCTGGCTTTGATAGGGAATTGGCAGGTGTTCCTCCTATAAAAAGACATTTTAAGCTGCCTTCTCATATAGGATTAAGATCAGAACATTGGACCCTGCTTTCCTCCATTTTGGAGCCACTTCACCCATCTCCTGCCCCTTAGATCCATAATGAGACTCGTCAGCAGAAATCTAAAGCACTTGTGTGACGCCTGTTTCAGAGATAGGTATTTTAATTTGAAAGCTTTGCAACTACAATATTTGTCAGCACTGAATCACATTGTAGCAGTGTTTGCTTTTCTCATTATCTCACCAGTGTGTTTTGTAACATGTATGAGGTTATGACGTGTGAGCAGCCAACATGATCCACTCTCAGAGTACGCTGTGTCTTTATAAAGCATTTATTGCACCACTAGCAGTGGAGTTGAGTTAAATGATGTGGCTCTGCTCCGACAATGCTTCCTGTACCAATCTGTGCGGGGCTGACACATTTCAGATTCTGTGCACACAAGCCTGGGAGATGGATTATACCACGTCTGTGTACAAGATTTCATTATGTTGTGCTATATTGTAAGATATTCATATTATTTTGTGTCTCTGGTTACAAAATAATGAATATTCTTAGAGTATGAAGCAGTGCCGAATGAGAGGAAAACAAACGATGGCATCAGAAATTACCACAGAGTTGAATCAACACATTTTCTCAGACAGGCTCAAAGAAAACTAAGGTCAAACAAACAAAGAACTTTACGGTACAAACGGAGCTACATCACGTTCTTCGTCAAGTGGTAACCTTCAGGAAGTTAAGTAATGTCTGATTTTACCCCAAACCACTGTCTTTTTCTAAATTTCAAGTAGTTTTTGCGCCCAAACGCAATGTTTAAGATGTGTTTAAAACTGTGACTGTTACGTTCTCTGGTTTAGATATGAGGTTGTATTTCCTGACAACGCTAGGGGTGCTAATTTATTAAATGCTCCTGTGGGTTGTACTAGAGCAGGGGTCTTCAACGTTTTTTAGGCCAAGGACCCCTAACCTGAAAGAGAGACAGAGCAGGGACCCCCTGCTACATTCATATTGTATAAAATTGAGTTGCATAATACACTGGGCCTACAATAACTTGTAGGGTGGCCTAAAGCCTATACACACACTCCTTTTTATGGTGTCCTACAATACTGAGCTTCTATTTACATATTCATATATCATCATGTTTTAATGTCAAACATACATGTGGATGGCACAGTGAATCCAGAAGCTTAGCTGTATCTGTTGATGGCTCCCATAGTGGATACCTTTCATGTAGGCCAGTAAGCGTATCATTTTACAAAGTGGCTTATTTATCTTTGCTAATTTTCAGACATATTTTAATTTTTTGGGGAAAAAAACTTACAAAAAAGTATTAGACAATAATTTGGTTGAAGAGCTCTGTATTAGAGGGTATAATTAACCGATATCGTCGTACGGGTTGGCAAACTGGTTGGAAGGGTGTTAGTCTATATCCACGATATTCCACTTCCGGGATTGCTCTGTTGCCAAAGGAAATTCCGCAGGATGTCACTCTTTTCAGCCGGATTTCTTTGTGTTGGCGTTCTAAACTCTGGTGGATTTTTGAGGACTATGGTTAACTGCTCCTCAGATCTCTGCAGGGTAAATCCAGACAGCTAGCTAGACTATCTGTCCAATCTGAGATTTCTGTTGCACGACTACAACAACTTTTGAACGTACACGAAACAAGTACCTTCGCAAGGCTATTTTGCAAAGGCACCGTGGCTCTATCAGTGCTTATTTTTGTTGTTTTGAAGAATCTGGAGATGAATGGGTCCTTGCTTAGTTTGTCTCATGCACAAGACCAAGGGTGATGCTTCCAGCCAATGGTTTCACAATGTTCCACTGGTGTACAGGTGGCAATATGCCAAGCAATACAGCAATATGCCAGCCAAGGCAGGGAAGAAGACTGCTAGCTAGTAAACATGGATGTAAACAATGCAGGGTTTCAAGTACTTCCTTTGATTTGGAAATAATGGTTCCACTCCTCTCACTGCCACATTCTTTGTGACAAATTCAAAGAGGTTCAGTAAAAAACATTACATAGGCAGTACTGCACATCTCATAACCCAGATCTCCTTTGTCCTCTCCTCTGTCCTTTTGACAGTTACAGTACAAGCAATCCTTGTTGTTAAAGATAATCTATTTTCTGTCACGTTACCTCCTATCTAGCCAGAATAAAATAATGAAACTAACACAATGTTACATTATTGAGCAGTGTTGTAGTCAAGACCACCTAAACCGAGACTGAGTCACCACCAAGACTTTGAGGGGTTGAGACCGAGTCAAGACCAAGACCAGACCAGTGCGAGTCCCACACTGCATGACACCATAAAATGTGGAAAATGCTAACCATAGGCACTCTTCAAGACAACACACAAGACTGAGTGGAAATGCGGTCGATTCTGAGATGAGACGGGGGCCTTCAAAAAGTGGAAACTGTAATGGAAAATCACATATTGGATTATTAACATATCTGATTATTGACTTGTTTTTCAGTTTTTAGCTGCTTAAACGTTTTACCTCGGCTTGATGTATGGACCCTGACAGGTACAGAAACTTGCCTTCTCTACATCCCTGTTCTTTCCCAGGATGGAGGGGCCCATAAGGGCTAATAATTCACCCCCTCTCCATTGCTGTCAGCTTGGGAGAGGGTTAATAAGCAAGTGATTCTCCAAGACTCTTTGTTCATTCTCTAGGACTCTCATGATGAACTGAACCTTCTTTGCGCAAAGAATAAATACTTAAAAGACTTTGTTGACCAAAGCTTGTTTTCAGATCTCACCCTATGTATTACCCCGATTTTTCACTGGCTGCATTCCGGTTTAGTTCCGTCCTCTGCCACGCGCCATACCACACCAGGAGCGTCTCAGAAGCGGAGCGTCTTTACTGCCCAACTTGCAGATTTTATTGTCTCTACAGGGCAAGAAAGTTTATTTGTATAGCACAATTCACACACAAGGCAACTCAAAGTGATTTACAGGCCTATAAATACATTGTAAACATAAACAATCAAAATACATTGAAGAAACAAAGCACAGTTACAACAAGAACACTATAGTTAAATTGTGGAAAAGTTATAATAACATATTTAAAATCAATAATAAAATAGACATTAAAATTATAAAATAGAAGAAATAATAGTTAAGGAACTAGTGTATTGAATTACTGAAAGCTGCAGTGAACAGTAAAGTTTTGTTCCCCAAGTGAGGAGCATAATAACTAAATGCAGCTTCCCTGTTTTGTGCTAGTTCTGGGAATGCACAACAAACCTGTCCCAGATGACCTGAGGGGTCTAGATGCTTGATAGGGGACTAACAAATCCAGCATTTATTTTGGTCCATGAACATTCAATACCAACAATAACGTTTTTAAATCTATCCTATAATTTGCAGGAAGCCAGTGTAGGGATTTAAGGACTGGTGTGATATGGTCCAATTTCCTGGTGTTTGTTAGGACTCTGGCAGCAGCATTCTGAATTAGTTGCAGCTACCTGATGGATGTTTTGTTTAGACCCTTAAGACACCATTACAATAATCTAACTTACTGAAAATAAATGCATAAACAAGATTTACTGTGTCCTGTTTAGACAGAAAACATTTAATTATTGCTATGTTTTTTAGGTGGTAATAGGCAGATTTATTAATAGTTTTAAGTGGTTATTGAAATTCAGGTCAGAGTCAATAACTACACCGAAATTTCTGCCGTGATTTGTAGCTTTTGATGAAATCGAATTAGGTGAGCAGTGACCTTTGACCTTTCGTTTTTGGGGCCAAAACCAATCACTTCTGTCTCACCTGCATTGAGCTGAAAAAAGTTCTGCACTTGTTAATTTCATGAATGCACATACTAAATGAAAGTAAGGGACTATAGTCATTTGGTGACACTGAAACATAAAGTTGCGTATCATCTGCATATGTATAATAATAAATGTTAACATGTTCCATGATTTGAGCGAGGGGCAACATGTAAATATTGAATAGACGTGGTCCTAAAATGGACCCTTGAGGAACCCCGCGTGTAATCTTTGTTCTCTTAGACCCATAATTTTGAATGGAGACAAAATAGTCCCTATCTTGTAGGTAAGAAGTGCCAGTAAGTCCCACCCACTTTTCCAGTCTGTCAAGTAGTAGGATATGATCAACCGTATCGAATGCAGCGCTGAGGTCTAGTAAAACCAAGACAGAGATTTTCAATGCATTATTTTTCAGATGTACATGTACATGTCATTTAAAACTTTAATAAGTGCAGTCTCAGTGCTGTGGTTTGGTCGAAATCCAGACTGAAGTAGATTAAAAAGGTTGTTTTGTATCATAAAAGCATGGATTTGTTGAAAACCAACCTTTTCAATAATTTTCCCCAAAAACGGAAGGTTTGATATAGGCCTATATTTTGTAATTGCTGTAGCATCCAGATTAGACTTTTGGTAAATTGACTGGATACTCTCGCTGTTCCACTTCCTGCCCAGTTGTCCCCACGCCCCATGGATCGTGTGAAAATAGACTTGGCGCGGGTCTTTAGCGGAGCAGAGAGCCGCTTCATTCATTCAGATGGTTGGAGTCTGTAGCCAGTCATACAGTAGGTAGATCTGGAGCAGCAGACTTCTAGCTTTCATGGGTTGGTGATAAGACACTGTGCTGCTATGATGCAGCATTGGGCGAGCCCTTCAGCCCCAACAGGAAGAACAGAAAACAAAATGCTTGTTTTTTTCTGTTCAGTTTGCTTTGTATTCATTAAAAAAACTGCTATTTAATGAGCAAATCATTTCTAGATCTGTTTTTATTATAGTGATAAAATTGTACTTAACATTACAACGTTTTATACAGACTGATATGAATCCATCATTTTCAAACTAATGTTTCTGAAGGAATGAAGACTAAATTCTGATGAACAACACAACAGTGATGCAAAAACGGACACAAACAATCCAGTTTCTGGTGTTCTTTCAGTTATATTACAGTTTAGGTTTTACAGTTTCTCGATTGCTAAGACACATTTCTTGAAAGCTGCTCTCCTTTCTCTAAACTGTGAACACAAAACCCAATTTTCAAGCTACATTCACAAAACCTCAGACTCTTCTTGCAAAACCAAACTTTCACCTCAAAACAGTTCAATCTGTGCTCAAAACTGAACTATGTTGTCAAATCGTGCCCCGAGTCAATCAAAATTAAAAACACTACTGAACAGTCACTAAACACTACGTAGAAAAATAGAAAACACAATGCTCAGGACATGAAGCTGGAGAAATAAATGTTTATTGTTCACTGTAGGCTAAATGCATGTTGCAAAACAAAAAAAAACCTGTGCATTTAGCACTTGTACAAAAAGACAAAACAGAAATCTTGTGCATTTACACATAACACTTGTAAAAACAAACAGAAATCTTATGCGTTTGCCACTTGTGTACAGTAACCCCATGTAAAAATAAAGTACAAAAATATACAAATAAGTGCATTACTCAGCCACAGCATCATGTCTCCGTGCTGGGTCAGGCCACAGGACTTCATCCACATCACAGGCCACATTTTGTCTGGCCAGGCAACGGGGGAAAAAAACCCTGACATGCCGTATCCAGGCTTGGCATGCCTCCACACCTATGTCACCACAGGCAAGTCCCATGGCTTGCTGGAGATTTACCCTGGTGTAAGGTTGGCGTTCATATACTTTCCACCACCATGAGGAGAAGAATTCCTCAATGGGGTTTAGGAAAGGGGAGTACGGTGGAAGGCAAAGATTGATAAAACCTTGGTTCATATTGAACCACTCTCTAACCTGGAGGGCTCTGTGAAAACTCACATTGTCCCAAACAACATAGATGGGATGCTCATCCTGCTGCCCTAACAGAGCATCTCGCATGTGATTGAGGAAAATGAGGAGCTGGTGAGTGTTGTAGGGCCCCAGGTTGGCATGATGGTGGACAACCCCATGATTGCTGATGGCAGCACATAATGTGACATTGCCACCACGCTGCCCAGGAACACCAACAATGGCCCGATGGCCAATCACATTACGGCCTCTCCTCCTTTTGGTGAGATTAAACCCAGCTTCATCCATGTAGATGTATTCATGGGGTCTTTCCATTGCATCCAGTTGAAAAACCCTCTGTCTAAATAGATATAGTTTTGTAAGTGATACAGAAAAAGTGATTTAGGCCACTACAGTAAATCACTACTTAGAGTAATCAACATTGAATGTGTCTGGATATATGCCAACCTGTACATACTGGAATCTTTGCTCTTTGACTCTGTCTGAGTTGCGATCAAAGGGCACTCTGTATAGCCGTTTCATGCGCAGTCTGTTGCGCTTGAGGACACGATCAACAGTAGAGAGGCTGACACTGTTGATACCCTCAAAATTTACATGGTCCTCAATGATCTTCTGCTGAATTTCACTCAGTTTAATGGCATTGTTCTCACGGACCATATCAACAATTAGGGTCTCTTGGTGTGGGGAGAACATACCTGTCCTCCCACCCCCATGTGGCAGTCTTTCAATTCTACAAAAAGAGAACATGGAGTTACAAAAAATATACATGGAATACTAGGCCTACAAACAGTTAGACCAACCCTCCATTACAATACTACAGTACATTGGTACAGTGATGTACTGAAACATATATTTACTTACAGTATACTGTGGTACAGTATATAGTATGTCATACAGTAATTGCTGTCAACATTTACATACTGTACTATAATGTCAAAAAAAGGTAATTACCTGTTCTCTTCTCTAAATCTTCGGATTATGGTGGACACAGTGAATCTACTGATGTTTGGTTGTACCCTTTGTCCAGCCTCCCTCATGCTCATACCATGGACAAGAACATGGTCAATCACAGTAGCTCTGATTTCATCAGATATTACTGTTCTTTGTCTTTGCTGACCACCTCAACCTCCTCTCACACAAACTCTTCCTCTCAGATTTCTATCCATTGTAGGGCCTCGCAAACCAGTGCTCTCTGAACTGGCTTATATGTTCCCTCACATCATTAGCCACAAGTGTGATCAATTTTGAGTTGTTGTGTTCAAGTGGTGACACCTGTGCTTTAATTGTGTTTGACTTTTGTCACCTGTGCTCACCATTATGCAGCACGGGTGCATCACAATGAAAATGTGTTGGCAAGTTGTGTCTAAACAGGTGAAAAGTGCTTATGGTTTTGCCAAAAGAGTGATTGATTCAATCAGTGGGTTCAGGCAACTGAGCATTTGGTTCAGACAATAGGGTTTAGTGTTTTAGCAATTGAGAAAAACTGTACTATTGGCTCTAACATGAAATTAGCCAAATCCCCAGGAACAAGGTTAACCAAACGAGGAAAAAAAACAAAGTGGGGTCATTAAATACACACATACTGTCCGTCATATGTTGTTCAATCTAGCTAAACTATAAAGAAAATCTATTTATTTACGGACATCAAGCTAGGCTATATGCTAGCATGTCTGAAATTAGCAAATACACACATACTGTCCGTCATATGTCGTTCAATCTAGCTAGCTAAACTACCGGTATAAAGAAAAGCTATTTGTTTACGGACATCAAGCTAGGCTAGCTATGGCTAGCGCCATATGCTACGTGCTTAATTTATGTTACTCACCCTCATAGTTCTGTACGTAACTTGATATGTCCCACTTCAAAGCTTTCTCCCGTTTCCTGATGGGTGCAGGTGAAAGAGCGTCAACCATTCTGTGCACATTATTGACATATACTAATAATAAAACGATGCACGGCGGGGGTAAATAAACTTGGGTTACAGAGGAGCCGTCCGCAACGGATGTTCTAACATAAACGAACGCACCCTCAACGGGGCAGGGATCATTTCATTGGTCAACACTACAGCTGGCATTCTATTGGTTGCTGAATTTTGATAGGGTTGTCACACAAACAATCTGAGAGCGCAGGAAAAATCCGAGAGGAGAAGATTTCGAAGCGTGCAGAATCAGCCTGAGTGCAAGGAGAAATATTTGAGTCCAAGCACAAAGTTTGAGCACAAGCACAGCAAATCCAAGCGTGAGCAGTGACTATTTGAGTGTGAGGGCAAGGTTTTGAGGGAAATTATTACAACATCTGAACGTAATATTAGTGAGAAATGCTCTCAAATTGAAATAATGCACTCTTGAATAAAGATAGGAATATCACTCCATAACCTTCACCAAGAAATGCCAATAAAGCAGCACCTCGGCCACATTATGTTGATTTCAAAGAGACAGAAAATCACCTTTGAGTTTAGTATGGCACTGCACCCAGGCAAGATCAAAACAGTCATTTCCAACCTGCAATTTGGAGCAAAACAGACATTTGTGTTGGGTTATTTTACTTTTTTCAACAGACCCGTACTTGAAAACTGAAAGACGTTCAGGAATATTTTCTCTGCCATATCATTTCTTTTTTTACTGTTGAAAAGGCTAGCTGATGCTGAGGCACTTAAAGGTAGAAATTTTCCGATCAGTGGCTGTCAGATGCACCACCCACATCTCACCGGGATACCTGGGGAGAGACGGCCTCCTCCACAGAGCCCAACACCACAGAGACCTGTCAGTCAGCCGGACTCCGCTTCGCCTGCTGCAACCTACGCATGAAACTCTGAGCCGGAAAACTCAATGAGGGAAGGAGTTGGGGAAAATAAAGACAAGCATTGGGTACATTGTCTTAGTTTCTCTTTTGTTCTTTACACCCTCTGATATTAAGTTTTGTGCTGATTCGAGGAACAAACATAACAAGATGTTTTGTTTAGGTTCAGACAGGAGTAGGCTTGTGTTGCTAAACATGGCTTTAGGAAATTATAGGAGGTAATTTGCAGATTTAAGCTTATTGTGGATCATTTCTAACAAAGGGATTGTAGCCAGGTCAACTTTCTCTTTTCTCATCACCATGTACAAAACCTGTTTTTTCACACTCCATTTCACAACAATCTGAACAACACGTATGGTTTGTCCCAAGCACATTAAGCCCAGTTCAGACCAAAGACTCGCGACGAGATGAAACAGTTTTAGAACGTCGCAGTGAAAAGTTTCAGCGGTCTGAACCCGCCCATCTCAGCTCGTCTCAAACCAGCTGATGGTTTCGCTGTGACTCAACTGTTCAAGTCTCCAGAGGCTGGTTTTAGAAGATAAGATACGTCACCTGTTTCAACATCCAATAGAGAAGTCAGCTGGTAAAGTCAGCTATAAACTATAGAAATAAAATGATCCATAATTCATTTTATTTTGTGTTACAAACAGCTGGTCGACCGCCAGTAATGTTATATGGTCAAGCGAGACTGAAGAGAGGGAGCGCCCAGCGGCGATAGAACAAAGCAGTGAATCGGAGAAATAAAACCGGTTTTCGCCGATTCATCACTAGAAGTGTAACTGTAACAAGCATCTCACTATCACTAACGTTATCCACATTCATATTTAGACAAAACAAATGATATATTTAGCTACAAAAAGCATGGAAGTTGGAAGTTAGAACGGAAGTACAAAGAGTTGTTGCTATGGAGATGATACACCGTCTCGTCTCATCGGTGTGAACTGGCAGGTATCAGAACGCTGGCCGACGCGTTGCAAGAAGTTGCAAGTTCAACTCGTCTCATCGCAAATCTTTGGTCTGAACTGCGCATTACGCCGGCTACACGCTGGATGCGTGGCGTGAGCGTGGCGTTTCTGTTGCGTGGCGTTTTCTATGTCTTTGCACACCAGAAACATGTCTGACGCGGCGCTGCTGCTGTTAGTCTTGTCTGTACACATGTATGTTTCCCATTGATTTACTGCACTCAAGCAGTAGTATACTTCATGTTAAACAAATATATACTGATCTGATTACAGCAAAGACAACATTGTCGGTATTGACTGCAAAATAGGCTACAGAGTATTTTGTTTTGTATTGACAGGTGCAATATTTCAAAATCGATAATTATTTATTTTTTTAAATTACATTTATATCTGCATTTATGTCAAAACCTAGAGACTTTCAAACATCAAAATGTCATTTATGAAATGTATTCGTGTCAAAATGACATATAAACATCTTTTCCTATTCTATTTTGAATGGAAACACTTCCAACACGTTTGCGTGAAAAATAGTTGGTGGTCCTATTTCTAGCATGCACGTGTTTTCGGCGTGGCTTGAACCGCGCTTGAGACATGCATGTCACGCAGGCAGTGTGCAAGCTCTAACCTGATAACATGGGAGCCAAAATAAAAACGGACACGTGTGTAGCCGGCCTTAGAGAAAAGTAAGTTGAAAAGAGCTGACAATCACTTATATGACGGTGATGTGAGCAAAGTAATATAAGCACTTAACAGTATATGAATATCAAGATTGTCAAAGCCAGGCTCGAGGAATAACAAAATCAAAGCATTTGTACTACAAATGATTTATTTTGACTCAACAAAAAAGAAAACAAAGAAAGGTACGCTTTACGACAGAACAAAGACACACAGAAACACTCAGAACAGTGTTCCCACCCCAAGAAGTAGATAAATAAATAATAAAAAAAATAATTAGTAAATCTAAGACAATGCATGTCAAATTTGTTGTGAGAGAGGACATATATACACATGACAGAAAGAGAATCTTACAAAAAAGAAAAACAACAAACAAATAAACAAACAAAAAATTAGAAAAGTACAGTATATACAGAGTAAAATCCAAGCGGGTTGTCACCTAAATAAAGTGAAGCCAGCGGTTGTCCTAAGGGACCGTTCCGTATTTATGGAATGGACCACCGGAGGAAAATAGGGGAGGGTCATGTATTTTTTATTTTTTGCTGAGGGGAGGGTCATCCAACATTTTTTAGTCTGGGCGGGGGGGTCATCCAACTTTTTTATTCATGAAAAGAGCAAAATTTCAAAGTGGCTTGTTTGGTGCATATTTATCCATGTAGCTCTCAGTCTTGGCCCCCTAGCAGATGGGTCTGACCGCATACGCGGAGTTTGCTGGGGGGGCAAGAGGAGCACCACCCCTGGTGGCTCAAACAGGTAATTGCATTGTTTAAAAAATTAGTAGAATAATTACATCTGGCATGACCAGATATTAAATAAATATCTTAAATAACACAAAACAACTAAATGGTGGTAGGTAATACATCAGATTTCATATACTGCTTTAGTACAAAAAATATTACCTGGCTGACGATGGGAGCAGCAGGACACAAAAAACCAAAATTATTGTTGCACTAGTCTGGACATCTTGCCGTGCCAACCTTGCAATAAAGGTTTCCTAAATGCCATGTATATAAATGTGATGTCAGCTTACTAATTGATTGCGCGTTTTGGGTAGATTTGGACTTTTATAGCCTATGTTTTATTCCACTTTGTTTAAACGGTGAAGTGGAGAGGCCTGGTTCACCTGTTTGGAGCTGGCTGGTGAATGTGACGCTCGTATCGGCCTTGCTGGATACACCGTTACTCTGTTTGTGGATCTACTGATCGCTGTGGATTACTTTTTTTTTCGTGTCATTACGGCAAAATACGGATCTTTTTTTCTCAACGTGTCTTAACGTTTTATGGTGAGTTTGGAGAGGCATCTCAACAGACTGTAGGTCCAACACTGATTGTTCACTGTTACATTTTAGTTCAATTTAAGCGTCTGTCTATTGTGTTCCAAAACAGCCGTGCCGCGATTGGATTTCATAAGGGCGAATTGTTAAATTGTTAATTATTATTGTAAATTGTAACTTAAAATCTGCTTTAAAAATAAACATGTGTTTTGGAATATAATGTTCAGCTTCGGCAGCTTTACCTATGTGCTAAAATATACAATGACAAAGCCTAGTGACAAGTCCATAGCAACCAGTGCTGAAGTTTCCCAGTGTCCTTTGCTGAATGGTCTCAATGTTTTATTGTTTTATTTCATATGAATACTAGTTTACTAGAGGAGTAACTTAGTATTTGAAGTAATGCAGTAATGCATGAAGTGTGCATTTAGTTTCCATGCTTATTGTGTTTCCACAACAAAGTGAGTAAATCTACTGAAATGGCCACCACACCATAACAGAGGAGAGTGATGTGTAAGATGAGAATGCAGAGGTTAACTCCTGTACGTCATGGCTGTAAAAATCAAATGGTGTCTGTACTTCTTTGCTAAGTGCAAACTTGCATACAAGGGGAGGGTCATGCCTGTTTTTCAAATCATTTTGGAGGGTCATAGGAAAATTATTATTGACAGGGATTATTGAGGGGAGGGTCATGTCTTTTTAGGTTAGAGGCCACAAAACTCCTCCGGTGGCCCCTTAATTAAATAACGAACAGTCCCTAATTAGATTGTTTCATGCAGCTCTGATTTCTCTTCCACATATCTCAAAAAAGGTTTCCAGAGCTCATGAAATTTGCCAGAGGAACCTCTAAGTGTATGTCTTATTTTTTCCAATTTCATATAAAATAAAGTACACCTGATCCATAGTGTGTGGCACAGAGGGATGGCATCTGTCCATTTCAGAAGGATTAGGCGGCGGGCAAGCAATGTACAGAAAGCCAGAAAGTCACACAGAGTTGTTCAAACAACAAGTTGTAGACAACAAGGTACTCCAAAAAGGGCTATGACAGGACAGGGGGCTATAGACACCTCTAGGACCTTCGAAAGTGTTTTAAACATTGAAGTCCAGTAAGTCGACAGCTTGAAGCAGCTTCAAAATGTGTGTAAATATGAGGATGGGGTCATTTTACAACGATTGCACGCTGGATCTATGTCTGGGAATCTCTCTGATAACTTCTCTTTGGTCCAGTGAGCCCGATGCAATATTTTACACTGTAGTAGTCCGTGCCTTGCACAGATAGAGGAGGTGTGGACTCTTTTGTATTGCATCCCAAGTTCATCATGTATGATCTCACCTACATCCTGCTCCCATCTATGTCTAATAGTGGCAAGGGACAGGGTTTTTTGG
The DNA here is from genome assembly GCF_008315115.2 of Sander lucioperca. NCBI lineage: Eukaryota > Metazoa > Chordata > Actinopteri > Perciformes > Percidae > Sander > Sander lucioperca. The sequence goes on from NC_050177.1 coordinate 15,668,302, forward strand.
GATGAAAGTGCAGTATATAGGTTAGATATTATACCTTTAAACGACTGGACAGGCGCCAATAGAGAGTCAATATCAGAGCTTGCGGGAATTTCTGGAAAGTGAGGCAGCTGTTTACGCATAAAATCACGCAACTGTAAGTATTGAAAGAAGTGTGTATGTGGGATAAGAAATGTAGTGCGCAGTTGCTGAAAAGAGGCAAGGAAACTATCTATAAAAAGGCCATGCTGTGTGGCAGTCCCCTGTTTTGCCACTGCAGAAACACATTGTCCTGAAGGGAGGGAGGAAACATGTGATTTGCATGGATTGGGGATTTCAATGAGAAATTATGCCATCCATAGTGCCGACGGACCTGCTTCCATATTTTAAGTGTTGTTCTGACCAAAATATTTCTTGTATATGGGGTGGTGTCTGAGGCTAGAGGTGCATAGATTAATACTGACAATGTGAACGGGGCACAGGATCTAGCTTCAAGAGTGCACCATGAGGGAGCGTCGGCACCTGGATCCTCATATAGCCAATGGAGAATAGGTTGAATATTAGCAGCCCAATAATACCACTGAAAATTGGGCAGAGCCATACCACCTAGCAACTTTGGACGTTGTAAATAGGCTCTGCTCAGTCGCGGACTTTAATTATTCCAGATGAAGCTGGATATAAGTGCGTCTAAGCGTTTAAAGAATGACATGGGGATATACACTGGGAGACATTGAAAAAGATATCCAAATTTGGGCAACACGTTCATTTTTATAGCATTTATTCTACCAGCAAGTGACAGATGTAGAGGCATCCAACGTTTAAGATTCTGCTCTACCTTAGTTACTAGTGGGTTGAAATTTTCCTTGAAGAGTCTGCCTATACTGTTTGTAATTTGCACCCATAAATATGTAAACTGATCATGAGTAACATTAAAGGGAAGTGTGTGAAAAGAATAAGTGCGGGCTAGGGAATTGATAGGAAATACCTCACTTTTCTGAAGGTTTATTTTATAACCTGAGATTTTACCGAAATTCTCAAGGATGGAGAGGACCCTGGGCTTAGAGATGTCTGGGTGCGAGACATATACTATCATATCATCCGCATAGAGCGAGATTCTTTGCTCTAGCCCCTCTCTGAATAGGCCAATCATTATAGTGTCCTGCCTTATTGCGATCGCTAAAGGCTCTATGGCCAATGCAAAAAGTAACGGTGATAGGGGGCAGCCTTGCCTTGTTCCACGAGAAACCGCAAAATACATTCCATTGGTACAGACTGATGCTACTGGCATGGTATATAATAGTTTAATCCATTTAATATATTGTTTCCCAAAGCCAAATTTATCTGATACATAAAACAAATACCCCCACTCCAGCCTATCAAAGGCTTTTTCAGCATTAATGGACATAATAAGTTCTGGGTTGGTAGGATCTGAATCATGATAAATTATATTTAAGAGTCGCCTGATATTAAAAAAAGAAAATCTATTTTTTATAAATCCTGTTTGGTCAGGGGAAATTATCTGGGGTAAGAACCTCTCTAATAAAAAAGAGGAAGTTCTCTGCGCTTCTGCAGACCACAACAATCCAGTGCAACCAAGGCTGGACAAAAACGGTATAAAGTGACAAAAAATAGCCGGTGCAACACAGATGTCTTCTTACTTGATACTTTTATTACTTAAGGTGCAGAACAGTGACTAACATTTCGATGTAGAGTTACATCTTCATCAGAGTCCTAGGAGAGAATGAGCAATGAAGCCCTTAATAAGAATCATCTACAGGTGCGTAAGGGGGGCGTGTTAGCTGCCTGAAGATACACCCATCTCAGCCAAGGTGTTACACTCAGTCAGTCATTAAAGGGCAAATGCCCACACATAGTTCAAAAATGATTTAAAAAAACAATGTTGATAAGTAACAATGTTGGTAACAAATATAAAATGTTCACAATACAATGGAAGTACAAATATATTCATCTTAAATACTATACTTTAACATATTTTGACTTTAGAGAAAGCAAGTTAAATTAAATTCTTCATTTAAACCTAAAGATTCTAAAGTGCCGAGTGTATGTATCCAGAACGCTTCCCTGCATAGAAGTTTATTAATGATATCACCACCCCTGGTTGGGGGTATGATTTTCTCGATTCCCCAAAACCTCAGTGATGCAGGGGAGCCATGATTGGCCTGCTTGTAATGCCTCGCCATGGCATATGTTAGATTCTGGGTACGAATAGCTGTCTTATGTTCAGATATTCTTAGTTTAAGTTGACGTTTTGTTTGGTCTATATACGCCAGTCCACAGGGACACTTTAGAAGGTACACTACATGCGTACTGTTACAATTAATAAATGAAGAAATGGAGTATTTCTTGCCAGTACGAGGATGTGAAAATTCCTTCGTATTGGTCGAGTTAGAGCATTGCGCACAGTTACCACATTTGTAGAAACCCAAGGGTGGGTTGGGGAGCCAAGTGGTCAGAGGTGGATTAGACATATCTAAATGGACCAATCGGTCGCGAATATTGCCAGCACGCCTAAATATAAACCTAGGCGGATTGGCGCATATGTCTTTGAGTGTCGGGTCACTCTTCAGAACATGCCAATGCTTGCGAATAACATTTTTCATTCTTCCTGCTTCTGGAGTGTAGCCGGTCAAAAAAAATATTCTAGGAGTTGTATGTGACTTAGGTTTTTTCTTCAACAGAGAGGCGCGATCTGTACTAGCCCTGTCCCATGCTTTTGTAATATCAGATTTGTCATATCCTCGTTGTTCAAAACGGTGCGCTAAATGGGCTGCTTTTGACATAAAATCAGTTGTGGTGCTACAATTTCTTCTGACTCGCAAAAACTCGCTCACTGGTATGTTGCGGACTAAATGAGACGAGTGATTGCTGTCGGCTCTTAACAGGGTATTCCAACCTCTCTAATCTCAGTGCGAACACCTTGGCTAAAATGTTGACATCTACATTCAGTAGTGAGATTGGACGGTAAGATTCACAATAGCTAGGATCCTTATTCTTTTTCAAGATTAAGGATATAGATGCCTCTTTTAATGCTTGGGGTAGTACACCTAGCTCAAGGGACTCATTGTACATGTTCAGCATGTGAGGGATTAGGTGGGTGGAAAATTTCTTAAAGAACTCAGATGGGAAACCGTCCAGCCCCAGACTCTTGCCACTCTGAAGTGTTTTAATTGCCACATTTAGTTCTTCAGCAGTAATAGGATTTTCTAATACGTTCTTGGACTCTTCACTAATAGTGGGCATGTTCAAATTTTGAAAAATACTGTCAAATGTGGGACAAGAATCATGCTCAGAAGAATAAACTGAACTATAGAAATCCCTGAACATATCATTTATTATTTTATTATCATATGTACAACCCTCAGCTGTTTCAATCTTTGTGATAAGTTGTGAGGCTGCTGCGTGAGCTCTGTCCAGCAGCGGGGCTTCGCTCAGGTTTAGGACATCTTCCAAAAGTTGAGACACAAACTGCGTAGGCTGTCCATTCTCCAGCCCTTCCTCAACACCAGTAAGCCGCAAATTGTTCCGTCTGGAACGGCCTTCCAGGTCTTCACATTTTGCCTGCAGCTCCCTCACATCACCTTGAAGTACACAGTGGCACGGAGCTCAGTAGTGCAGTCGCCAGTATAGTCGGCAGTTTTCTCCAGCTCCTTCAGTCGGGTATCGTGATACTAACGAGGCCCACAGGCTAGTGATAGCTCGCCGATAGCTCGCCCCTCACCGAGTCAATATCCAGTTTGATATCATCCCGCAGTGTCTGAATGGCCGTCCCAATCTTTGCACAGACAGAATCCTGGAGCAAGTTGAACGAGTCAGAGAGCATCTTCGGTGTTAGCGTATTGCTGCTAGTCGAGGCCTCGGGGGTAGCCGAGCTAGCCGCAGCGGCCGGCGCCGTACCTGACTGAGTGCTACGCTGTTGTTTCGCCGACTGGTTTCGAGTATTTGAAGCCGCCATTATAGTTTCAAAACAGTTTTAACTTATTGTTCAACGCTTGAATTACTTTAAGACATATGAGTTAGGTCTCGGCACTTGTTTTGACAGAGTTATATTAAGTTTTAAAAATCAACCCTGTAGGAGCTTGCAAGAGACGCGTCTACATTCTAGCTTGCGCAACAGCGCCAACTCTTTGTATCCGACAGAGATATTCAACAGGGCGAGAGTGCAGGGGGGCCTGCCAAATCATATTTAAAAATAATGTTTTTAAATTTTTTTTATTCAAACATTAACATGTCTGAAAAGATACATAAAATGCATCTCACATTTTAATTGCAAAGATAAATTGGCCTATTTGCGAGAAAAAAAAAAAAACATTTAATTGATACATTGAAGATAAGCTTACTATAGGTAAGCCACTACCGTAGCCATACAATTAAGCCTAAAGAGTCACTGCCATTCATTTTCATCCATCCGGCCCAGTTTGATGCAACTCAATTGTATACAGTACGTGCAGTATGGGGTCCCTACTCTGTCTCTGTTTCAGCTAAGGAGTCCTGGGCCTAAAAACGTTGGAGACCCCTTCCCTAGGAATTGTGTTCATGTTGTAAAACCTTTGAAGGGTATGGGTTGATTGAATCAGTTGTTATCACTACCATAGATATGAGGTTGTAGGGGCCTACTATATCTCCTACTTGGCTCAGTAGGCATTTATCAGGATGTATTTCAGTAGGCTGGATCACACATTCCAGTCAATATTGGATGCCCAGAGCAACTTTCAGTTAAGACTGTAAGTTCACTTTTTTATGTAACATTGTTAACCAACGCAACAAACGTTAGTAATTTAACCCAAACCTCGATCTTTTACAAAACCTAGTACTTTTGTTGCCTAAACCTAACCAAGTAACGTTATTAGTTTTGTTTGAATTCATAACAGGACTCCTAGAGTGTGAAAAAGTTAGCCAAAGGGTCCAGACCAAGCCAGCGGCGACAGCTACCATGTGAATAGATGATAATGGCCTTCTGAACCTACTAGTACGTGAAGCAGGCCCATTCTGACCGTTATCTATGAGGCTGATAACGCCCGTTTAATGGAGTGATAGTCTGTAGTCTGTATCGACGACGTTTCATTGCCGGGATTGTTCAGGTGCCGCCGGAGATGTCCCTCACCTTCCTCTTTCTTTGTGTTGGCGTTCTAAACTCCGGTGGATTTATGAGGACTATGGTTAACTGCTCCTCAGATCTCAGCTAGCTAGACTATCTGTCCAATCTGAGTTTTCTGTTGCACGACTAAAACTACTTTTGAACGTACACGTTCTACCAAAACAAGTTCCTTCCTGAGGCTATTTTGCAGAGGCACCGTCATTGCATCCGACGCTTAGCGCCCAAGATGATTGTGATTGGTTTAAAGAAATGCCAATGAACCAGAGCACGTTTTTCTCCCATCCCGGAATGCTGTGTGGACTAGCCAGACCCTCCTCCGCAGCACTATGGAGGAAGGTCTGACAATGCGAGACTAATGGAGTGAAAACATTGGAAATGGGTGTTAAATGCCAATGTTGAACGCCATTGCAGAAGGTGGTGTGTCCTTTATGACTGAAGCAAGGTAGGTCAGGTGTTGAGGTGGATAGAAGACCAACAGTTATTAAAGGGTTTCCTTAACGGTAACACAGATCTTCCCCTAACCTTAACCATATCATATAGTTTATATTACATACCCATAATATTTCCCTAATATATATTCCCATAATGTAGTTGCAATGTGTGAAAGCTCTTTTTCCTTGCTGAGTATGCCCCATTAGCACCGAAAGAAGATACAGATTCTGTGTCAGTAGTTCCGGCATTATTTGGAACAATACAATTGCATAAATAAGGATCCAAAATTCCAAGAATCACTTTACAAATCAGGAGGTACCAATGGCTGAGTCTGCATTTAGACAGTGCAGGCCAGCTCACCTTGTCATACAAAACACAGTGATCAGTATGGGCAGTTGAATTTTTAATAAACCAGAGAGAAGGTTTTTTTTGTCTCAAAAGAAAAAGCAAAACTTGTTCTACAATAAATGACAGGATAACATTGTAACTGTAACATAATCCACGGTTTGGAATAACCCACATTCTGTCTGGCGATAGTTTTAGATAAATCTTGATCATGATTAACAGGGATTTAAAAAAAAGGACTGGACACGCTCAACTCACTTAGATACTTAGAAAGCGTTGAAGGATGGGTGCTGGATCCTAAAAGTAAATAATCATGAATAAGGCTACTAGGACAGCACTCCAATTTGATAGAATTTATTGCCACACTACGGACGTTTCGGGCAATTGCCATCATGGTCAGAAGAACTTAACGTTGTTGGAAGATTCATTGTTTTAGTGGTGTGCTTTTACCCAATTTTCACAGATTGCGAATCAAGAAAATGTAAACGTGGGTTGTTTTTCCTCGGATTGTGGTTGCATCTGGATCGAGGCGTCGGCTGCTGCTGCCGTGGTCTTAATCGACGCCCACTGCTATTATTATTATTATTATTATTATTATTATTATTATTATTATTATTATATAGTCATAGTTCTACTATATTTACTGTTACTACAATTGCCACTGTTAATCATGTCATTCCACTTTACCACTTTATTCCAGTTAAAATTATTAGTCATATTTCTATATTTATTAAGGTTAGAGGTATTAATGTAGTTGCTTTGTATCTTTCTCTCTCTCTCTCTCTCTCTCTCTCTCTCTCTCTCTCTCTCTCTCTCTCTCTCTCTCTCTAACCGGTTGAGGCAGATGGCCCATCTAGAGCCAGGTTCGGTTCTGTTCTGGTTTCTGCCTGTTCAAAGGAAGTTTTCCCTCGGCGCTGCATCACTAAGTGCATTTGCTCTAGGGGGAATTGTTGGGTCTCTGTAAATTATAGAGTGCGGTCTAAACCTACTCTATCTGTCTCTAAGTGTCCTGATATAACTTCTGTTGTTATGATTGGACACTATAAATAAAATTGAATTAAACCAACCAATGCATAATAGGATTTAGGGCCTCTCTGGAACTCTGTTGGCTCATGTTTGTTTGAAAACTTAAATTAAAGCAGCCTTTGTCAGAGCAATTAGTCAATATGCTACTAATTGACATTGATATCACTCAACGCCTTTGTATTTGGTATTTATTCACTTCAAAGTCCTTTTTCATGTAGTGGTGATAATATTTTATTCACCCTCTGTACATGCTCCCTCATTTCCTCCATATTCACTCATCCCTTTGTCTCTGGGTGTTATGTGTGTGTACTCAGACCCATCACCGTCGCACCGGAGTGAAACTGACGTGATTGCATTTATGATTCTCACCTAACTTCATCACGTCCCGCCCACATAGCAACACTGCTAATGGAGTCTTCTAGCAGGCAGAGGGGGGAATGGGCTTCAGCCACCCATGGGGAAAAAGATGGACGCATAAATAAAAAAATAAATATATAAATAAATAAAAACAACATTTGAAGGCATCTGCCCACATGTGCCATCACAACACTCTGAATCTAGTGACGCTGAATTGATTTTTAAAAAGGTAGGGTCAGATGGGAATAACAATAGTAAACCATGCTTTTGGAACAATAACTAATAAATCCCCGTAAGCTGTCCCCAGTAGTCTGAGCATGCTTTGATGAATACAGAGACTGTTTGAAAGCAGACTGATTTGAAAAGCCTTCATAACAGAGTAGAAAAAGGCTACATCTGGTAAAATCCTAAGCGTTTAAAAGGCTGGCCAGGTTATCCCGCTACACAAGGCTAGTGAGCCCAGTGACCTAAATAAATACTGTCCAATTTCAAAACTGTCCTGCTTAGCAAAGATCTTATGGTGTTATTCCATTGGCACCAGTCGAACAATGCTGCGCCCAGAGAATGACTTGATTTGTTAAATGTAATAAAAACTAATGTCAATAAAAGAAACATTTTATCACAAAAAATGGATGGATGACACGTCTCCACTTCCTCCCACTGTACAAAAGTGAAGCCAAAATATCCTGAATACGTGCGTAGCCAACTTGTAATTTTGGAGCCAGTCTGCGCAGTAGTGATTGGGCGGTTGAGATATGGTATCGAAATTCCGCCCATACACCCACCCAACAAATCGAGAGTCAATCACAGCTGTCAATCATGACGTTACACCCCGTTTTTATATCATCACAAAAACGAATTAAACCAAACTGATCAGATTAAAACCCATATGAAAACCATCAGTGTGATAAGAAAAAGGCCTATCTGAAATTACAGAAACTATCTTTGGGAAAAATGAATTTAATATGTACATTGATGTTTTAGTTTGGCCAATGTCCCATCTGCCAACATGGAGGTGGCAGGATTTATGACCAATACAGTCACCAGGGGGCGAACCAGATGTTTGAAGCAGTGCTGGAAATGGTCTGGCACAGAGTACCAGCACTTCAGAGTTTTGTCCACATGAGTACCCTTACTTCTTGCTGCGCATAGCGAGGGGCAGCTGAGGCAACAGAAACAACATTTTGACAAGAGGTTTGGAAATGAAATAGAGAGTGTGCGCAGCAGGAGAACAGACTTTTTCTCTTACTTCTCGCCACCGGGGGCCAGCTTCTGACTCTGCTTTGCTGTGACATGCGAGCGTTCGCTCAAAAACAATTTTCAATTATTCTTCTACATCCCAAAAAAGCTACTCTTTTTATGTCTGTTTTTTTCAACCTGGACCCTATTTTCCTATGTTTTTGTGTCTAAGTGACTGATGGGAACAACAATCTTTGACATTGGTCCAGTATTAAGTAAGACTGCTGTCGGCAGTCAACGAAACAAGCTACAATGTAAGTTATGGGGCAATTGTGCATCTTCAATTAAGTTCACAAAAGGGCTTGTTTTGCCGCTGACAGGCTCAGATTAAGGAGTTCGACCTTTCTGTTAAAGAGTAAGATCCTTTTTTTAAACATAAAAACATCCGCGAAATTGCGTTCGCTAAACCCAGAAGACTCCATGTAAATAAACAGTAATTTTATCATCATAAAATTCACTTCATTCAAAGTCGACAGAAACAATATAAAACTATGAAAAGCCGTTTTGGTTCGACTTTCCACTTTTCCAACAATCACAACTCTAGTTTTGGTTGAAATAAACACATAGTTTACAGATTTACATGTGAAAATATGTTGGCTCTATACACGTTACAAGTATTGTTTTTTTTAATGGAGTCTTGTGGGTTTAGCGCTAGCGACCTCAGAGCTGTTTCTACTTGAACAGAAAGGTCTTAAGAGGTTTTAAAAAGGCCTATCTCTGTAGGGATCCTTTCCATAATGCTGTCAGACACTTACATTAATAATCTGAGCCTGTCAGTGGCAAAAAAAAAGCACTTTTAGTGGACGAAATAATGGACCAATTTCAAAATTGTTGTTCCGATCAGTCATTTCCACACAAAAAGACAGGAAAATAGGGTCCAGGTTGAAAACCCCCCCAAAATGACAATGGCTAAATGAGCCAACTACAGCTAAAGACATAGGTTTGCTTTAATGAGAGTCAAACTGATTCAATCCAGCAGGTCTATGGAAAAGGGGCTTAAAAGCACTTGGTGAGATTACAGCTGTGGGCATTTCTGGTGATAAATAATATATGACAAGCTCAGAAGTCAGAATTGAGACCCTGTCACTGCACAACAACAGATTGTAATAAATGATGCTGTATGTCAGAGACAATCAAAAGAATTGTGTTGAACTTCTTATTGACCTTTCGAAAGCAATTGGCAATGTTGACGATGAAAATAGCCTTTTTAGGTTAAAGAATCGCTCCATTAAATGGTTTCGGGACCTCGTTGAAGAAGGAACTCGAGCAGTAGTTTAAACAGCTCCATACATTTTTAAATTCACCATCGGTGTCCAGCAAGGATCTATTCTGGGCCAGATTCTGGGTATCTGGATAACTTTGCTGGGTAAAACCTGGAACCTCCACAAAACTGGATTATTGACTCAAAAAGACCTGAACAGAAATAGCACTGCCACTCCACATTGTGATATGAAGTTAATGAATTATGTTAGGTCTGGGAGCAGGGCCACGCCTCAACCACACCTCTTATCACCGACAAGCCTTTATATTCCAAGTTAACCCGTTCAGTGCTGTTTGTCTCTGACTTCTCAACCCACCCACCCTCTCCCTTCGATACCTCAACCTTCCCCTTACCTCATTCCTTCATCCCGCTTCCCTCATCCCTTCCTACTCAACCCGGGCATCCCTCTCTCATTTCTCATTCTAGGTACCGCCCGGGGGGTCTGAAATCTGCTCGGGTAAAAGCGCCTGAGAAGGAACCCCCGTGCTGAGTCTCACTCCACCCGGTCTCCAACCTACCAGACGACTTCCCTTCTTCAATCCCACCCCCCCCATCCAAATCCACTCCTATGATCTCAACATTATATAACCAAGCATTCATTAAAACTTTAAACAACATATTGTTATGGTGTGGTCCTTGCTAGTGAAATGTATTTTCATGCAGATGATACCGTCTTATGTGTAAAACGCCTACCTTCTTCTATCTTCTGCTGTTTAGCTTTCACCTATTAAACATAAACATGTTAGTAATGCTGAGAAGACTAAATGTATTTTTAAGGTCACTAAAGAGGATCCTGCCTACTGTCTGTATCCAAACCCTTCAGGGCTCTAAAAGTGAAAATGTCAAATGTCACAAATATTTGGAAGTCTGGCTGTACTGGGCTCCCTTCACTGGTTACTAGTAAAATTAAAAATTTATATATTATGTATTTATTCAGCATGGACTGGCACCAGCTTACATCTACCATCTCAACAGTCCCATCAGGACCCCTTGGATCTTCAAATCAATTACTCTTCACCATTTCAAAGTCCAAAGCATTTTCTATTGCCCCTCCAAGACTATGGAACCCCTCACTGTCTTCCTCATCTATCACCATTTTTAAATTAGGTCTAACTAACTAACTAACTAACTAACTAACTAACTAACTAACACTACTTTACACAGCACATGTTCACCTTTCACATTTAGTTTCTGAAAAAAAGAATTGGAAAATGATATAGACAGGTGGCTTTCATATTGAAAGGCCACATGTCCAAAGGCCAGACTGCAAAGGAGCAATCTAAATGATGCAGATGTTGTTTGACGTGGGCTCACACAGGGGAACACACACACACACACACACACACACACACACACACACACAAAGATAGACATACATTACAGTCCTCATTTCCTGGATGTACTCGCAGGGCTTCATGTCCTTACCACAACAGTGTTTTATCTTGTCAGGATGCATCTCCTCTAGCTGCTGAATATTGTTTCTCTGTTAGAGGTGCTGACAAAGACTGCAGAAGAAAGCCAGGTCTTTGGTTTGTTTATGTGTACAAGAGTGTGTTTGTGTGCACACATGCCGAGTTGAATAAATTTCATCACAGCTCCGCTGCTGCTCCTACCAATCTCAGAGTATACTCCTAAAATGAACATCTGCCACTTTATAAAGCTGTGTGGCCATAGGGAATCCTGTGCGTGTGTGTGTGTGTATTGTTATTGCTGTTGCAAGGCTCCCAAAGAGATGGTGTCCTTCAGAGCTGGTGAGGATTTCTCAACCTGACAGGTGTCCTGTCATCCTAAAACTTTTCAGAAGGTCTTCAAAGTACTGAGGTTGTCCTCACGTAGTCCCTCTGCTCACACAGAGAAACAAAGCATGTGTGTGTGTGTGTGTGTGTTTTCTTATTTTTTCTGAATGGAGAATGTCGACGTGTCCTGTGTGCATCCCTTGATGACTCATACCTGGGTTTGTCCATTCTCAGGTCAGAGTTCAGATCAGTTTTGTTTTGAGGGTAATTTCAGCACATTAGCAAGCGATTCTATATCACATGAGGTCCCCTGGTAATACTAGTACTGTGTGAATAGGGCTAATGACCAAAACCTAAAATTGTGTGTTCACTGCCTCTCTGGTTGAAAGTTTCAAGCGTGTTTTGCCTCTGCCCACACCCAGCATCAGTGACGCTGTGTGTTAACATTCTTGATGTTGTCACGGCGCATAGTCTAGAAGGCTAACTTGCCAGTTGAATAAATAACTTAACAAAGCAACAGTGACAGTTGACTGTCAGCAGTAGTAATGTTATGCCCTGCAAAATGTATGAGTGAAGTCTTACAAGTTGTAAACATGGGGATATTTCCCATATCTATAATTTATTCCATATAGTGTGAATGTGGCAGAAGTCCCCTGTCTTTTGGAGTAAATCATTTGTTTCTTTTCTTATATAGGGGGATAGAGACTGCATAAAGCTCTGAGTGATTCACCAATTGTTTTACCTTGGTTTGGTTTGTTCAGCCATGGTGACAGTTGTCCCTAGTACATTCATTCGTTCATTCATTCATTCAACCTTTATTTATCCTCGAGAGATCATTGACCTCATTTACAATGTCATCGAGTCAGATTACAAAGACAAAAACAAACACATGAACACAGAAGATACAATCATAAGAAATATAGAAAGACAATAAAACATTCTGAATTGGAAAATTTGATAAATAAATTAGGATAATAAGGATGCAAAAGAAAGTACACTGTAATACGTGCTACACCCACCATGTAGGTTTAATATATTTTAAATAGTTGGGATCTAGTTTATTTCCTGTTTTATCTTAAAAAGTATCAATATACCTTGCATTTACTTACAATGTGTCAGTACATACACAGCAATATATTTTAAATAAAACTATCAAAGTTTATTTGAGTAGTTATTACTATGTGATTATTGTGTACATGAAGTGTTATAAAAGTGAGTTTGACATAGACAATATGTGAGTAGTTATGTCTGTGATTGCTGTATACATGAAAGGTTATAAAAAAACAAGTCGTCATCACTTTCCCCCTGATGCATCTGAAGTGTCCGTTTGATCTAGACGGACACGTGGGCGACACTTGCTTGCTTGAAAACGTTTACGTAACTTCATCTTCATACCCTCGGCGCTGCAGAACTGAACGGATGCTAGTTAAAATGGTAATTATTGCTGAATGATTGGTGAATTCATGCTAAACTGATTATTCTAGAGGTCCTGTTCGGCAGTAAACGTTAGCTACATGAAGAAAGCAAAGTCTTTTGGCAAGGTACTCAGGTAATAGAATTTCAGTTGGCAATTTCCTATTGTGTTCATTCTAATGTGCCTTAAATTAAAACTGACTTACAATGACAATACCTCATGAGGTAGATACACGTACTGTGTGTAATTCAGCAGTTCTAAAAATGTTTTAAAAATTGTTATTGCAATTTGAATGTGATGTTATGTCACACAATTACCTTTTATTGCAGGTAATGTTGACATGTATGGCCTGTTTTGTAATAGTACTAGTAGTAAATAGTACTGTTAGAAATAAAACTTTTGAAACAATGTTTTTTTCGAGGTAAATACATTTTATAATCTTAAATCTGTCTTTCCATGTTGTTCTTCTTAATATGAAATTCTTATTGACAAGAGAGGATCTAACAATCAAAACGTAGTGCTTGGGATATAGATATGCATTTTTATAGCTATTAATGCAGCATTATTGATTTACCAGAGGATGTAGCCTGGACTCAATGTAATGGAGTTCATTCACACGTGTGATTAGGTTCATTTAACTTAAAAAAATAACTTAATGCAACTTAAATTATAGGTTGCTACAAGTAACCCATACTTATTTTAATTGTGTTTAATATCATGTACAAGTGAGTTACGTTTACTAAGAAAAGGAAGTTTATCTAACTAAATAATATCGATAATATTAATTAACTCAACTTGATTTTAAGTATTGTTACAGTGTTCATGCTACTTAAATAAGCCTCGAAGTAAACAAAACACAAACTGTCCAATGAAAACTCTTACCTCATTTTTTATAAGTAAAACAAAGGTATTACTTTTTAGAGTGTACATCTATGTAAAGCAGTTACAAGTAGAAGTTTGCAGGTTTAAAACTAGATTTCTAAACTGTCCAAGAGGCACAATTGAGTTGATTTTAAGGAAGTGCTGTAATTTGTTGCAGGAGTCAGGTGTGCTAAAACTAAAAGCAGTTTTTTCCAAGTTCAGAGCGAGCTCGTGGAACATGAAGCAAAAGCCAGTCAGCAGACCGAGTCTGATAATGTCGCTCTGAGTAACAGAGAAGTTCTGTAAGGTAGTGTGGCAACATCATTGACTACGTTTACATGGACATAATATTCCAGTTTTTGACCTTATTCCGAAAAAGACGATATTCCGACTAAGCTGTTTACATGGCTAATGAAAGTGAATATTCCACTAATATTGCCGTTTACATGTCGCTGTGAAAAATACGATTTTTTCAAAGTTTTCCAGCAGTGGCGGACTTGTTGGAGAGTGTGAACCAAGGTTATAATCGTTAACGAAAACAAACGAAATAACGAAAACTAGGTGGGAAAAAACATTGTCGTTAACTGAAATAAAAACAAAAACGAGGCATTACAAAAAAACTATAAGTAAACTAAAACTGTAATGTCTGTTTGCAAAACTAACTCAAATAAAATAAAATTATCGAGTAAATGTCCTTAGTTTTCGTCTTTGTCAATGTCTTTCACAGAGCAAATAACGTTATATCTTTCAGAGTTGACATTTCCCGTAGACATGTATAGTTTCCGAATGGGAACCCAGAAATTCTGACATTCCATGTCAAATTGAACACAACATGTCCATGATCCTCGCCTGGCATCACGGCGGTACTGAAAATCGGAAGAAAGCGGCAGAGTCCTATTTGATTATGACTGTGTCAGATAAAAGCAAATGCCTTGCAGTGGAAGGTGGTAAAATATGTGGACAATTTATTAAATGGAAAAATCCCAAGAATTTGAAAGTACATTTGAGAAGTGCACACAAGCTAGGAGGCTAACCTAGCTTACCTTAACAAGGTAAAGGAGAACGCAAAGGGTCAGGGCCCTAAAGTATAATCCATTTTTCGTTTTAAACCAAAAACGAAAAAATCGGGTCGAATGTTTCGTTTTTCGTAACAAACCAAAAACGAAAAAACAAAACTATGAGCATTGAAAATCCGATGGAACAAAGGTCTCGTTTTTGTTTTGTATGGGCTTACGTGTTGAAGATCAAAAGTGGCTCATATCAATGCGGCGCTGGGCCGGAAGTAACATTAACGTGTCAAAATAAAGTGTATGAAAACTATAGGCTTAACTGCAAGAAGAACCAGGCACTTTAACAATTAATTGGTGGCCTGTAGCTTCAGATTAGGCTAAATTTAGCTATTTTGTTGTTATATAAAGTATTTAGTTGAGTAGCAATAATTAATAAGGTTATTGAGGAAACCCCCCTGTTCCATATATTTTACTCCATTAAAAAACATATAATGTTAGGACACACCCAGACACACACAGACACACACACACACACGCACACACACACACACAGACACACACACACACACACACACACACACACACACACGTGCGCACACACAGACACACACGCAGTTACTACAGTTAGTCCAAATGTTCTTTTTTATTGTTGGTTCTTTGAGGCACCAGTGTGTGTTTGTGTGTGTGTGTGTGTGTGTGTGTGTGTGTGTGTGTGTGTGCGTGTGTCCTAACATTATATGTTTTTTGTATGGATATTAGAAAAACAGGAAAACGGAGCTCATAGTTTCGTTTTTTCGTTTTTCGTTTCAAACCAAAAACGAAAAAACGAAACATCGACCCGTTTTTTCGTTTTTGGTTTAAAACGAAAAACGGATTATACTTTAGGGCCCTGACCTACACAACTGTGTGAGTCGACTGACTTCAAAAAGTTCGCCACTTTACTCGAACCAAAGTTCAAAACACCTGTTCATGTCTTCTTTAGTCTTTTGTCTATTTAGGTTTTTTCCTGGAACACGTCACTTACACATTTTGCACATACTGCGTCTTGTGTAGACTGTTTACATATTATGACTTTTGTTTTTGTTGAGTTATTATTACACAATACTTTTTTCTGACATTTTTGAATCCCCTGACAAATAACCAATATTACAAAAAAAGACTAAACTAACCTAAACTAAAACTAAGCATTTTCAAAAAATAAAAACTAAACTAAACTAGCAAACCCGTTTTAAAAACTAATTAAAACTAAACTGAATTTGAAAACAAAAATAAAAATAAAAACTAATGAAAAATGCAAAACTAAATAACCTTGGTGTGAACACAGCGTCCCTCTTTCATTCCTTCAACCAGCTTCTTGAGAAGGTCGGCGTAGCAATGTGTGCGCATATCCAAAAAGTCTTTGATGTTTAAATGTAGCTGTGTTTCGCCTTCTTATCAGGTCTGCAGCCCTGCAAACTGTTGGCTGGTTGGTTTGTGTCCAGCAACCATAACAACGCACAGAGCTGACCGTAAGCCATAAACAGGCAAGAGGCCGTAAACTGTCACAAACTACAGTAAAAACCCTGATTGAGACGCATCTTCTGAATGTGCTGTATACTGTACATGTCCAAAGAATGCCTTTTAAAACCAGAATAATACCGGAATATCCCACATGACTTAATCGGAAAATGCTAAATTCGGAAAAAGGCCTTATTCTGAATATCCAACCGGAATATGCTGTTTAAATGACCTGTATCAAATTCAGAATATTGTCATGTTCGGATGTAAACGTATTCATTGTGTTCATGAAGTGGACACGGTTAAAGTCCCTTTGCTTTTGAGAGCTGCAAAACAGTCTTCTATGAACACCCACAACTCTAATAATCTTCAAAGATTAGTTGAGGAGAAAGCCAAGTGAGCGCCAGTCATCCAAACGTGACCAGGCAGGGTTAATGACATTTCTCGGTCACTAGCTTTGAAAATGACAGTCTGAATCTACTGAATAAAACATTTTTTTCAGTCTGGCTTCACACTCAAGGGTATCCTTGTCTTGCACCTGCCATTAAAAACCAGTGATGATAAGACAATTAGTGGGCTAATTTCAATTAGCGAGCCTTAATAAGCCATTAAGAGCTGTCTGCTCCTAATGATCACTGGAGGCAAGAAAACCAAGTGAAGTAAATGCCACTATAGAGGGCTATAATTTAAACCAGGTATTTCACACTCTCCCTTATAATTAATCAGAGCTGCGGTGATTATATAACATGACACTAAATTGCAATGCTGAAGTGACCCAAAATTGATTTGTTAATAGGGTAAAGACCCTGAATATGCTGTTTTTCTTCCTGCCTGGGAGTCAATTTCTTGAACGTGCAGCCAGTGGTAATCTGGTAATCATCTCTCTCTACTGCAACTCCTTCGCCTCCTCTGCGAAATCCACACATTTAACATTGACTTTAATTGAATATTGATTTGTTTGTCTCACTTGTTTTCCTTTTACTCCACCTTCTCATGAATGTAATTAGATATTTGGCCCTGCAATGAGCATACATGTCTGAGAGGGCTCATCCCAGGCTGAAGCCCTCAGGGGCTGATTTGATTCTGATGTCAGGGTGAGGCCCATAAACACAGCCCATGAGCATAAATCACATTTGAATGTATTGGTGCATAACACCAGGCACTAAATGGGAGTAGGCCTGTTGACACTGATGCAATTTCTTTCATATGCATATGCAGGGTGCGATTTGTGAAGAAAGCAGATGTTTTTTGACCACGCACAACAAAACATGCAAGAGTAAAATCCCCCTTCCAATACCACCACGGATATAGAGCCACTCGGCCAGCCATGCCAAAACACTTATTTTTGAAGTTCAATATCCAATGGAAAATAATCTCAGAATGAAATAGCACAACATGGTGTCAACATAAAACACAGACTGTTCAAGCCGGAGAGCAGAGTTCAGCAAAAACAAATTACTTTCACCCAGGAAACGCTTGTTCATTCCTCTGGAGTGTTTTAATCCAAACCACCATCTTTTTCCTAAACTTAATGAGTTGTTTTGGTTCCTAAACTTCTCATCACCGCATGATTCTCACTTTTTCTGTCTAAACTCCACTACCACGGCCCCTGAAAGGACCGTCATCTGGCGGTGCCTGTAGCCGGCTCACAGTCACCTATTGGCGGCTAAACAACTGCCGCTGGTAGCCGGCGTCCCGGAGCTCTGTAGCGGCTAAATACATCCAGCAACTGCTGCTCAGATTTGATCGTTCTATATCACTATAGACTGTTCACGTTACAGCACTTTACTTAGTTTAAAATACTGCTATTTTAGGTATATAATATACAGTCTATTGGTGAAGCAGCATTGATCACTTTGAGGGCGGGATACATTTTGTCCCGAACGGGGATAAAAATAATTTTTCAGAGGCAGGGATATGTAGACCAGTAAGGGGGAAATCCCACGCATCCCCCCCAGAAAAATCACACCTTGTGTATATGTGAGGTATTGGTGGGGAGAGTACAGGCAGGCTTGAAACTGTTATTGTTTTTTACCTGTTTCAATTCCACGCGTTGATTAATGCCAACATAATAAGGTGGATGAAAAGAGGGCTATAGAAACATTTTAATTTAGACTGGATTCACAGATTAACACATCTGGTTTTCATTAAGGTTAATTCAGTCTAGCTTTGTTTTAGATCATTTTGATTGATTGGCTGCAGCATTGCCAACAAGTTATCAGTTCAACAATCGGTGCAACTAAAGCTACAATATATCAATTTAGCCATGGCGAACCTGCTCCGGTTTATGCGCCTTTGACACCACCAGGGGCTGGTTTTCACGCACTTATGATGTATAAAAATGAACTTGATGTGAGAATGTGCAGGCCGTCATGCGAACTCTTGAGCAGCAGTGAGAATGTGTGGGCCGGTAGAAAAGTGACAAAACTCACCAAATATTACAAAATAAAGTTTCTACTTTAGTTACTGTGAAAAAACATAATTATATCGGCTGATACTTCACTCTTCTTGAGTTCCACTTCGACATCAGACCTTTTTTTTCTGCATTCGCTGCCCTATCACCATTTGCCACTCATCAGATTTTATTTTGTTGCTTTTCCGAGATGACAAACCTCCAAACAAAACATTTTTCCCTGCGTCCAGCTCCGCGATCAGCACCTCAATCTCACAGTTGGTGTTTTTTTTTTAACGTCTGCAGCGTTAAGACTACCTGTTATGATTGGACAAAGAATAAAGTCAGGGGCGCATGAATAGTAATTTGCATTGTAATTTATGGGAGGAGGCAAGGCGGGGTCAGTGGCTCGTTGACATGCACTCAATGTCATTCAATTCAATTCAATTTTATTTATAGTATCAAATCATAACAGGAGTTATCTCGAGACACATTACAGATAAAGTAGGTCTAGACCACACTCTATAATTTACAAAGCCCCAACAATTGCAGTAATTCCCCCAAGAGCAAGCATTAGCAGTGGCTAATGCGACAGTGGCGAGGAAGAACTCCCTTTTAGGAAGAAACCTCGGCAGACCCAGGCTCTGGTAGGTCTGACGGTGCCGGTTGGGGATGTGATGAACTGTGGCAATAATAGTCACAAAGATAATGGAACAGTGACTACAAATGGTAGTCGTAGTAGTTCATGTCATAACAGGGCACTGAAGGGCATTACAGGATGTAGCGTGGCACAGCATAGCATGGGTACACGTAGCAGGACGCAGTCGGACACTGCAGGGCATCGCAGAACGTAGGACCACAGTGACAGCTCCAACCAAGATCTTGGTGCCACCCTAATCCAAGGGAACATTCTGGGCGGGAAAGAAACATAAGGACTCCAGGGAGTAAACTCCCCAGAGCTAGGTTAGTAACAAGTATTTCTGGGACATGGATGCACACAAATGGAAACAAATGGAAAGAGAGAGGAGAGAGCAGCACAGTGTGTCACAGGAAGGAAGGAACTTCCCCGGCAGTCTAGAATTATAACAGCTTAACTAAGAGAGACAGGTTAAGGAGAGGAGCCTGGTCGGGCTAGAACTCTCCCCAACCGCATCGGGCTGTACTGGCCTGTCTCCCTCTACTTTTATTATATTATTGATTATATGGTAGATGAATCTGACGACTATGAAGAGAAGCAGAGAAGAGAAGGGGTGCTATGTCTACAGCTATACACCCTGCATTATGTTGATTGTAGTCTCGCAGTGTCAGACCTTCCTCCACAGCGCTGGGGAGGAAGGTTTGATTAGTCCACACAGCATTCCGGGATGGGAGAAAAACGTGCTCTGTTTATTAGCATTTCTTTAAAGTGTCTTGGGTGGTGCTAAGCCCTGGACGGAGCCTCTGCAAAATAGTCTCGGGAAGGAACTTGTTTTGGTGGAACGGGGTCAGCCCTATGTTCCCACAGACCAATGGTCCCACAGCCCTATGTTCCCACAGTCCTATGGTCCCACAGCCTTATGTTCCAACATTTCTAAGAATTTTTTTTTTCACTGAAAATTAGGCCCTATGTTCCCACAGCCCTATGTTCCCACATTTCTAAGATTGTCCTTAAAATTAGGCCCTATGTTCCCACAGCCCTATGTTCCCACATTTCTAAGATTGTCCTTAAAATTAGGCCCTATGTTCCCACAGCCCTATGTTCCCACATTTCTAGGACATTTTCAAAATTAGGTCTTGTGTTCCTACATTTCCCTTCAATTTAAGCCCTATCCTACAAGATTTTTTAGGGTTAGGGGGATAAAATCTGATACAAATTTATGAAAAAGGAAATGTGGGAACATAGGGCTGTGGGAACATCAAGGGGGTAAGCAAGCATCCGGAAAGCGTACCTCCTGTGGGGATATTGTAGGCTAACAAGCCATCATCTTCTGTTAGCATTCCATTGACTCCCATTCATTTTGGCGTCACTTTGACAGCGAATAACTTTACATCTGAAGAGTTTAAAGACTCTATTTGTCCATTGTTTATTTCTAAAGAAGCACGACAATGTATAAAAGGCTTCATTAACTTGTATCTCACGTTATGGCTCCGTAGCAGACATTTTTGTAAAAATAGGCTAACGATTGTGTCATAACCACGCGACTTTCTGTCGCACAGTAGAGAAATTACCGTATAGTCAGGAGAAGCTTGCAGGCAGTTTTGACTTACATTAGCTGTTTAAGTTGAATTACTAATGTTAACTAGCATGTTAGTTAGCAATAATTAGCTGTGCCTATGTTATCTCCTTACATATACCTACGCTCTCCGTCTCTGCAAGATTGGGAATGATTGAGATTTCTCTTGGCACAGCTACCAGAAGACTTCCAACTTTCAGACAGGTTGCTCACGTCACATCTACGTCGTCAAGCTCAGTTTGAGGCTGTGCAGTACGCTCAGCCATCACCGGAAAAGTGACTTCACTGTTCTCCGTCGAAGTATATGACGTCGCTGTGTCCATTCTTTTACTGTCTATGGGGAACATAGGGCCTAATTTTCAGTGAAAAATTCTTAGAAATGTGGGAACATAGGGCTGTGGGAACGTGGACATTCAAAAGTTGTTTTAGTCGTGCTACAGAAAACTCAGATTGGACAGATAGTCTAGCTAGCTGTCTGGATTTACCCTGCAGAGATCTGAGGAGCAGTTAACCATAGTCCTCAGAAATCCAAAAAAGTTTAGAACGGCAACACAAAGAAAGAGGAAGGTACCGGACATCCGGCTGAAAGATTAGGGGCCGGTGGGTCCGGTGAAAACCTACGGCGGCACCTGAACAATCCCGGAAATGAAACGTCATTGATATAGACTGCTGTGTACTGTACCCGGCTTGTCAAGTAAAACCCTTTTTTGACTTCACCAATTTTTATGTTGAGTATTACATTTGAGTCCTCAGTCTGTAGCACCAGTGTCCCAACAAATTGATTTGGATAACAAAATGAAAGGTTACATTATTATCCAAGCTGTCTGTTTTTATCACCCGTAACAGTTTACTTCGGTGGACTTCCGTAACGGTGGACTTCTAACTTTGACCTACCTTACTTGCTTAGATAGATAGATAGATAGATAGCTGCTGTATTTTGCATTGTGCACAGTTTGAACCTATCCAAATTTAACTATCTGTGATGTGAGAAATAAATGAATCTATTTATTGTGTCACAATGTACATGTAAAGAAGAAACTATGTTTTGCACCATCTTAAAGCAGCCATATTATGCTCATTTTCAGGTTCATAATTGTATTTTAAGGTTGTACCAGAATAGGTTTACATGGTTTAATTTTCAAAAAACACCATATTTTTGTTGTACTGCACCGCTCTCTCTCACTGCTGCAGATCCTCTTTTCAGCTGGTCTCTGTTTTAGCTACAGAATGAGACCTCTTTTCTTCTTCTTCTTCTGTACTATCTTTGATTGCAGATGTAGATCATGTCAGCTAGCTAGCTCCATAGACAGTAAAAGAAAGGCTGTTTCTACAACTTCGGTCAGTTACAAGGCAGGATTAGCTGGGAGACTTCTAAATGAGGGCACACATGTAAGTAGTTCTTTTGTAGATTATGGTGAACTTGTGTGTGTTGTAGCAGTGCTTTGCTATTGAGAACGAGGTAGCATGCTAGCATTAGCTAGGTTAGCCTGCTCGTTTCGGCTTGTGACGTCACAAGCCGTGCCGATTTTGAACAGCTCACCCAGAGACTGAAGGCAGGACACATTCAGAAACCGTATCTCACTCTAAACAGCATGGATGGATTTTTTTTTCAAAGTTTGTATGTGTGTGGAAGCACAGAGACACAACATAACACCCCAAATCCCAGAAAAAGTGTTTTTTTCATAATATGGGCACTTTAAGTTATTTTAATTAGCCTCAGAGTCTGCAGCTCCCTGGGGCAATGACTGTGGCTCTGTAGCATAAACACACATACATTAGAGTGAGCTGTGCACGTGAAGAGTGAATACACTTGGAGATATGGTTTGAGAAGGGCTTGGTGATGTTACACTTGTCATTAACACTGATGTTTGGAAAAAAAATATTATCATTGTATTGTATCACTGTTTATAGCAATTATCCCATACATCATTTGATATTTGTATGTTGCATTCGCAGTGGCTGCATTGAATAAACTGTGAAAATCGAAGCTTTGTGAGATGTTTCAAAAAATCAGCAAAGGCCTATTTTTATAGCGACAAGTCAGACACATTTAATATCCACAGCAGACATCATGGTAGCAATCTGACCGCTGGAGGACTGTTATTAATTCATTTTGCCAATTGTGGGACACAATTAAAAAGAAAATAGTAATTACGCAGAATACAAAACATGTTCCGTTCTTATAAATGCTTCCAGCAAATAATTACTGCTCTTGGTTATAAATGAGTTGTCTCCTTAATTTCTTGCGAGGGCAAAAGGGTGAGAAATTGTTTTGACAAGGCAAAAAGTGAACGAAGCAATTACGACAAATAGGATGCTGAAAGGGTAGAGACGGCAGGTGGCCGTGCACAAAGCGGGGCATCCACGTGGCCAGGCTGTCTTCAGAAGGCAACCGTGAAAACAACGAGCTAGCTTTGCCGTCTGGATAAATTTAGATGGTTTCTTTTAAAACAGCAGCGCTTTGCAGAACATGCGAGCCAGTGTGACAGGCACAAAATCGTTTGCTGCCTTAATCTCCAAGCTCACACCACTGATATCTACATGAAAGAAGCTGTTACACAAGCTTTTGATAGCTTCAGTTATACAAGCAAAGCACCATGTCCTTTTCAGCAGCCAGAAAGTATTTGTGTAAGTGTATCATGTTGACCATATTCAAGTAAACAAAAAAGCAAGACAGGAATTTGGATGATTATAACCACAACAATCAGCATCATCCTTGAAAGGTTTGCTCAACCATCCGGCTGGCCACATTTTGAGCTAAAATATCTTGTTGAAATGTGCTGTAAGTGACTATGACCCCCCCCCCCCCCCCCACACACACAAATAAAACAATTTTAAAAAGATCCTCCTTTTGTAGCTGCATTTTTTTAAACTGGATAATTTCAGGTGGTTAGTCACACAAAATTTCTGTGGACATGTGGCATGTTTCAGTTGAATTTCATTTTCTGATAACTGTCTTAACGGAGATGTGGAATGCATACAGAGAATAGTAAAACAATGTTGTTGTTTTTTTAAATCCTGACCACTTTGTATCAGGGGCTGCAGCCTTCGGAGGCCGCAGCTTTCGAAGCCCACGAAGGCTGAACCGACAACCCAGTCTCACTGCAGTTTGTGATGGCATCACGAAAAGAAATCTATTAGATCGTGATACCATCACGATATTTTGAAGATTTTCGTAATGGGGTCACGTTTTTTAAACTAATGTATTTCAATGTGTGATGTGCATCAGTCTGGCTACATATCACTTTGTTTATGTTGTTTTTATATTGTAAGTATATGTCAGCTGTATGATAAAACAAAATGTCAAGTGTTATGTGTGAAGCATTTGAATTCAAGGAAGATATCCCTCTGGGGACAATAAAGTATCGCCTGCAAAGTGGTCTCCATGATATGTAAAAATTAAAACATTGTCATGGGACTATAGCAAACACATCGTTGGAAAGGTCTCAACCTGGAGAGTAACATACGTCAGTCTGAAGAGGATACATTACTCCTGCTTTGAAATATTGACCTCTGAACCTTGAACCCAGTACATGTTTGAAGGCTTGTCATTTAGTAACAGAAGGTGCTACACACATAGGACCAGCTGTTATAGAAAGCTCTGGACCTCAGTTGTCATGCCGATATGGTCTCCAACGTTTACCCACTGTAAGTACTGTCAAATATGGTAATAAGGTATTTTCACCTATTTAACGATACAATTTTTAAAATCTGATGACACCAGTGTGTTCCCCATCCCAAAAAATCCCCGAATGTATCAAAAATTCTACACTGCCAACTTCTACTTATGAGAAATATACCAATATATTTAATATTACATGTTATGTTAATAGTTACAAAGCAAGCGTACTTGTAGTTCTTCCGGGGTGGGTGGCTGGAGTTGTTCGGTTCCTGTGTTTCTGCTGTCTGCCGTGAATGGGCTTCATTCCATTTCAGATTGGCGCTGCCCGCCGGCCGACCGAGCAAACAGTACATGAGACAAATACATGAAACTGTATTTTATTATTATTGTTATCTTTATTGTTTAAATCCTCAAATACGTTAGACAAAAACATCAATATTATGTATTTGTATCTTTCCTATCCACCAAGCGGTAATTACTACGTCACTTCCGGAGTCTTCAGCTGATTTTTTAAAACGTTATTACGGTGCATAACTTACTGGAACAAAGCTGAGCAACGTGTTGTTGCTGGTGACAAAACCACTGATAAAAAAATATCAATAAACAACAAAGCAATCCAGCTTCCCTGGCCTAAATAGACCAAAATAATAACATTAAAAGAAATACATATAAACCATGATAAGATCTCGTGAATAAATGCTGATTAAAACAGCGGTTATTGGGCTAAAAATACCAATAATAGCAAAGCTGTATACAGCTTCTCTGCTGCAGCCGACTGGCAGAAAGAATCGTGCTGTGATCACGAAAGATGCTTCCCATTGAAATACATCAGTTTAAAAAATGTGACCCCATCACGAAAATCTTCAAAATATCGTGATGGTATCACAATCTAATAGATTTCTTTTTGTGATGCCATCACAAACTGCCGTGAGACTGGGTTGTCGGTTTAGCCTTCAAGGGCTTTGAAAGCTGCGGCCTCCGAACGCTGCAGCCCCTGAATTGGGACATAGCTTTAATCTTGTTTAAAATGATACAAAGTGGGACTGGGTTGGAACCGAGCGGTCTCCGAAATGAGACGGTCTGGTCTGCAGAGCATTTCCTGTTTGCTTCGAAGCGCCGCTCCTGTCGCCTAGCAACCCCGTCAGCTGTAGCTGATAAGTGATCAAGTTAACTACAGCACCGAAATAGAGCCAGAAGTTGTTATTTTTATTTTACCATTTGGTAAAGTGTCTCAAAGAGAGAGGGAAAAAAAGAAAAAAAAAACTCATGTAGCCTACATGTAAACATCTCTTGTCCCTGATACCCAGAGCTCCAGGCAGCTCACAGCGGGGTCTTTGAGCTGCGCTAGCTAGCATTCTACACTCCGAAGCAAATTTGGAGCAAATGGTTAATTTGCCATACATTTTCACAACACTGCCTATATTCGACATCTACACAGTTAATGTCTCTGCTAAATCATTTTCATAAGTGACTTTAATAATAAAATAGCAGACAAAAACTGTAATATATATATATATATATATATATATATATATAGGCTGCAGCCCCTGAATTGGGACATAGTTTAAGATTCTACGTGCTAACATTTTCTAATTAGCACTAAACACAAGATACAGTTGAGGATAATAGCTGTAGTGTTGGTATTTGGAAATTAACAAAAGTAGAGAAGTTAGATTTTGAACTCATGATGGCATTAGATGAAAAGTCAAGGAATCGCCTAATTCATCGCAATTGATTTTGTCTTTACCAAATTTCACAGGAATCCATCAAATATTTGTTGAGATATTTAGTCTGGACAAAAGTGTGGGGTGCCTGGGTAGCTCACCTGGTAGAGCGTACGCCCCATGTACAGAGGCTCAGTCCTTGCCGCAGCGGCCACAAGTTCAGATCTGACCTGTGGCCCTTTCTGCATGTCATTCCCCCCTCTCTCTCCCCTCCCCCTCTCCCCCCTCAAATTAAGGCATAAAATGCCACAAAAAGAAGTGGTGCACCCCCCCCCTGGAATAGGGCTTTACCGTGATATGTTGCTGGTCACAAGGTGGAGCCAAATTATTTTGTTGTGGATGTCACAGAGGCTCTCCAATGTGCTGTGAAGTAAGGTCTGGCTACACCACAAATGCATTCTGGGATAGGAGAAAAAAACGCTATGGGTTGTTTGCATTTCTTCAAACCAATCACAATCGTCTTATGTGGCGCCAAGCTCCGGACGAAGCGACGTTGGCTCTACTAAATAGTCTCAGGAAGGAACTTGTTTTGGTG
Organism: Sander lucioperca; assembly: GCF_008315115.2. Lineage (NCBI taxonomy): Eukaryota > Metazoa > Chordata > Actinopteri > Perciformes > Percidae > Sander > Sander lucioperca. The sequence continues at coordinate 15,695,058 of NC_050177.1, forward strand.
GAACATTTGCACCCCGCAAAGAAAACGCCACATACAATATTTAATGAAGTTAACTGTTGACACAATACAGTAACGTGAGCTATTTAAATTAGCTAATACATGGTTAAACCTCATTGGCTCTTACCAGTGTATCTCCGTGTGTACTTCGTCCACAGCAACTGCACCAATCGCGCCCAAAACGTCCCAGTTAGAGAGGAAATGCCCTAAACATATTCTTAATAAATCTTTACAGTCATTCATTGAAAGAACCAAGCAGGCCTGTCTTGTTGCACGAGCCAAATTTTTTACATTACATGTCATTTAGCTGACGCTTTTATCCAAAGCGACTTACAATTGCTATATATGTCAGAGATCGCACACCTCTGGAGCAACTAGGGGTTAAGTGTCTTGCTCAGGGACACATTGGTATTCACAGTGGGAATCGAACCCCGGTCTCCCACACCAATGGTATGTGTTAAATCCACTGCGCCATCACCACCCCTTCTTCAAAACCTGCCATTTTCAGCGTGTAGCTTGTTTGCTCAAAGTTTTTTTTGTGGTTTTTGTGGAGTTTGAGAAACCGGAAGGTTGTACTTCCGTTGATCTGGACTACAGAGGCTTATAATAAAAGGAAAGAAAAACTCCATAAAGAAAATGCAAGAAATAACATTGCTGTTTTCTTGAGAAACACCATTCTGTAGGAGTACATCAAAAACTACAGATCGAACCAATGAGTAGAACACACTGCCCATGCTAAGTGCTTTTCCCCATGTCAGCATAGTGCTTGATATTTTCCTACATTATTTTGTCTCTGTGGCTTCCTGATCTTTCTGTCTGATCTCACTGAATGATGCATAGTGCTCTGTCTCCCCTCCCCCCTCCAACTCCAATCTGTTCTTCAACACTAGGTTGGTACAGACAGTACAGTCCTCTACATTGCTTCATAAATTCATAACAAGATTTCCTCACTGCCCGACGCCCAACTGTAAACTGTGCGTTGAAATGTGTTTAAGAAATGTAAGGCAACATAAATATGCTGCTACGGTACATCCCTCCACGGCCCTGTTGGCAGGCAGGCACGGCGGCAGACACGGCGGCAGGCACGGCGGCAGGCACGACTCTGGTTTCGGCCAATTAACACCAGCAGACAGAGTCTGGAGCAGTGGAGTTTCATGTTGTGATCAGGGCCATGAATTGTTAAACAGCCTCAATGCTTTCACAATCTGACAAATGCAACTGCTGCATCTGCCAGGCATGCACTAATTTGGCTGTCTACAATCAGGGGAGCTCATATTATTGCTGTATCGATCTGAGTGCGGAGAGAAATGAGCACTCATGCCCGGCTCAGTTAGGCTCTGTCGGCTGGTCTAATGGGGAAGAGTCATGGCAGCAGAGAAAAAACTGAGGAGGACACTGATGAGAATTCTTTGGATGTGATTGCACATAATAGGAACTAAGTGACTAAGTACTGCAAGAAAAGCTGCACTGGGATGCATGTCAACAAATATGTTACCTTTTACATATGTTATATGTCTTAATGTATTTTCAAGTCACAAAGTGAACACATACTAACTGCAAAAAGCATTAAATGTCCGCAGCATTTACAATGTCATTATTTATTTTCTAAATGAAGCTCAGCGTATATTCCTTCAGGAAGACTTCTAAAACTTCACTCACTTCTCTCTCTTTCTAAAACTAATCAGCTGTTTCAAGGCGTTCACTTTCCAGTTAAACCAACCAGAATTGGCCGGGAATTTCACGAGCCAATCACAGCATGACATCCCTGCTTTAAAACTGTTCTTATCTCTGCTGCTGGCAGTTATCATTTCAGGCAAAGCGTGCTACTGGCAAACGTTCACTTCACCTTTTCACAGCCCTTGTCTCGTGCCGGTAGCAACTGATGTCTATCCTTAGAGGAAAAACCCTCTCCTCGCACTCGTTCCTGTCAAGCAGCCTCTTCGGCTGCCCCGTTGGATACTCGCGGGTACAAACGGTAACAACCTGGCAGCGCTATTTTCTTCCTGCAAATACTCACACACGACTGCAGTTCCTGGGGATGTTTGCCTTGATCGACAACGCCTAAATCGCCGCACGACCCTGCTCCGACCTGCACAGCAGTGGTCTCCAGCCGCCCGACGCTCAAGTGTCGGCGCTGAATGTGACTCAGTCGGTTCCATCACGGCAGTGGACCCGGCGTTCAAGTCAGCTGGAACATCCCACCTCATCTAAATTAAGTTGTCTCATCGGGCTGCGTTTTTGTTCATTCATGTTGCCGCCCACCGTAATGCGTATCAGGCTGCATGAACTATATTCAGGCGCTGTCTAAACCCTGGTTTTCAGTCTCGGCTTCCCTGTCTCTCTGGCGTTTAATTACCGTAACTTCTATAATAGTGACAGCCGGCGGGCATTGTTGTACTTAAATTCATTTTCAGTTGACATTCTCAGATTCACGTGCGCATTTGAGGTGGTATACGATACAATGTTTTTTTTTACGCCTTTCAATCACTGTTGGGGGGGATAGGTCTTGGCTTCTCTACCCCTTAAAAAATTATTTTTATAACAATGGAGTCTAATCTCCAAAGACTCTGTACATTTCATATTATGTATATGTACAAATAAACCTTTGCATATTTGCAATGAAGTCTCTCCTGATTGAAATGAAGCTCAGCGTAAATTCCTTCAGGAAGACTTCTAAAACTTCAATCACCTCTCTCTAAAAAAACTAATCAGCTGTTTCGAGGAGTTCACTTTTCAGTTAAACCAATCAGAATTGGCCATGAATTTCACGAGCCAATAACAGCATGACATCCCTGCTTTAAATCTGTTCTTCTCTCTGCTGCTGGCAGTTATCATTTCAGGCAAAGCGTGCTACCCTCTTCCTCCCCTTCCACCTCCAGTCATCGTCACCCACGGCACCCTGGGTCCTCCTCCGGCAGACCGCTCCCGTCGGCTCCTTCGGTCCGTTCTTCGGGCTCCTTCACCACCACCAGTATCTAGACTCCATCGGGGGGGATATGTCTTGGCTTCTCTACCCCTTTAAAAATATTTTTTATAACGATGGAGTCTAATCTCCAAAGACTGTGTACATTTCATATTATGTATATGTACAAATAAACCTTAATAAACGAAGTCTCTCCTGATTGAAATTTCTTTATTGATTTTTTGCACTCACAGGTAGTACATTACAACTTCTGCTTACCAAGTCCCCCCCCCCCCCTCTTATAGATGTGATCAAAGCAGTGGCAAATTATAATGGTGATAGCACCACTGCAAATTGATTTTGGGCCGTCCTGAGCATGCACCCACATGCAGGAGTGGACAATATAACATGAACACATGTGGTATTTAACCTATTAAATACAACAGGCCATTAGGGAATGTATAAAAATAAATAGGGCGGGAGGAGGGGTCAGAAAAGGGGAAAGGTTAAGTTATCTTTGTCAGGGTTTTGGTATTTTGTGGTGTGTCTTATTTTTGTAGTCGGTTTCTGTTCTCTATTGTGCTTGTTTCCTGTTTTATTTTGTAGTCTGTCTTGTCTCCCTTGTCTTGTCTAGCTTTCTTCCTGTCTTTGTTTGTTTCCCGCCTTTTTTGATTTGTTCCACCTGTTGTGTCACCTGCCTCTCGTTCCCTCGTTACCTTGTGTATTTAGCCTCTCTGTTTTCCCTTGTCTCTCGTCGGATCATTGTTTGTCTGGTTTTGTTCCTGTCAGCACGTCGTAGCCTGTTCTGTTGTTTTCTGCCTGCTCCATTTTTGGACCGCCTTTGGTTTGCTCCTGTTTTTGTGTTTAATAAATCCTCGTGCTCATTATTCCTTCGCCTGCTCTCTGCATTTGGGTCCACCATCCTCGCTAACCATGACAATCTTTTTTTTTCTTCAAGAGGGAGGGAGAGGAGCCCTGTATTTTAGTTGTCATGTGCACGATTCATTGTAGAAAATAAGATAAAATAGACAAAAACAAAGTTACATTAAAAAGATGGTAGTGATAACTTATTATTTAGAAGCTCTTCTTTCAAAAATGGACTGGAACATAACATTTTGTTATGTTTGCCATACATTTTGGAATTGCTAATTTTACTTCTAATGAGCATCTTAGTGGCTATAGGGAAAAGCTTTGTTCCATTAAAGTGGTACTCCAGAGATATATAGTGATATATAAGTTGGGGGACTTGTGACAAACAGAAGAGTGGTCAAAATCAAATCAGCATAGACCAAGATTAGGGCTTTTACACTTGCCACATTTATTTCAGTGAATGTCTCTAGAGTTGGTTTTCCCCCTTTGTGCGGTTCGTTTGTGAATGCAGGTAACGAACTCGGGTGCGCACCAGAAGCAGACCAAACAAGAGTCCTTCCATCTTTAAATCTAACTCTGGAGTGGTTTGTTTGTGATGGGAACGTGATCCGACCTCAAACCCCACCAACCATGTACTCCACAAGTCTGAGCTAATGTCTCCTGTAGTCAGGATCAATAATAATAAAAGTTGGAGACAGACGCTGGCACAACAGAGCAAAGTCCCGGTGAGCAAAGCAGATGTAGTAAGGTCGCTCGCAAAATAATGAAATGAGATGGTTTGACCATGGAGAAGTTAGAAATATGCAAAAGTCCAGAACACAGGACCTACTTCCTATAATTACTCTCTGGCTCCCGCCCCAGACACATCCGACCAATAAGCAGATTTCTTGCGTGATTTGTAGTGACGCATTTCTGTACGCTTGGATTTTTCCAGGTGCGAAACAAAACCGAACCAAAGGGGAAATCGCTCCAAATTTCCCATCAACTGATTCGGTCTGAAAACGCCCTTATGGTACAAAAACACTGGATGGTGAAGTGATCACGTCAATGCTGTGTTTACAGCTTTTCCTGCTTCGCCGACCGGCCAAAAGATTTCCTGCTACTTTTAAAGAACTGTGCAGGCTTTCCATCTCGTCTTTTGTGGGTTCTTGTTATTATTATGTAAACGCATGCAGTTTACTTTTTTGGTTCTATTAAAAACATGGTTTTCTATAAATGTGGTAATATTTACTCTTATTCCAAAGTATGTTCAAGAAGCTTTGCATGAAACCTTTGTGTGGAAACCTCTCAGTGCTGGAATGTTCATGAAAGAATCAGCAGCAGCAGTTAAAGTGAGAATCAGACAGAAGTAAAGTGCTACTGTGCAGTGAGAGTGTTTTGTCTGATGACATAAGAAAAGACAGAAACGTCTTTAGACTTGTAATAGAGTTCAGAATGCAAGGTTGAATAATTGATGTAAAACAAATTGTAAGTCTTCCCACAGTGACCCTGTTTTACATATTCACAAACCTTTGAATCAACTCCAATGAAGACAAAATAAGTTTTATGGATGGCAATATCATTGTGAACATTTGCACTGTGGATTTGATTAATTTACAATAACATATGCAGAACATTTCGCCTTGAAAAACCTTTGTACAGTTGCCATCAAATCACGCTGTCCAGAAATAAAGATTCTAAAATCACATGAGCCATCGACCAGTTATTTGATGAAGAGCCAGACTGTGTAATAGGAGTTGCAGAATGCTCCGTCCATTGAGACTAGTGCGAGATTTTAAAAGGGGGAACCTGAGCACTTTGCTGGTGGCTTGACATCAAATATTTATTTATTTTTAAATCTTTTGTCCTTGTCCCTTATCAGTGTCAGCGCCAAAATAACCACAGCTTCCCAAAAGACAAATTCTTAATTTAATGCTTTAAAAGCCATTTTGTACATATACAATATCAAGAAGTGATACTGTACACAGCATTAAGTGCACTATAAAAGTTCTTTCAAACTATTGAGTACTTCAAAAATGTGTGTATCAGTTACACATAATGATGAATAGATAAGCATGAGTCTATTTATTCTCATAGATATTAATGACAGAGGTGTGTAATAGTCCATCAAGCAGATCTGGAATATATATATATATATATATATATATTTATATATATATAAATGCATCATTTATACCATATATATTCATAGCCGTTGCAAAGCATGGTATGCAAATCTGAAATGAAAACAGAGCCTGGAATGTAAAAATAAATATTCCTTTGGGAGTTTTACATACATTTGATGTAATCAGCTAGGATAGATATGTAGGTCTGCTCTCTACTATCTACAGGTTGTGTGCATTATGTCTTCTTTCAACATATTCATGTAATGGGTTCTAAAAAGACTAGTGCTGTGCCATACTACATACTGATTACATCCCGAGGCTATTTTGCAGCTGCACCGTGGCTCCGTCTGGCGCTTAACGCCGCCCAAGACAATTGTGATTGGTTTGAAGAAATGCCAATAAACCAGAGCACATTTTTCTCCCATCCCGGAATGCTGTGTGGACTAGCCAGACCCTCCTCTGCAGCGCTGTGGAGGAAGGTCTGGCAAAGTGAGACTATCATGAGCAAAACAACAAGTGCAGCTAGTTTCTCATAGTTTGTGAAATGCTCCAATAATGGATAATGTGGTCATCCAGCAAAGCCCCCGATAATGATACACTGTGGAGGGAATGGATTGGTGTTACAAAAGAACCATCATCACAAGTATGAACTAAAATTAAACTTTTAAATGAAGAAGAAAAGTCAATATAACTTTCTTTCGTTTAAATAAAGCAAAAATATTCCAGAGCTCTAGTCGGCCATTTCCTGCTGTTTTCAACCAAGAAATGAATTAATCAAGCAAGCAAGCAATCAATCAATCAATCAATCAATCAATCATTCAATCAATTTCTTTATTTTTTTACAACAGACATTATGACTTTTCAGAAATGGCACAGGTGGAACTACTAATAAATGATGGCTCAATTCCAACAATCATTGCAATGCAGCAACTACACAACATGTATTCTTTATATCTATGTTTGACTGTAGTTGAAATGTCTTCTTTGACAAACATCTATGCAACTTTAGTTTCACTTCACATTTGAACTCTGTTCACGTGCATACCCACCGCAATGGCTCTGTGATGCCCTCCTCCTACTAAAGTACTCCATAAGTTACGATTACAACACGTTCAACAGTCAGCTGGTATTTTGTCTAATATCCCAGATATGTGGGAAGGGCCCTGTTCATGTTGCACAGATATTTTAATTGCATTTTGTGTCTGTTAAGAGGCACAAAGGCACTCTAAAATATGCCCCGACAACTGCCGTTTTAGCTAAGTGGAAGCTCGTAGACGTAGCTGCAGCAACTCTGTCGGTCGGGTTGTTTTTTTTTCTATCGACAGTATTCGCATATTTATAGCGATCAAGATAAACATAAAAATTGGCCGGAATTGTCCTTTAACTGCCGCTGTTACGTGAACGGGGTTCAACAGAGAAACGGAGCGGGACGCCGCCACCTCTGCTGCTTGTTCAGGGAGTCAGAGAAAGGACAGGCACTTTTTGGCGTTGGTGATTTTCCTTTGGCACTGGCCAAAACCTCTTTGGGGGGTGCCAAAACTTTCTCTGTGCAGGAAAAAACCCTGCAATTCATAAAGTACAGCAGTAAGTCATCTGTTCTAAATGCACTTGGCCTGCTCTTCTCCTCCAACAGCAAGAATCATACCACACTCTACCTGGCTGCTTGCCTGGTAATGGGTCGATACAGCGATAATGGTACTCTAATTCTGTAAAAAGTGTAGAGTATACAGAGGAGGCAGATTTGCTTTTAAACAATTACAAAGTGAAGAAAAAGAGTGTGTGGGTATGTGGAGGGGGAAGGTATCCTTGTGAACATTGTTTTGTGTAAAATCCCCTCAGGGAATTATAATTGCATGAGCTTTAGAAGCTGCACAATACTCATGTTTCATCCACAGCGATAAGCACAGTCACTTCTATCCCAGCTTTGTTAAACAAAAACTCTTTTAAACAGATGACATGCTCACTCCATTGACTTTACATCTCTAATAGGCTAAGGAGCATCAATCTCCGAACACGCATTGATGATCTTTTAATTTGCTCCAGCCTTTACTACCCATCCTCCTTTGCTCCTCAGCACACAGAGATATTAAACGCTGAGCTTGTGCCATGTGAATTCATTATCATGTCAAAGGCTGTCGTCTCTGTGTTAACTTTGCTATTTTTTGAGCCGCAGAGCTGTCAAGTTGGGCCCTCATTGTGTAGGACTAGAGAAGGAAGGCTTGCATAGTAAGAGTGGAGCCACATGAGATCCGTGTTGCTTAACATTATACCAAAACATTTCAACATCTTTTGTGTCACCCTAAAAAGTAGAAAAGGAATCTTTTTTCTCTTTCAGTATTATGTGGTAGCAAAGGAGTCTGAAGGATAACTGGGGCTTATTGTAACATAGCATGAAAGGGTAATCCTGTATTTCCTTTGATTCCACTCTGTTTTGAAGCCGAGTGGGCAGCCTATTGTTTTAAGTTTGTATAAAGTCAAGACAAGGAGAGGAGACATGGATGAGGGATAGCCAAAACATATGCTTCGTTAGCCTGTCGTGTGGCCGGCCAAGACCATTTTAATTATATGTCTGTATCATCCACAATGATACAGAGGACAAAGCAACACCGTGGCAGGCAGAGGGGTGAATGAGGACTTGTTTGGAGGTGGAGACAATGTTTCCATTTATAAGAAGTGTTGAAACTAGGACTGCAATGATCACACTGCCATATCTTATGAGTCAGGAGCTTGAAAATTGTAGCAGTGCATGTTGTTGGAATCATCCTTGAAAGCTTTTTCTAGCATTGATGGTATATTTTTAGTTTTAGTTCAGTGTAGGATGAAGTTTAAGCCAGAAGCAGGGATGTCTCTTTTGGTTAGGACTGAACACTACGCTACAGTGATGCTGAAATGCTGCAGAGAAACAGCATCGGCATAATGGGATTTCAACTGAGGAAAGTCCTGCATTAAGGCCTGGTTAGTCTCGCATTGCCAGACTTTCCTCCACAGCGCTGCGAAGGTCTGGCTAGTCCACATAGCATTCCGGGATGGGAGAAAAATGTGCTCTGGTTTATTGGCATTTCCTTAAACCAATCACAAACATCTTGCATTACATCGGCTACAGAGCGACAGCTAGCTGTTTAAGCCGCTACAGAGCTTCGTGACATGGCTACAGACCATTTCGGCAGAGATTATGGTTAAGTTTATGCAAGAAAAAGTGAGCGTTATGCGGCGACGAAAGTTAAGTTTTAGGCACCAAATCGACTAGTTAAGTTTAGGAAAATGATCGTGGTTTGGATTAAAACACTCCCAAGAAACACCCATTTCCTGGGTGAAAGTCTTTTGTTTTCCCCGGCTTGAAAGTCCTGTGTGTTAACGCCCACCCATCACCCCAATCTCCTCTCTACGTGGCCAGCCACGTTCTTATACAGCGGTAGTCAATGTGGTGCTCACAGCAATAACAAACGTGGAAATCACAACATATGGTTCATGAGAACAGGCTGAATTAATCATTGCATCCATGCATTGTGATGCAGACCTGGACAATTCTGCATAGATGCAGTGAAGGACCATAATGGATTGTTGTCTACTGATGTTACTTTTCCGGTCGTTCCTTTTTTTGTTTTTGTCGGCTGTGTTCAGACTCGGCTATATTCAGGAAGTGTTTAAGAGCAGATAAAGTAAAAAGGGGAGTTCATATGTATCTGACTGCTTGAATTTGTTGATGAAAACCATGTGTGTGTAGCAATATTTAATAATATTGAGGAGGTGACGCATCGTGATACATCGTGATGCATCGTGATATCGTTTTGAATCGTTGCCAGGATAATAGTAATCAAATCGTGAGACCAGTGAAGATTCACACCCCTAGTATAGAGTATGGACAGGTTCCCTTCTTGTTAAGACATCAGATATTGCTTTACAAGGGGTTTTCAGTGTACCAGGGTGTACAATTGTGTCCCTGACAGCTGAGCATTCCTTAAACTAGGTGACAGGTATTCAGATAGCAGGTTTAGCATTTCTTTTTATCTCCGAGGCTTCTTGCTGAAGTGCTGGAATGGCGCATTTTGCCAGTAAGTAATGCTATCATTGCCATTAAGAGAACACACAAAGGGAGACCAGCCATCACCTCAATATTTGTGGGAGAGCAGCATAAACAGACATCATTGAATGCAGCTGGGGAAAAGTGCTTTGGGAAATTGTCTTATTCAGTCTGCTGATATAAGAAAATTAGTCTAGTTCCAAAAGGGAGCAATAACAAATGACATCAGGACAAAAACAAAATTTACATCATTCTTCACGATGGATGCCAGAGGGATTTATAGGTAAACAGCAAATCATTTGTTTCTCCCACTAATCCACCTGTAGTGATACGGGCTACATTTCTTTCCCCTCAACTCGAGCTCTGAATGTTAAGGCTACCTTCTCTTTTTCTCTCTCAACCTCTCTCTCTCTGTAATTTCCAAAACATGATCATCATGTATTCTCTGTGGTGCTAATGAGGGATGATCAAAGTGTTGTAATCATAGGCCACAGAGCCAGGGCGGGTGGGGCAACCAACAGGATTAATACGTACCAATTACACTGCCATGCAGGCCAGGGGTCCATCCCTGTGTTAATTGATCACGTTACATAACAGGATGAGGGTCATGTAATGAGATTAGCATGGCGCATGCAGGTATGTGTTCTCATGTTTACTATATGCCTCAACATGATGTGTAGTTTAGCCAAGGTGCGATTTTCCGAGGGGGGTGCGTAGAATTTCCCCCTTTCTGGTCTACATATCCCTGCCTATTATTTTTATCTGCGGTGGGGACAAAATGTATCCCCCTCTCAAAATGACCAATGCTACTTTACCAATAGACCATTATATACTGTGGTATATTGACATTCTATAACATTCTATACACTTTGACTTAAGAGTTGGTATAAGGAGGATGCATGAACTTTACTCTACATTCACTGAGAACATCTGGAAATTGTTAACATGAGTAGAGGTCCCCCAAGACAGAAGAGACTTTGTTGTGCCAGATAACAGGCATTGATTGGTCAGTTATCTGGTCCAATGGTATACTTACAAAATCAGGTCTTATGTTGATACAATGCATTGAGATATATACGTTGTGCACACAAAGAAAAGGCAGAATGACTTTTTGGAAGAATTTGGGTTGGTCGTTCTCCAAGCTCTCTGCAGGAGTTTGTAAAATTGATGCTGAATCTTTGCTTGTAATAAACCTTTTTATAATCAAGAACAGTGTCGGCGGATTCCTCTTCATACAGCATCACAGCATTACTATTTAAGGCACCACAATTTTGGCGACGAGGATGGGATCGGTTGCATCTCCCAGGTCATCGTTTCATCATGGGCACCCAGGGACTGACTCCCGCTTCATTGGTCGACTATGAGGTGAGCTTTCTCACAACTTTGGGCGCTGGTCAGTTCGTGTGTGGCTCTGTGTGTGCGTTGAGGGGTTGCACCGTGTCGAACCTGTGTATGTGTGCCATGCAGTGATTGCTGTGTGGGGGAGGTTCCGTTCTAAATTTTATTTGCGTTGCAAACGATGCAAAAAGAGGGGAAAAAGATGAAAATAAAGCAAAAGCTTAAGGAAGTTAGAGAAATAGAGAAAAAGGAAAATAAAGCAAAGGCTTAAGGAAGATAGAGAAATAGAGGAAAAGAGAAAATAAAGCAAAGGAAGAAATATATGTAGGATAAGCTAATAACGGGACGGCGAGATTTATATCTGTGCAAGAGTGAAAAAATGGGCCCTCACTTTTTCGACAGTAAGACAAGGTAAATTAGAGCATACAACGTGAAAAGGCTTTAAGGAATAGGCAAACTGGCTTAAAGAAAACAGTTGATAACCCTGGCCAGGGCAATTCGGCTTGAACAACATAAAGAAAAAGGAAATAAGAGAAAATAACAGGAATAAAGAATAAAGAGGAAATAACAGGAATAAAGAATAAAGGATAACGCCGTTAATCTGAGAAAGCACTTTGAAAAAAGGCGATCTTGGGCCGTAGTCTTGAACTTTTACTAGATAAAAGTTCAAGCCAGTTCAGGGAACTGAAGCGTAGAATGTTTGCCAAATCGATTCATTGTTGACGAATAGTGTCCGAAGCAGACATCGCATTGGAATTCTATACTTAGGTAACAAAATAATAAGGAAAAAGAAATAAGAAAAAGAAAAGAGAACGGCGGAAAAACATGTTTAAATTTAGGAAAGAAATGACAAAGAAAGGAAAAAGGAAAAAGAATACGGCGGAAAGCATTCTTCTTTTTTTTAGGAATTACATGGATGAATGATGTCGACTTTTGTGTGTATGAGAGGGTGTGTATGAGAGGATGTGTGTGAACAGCGGTGTTTCTGCTGTGTGTGAAAAGGCTGTAGGCCTACATGCGTGATTTATGATCCTATATTATATATATATATATATATATATATATATATATATATATATATATATATATATATATATATATATATATATATATATATATATATGTGTGTGTGTTGGTTGAGAACAGGAGTCTTAGTTATCTGTAATGAAAGATATTCTGTTGATTATGGCTAAAATATGAGTCTCTTTTTGAAGAGAACGTTTTCAAAGTATTAAAATGTATGAGCCTTCTTTGGGAGGACTTTGTTTAACAATCTTATGAGTCTTCTTTGAAGGAGAACGTTTTCAAAAATTGCAAAAAGCCTTCTTTGGAGGACGTGAAAATAGATTAGGCTATAGTAAAATTAAGAAGCTTCAAATTAGTATTTGTGTTTTATGTTTTGTGTTGGTTTGTTTTGTCCCGTGTCATTGTTGTTTTAATGTGGTCTGTTGAGGAAAAAACGGAGTAACAGCTGGTCTGTTTGCTGAGGATCATTAAGTTTTCTCTGATTTCTTTGAGATCGTTTAAACTATTTTGTGATAGTCTATTGCTATTTGCATTATCTGCCGCTTTGAAACTAGTAAGATTAAGAAATTCTATGTTGAAGTAAGCTGAGTGATTCTTTAGTTATTCTTCTTGGTTGAGTGTGAGCTTGGGTGCTGTGGAGTTCCTCTCACTGTGAAATCACACTGCTGACTGATCTGCGCATGCCCAAGAATGCTAGGAATTCAAGTTTTCACAGAAAGTTTAGGCCACTCCTTGCCTGCACTTAAGGGCAGAGACGGAGCGGCTAAAGGAGAAGGGGGGTTGAGTGCAGCCCAGTAAAACATTAAAGTGGCTATTGCTTGACTATGTAACTATTTGATTGGGATCCATCAAATTTATAAATGAGTTATGTTGATAGATAAATAAAAAGGAGAAAAAAAGAAAATGTCATAAAACACCTAGAGAAATGGCATTAGAATTTAAAATGTCCTAATTAGGAAGCCTTAATTATGCTTGCTTCTGAAGCATGAAAAGAAAAAATTGGGAGAAAAATTTGAGGATAAAAGTAGGATAAATAAGGCTCAGGCCTGAAATAAAAAGGAAAAAAGAGAGATTAATAGCTGGCATAGGTGATTTGCTGGAACTCATATCAGTGATTGATCACCCTGGATTAAGAAAATTCCAGCCTCTATACCTCTATTGAAAGTAAGAGATGAGAGGACTGATTGATGGGCTTCAGGATTGTCACCTCTGCCATTTTAAAATGTTGGACCACTTGTTTTGAGTGGTGAGGCATCTAAAATTATTTTACTTTGAATAAAATAATTAAAAATTTGATAATTCTATAAGGTTTTTGACTTTGCTAAAGTTCTCCACTGTCACATGTGGTTATGTCATTGCACCAAGGAAATGAGTGACATTTGTGAAGGTGGGAAACAGAATGAATGAATCCGATTCCTGTGAAGAAACAGCGAGTCAATTCAATCCTAATGAAACAGACTGAGTTAATTTATATACTTTGTATATTAAATGGGTGACAATTGTTACAAAAGATGGTCAGGAAAGCTGAGAGAGAAGTGTATGCTGTAGAAAGGGAAAAGAAAGTTTTATGGGATAATGGAAAAAAGGCATGACTTTAAGAGAAAGTTAAGGGTACAATAAGGTACTAGGCTGGTTAAAGACAGAAAGAGAGTGTTGTGAAAGTGACAGAAAGACAAAGAAAGAGATGAATGTACTTTTGAATTAGGATACTGGAGTTCATACTAATATTGTTGTTACAGAGACAACTGTAGCATTGGGGTTATAATCTACAGGAGGGTAAACGTTTAGATGAGAATAGTAAAAACTGCTATACCACAAGCACCAAAACTTAGGGAAAAGAGATAAATTATGTAATTTTCAGGAATGACTAATGGTAATTTCCAAGACAAATTTCTTTTGGATATTACTGTAATCGGACATATAATAAAAAATGAATTAGGATTTGTGTAGAACAAACATATGTTTATGAAATATGATGTTTTATTGTTGTTAAACTGTCCAACAAATATATAGGCCTACAAGTTTGGTTGAAATGTTTAGCTGTTTAAATACTTAGTTAGTTGACAGGACTATTGTGATCATTTCCAGTTTAAAAATGTGGAATATTTTCTGTGTTGTTACTTTTGATACTTTAAGTACATATTTTATACTTTTCTTACTTAGGTAATATTTTTGTAGCAACATTTTGAATCAATGATGTCATAGGTTAGAAGCAAGAAAACTAAAATGAGTATGATTAAAGTACAAGTAATGCTTCTTGGAGGTGTTGTGTTTTGTGTTTATTCAGTGTGCCTCGATGGATGTCAGAGCAGACCTGTCTTACTCCTCTACAAGCTGATTTGGTAGTCAACTTTGGCCCCATCCCCCACATACTTGCACCAGAAACTGGAGCTGGAGCAGCAGAGAAGGAGGGGCAACAGATTTGCAACTGTCCATGGTTAAGTGACTGAATTGGACACCCAGATGGTTTTCAGGGCATGACCAGAGACTGACATTAAAGAAGTAACGTCACACATGCCTGCAAAGTACTTTGGTGAAACATTCACAGATGAACTAATAATTGAGAAAAGACAAGTAGCAAACAACCATAAAGATGAATCCAAGCTCCAAAAGTAAGAAGAAAACTAAACATCTGGAAACTATGGGCAGACTGAGGTTCAAGAAGACAAAGGATGATGATGATGATGATGATGATCAGAGTGATTCAGAAGAGTGTTATGAAAGTGAAGATGGAGACAGCAATGAAGATTTGGAGAGCAGAGGAGCTACAGGATTTCATCCTGCAGCGTCTAGCATAGAAGAGATTGAAAGAGACATGGAGCGATTGGAAGAGCACTTTGAGAAGCTGAAGATACAGAGGGAGAAATTGCTGAAAAAAGGATCCCAGAAAGTGGAGAAGAAGTGTACATTGCGCCCAAGACAAAGGGGCACAAGGAAGAAGAGGCTTCCAGTGATCATTCAAGATTTGGAGTATAAGCCCTTGCAGAATACCGATATGTCAGATATTCTTGATAAGTTGCCTACTCTTCAAGAGGGAGCACATCCTTGGATTGCAAAGTTGGAAGAAATGTCGACAGGGACACAGTTTGCCATAGGAGATGTTAAGAGACTTTTGGATAATCTCATTGGGATTCTGGCTATGGAAGTAATTCTACAGAGAGCAGGACTTAATCGATATGTGGGGACTTCCGTATATGATCCTGAGTTGTTGGCCGCAAGTCAAGGACGTTTGTGGAGAGTGCTGAGAGATACGTTTCCAACAAATGTACATCCAGACAACATTCTAATTGAGCCATTGGGACGAGATGAGCACAAAGAACAGGACCGAGAAACTCTCAGAAAACTCAATCAAATGCAGCTGGTGGAGAATAAGAAGGACAAGAAGCAGGTTTTGGTTATGCAGAATCAATGCCCACCAAATCAACAATTACCGCCACAATTCCAGTCAAGCCAGTTGCCCCAACCCCCATTCGTGGTTCCAGTTGTTTTATATCCACAGACAGTTTTCGGACAGATACAGAACTGGAGAGGAAGAGGACGAGGAAGCTTAGGCAGAGGAAGAGGAAGAAGATTTGATTCATACTTTATGCAATCACCACAAGTGTGTTTTAATTGTGGACAGGATGGACACTTTGCCCGTGATTGTAATAGACCAGGAAGAAACTCCAGAGGAAATTACAGAGGAGGATACAGGAGCCTGGAGCCAGGATTCTAGAGATACCTAGAATATCTGAAAGGGGGGTGTCAGCTGGTGTCACCAGGGCCGGAAAGAGATCCAACAATTGAGCTCAAGGACAAGGACAGTCACAAGTTGGTACAGATCTCCACAGATGAGCGTTGACATCGGTAGACTAACCAGAGAAGGAGGGAGGAGGGAGAGAGACTGGATTTGCTCTGACGCATCGACGCATTAACGTATTGACACATAAACGGAGGTAATGCACCAACAAACACACAATTTGAAAATACACATACTCTAAAGAAGTACTTATTTTTGCTTTAAAATAGAGTTACTTCTATGTGAACATATCTATGTGAAGGGTTAAGACATGCATCTAAATTAAGCAACTTGGTATGAAAACCTTACATTTTGTCAGTATCTGGTGAAATCTATTCTGTTAAATTTGTAATGATTTTCCTGTGACAGCTTCTAACAAGACTAGTGACAAATATGTTACTTTGGTTGGTGTGTCAGGAAATGTTAAAAGAACATTTCACTGTTTTATTTTTGTGGTCCAATGACATAGGCAACTTTTGAACATGTTTCTATTATTTTATTGCTGCCCAGATAATTTATTGGGAAGTAAGACAACTCCCAATCACAGATATATTTTAGTCAAATGAAAAGTTGTTTGCATTGGTTAATTTGTTGTTTATAGTGTACCAGTCATTTGTTCATGATATCTCTCTAAGTATAGATTCGCGAACGGGAATCAGTTATTATAGCCCAATGATGGATCAGCATCTGTTGTTATTGATACAGAGGTTTAGAAATCTGATTTGAATTTCACTATTCTGCATACGTGGCAGTGGTGTTAATGAAGTCTGTAGAGTTAGAAGGTAAAATAACTTACAAAGACTCCAGAGTGAAGCTGTGCAATTCATTGAATTTTGATAGAGATTATAATTTTGGCTTATTAATTACAGAAACAATTTAATGGAGAGGAACGATTGTTCTGCATATTACATTAGCAAGCAGACTTGGTTTGTCTTGTGTCCAGGATGAAAATGTAAAGATGTTAAATGTGAAGAGTTTAGGATAATTTTCACAGTTTAAGATGGCTACACTGATGTGTTGAGATGTTAGTTTAAGTATCAGTCTAAATGTCAATGAATGCTTGCATTGGGCAATTGAGAATTCAGTATTGACTAACACATGCATGGTTATAATTTTATAATGTGGCAAAGTGACTGCATTGCTTTATGCTAGTATAATGCTGTGTCATGTTACTTTTCAGCCTTTGTCTAATTTAAACAGGAATGTCACATAGATGAGGTTGACAGAGTTGGACATGAGGAGATTTATTACACCCACTATCTGGTAACCAAACAGTGAAGAGAGACTTTTGTGTGGTACTTTGTAAAAAGCGAGTAATTACATGCTACAAAATGATTGGCTCTTAAAATAACTTTGGTCTTCTCTAATTCCCAATTGGCTACACCAAGACGTGTTAAAAAGGGATGTTTATGATTTGTTTGATTTAATTTGTTGAAGGTGTGACTGATGCATCAGGATAAGAGTTATTTTTTAAGAAATTACATAACTTTTGTTGCTGACTATCAATGGTCGGCAAAGAGGGAATTAGAAATTTTGTTTAAAATGAGGGTTTGGTTTACTGTATGCTTTTTTCACATTTCTTTGGATTTTGTAGGGGTATTTAGTGTCTTCTTATTAATCAAAGGGGGGAAATGGAATGTGATTCATATTATACTATTTGTTTTATTCTTATTTGATGTTTTAATTTTCATGTGTTGTTTTGCAAACGATATTGGTCAGTGTTTTCTTTTCTTCCAGAGAATATGGGAGAATGTGCAGAGGGGATACAGATACAAATATGGACAACATGAAGGAGCTAGGAGACTTCTGAACCAGGATGGTGTGGGATCTGTTCCGATTTCACCACACCAACACTGCATTGATATTCAACATTGCTGAGAAGTGAATATATGGACTACATTCCTGTGTTTGTCTGATATATATATATGTTTGCATAAGTAAAACATACTTTGTATCATATTTTTGTATTAATTGCTTGAATAATGAAGTGTGTCATGAAGTGAAAATATGAGAACCTCAGATGTTTTTCTTTCTTTCTCAAAGCTTAGGGAAATGGGGTCTAGGCAGGAAATAGAAGTCCTTTTTCAGCTCCGAAGGGTTGACCTGCCTGAATTTGGACATTGTTTTGATTTTATTTCATTTTCTGAGGTTTCCACATGTATTTGCTTAAACCATATTTCTACATATATTGATAAAGCTGTATTTTCTAATTGATCTGGAGTACTGAGGTGGTCGCCTAGGGCAGAGGGGCCGCGAGAGAGTTTTCCCATCTTGATTGATTGATGGCTATTTGGAAAGGAAGCTGCCAGATGGGTTTTTCGCTCTCGCACTCCATAAATTAAATTTTGTTACACTCTATAAATTTGTTTACACTCCAAAAGTTATATTATAAGGAACATGTTATAATGAGAAGTGTTATTCCTACTCTTTTTGTTTTTCGAGACTTTATTAAGTCTCGAAGGGGGGAAATGTGGTAAATTGACAGTCTATAACATTCTATACACTTTGACTTAAGAGTTGGTATAAGGAGGATGCATTAACTTTACTCTACATTCACTGAGAACATCTGGAAATTGTTAACATGAGTAGAGGTCCCCCAAGACAGAAGAGACCTTTGTTGGAGTTGTGCCAGATAACAGGCATTGATTGGTCAGTTATCTGGTCCAATGGTATACTTACAAAATCAGGTCTTATGTTGATACAATGCATTGAGATATATACGTTGTGCACACAAAGAAAAGGCAGAATGACTTTTTGGAAGAATTTGGGTTGGTCGTTCTCCAAGCTCTCTGCAGGAGTTTGTAAAATTGATGCTGAATCTTTGCTTGTAATAAACCTTTTTATAATCAAGAACAGTGTCGGCGGATTCCTCTTCATACAGCATCACAGCATTACTATTTAAGGCACCACAATACCTAAAATAGCAGTATTTTAAACTAAGTAAAGCGCTGTAATGTGAACAGTCTATAGTGCCATAGAACGATAAAATCCAAGCAGCAGTTGCTGGTTGTAGCTGCTACAGAACTCCAGGACGCCGGCTACCAGCAGCGGTTGTTTAGCCGACAATAGGTGACTGTGAGCCGGCTATAGGCACCGCCATATGACGGTCCTTTCAGGGGCCGTGGTATTGAAGTTTAGCCAGAAAAGGTGAGCACCATGCGGAGATGACATAGGCACCAAAACGACTAACCAGGCCTTAATGCAGGACTTTCCTCAGTTGAAATCCCATCGTGCCTATGCGATGTGATGCGATGCTGCTGTGTTTTGTTGACACCACATTATGATATTTCATTTTGCCATTATTTTTACATTGAATATTAAAGTTCATAAATAAGTGTTTTGGCATGGCTGGTCGAGTGCCACTATACCCATGGCAGGCAAGGCAGCTTTATTTGTATAGCACATTTCAGCAACAGGGCAATTCAAAGTGCTTTACATAAAAACTGTTAAAAATATAAAAGCAGATAAAATACAAGATTTTAGGCTGCTAGTATGGGACAATGTATAAGCCGTTGCTCTATACACGTAATCCACCCGCAATCCTTGCCGTTCCAAGAACGGGCCGTTCCCACCGGTCTTACTTTTGAATTCTCTTTATATGCTTATATAGATTGTCATACAGTTTCAGCAATGCAACTTCAGTATAAGAAATGCACAATTATTTAAAGAAAGGCAACATCAAAAAGAAACGTCTTCAGCCTTGATTTAAAAGAACTGAGAGTTGTGGAGGACCTGCAGTTTTCTGGGAGGTTGTTCCAGATGTGTGGAGCATAGAAAGTGAACGCTGCTTCTCCCTGTTTAGTTCTGACTCTGGGGACAGAAAGCAGACTTGACCCAGATGATCTGAGAGGTCTGGGTGGTTCATAGTGTAGCAGCAGATCAGAAATGTATTTTGGCCCTAAACTGTTTAGTGATTTATAAACCAGCAGAAGTATTTGAAATCAATTATTTGAGGCACTGGAAGCCAGTGTAGAGACTTCAGAACTGGAGTGATGTGATCCACTCTCTTGGTCTAATTGACTTAATGTGGCTGTTGAAATTCAGGTCTGAGTCCATGACTACACCAAGATTTCTGGCTTTGTCTGTTGTTTTTAACATTGTCGTTTAAAGCTGAGTGCTGACTTTTAATCGTTCCTCTTTTGCTCCAAAAACAACCACTTCAGTTTTTTCTTCATTTAATTTAAGAAAGTTAAATACCTATTGTATTGAAAGGGGATTTCATTCTTGCATTTCATGCTTTGTTGTGCATGATCAAAACCGCAATAAAGTAAAATGTACCCTTAGGGTATAATATGATGCAAGTTCAGCATGTTGTCTGTTGTGAAGTGACTCACTTCTACATGCACGCCTTCTTCCACGGTGATCTGAACACACTTCATCAGCCATATCTGCAATGACAGAACTCTGCAGTCCAGACGGACAGTTTTCAACAGTCTTTGCAGTCTGTACGGGAACACAGAAACTCTCACACCCGATTAGATTCAATCCTGATTCAGAAAAATGTTATTAGGCCAGTCACGCGTTTTTGTTCGTTAGAAATTTAGGATTCAGCCAAGCCACACACACGTACGCTAATATATATCACATAACCAATAAACAAAATGATGCTTAACGACCACAGTTAAATGGATCAACAATTTCTACCTGTACTGTGGGTGTCTGCAAGCGTGTCAGGCGTATCTTTTACTGGCGCATCAGACACGCTCTAATTTAATCCATGCAGCTGTCTGCACCGGCTTACGTCTTAGCTGCGTCTCACGGGCATAATCACAACCTGAAGCGTTTATTTACGCTCCACGTCTATTTTCCGGCAAAACAAGCGTAAAAGCAAGGTTGACACTACTGCTTTACTACAATTTATTAGGGCTCCCATTGGGCAAGTTGCGGTAGTAAAACAGTGTGGAACGGTTTATGGAAATGTCAGTGTTTCAATCAATCATAAATGAAATGTAGGCTACTTGGAATCCGCAATGTGAAGAGACAAATGGGCGAGGATCAATAAAACTCATCCCCCTGAACAGTCTGTCCCCCTCGCTTCAGAAATCACGGCTACGCTCTTGCCTTCAAGTGTCTAGCATGGAGTAACAACTTAGTCTTGTTAAATAGAGAAACATAAGGTTCAGCCTCTTCTCCTCACCCCAATCATTCCTTCACAGTCACTATTACACTCATTATTCTAAGCATAATCCATGTTTCCTCACAGTTAAGCTCTTGGTTTGACATTGTTACTGTACTTACAGCCTCGCTGTCAAGCTTTCCTATTCTCCCTCCGTCTGGATTCGGATGCACCCGCAGAGAGATGTGTGGCGGTGTTTTCATTAATCATGGCAGAGCACAAAGGAACATTCTGGACACCTTTCAGGGCAACGTTTCCATAATGAGAGTTACTTTACCTTAATGGGCTTCTTACAGACTCAAATGAAGTGCAGAGAAAGTATTTCTGAGTGGATTTGATTTCTGTTCATGACACACTGGCCAGACTGGCTTTTACCATCGCGTTTTTGTGCAGCCGTGCCACTGCCACTCATGTTTATTCATGATGTTGTGTTCTCAAATCGTCCTAAAGTGTTGCACTGACAGTTGACAAAGGTCACTTCATTTCTGTAGAGTACTCGGTGCCCACATTTCCCCAGCATGGCAGGACTCCTATCCACAGTGGATGACCTTTGCTCGTATCCAACCTGCTCTAAATTAGCACTAAGTGGTCCAATCAGCGCTCGGCTGTCAGTTAATTGGATGCATTTCCAAACTAATCTTCAGTTGTAAACTATTTAGTGATCTTTTTAAGGCCAATTAGCTGCTCAAAGTGTCAGTGGACTTCAACATAAAATGGGCAAAAGATCTCTCTAGCCAGGTAGCTATATGGATGGAAATGTTGATTCCACCACTTTGATCTAGTTATTATATTAGATTAGACAGATTACCATGAGATACAGATATTCATCATCCCCAGAGGATAGAGACTACTGATGTTAGTCTGGATCAACAGAAGTACATTTTCAGGCGCTCTCTGTGTGTTGCTGTTCTCTAAATCCCTTCGATATGGGAAACAACAACAACAAACTTCCAGCTAGCAAGCTACACGCTAAAATGTCAAGTTTTGAAGAAAGTTTGGATCGTGCAACAAGACAGGCCTGCTTGGTTCTTTCGGGGAATGACTGTAAAGATTTACAAAGAATATGTTTAGGGCATTTCCTCTCTAACTGGGACGTTTTGGGACCGATTGGTGGGATTGATGTGGACAAAGTACACGCGGTGATACACTAGTAAGAGCCAATGAGGTTTAACCATGTATCCAGCTAATTTAAATAGCTCATGTTACTGTATTGTGTCAACAGTTAATTTAATATTGTATGGGGCGTTTTCTTTTGCGGGGTGTAAATGTTTCACCAAAACTAGTTCCTTCCTGAGACTATTTAGCAGAGCCACCGTCGCTGCGTCTGGAGCTTAGAACCGCCAAAGATGAATGTGATTAGTTTAAAGAAATGGCAATAAACCAGAGCACGTTTTTTTCTCACATCCCAGAATGCTGTGTTGATTAGCCAGACCTTCCTCCACAGCGCTGTGGAGGAAGAGCTGGAAATGCGAGACTGGTGATCTCGTGACTTGTCCTCTAACGCCAAAATGAGGTTAATGTTTCTGTTTTTTAGCAATGAATATTTGAAGCGTTGCCATGAAATTTGGCACAGATATTCGTGGTGCCCAGAGGATGAATTCTACTGGCTTTGGTGATCCCCTGAATCCCCCCTGTACGTTGACATTTGCAGTTTAAGTGAAATATCACCGATGGGATGGATAGCCCTTCGGTTTTTTTATTTGGCTACCCATTAGGGCTGGGCAGTAATTCAGTATGATAATTTATCGTCTTTCAATGGAATCATATGATGATGAAATCTTATATTGAGATATCGTGATACTGTATACAATTACGTTGTCTAAATTTATTTATAAATTTATAATAACAAGCACACACTAACTCAATTGCGGATTTGTTTTAATATCACGCTATTTTTGTGCATGCATGTAAACGGTCAATATATAGCTGGACATTTATTTTTATTATTTTCTCTATAATTTCACTTGAAACTGTTTACCACATTATTGATGATTATTTATCTAAAATGTCATTGTAAAAAATATTGGTAGCACTGCATATCACGGTACGGTAATAAGATGGTAATAGTGGGGTAACAATGTGATAATAAAGAGGTAATATATAGGTAATAACATGTAATTACCAAAGTAATAACTGGGTAATACTTCACAATAATAAGATGTAATACTGGGGTAATAAGGTGATAAGAAGGTAACATGTAATAACATGCAATTACCAATTTAATAAGTAGGAAAGGGTTCGATAATAACCATATGTATATCTGGGTAATGGTAATATAGTTCTATTAATATTGTAATAACATGGTAATAATGCGGTAATATATGTTGATGTTTTCACAGTATTATAGGCTACTATCAGCGCAATACCTTCCAAATTAGATAAAACTTCTTGGAGTTTAAAATTGGTAATTACCATATTATAATGCTGAAATTCATCCACCCTTCATGTTCCAAGCATTTCACTTTTGTTTCAAGGTAATACTTTACAAATGATAGGTTTAATCTTTTGACTTCTAACCTGGACACACATCTGGTAGTTTCTGCGTAATAACCATGAATCAGTGCCGCAAAATGCAAAACTGCCTGTTTCTATTGTATTACATGTAATATTAGAATAACAGAGGTGCAGAGATTACCTTGAAATGCTTCTGGTAGTTTCCAGGTAATCTCTGCACCTCTGTTATTCTAATATTACCATGAAATGTGTCTTTTCCTTCATGCATGTAACCCTGTGCAATCTGACCAGTAGTTAAACACCTTCCACCATCAATCACTGGAGACTGGGATCGTCGTAACTCAGTTTATTTGACTTAGAAAGGGTCAAACTGGGAAATGAAACACATTGACCAGTTGCTTACATATTGATGAGTCACAAACGTTATACAATCATATTTGTAAAAACAATATAACTACACAACACTGTAATGCAGTAGTATATACATTAGCTAACATGTAAGCTGAAATAAAGGAAATACGTAATGTATTGTTATACAGTGTACATAGTATAACCTATATTGTTTATCTAGATAAACTAAAATATACTTACATGTAGCACAACCCAAGATAACAGTGGCAAACTAGCTTAATGAAACATACTGACAGTCTATTATGAGCTATCAATCATCATCAAAAATATACATATTGCACATCAAACTTTCTGACAATAATTAACAAAGTTACCAGAACAGTATGTCAGCATCTGTTTCACCTAATGAGAATGCTACCACAGACATGGAACGTCGAAGATTGAAGTGGATTGTATGGCGAGATGATAACACGTGAGGATGTCTTGCTCACATTCAACTTCCTGACTAAGTCCCATGGTTCAAAGGTCCTACAGTTCTTAAAGGAACACACACATGTGGAACAAACTACTGCCAGCAATGGGAGAAGAAAAACATTTATGTGAACTAATGTCCTGATGGGGACAGAACAAAATGAAATAGAATCAGGTAGTTTTTTTTGCAGCACTGATTCATGGTTGTTACACAAAAACTATCAGACGTGTTTCCAGGTAAGAAGTCACAAGATGAAATATATCATTTGTAAAGTATTACCTTGAAACAAAAGGGAAATATTTGGAACATAAAGGGGTGGATGAATTTCAGCATAATAATATGGCTATTACCTATTTTAAATTCCAAGAAGTTGTATCTAATTTGGAAGGTATTATACTGATAGCTGCCTATAATACTGTGAAAACATCAACATATATTACCCCATTGTTATGTTATTACAATATCAATATAACTATATTACCATTACCCAGTTATAATATATAGTTTGATCCACATGTGTGTGTGTTCCTTTAAGAACTGTACGACCTTTGCACCATGGGATTTAGTCAGGAAGTTGAATGTGAGCAGGGCAGCCTCATGTGTTATCATCTCTCCATTCTAGCCGCATCAATCTTCAACGTTCCATGCCTTTGGTAGCATTCTCGGTATGTGAAACAGATGTTGACATACTGTTCTGATATCTTTGTTAGTTATTGTCAGAAAGTTTGATGTGCAATATGTATGTTTTTGATGATGATTGATAGCTCATATTAGACTCAGTCAGTATGCTTCATTAAAGGCACAATATGTAACTTTTCTGCTATAAAATGTCTAAAAAAAGACCATACCTAGGTTATATTTTTTTTGAGTTGTGTAGTTACACTATCCCAAATGTTGCCACCAAATGGCAAACCCAGAGAAATCTGTTATTTTATTTTCAGACACGTCACGTTTCATTTAGTCGCCCGTCAGTGACGTCATATAACCTTTCACCATCTAGTTACTCATAACTTCCGTCAAAATAAGGGCACCCAGATGCTACGTTCGATAGTAACTGTAAATCATACAATGTCACAGAAAAAAATACGGGTAACATTGCTTTTTCTGCCAAAAGGCATCATTTTGTGATTAATTACATGCCACTTTGCAACACAGTAATACAGCAGAAACCTTATTTATTGATACATATCAATATTAATCCAGCTTTATGTTACTACAATGTATGTGCTGGTTGACAAGTAGCCAACGTTAATGCTAGCTAATGCTTGGTGGATAACATTATAGGGTTACAACATCGTTCATCACGCTCATAAAGTTATTAGTAGTATAATTGTTTTGACCATGGATAAAAGCAGCACTGCGCTAACCCGCGAATAAGTTCACTAGTAACATTAACGTTAGCTGTATAGATAGACGATTAATCTAATGCAAATATAGCCAGCTAGCACACCCCACTCTGCCTGTCTCACTCCCCCGGCACAAAGAGACTTCATTCTGGATGATAGCTGCCACATCTCTGCAACTCTGCTAATCATTAGCCAGCAGCTAAAACCTGCTAACATTAGCCCTGGCTAACTAGCTAACTGGTCAGCTAGCTACCAATACAGATTGAATCAAGGAAAACGTAATTATGTCGGGGAAACTGCAGCTATTTTATTAGCATGACATGAATAAACATTACTAAACGTAATGTGAATAAACTTGAATGGGTAAACTTGTCCATGCACAGATGCATTCTAATCGACAATACCGTTTAGTAATAAAAACTCCCATAATTCCACGCAACTTCCCAACGTCATCAAACGTCTGTGTTTACAATCCATTATTTTGGTTGAGAGACCCCTAGCGGCAGAAAGTTACATATTGTAGGTTTAAGCTAGTTTGCCACTGTTTTCTTGGGTTGTGCTACATGTAAGAATATTTTAGTTTATTTAGATAAACAATATGGGTTATACTATGTACACTGTATAACAATACAGGTATTAGGTATTTCCTTTATTTCAGCTTACATGTTAGCTACTGTATATACTACTGCATTACAGTGTCGTGTAGTTATATTGTTTTTACAGTTATGATTGTATAATGTTTGTGACTCATCAATATGTAAGCAACTGGTCAATGTGTTTCATTTCCCAGTTTGACCCTTTCTAAGTCAAATAAACTGAGTTACGACAATCCCAGTCTCCAGTGATTGATGGTGGAAGGTGTTTAACTGCTGGTCAGATTGCACAGGGTTACATGCATGAAGGAAAAGACACATTTCATGGTAATATTAGAATAACAGAGGTGTAGAGATTACTTGGAAACTACCAGAAGCATTTCAAGGTAATCTCTACACCTCTATTATTCTAATATTACCATGTAATACAATAGAAACAGGCAGTTTTGCATTTTGTGGCACTGATTCATGGTTATTACGCAGAAACTACCAGATGTGTTTCCAGGTAAGAAGTCAAAAGATTAAACATATCATTTGTAAAGTATTACCTTGAAACAAAAGTTAAATGTTTGGAACATGAAGGGTGGATGAATTTCAGCATTATAATATGGTAATTACCAATTTTAAACTCCAAGAAGTTTTATCTAATTTGGAAGGTATTGCGCTGATAGTAGCCTATAATACTGTGAAAACAACATATATTACCCCATTATTACCATGTTATTACAATATTAATAGAACTATATTACCATTACCCAGATATACATATGGTTATTATCGAACCCTTTCCTACTTATTACATTGGTAATTGCATGTTATTACAGGTTACCTTCTTATTACCCCAGTATTACATCTCATCACTGTGATGTATTACCCAGTTATTACTTTGGTAATTACATGTTATTACCTATATATTACTTCTTTATTATCACATTGTTACCCAATTATTACAATCTTATTACTGTACCGTAATATGCAGTGCTACCAAAATATTTTGTGAAAGCACCAATAGTCAAGCCAACAATATTGTCGCAATATCGACATTGATGTATTTGGTCAAGAATATCGTGATATTTGATTTTCTCCATATCGCCCAGCCCTACTACCCGTTATTCTGTGAAGATGACAATTCAGCCTTTCAACAGATAACGTGTCTACTCTTTTGCTATAAATTAAGCCATTCTGCTACCATCAAAGCCTCAACTGCCTTAACTTAAAAGACAATATGGGCATTACATTTGTGATGTGCTGTAAGCCATGACGGTGTTACAGACTTTACTGAACTGGGCTCGAGGAACATTTTTCAACATGAATCTGGTGGTAAGAGAGAGGCAATCAAACGCAGTGAGTGATGGCTGAGGTAGACTGCAGCCGAGTGGAATGTCAATTTGTCTTCCTCAGATAAGATATTCTGACACACTTTATTAGGCAAAGAGGACTTATTGTGTTAATCTGGTGTGGCTCTTTATCTTGTTGCATTCTGAGAAAAGGATTTTTAAGTCATTACTCCTTCCTCTCCTTTTTCTGCTCTCTGTACCATCTTCCTCTAAGAGCCCAGGACCTCTCTTGTCTTTGAATCCTTTCCATTTACCACCTCGACATAACAGAGAAATGAAAAGCAGTGCCGGCTCAGGCACCATGTCATATCAGCCTGAATCACAAAGAGGGGCTACATAATACATATCTTGCAGCCTTTGCTTGATTTATTATTTTTTCCATCCTTTCAGACTTGCTTGTCATAAATAATCACTGCATGTAAATGAATGAATAAACTTGAATTTCCCATGAGTGATACAAGATACAGAAGTATATTTTAATATTGCAAAGGTCTTGACCCCTGTTGAAAAATCAATATAAGGGGATGACCCTGTAAATTGAATTTATTCTAGAGATTGTCCCTGGAGAACCATACATACTTCATCCCGCACTGCTACAGCTGTCAGAACGCTGGAGCAGTGCGGGATGAAGAGGCAAAATTAGAATAAACTGCAACAAGAGCAATATACCGGGAGATGTATAATCTCTATGTGGACACCGTGATGCACATAAGCTATGTTTCCATCCACTTTTCATTTGAATTATCTGAAGTTTGCTGAAAACATACATGTGGCGGTGAAAGTGCATTTCCATCCAACGGCTTTAAAGCGGATAAAAACCTGTGCGTAATGACGTCACATGCTGATTTGCCGTCAGATTGGTATATGGAATGTATTTGAGACATTTTAAGGTGTTTCCATTCATATTTGCACTGAATCGCACAACATTCAAGCTAACATTTGTGAACAAAGTTTGCTCGCCAAAATGGATCGCGCCGTCTACCTACAAATGATTCATATTGCACAAGTTGTAATAGTGCTTATGTGCCACCTGATAGCTACACATCAATCTATAATAAGACGACGCTATGAAAACATCGCTATGATGATGCAGATAAATTATGTAATTTCTTAGATTTTTGCTATCTAAAATAGCCGTTATATTTCGCTCGTAAATTAAATTTAAAAAGTCACTCGTCTCCTCGTCAGTCCACTTATATCTGTCTTTGTTGACACCTGCCATGTCTGCAAAGAAACTTCTTCATTTTATGGCGGGTTGCAACCACAAAATGACCTAAAACGTAATCACAATTCATTATTTATTCAGCAAATAACGTTTCCATCAGCGTTTATCGCATAAGCAGTTTACAGAATAAGAGAAAATCTGATGAGATTGAACATACAACTTTTGTGTCGATATTCATGGAAATTCAGTCGTATTTTGCTGTATCCATAAGACATTTTTCATTCAATATTACTTAATTTTTCATAAAAACCTGTTGATGGAAACATGGTTAGAGATAGTGTACTTTTGTCTGGAGTTGATTTCATTATTTTTTTTATTTTTTTTTTTGGGGGGGGGCTTACCCTTTGTTCCAGTTAAGGCTAACCTTAATTCGACAGCATACAAAAACAGTGTGCCTCCATTGCGGCCACAGTTTGGGGGAAGGCCTGTCCTTCTGCAACATGACAAATCCCCCTGTGCACAAAGCCAAGCTCATAACGAAATCAGCTCAGCACCCAAAGAATTACATCCACATTGGGCGGTTCATGACGTATGCCCAATGCCAACATTCAGTGCCAATGCATCAAGTTGTAAGGTCAGACACAGCACACAAGGTGCGGTGTTGGAAATGGTGTATTGCAAATTTACAAAGTAGAGGGGGCAGGCAAACGGTCACCAATGAAATGTCACACAAGAGTATACCTTAAACGGGTCACCAGTTATGAAAGGGGGCGTGGCTAAAGCAAAGGGGGCGGATCAAACCATTACCAATCAAAAAGGAACTCTCTGCTGAGTTCAAGGATACCTCACACAAGACTCTACCTTAATCCTTGTGTTGTCCTTCGGGTCACCGGGACCCGGAGGACCACAGGGGGGACAACGGGGGTACCCCGAAGCTCAACGCCAGGCCAATACAAAACGTCAAATAAACTGGACGGGTCCTGGTGACCCTAAGGACAACACAAGGGTTAAATGGTTCAAAAGCCATAAAAGTGGGCATGGCCTGAGTAAGTGGGCATGGTTAAAGTATAGGGGGTGGCTCAGTATCACATGTAGACCACACATTATAAGTTTGATGTAAATCGGATGATGTTTGTCATATGAGGCTGATTTCCTGTTGCCATCGGGGGAAAGTCAATTTTGGCCTATAGATGACCTCAGGCCTGGACCCTTGTCAATCGTGAGACATTTTGGGCAGATATGACAATGTACACTAAAGTTACAACAACTTCTTCGTTCATCGATAAATGCTCAAAATGGCCGCCATGCCACGCCCACACCGTTTGACAAAAAGTTTTGCTTTTAATAACTTTTCATCTTTAAAGGTGTTCAGATGGCACACACCAAATCTGAAGTCCATAGGATGAAATCTGTGGGAGGAGTTTGTTAAATTATAGCACCTTGACTTTAGGTCTACTTTCTGTTGCCACTAGGGGGCGCTATGACTTTGAGCCAACATCGGTCTGTAATTGTCGTCAGGTTTGAACTCTTATGAATCCTGAAAAGTTTCGAGCCAACTGGACAATGCACACTCAAGTTACACCCACTTCCTGTTTGGATGGCGAAACACACAAAATGGCCACCCCGCCACGGCTATGCCCGATGACGAAAAGTTTTTGTTTTAATAACTTTTCATCTTTAATGTCTTAAGATGGCACAGGCCAAATTTGAAGTCGATCAGATGAAATCTCTAGGACGAGTTTGTTAAAGTACAACGTGGAAATGGCCAAAATCGCACTAATTTCGAACTTTCAATTCAAAATGGCGGACTTCCTGTTGGGTTTAGGATATGGCTCCAATGAGCGTTCTTGTACGTCTTGACATGCTACATATGCATACCAGATTTCGTGTGTCTACGTCAAACGTACTGCAGGGGCTACATTTTTTAAGTTTTGTAGGGGGCGCTAGCGAGCCATTTTTGTGCGCCTATTCCCGAAACCCTTAAAATACGTAAATTTTCACCAGACTTGATGCGACTGCCAATTTTGGTGAGTTTTTGAGTATGTTAAGCCCCTCAAAAAGGTGATTCATTTGCCAGAGGAAGAATTCCTTCAGTTTCAATAGGGCCTTCGCCGCTGTCAGCGCTCGGGCCCTAATAATTCCTTCAGTTTCAATAGGGCCTTTGCCGCTGTCGGCGCTTGGGCCCTAATTATAAATTATTTGGATTATTCATTAATTTTACCTGCGAAGAATGTTGTGGTTCCATACAACGTACATCCATGCATCCATGTTAATTTTGGGCAATATGGTTGGAGGAACGGGTCAAATTTGACCCAAGGACAACACAAGGGTTAATTAAGGAGCCTGCACACGGTTTTCTATACGAGACACTATCTCTCCACATAATTAGTTTTGCCTGTTCACATTGCATGCTGCTTGCTTGATCACTGTTTTTTGGAAAAGTCCATGAGCACAATGAACAGACTGCGTTGGATAATCATTAAGGGTCAGAGACCTGGGGTGAAAAAAATAGAGTGATTATCGTCCTTCTACTTAGAACTTAACTTCATTTCTGGTGTTTGTTTGGTATAAACTCTGGTTGGAAATTGTTTCTGGCGACATGAAGCATTCAATCAAACCTTAGGGAAAAACAAAATAAACTTATCAGGTTTATTTTGTCTTGGGGTGAATACATTTTCTTTTCTTTTTTTTGTAGAAAGTGTTGGTAGCAAACTAGGGGCAAGGAGTCTAAAGGGATAGTTTGGGTTTTCATGAACACCGGGGCCACATTCAGCCCCGACAAAACGTAGCAACGCGTTTTTTACAGCCGCTATGTGTGTGTGTGTATATATATATATATATATATATATATATATATATATGTGTTGAAGATCTCTGATCTATTGCATTACAGATCAAACTCCTTGAATCCACACCTATTACATGTTTACCTTTGACTGCCATTTGGAGTCAACAGTGTGTAAAGTTAAGTTAAGCTACAGCTTAAAAACCTTACCGTTGTTGCAAATGGCTCAACTTCCCACACAGAGAGGGAACCAGAGGCTGGTAGGGGGAAAAAATGTGGGAGTTCCCCCTGAATTAGCTTCCACAGCAGTGATTCCATTTAGTTTCTTCTTTACCGTTTAATGAGATTAAGGGGAGTTTAATCACCTTTTAATGCGTGGGATTTTCTTCAGCTGAGCTGGCAACACCAATCATCTCAGTGTGATGCCAGTCCATTCCAGGTTTGAACCAAAAATCCCCCACCTTAAAGGGCTTTCATGAGATGCCATGGAGAATCAGCTGCCACGCACATTGTGTTTATCCAGTGAACTTGCATTCATCACGGAGCAATTTAACACGTGTAATGAGTCTTTTGCGACGCCGTTGGCTAGAAAAAGAGGTATGTGCATCGTATCACATGTTAAATGGCAGCAGCAAAAAGAGAAGAGGAAATCAAGTTGCACAGTCATCTGCCTAATAGACTGGTGTTTTGGTATGTCTGAATAACACCAGACATAAATAAAGCCATGTGGGCGGTATCCTTTGGGCAAGGCATTCATGCCCCGTGGCTAGGATTGAGTAACACAACCTAATTTAGCCTGAAGTGACTTCTGACGCAGAGCAAGTGTGTCAAAATAAAGGGCCGTATCTAACATTTTCTGACACTCTGAATGATGCATACATGTTGCGCTGCAGTGAATAGATGTTTCCCTCAGATGAATGTAATTAAAGCCACATTAAGGAACGCCTACTCAACTGTGGGTGGAACCACGTACTCGTTCAAAGAATTTATCACGTCACACAAAACCACTGGGAGTGAATTGTGTGTTTTGGATGTTATTATCATCCTGTCAGTGATGTGCCGCTGTTGCCTGTTCTTATATCCCCGGCTGTCTGGAGCTCTGTGCCCTGCTGTTGCCTGGAATAGGCAGCCGCCGGCATACGCTTAACGTTTTTTTGTTTTGTTTCATAAAACGTCCCCGAATTCACCAACATGTAGGATATTACTACAGACATTCCTTCTCCTTTTGTTATTTAGTTATTTAGTAGTATGGCATTAACAGACCTATCGCCGCAGCGCTGGAGTAAGCCGGCTAGCCTGAGTGGTCAAAGCAGCAGCTGTTTAACAGTGGAACTGTTTAATTTCTTCACAATAAAAGTAATCCATTATTTTCTTATTTAAAAGCTTTTATTATGAAGCAGCAAAATCATGAAATGTTGGTGCTTCATCAGCAGTAACTTAACACGACTCCTATAGAGCTCAACAGTGACCACCCCATTCAATATCTCCATTGACATTTCAGAAAATGCTTAAATATCAAAGAGTTTTAAGGGCTTAAAGTGAAAAAAAAATCCTGAGCCTGAAACTTCTTTGTTAACGGGGGTGGGGGCGTTTCACAGTGTAATATTTCAATATGCCCTCATTAAAGTGAATTTGACTGGCAAAACAGTTAAAGTCCTTCTGACAGACAATAATAAAAGTCAATTTTTAAAAACTAAAAAGTTTTGGATCAATTTTTACTTCTTCCAACCATATGTTAAATTAAGAGTCAATGTAGATTTACATATTGCAATAATATCATAATCCTATAATGAATCATTGTGAAAAAAAAACTTTCTAGATGTGTTGTTACTTTGGCCAGGTCATCATCAAAAAAGCGAATTAGTACATTCATGATTTTGTCCATGTTGATATTAGCTGCTTTATTTACATTTATTAAAAACGTCACATTGTTTAGCTTTTCGTATAGCTAGACGTCTAAACTCTGGGAGAAAGGCCGTGATGTTAAAATACCGGCCATGCTGATTCCAAACAGACAGCTTTGTCAAGGCAGTTTGGGCTCCAGATAGCTTTTACACAGTGGCCATCGTTAATAACAAATCATGTTCCGCTATGAACGTGCACACACATATTGTTTGTATCACGGTCGGTCAGTGAAGGCGCAGCCGCAGTGGTAGTGGTAGCTGTCATTGCCGGTAACTCGTATTAAAGAGTGCGCGGACAGAAGCTTTCTGACTAGCAAGCACTTTATTACCGCTGCTGCCGTACAGTATCTTCCTTGAACATACGCTGCAGAAGCAAGCACCCGGCTCCCTCAATTTGAGGCACCAAGCGCTAAACAGCTTCCAGTCTCCACCCTTTTCCTCTTGTCCTCTATTCATGCCCAGCGCCATTTGTTTTTAACTACTTTCTCAACTAAAGCTGTATCTACATGCTCCAAGTTTGATAAACTGTCTCCATTTTTTTTAGCCGCGTTACCATGGAGACCACAACGGCACCGCACTCTCACACTTCGGCAAAGACCCGCCCTACTTTGCATCTGATTGGCTAGAACTCGTTTCATTGGTAGGTGGAAGTTCGATGATTGGTTAAATGCAACGCATCAAAACAAATCCCATGTGGACTTTTTAATTTATTTATAAAATAGTCATACGCTAGAAATCTTATTATTTATATCTTATATCTTCTATCTTATTAGTGGTCTCTATCTTATTAAATGAAAGTTAACTGTTCACACAATACAGTAACGTGAGCTATTTAAATTAGCTGGATACACGGTTAAACCTCATTGTCTCTTAACAGTGTATCTCCGTGTGTACTTCGTCCGCAGCAATCCCACCAATCGGTCCCAAAACGTCCCAGTTAGAGAGGAAATGTCATTGTAAATCTTTACAATCATTCCTCGAAAGAACCAAGCAGGCCTGCCTTGTTGCATGATCCAAATTCTCTTAAAAATTTGCCATTTTCAGCGTATAGCTTGCTAGCTCGGAGTTTGTTGTTGTTTCCTGTAGTGAAGGGATTTTGAGAACGGCAACACACAGAGAGCGGGTTTGAGGGTGCGGTAAACATTTCCATGGTAACAGCGAGATCCACCAATCAGAGACGTCGCTTTTATACTTAGGATTGTGGGTAGTGTAGTACTTCTACATTGCGAATAAAACAAAACAGCTGAACACACTGAGACTTTAAAAACGTCTTTCTCTCCTGCACAGGTCCCGCCGCCCGTCAGTAGACATCATTATGTCGGCACACAGACAAACTGTAGGCAGCGCTTCTTCATTAGTCATCACACGTTTCTAATGTATGATTCATTTGGGAGTTACAACTGACATTTAACACGCGCGCACACACACACACACACACACACACACACAGCCAATATGCCAAATGAAATGATGTGTGTTTATTTGCATCAAGAGCGGGGAAGTGAGAGCCAATCACAAGTGGTCACTCAGGACTCATGTGGAGACACATTCTACTGCCAGGTGGGAAAACACCTGTTGTTACGGCTTCAGAGCAAGTGGGAGCAGATCAAGCATCTATTCATCACATTCATACATATATTAAATAGATCCATCAAGACAATACAGTAATAAAAAAAAAAAAAAAAAAACATACTAAGATTGGCAACTGAGCCATTTTTTCAGTGCCTACTTAAAACCTCCTAAACGTCTGACCATCTTTAGGTTTCCTGGCAACCTGTTCCACAGGCTTGTTGCTACATACAAAAAGGACTCCTTACCTAAATTACTCTTAACTCTAGGGAGGTACAAAATCAGTAGAGCTGCCCCTGGTGGAGTAGCTGTGAACATCTCTCACTCTGTTAAAATAATTGATTAAATATTTGGGGACAGCCCCATGAACAGTCCTATGTACCATGCTAGAGTTTAGATTCTCGGCCGGAGCCTGAGCCCGACCGTTATTTAACTATCTATCTAACTGAGATAAGATCCATATCAATGCAAATCAAACCAGCTATTAGGCTAACTGAAATAAAACCATGCCAATCTCTAGGTATGGTGAAGGGTATGTGATGATGTGGGGCTATTTTAATTCCAAAGGCCAAGGGAACTTTATCAGTATGCATAGTATCCTGGATCCATGAAATAACTGGCCTTTAAAAATAAAAATCTGCCTTCCTCTATGGGAATTTAACATAGGGGTATGTATAATTATGGCCCCTGTATTTTAAGGAAGAACATTTATTTATTTATTTACAATACATTATTAATTCACAAAAAAAATTGTGAAAAAAAAAAATGTCCTTAAAGATTGGATTTTTCCTCATTTTTTTAAATTAAGGTATTAAGATCAATTTCCAAAAGATGATTTTTTTTATTCCTCTTTTTAGTCAACTTGACCATGGGTATGAATACTTATGAGCAGCACTGTATATAGAAGGAAAAAAACCCAAGACCCAAGACACTCCCTTGAGGGACCCCACAGTCTATGCATTGTGGTTGAGACACTGTTCCCCCAATATCCACCACCTGCTTCCTATCCTTCAGATAAGAACTCACCCATCTGACTGCTGTCATTAAAACCAATGGCTTTTAATTTGCATACCAAAATGCCATGGTCAACGGTATCAAAGGCCTTCTGTAGGTCTAACATGACCATACCACAAAAATGACCGTTATCTACCTCCCTCCTGATGTAGTCAGTTAGATACAGTAAATAGCTGTCTGTGGAATGTGATATACGAAAGCCACTCAGAGTAGATTGTGTGATGCTAGATACTTGTCAAGCTGTAAAATCTTTTTAATTATCTTTGACAGACTACAATTTTCTCATTGAAATAGGCCTTTTTAGCATTGACCATTGCTCACTTCATTTCTCACCTTTTTGTACTCTGCCCAATTCTGATCATCCTTGTTTCTCTTGAATGCGTCATACTTCTTATTTCACATCCTAATTGCCTCAAGAATATCATCATTTATCCAGGGTTCTGTCCTCTGTTTAATTCTTACTACTTTAAATGGGGCTAATTTGTCTACAACTTCTCAAAACAAAAATTTAAAAGAGAATCATGCTTTATCAACATCCATACATTGCAACACAGCAGACCAGTTTATTAGATTCAATAAGTCATCATGTGCTTCTTTTGCTATACCTTCTCAGCGACCTGATTCTTATAGAGCTATGGCAATTGAGCACTGCTATCTTTATCTTTCGAGTGCAGAAAACAATAGAATGATCACTCAGTCCGTAATTAATTACCCCACTTTCTGCTATCCTAGACTTTTCTGACACTAGAACAAGGTCATAAATAGTTTGAGTGTAAGAACAGCTGATGTGAGCTAAATGAGCGACAAAAATTCATTAATGCCTTATAGCCGGAAAGGTCCATCTTTCGAGTATCATTATTATAATCTCCTATCATGATAACTTCCGATTTAACAAAGTCCATACACTTTGAGCAAGGCAAGGCAGCTTTATTGGTATAGCACATTTGCAACAGGGCAATTCAAAGTGCTTTACATAAAACATTAAAGTGCCCATATTATGAAAAAAAAATCACTTTTTCTGGGATTTGGGGTGTTATGTTGTGTCTCTGGTGCTTCCACACACATACAAACTTTGAAAAAAATCCATCCATGCTGTTTAGAGTGAGATACGGTTTCTGAATGTGTCCTGCCTTCAGTCTCTGGGTGAGCTGTTCAAAATCGGCACGGCTTGTGACGTCACAAGCCGAAACGAGCAGGCTAACCGCAACCATTAGCTCGTAGCGTTAGCGTTAGCATGCTAACGCTAATGCTAATGCTAGCATGCTAATGCTAGCATGCTAACGCTAGCATGCTACCTCATTCTCAATAGCAAAGCACTGTTACAACACACACAAGTTCACCATAATCTACAAAAGAACTACTTACATGTGTGCCCTCATTTAGAAGTCTCCCAGCTAATCCTGACTTGTAACTGACCAAAGTTGTAGAAACAGCCTTTCTTTTACTGTCTATGGAGCTAGCTAGCTGACATGATCTACATCTGAGCTACTGCACATGTGCGAGTGCAATCAAAGATAGTACAGAAGAAGAAGAAGAAAAGAGGTCTTGCTCTGTAGCTAAAAGAGACCAGCTGAAAAGAGGATCTGCAGCAGTGAGAGAGAACGGTGCAGTACAATAAAAATATGGTGTTTTTTGAAAATTAAACCATGTAAACCTATTCTGGTACAACCTTAAAATACAATTATGAACCTGAAAATGAGCATAATATAGCTGCTTTAAAGAGCTATTAAAAATGAATAAAAAAATTAAAAACAGATAAAATACGAGAATAAAATTTACAACAACAACAAAAATTTACGTCTCGGTAAAACAAAAAAGTCCTAACTTATTGCTGTTACTGAGGAAATGGATCTCTGTGATTTTAGGGAGAAGGCTTCTGATGAAGCAGGTGAAGTCGCCTCGTCGAGAGGAATGAATCCACATTTGGCTTAACCATGCAGGCATCCTCCAAATCTGCATAGGGTGACTGAACTGAACGAGCTGTGGGTCTGATTTCCTGGGTTGTTCACACTCCGCAAGGGATACCGTTTCCCAGGCACAGCTCTATTCTCTCTATGATTCCATGCACTCCTCCACCCAGGTCAGCTACACTCATGGACAAATGTTTGCTCCCAGCGCTGCGTCGACTGGAAGGCCTACATACCATCGCACCTGTCGCACTTTCCATCGCATTACTAGGTCCAAAGTCGGGCATCGCACCGGGACATTGGTCTATATCCCCAGACAATAGCAGGCACATACAAATGATTAAATCGCCACCGTTAATTTGCCGTTTAACTCCAGCCTTTAATTTACGCCTGGCTGGGTACCAGCCGGGATACAGGAACGTGTCCAACAGAGTTTTCTTTCCATAGTCCAACTGTTTAGTAACTAAAAGTTTGTTTGGGTGGACACAGTTGTTTTGTAAGCTCTCATCCATGCTATTTCTAGGGCCATTGTCTAAGACATTTCTTATAATTATGTAAACTAAAAACATCACAAGCACACCAAACTTGCCAGCTTCCATCTTGCTCCATTCCTCGAACATCAGCCCTCAGCAGAACGTCAAGATCCGTCATCCTGACGGGGATGGGCCAACGCTCCCCGGGTCTCCCCATGTCTCCCCCTAAATTATCTAAAAAGGGTAAACTAATCCTAGAACAAACAAAAGAGAAAAATAACTGAACTACTGGTAATCTCCAGCCCAAACTAACACAATAAACTAAAATAACAAAACTCCAGCACCTAAGTGCGCATGGAGGTTGGGAAACACAAACCTGCTTGTGGAGAAAAAAGGTGAGGAGGAAACCCCTAATAGTGTGCTGCTGGTGTGCTCTCCATGTGCCTCTATCCCTTCACTCTCTGCCTTCTTATCACCTCCCCCACTCTACCTGAGCACTGATTACGCTCAGGTGTGCAACAGGCAGAGGGAGGAGGGCAGAATGAGGGACAGAGAGAGAGAGAGAGAGAGAGAGAGAGAGAGAGAGAGAGAGAGAAAAAAACAGGACACACACACCAGAAGCACACGTAACACCTGCACTCAGTGCGTTCCATTCGTCAGAATTTGGGAGGTCAAAGTCGGAAACATGATCCCTGAACTCGGATTTCCAAGTTGGGAAATCGGAAAACCTCTCAGTACCCCAAGCTCAAAATCCAACATGGCTGCCTCGTGCATCAACAGTAGTGAAGGCTGTAGTAACATAAAGTTTATTAGCACTTCTGTCTTATATGTGTCTCATAAAATCAGTCGTACACACAGTCCTGTCCAACTTCTATCTGTGGACATGTTGTTACATGGTTACTGTGCAGCGTACAGCGTTACTGTGGACGCTGTTTGTATGCACAAAATACAGCGCAATGCGTTGTTATCAACTGGTATTCCTAACAATGGCTAACCTATCCATCCAGATCGATGGATGGATCGATGGAGAGCAAACCCCACAATGAAAAATCTGTTAAAAGGAACACAGTCAACTCGGGTGTAGTCTATATCCACGACATTCCACTTCCGGGATTGCCCTGGTGCCGCCGGAAATTCCGCCAGATGTCACTCTTTTCGGCTGGATGTCCTTCACCTTCCTCTTTCTTTGTGTTGGCATTCTAAACTCCGGTGGATTTCTGAGGACTATGGTTAACTGCTCCTCAGATCTCTACAGGGTAAATCCAGACAGCTAGCTAGACTATCTGTCCAATCTGAGCTTTCTGTTGCACCACTAAAACAACCTTTGAGCGTACACATGTTCCTCCAAAACAAGTTCCTTCCAGAGGCAATTTTGCAGCGGCACCGTGGCTCTGTCTGGTTCCTAGAACCACCCAAGACGATTGTGATTGGTAAATGCCAATAAACCAGAGCACGTTTTTTTTCCCATCCCGGAATGCTTCGCAGCTCTGTGGAGGAAGGTCTGGCAATGCGAAACTAACTCGGGTGTGACATCATTTCTAGCTTCGGCTTCCGAGTTCCCAGGTAAATGGAACACACTATTAGAGCTGTCCATCTTCGATCATATCACTCAGTTTAAAACCAGGGGGGAACTTACTCTATCAAGACATGGCAGATATGTTGCCCTATACCGATACCTTGGCGAAAACTGTGGGTGTAGCATCTCCCACAGGCAAGACTTGCATGCCAGGTACAGCTGAATGTTGAGATAGGCTGGTGCCGTCATATAATGGACCAACAGATACAAAGAAAATACTAATACCACAATAATATAAAAACATTTGTACGATGAAGATAACTAAATATGGTAATACGTAATACGGTAAATCATACAGCGCAGTATGATGCAGTCCTGTGAATAGGAAATGACTCCCACTTCAAAGTAACATCTCAACACATTCTTGCCCCGTTTACACGAAGGGAAGACGCAGATATTTTCCTGCGGTTTGGCCTCTCATTTACACAAAAACGATTATTTCTAAAAACTCCGGGCAAAGTGGAGATTTCTGATAACGCCGGATGTGTTGCCGTGTCAACTGGGAGAAACGGGGGTTTAGGTTCTCAAACGTCACATTATGTGCCAGAAAATGCTTAACGTCATGTACGCGCCCTATGTTTACAGTTTGTTTTGCTACTGATCATCGTAAATCAGGATTATCATGGATGCTGTTAAGGTGCTACTAATTTTTACTTTTGTGCAAACGCTTTTGGCCTGTTTGCATTTGCAACAACTGCTCTACTATATGGAGGAGCAGAGGCGAAGGAGTGCACGGAGGTCAGCATTTTTACTGCAGCTTTCCCTTCCAAGACGCATTGCCTGCCAACGTTGCCGCCGCCGGTTTTGGATCCGACCTGGGCAAACCGCAGTCTGGTGGGAAAACTTCAAGAAAGAAGTCGTCCACCCGGAGGAGTGGCATGAGAACTTCCGAATGTCACGGTCATCCCTACTGTCGCTTTCGGAGTTACTGCGTCCCACCATAGAAGGTCAAACTACTGTTATGCGGTCGCCAGTCAGTGTTGAGAAAAAAGTTGCCCTCACCCTGTACTATTTAGCTGATGAGGGTATACTTCGTAAAACGGCAAACGCATTCGGTCTGTCTAGATCGGCTGTTTCAATAATAATCAGAAAGGTTTGTAGAGCGATTACTGTCCACTCCCTGTCCAAGGCAAATCATTGAAGATGAAGAGCCCATACCAGTTTACATACTAGGCGACCCTGCATATCCACTGCTCCCATATCTTATGAAGGAATATGTTAATGGGGGAAGCACTGCCCAGGAGCAGTACTTTGGACTATCTTTGTGCCGAGCAAGGATGGTGATAGAATGTGCGTTTGGGAGACTAAAAGCCCGGTTCGGAGCCCTGAGAAGGGCCATGGACATTAATCTGGCTGATCTTCCCTATGTAATTTATGCATGTTTCGTGCTGCACAATTACTGTGAGGCTTCCAAGGACACGGTAGACGACAACAGTGTTGCTGAGGCAATTCAATACGACAGGGAAAACCAGCCAGACACACAACCAGCTACCAGAGGAGACTGCATGACATCAGAAGGGAAGAGGGTCAGGAGAATCCTCACTCAATTCCTGGATCCATAAAAGCGACACTCTTCTCTCCATTGTGTGTGGGTGTGTGGGGTATCAGACAGTATGACATTGTATGACATCTCAAAGTTTAGTTATTATTGTCATAGTTCACAATATTTTGCCTATGTTCATCACAGACATAAAAACTGTGTGCTCCTTACATGCCAGTACTTAGGCAGTATATTTTGGCTACATTTCAAGGTGTTAAGCATTTCAATTTACAACATGTTAAAGCAAATATGTTTACAGTTTTCTGTTCTTTACATTGTACATGTTTACAAGTCACTTGGATGTAATGTATTGACATTGCCAAGTGTAAATGTTAGTTGTTTGGTAGAATACCATTATCGACATGAAGAATAAGAAATTCTAAATGGTCCTGTGTGAATGCTTTCTATAATAGGTTGATCTGGTTTGACCCATATTGAATAAACAGACACACGTCTTCATTTTTCAGACATTTTACTTCTGAAGAGATCTGACACTTGACAGACACAAAATCAAATTGCCTGTTTGTCATTAATCCAGAAAATCAGACAAGCATAGTAGTGCAAATAAGTGGCATCTGTAGTGCAAATTGTCAAATAATAAATAAAGGCATATTTCAAGTAAACTTAGACTTCAAGAGGAATTCACAAATTGACAAAAGTAGTGCATATAAGCTGCCTCTTCAGTACTGCTGTTCAATAGGCACTTTTCAAGTAAAAGCAAACACTTTTCAAGTAAAAAACACTTCAAGAGGCCTTAACTTAAGGCTACCTATATAGAACCCATTTTTAAACTCTTGGTACAAAAATATTGGAACTGCTCAGGGTAACATTTCACACTAAAAAAACAAGTCCCCAAAATACAGTACCGATTGGCAAAAACTTTTTTTACAAATCACAATTGCA
This sequence comes from Sander lucioperca, assembly GCF_008315115.2. Lineage (NCBI taxonomy): Eukaryota > Metazoa > Chordata > Actinopteri > Perciformes > Percidae > Sander > Sander lucioperca. Next base: position 15,737,600 of record NC_050177.1, read on the forward strand.
CACATCAATTGAAACTTTTTATATGTCAATATCGCTAATCTTCCTTAAGGGCTTGGGTATATGAAAACTGACCCTGCATGCCCTCAACAGGTGTGTGTGTCAAATCAGTTATGTTGATGGTGCTGAGTGGCACTGCATTGGGTGATTAGTTGTCAGCTGACGAGTTGGGTGGGAATGAATGCTAAATTGGTGCTGAATTTGGGAAATAGGAGTGTGTGTGTGTACTGGTGGAGTGTGTGCATATACTGGTCCATAAGGACCTCTTCCCTCAAATGGGATATTGTAATGTGGCGGTGCCGGTGGCTGCACAACTTGACACAGGAGAGCAAACTCATCTGCAATTGATGATGTTAGCCTATCCAGGGTATTTGTTATTTTAGAGAAATTCTCGGATGCCTGCTTTTCTGAGGTCTCAATCATTTCTACAAGTTTGTTCTTCACATTTCTGTCATCCTCAATGGCATTCAACCACTGGGCCTCAGCGGGTAGCTTCCTCTTTAACCGTTCATGCCGGTGTCCCTTCAGTTTAGCCTTTACAGAGTAGACCAAAGAAAATGTATTAAAACATGCTCATTTACAGAAGTAAACCTATCCAAAAATAATCACATTTGATATTACCATGATTAATGATGGCCTATATTTCCCTCAGCATAATCAATCTATGAACAAGTACTTAACACTAAATGTCACGATTCACAACAGACTATAGGAATACAGAAATTAAAACATGCTTCATTGGAAGGCTAATCTCCCCAAAATGTAGGCCTACATCTGAGAGACACAGGAATTTTTTTTTACCAATGGAAACTGTACAACACTTCCCCGTCGCCGTACTGTTGTAGCACATGAGGACGACTGATGTGACTTCTCTTCATCTACTTTTTAATTTTTGCCTATTACCACTACTTTTTCATGTGTATGTTTACACACTATGGACGGAACTATTGTGATAGACATTTCCTTCAGGATGAATTATTCTGATAAAGTATGATTTTAAATATCACAGATACATACACATTCATTGAAACAAAGCTAACAATACATAGACTACAATGATATGACAATAAATACATACCTGAAGCAGGTCTGTCCTCTGCTTCACTGTGGGGGTGATGGCCACACTGCCATCAACATCTTGAACCTCTGCTTCAGACTCGGCGTCCAAGAATTCCACCAAGGACGAAGATGATGTGGCGGGGGAAGGAGCGACGGAATCCTCCAGTTCGTCGGTCTCGATGCCGGAGGCGATGGTCGTAGTGGCTGGGGAACCACCCCAAACCTGCTCGCACAGTTTGAAGTAGAGGAGCACCACTCTTCCGTGGCCGCTCCTGCGTCCAGTGTCCACTGAATTTCTGTATTTCCCTCATATTGCCTTAAGTTTCATTGTCAGATTGGCTCACGTTATCTCCCCCTTCACATGAGGAAAGTCCGGGTTGGTCTCGGACGGGTATTGCTCCAAGAATTGGGCCAACATGTCGACATATTTGGACTGGCAAGATTCCCAGTCGACATTGTCTTGGGCTTTACTTGCCTTGTAGTCTAACTCTACACGAAGGAGTAACTCAACTTCGCTGTCTGTCCACACAAACGAACCTCGCGCCATGTTTGCTGTTTTGAAAGGAACAGGAAGTCGCTTGTGTTATTCGTTGGTGTCGATTCTGAGGATTTTGATTGGCTTGCATGGCTTTATTCCTTTCCCTATACTGCCACCCATAGGTTTGGCATAGTTATTATGGCGCTCGACGGCGTATTTATGCGGGTTGATGTAAATGACAAGTTTTTTGAAAACGATGTGTGCACGATGTTATTATTGAAAACGGAGGGGGGGGGTAATATTCATTTCTCTAAATACCCGGCTATGTGTAAATGTGGCCTCTGTAAATCCCACACCTTAATGTGTGATGGGAGCTGAAGGCGTGACATGACACTATGCTACTGTGACACATTTCCTGGGTAGAGACACGTTTTGTTTGCTCAGATTTATCCTCGATACAGATACTCTCATGGCTCAAAGCTAAGGAATGAATGGAAACTAACACAGAATTAACACATTAATGGCAAATAATGAGTGAAGCAGCCTATTATGCAGAAACAGACAAACGACAACAGCTTATACGTCTAAGGGAGTTAGACATCTGAAGGCCCTATAGTTATTATATCTTCTCTAGACAACCCAGAGCATCAACCCAGTATACAGGCAAACAAGGTGTCCAGGGCTTGATGGTCACTCCCATCACACTTAATGACCCTACACTTACTCTGAATTAAACGTCCTCATTTTGATGTTAAATATTCTAGTCTCACAAATCTAAATCTCCCATGATTGAAATCGAGAACTTTAGCTGCAAGTAGAATACCCAGAGTCACTGTTACAGTGGAGACAGAACAGACCCAAATGCAAGGCTCAACAAAAGCAGGTTTATTTAAATAAAGTAATAATAATAATAATAATAATAATAATAATAATAATAATAATAAGAGGGAAGGAGGTGTGGGGAGGCGGACGCCACGGACAGGAACGAGAGCACGAGGGCTGAGTCTGGGGAAGGAGGGAGCTTGGGGAGCGCGGGGGAACCGGGGCCGAGGGGACCGAGGAGGAGGCACTGAAGTCCGGGGAGCAGAGGAGTAGGAGGGGGAAGGCTGGAAGCAGGAGCGGATGCAAGATGGAGCAGGGAGCCGTGAGTAGGGGACCGAATGGTGAGTCCAGTTGACTGGAGGTAACAGAGAGGTTTGGTGATGATGGCTGCAGGGGACAAACACAAAGAGAGGTAATATTCAAAATACAAACAGAGACAGGCAAGTACTAGGTTTTCTAAGAGAGCTTGTAGTGAGTTTCACCCGAGTGGCTGAGACAACGATCAAGCGAAGATGGTGAGTTGGATCCGGAGTTCAAATACTGGGCTTGATTGTAGATGGCTGGCAGGTGTGCACGGCGGGAGAGGTGGTGGTGTAATGTTGAACAGGTGTGCGTAGTCAGCTGGCAGTGGCAGGCAGGACGGGAAGGGGGAAAAACACATGAGACACAGAGAGAGGCGGGGCCAACAGAGAGACTGACAGTGGAAACAAAATAGAAACTAGAAAACAAAACAAAACTCACAGCCAGCCGACCCCAACCATCACAAGTCATATTATTATTCAGCATAATAATTAATAAAAATAACTAACATCACCATTGTCGGTTTGTGTACACACAAACCGACAAGAGCTATCACCTTCTATATTCCAAATTTCTCAATAATGTTCCTCCTAAAACTTCATCTAAGGCGTGTGCGAGATCTCAATCAAACAACATCAATGTGATCTCTACTCAACTGATGATTGTGCTACTTCTGGCTGGAGACATCGAAGTTAATCCGGGCCCAACGCCAGCGGACAACATTATCGGCGCTACAGAAGAAACGACAGAGCCAACGAATAACGGTCCTCGATATACTACCATCTGGTCATTGTCAAATCGCGTGTTTGACCCACCTCTGGGGGCTGTGGGCCCTGTGGAGCTCCCGCGTTCTGAGCTGTGGCCTGTGGGGCTGCCGCGTCTTGGGCTGTTGCATGCTTGTGGCCCTGCCGGTGCTCCTCCCTGGTTCGGCGCAGGCGTGTCGATGGCTGGTGGTGTGGCGTGAGGGAGCGTGGGCGGCCTTGGAGGGGCTGTTTCGCCATGTGGAGCGCATTGCTGTCTTTGTTCAGAGACGTGGTTAACCCATTCTTCCCCTGAGGCTGTTGTAAATATGCCTGGGTATAATGTATTTAGAAGGGACAGAAATAATGTACATCTTAAACTGTAAGTCTTTAAGCTGAGAACAGAGCTAAATTATCTGCTAAAAAGGAGAGCTGAATTCATAACGTACAGAGTGAGGCAAAAATATAATTTTAATGGTTGTAAACCAAGAAAATTGCTTGTTCTGAAATTAAAACAAAGCAAATCCAGAGCTACTATCAACAGCATCGGCACAGACCGAGGTATCTCAACGAATCCTAAGGATATCAGTGCCAATTTTCAATCCTTTTATTCAAAGTTGTAGGAGTCCTCCTGCAACCCAGATCCGACACAGTGCCAGGAGTTCCTCAAAGAGCTAAACCTGCCTCTTCTTGACCCAGAGGAGGCAGAAGAACTGGGTCAACCTATAACATTAGAGGAACTTAAATCAGCATTAAAAACAGGGTTTTGGAATTCCATCAAAACTTCTACAGTATGTTGACATATTAGGACCTACCATTTTACAAGCTTTAACCTCAGCCATAGAAAAGGGTACTTTTCACCAACAAACCAACACTGCGCTAATTTCTGTTATACCCAAAAAGGGCAAAGATCTTACGCATTGCTCAAATTTCAGGCCCATCAGTCTCATCTGGACTGATGTTAAGCTTTATTCCAAAGTCTTGGCACTCCGCCTAGAGCGCTTTATTGAGAAGCTAGTCCACCCCGACCAATCAGGTTTTATACTAAAGCGTCATGCTGCAGACAATGTACACAGACTATTTCATGTAATAGAAGAAGCCAAAAGCAGCAGTTTTATCAGTGGACGCGGAAAAGGCTTTTGACCGCCTGGAGTGTAACTACTTGTCAGCCATTTGCCCACTTTCCCCCATGCTGTTTGCAATCTCTCTTGAACCGTTAGCCCAAGCCATAAGGCAAAATAAAATCTGTAATGTCCAGATTAAATCCAATAGCAGCTCAATATCATTATTTGAAGATGATATTTTGTTGTACATCTCTGATCTTGAGGATTCTATTCCAAAAATTCTTAAGATCTTCAACGAATTTGGCTCAATCTCCGGCTATAAAATTAACTGGAATAAATCTAATCTTCTTTTATTGAACAACAGGCATGTGACATCAGCCATTAGTGTTACAATACCAACCCAAAGCAAAATTACGTATTTGGGAATCATCATACACGCATCGCTACAGCGAGTTGTCCAGGACAACTATGAAACTATATTAAGTCATGTTCAAAGGGATCTGGCCAAGTGGTCTGCTCTGCCGGCATCACTACGTTCCAGGATTGCTGTTGTTAAAATGAACATAGTTCCTCGTGTGAATTTCTTAAGTACAATGATCCCCTTACCCCGACCAATACATTTCTGGAAGAAACTTGATACTTTAATTTGACAGTATATTTGGAACAATAAACAACCTAGGCTAAAATACTCTTCCCTGCAACATAGCACAAACATTGGAGGCCTGGCCCTCCCCAACTTTAAAATGTATCACAGAGCCTTTCAGCTACGGGCCCTGAGAGTGTGGATGGACCCCTCATCTACAGTTCCATGGAGAGAAATAGAGCAAAACCTAACTGGAAGTCTAAGGGCGTTTTCACACATACCTCATTTGGTCCGGACTTTCGGACTTTTCAGTTTGATCCGAACCAAAATTAGAGGTGTGAAACCTTCCCCGGACCACGGTCCGGATCAAAAGACCAGATTTTGGTCCGACCAAAAGAGGTGGTCTCGGTCTGGACCAAACTGAACCATGGTCCGGTTCGTTTACAGTGTGAAAGCATTTTTTGGATGGTTCGGACTTTCGGACCAAATAGAAGAAGCTCTGGCAGGCTCTCTTTGTGTTACAAGACTGGGGAATAGCTCCTTTAAGGAATAGCTCGGTGCTTAGTGTGTAGGCTACATGAGAAAGTGAGAGTGACGGTGAATGCGCTCAGAGCAGACAGCTGTCGGCTATCAGAGCAGAGAATACATCAGCAGTTTATTTGTTAAGTGGTAGTAAATGTACAGTGTAGGTTTCCATTTGTCTCTGAATAAATTCTCCAGAAAGTTCCAGTGTCTTGCTTCTCAACATCACAACAAAACAAAAAGAGCTGCGGCAGTAGGGGAGAGCAGCAGTCGGCTGAAAAAACTCTGACACAGAGAGAGGATACGAGAGGACGGGGAAGCCCGTCTACAAACCAATCAATTATAAGTATCTGGAGACGCAGCTCATATATGTGATGACGTATGAAGGTAAATATGGTGCAAAAAGGGAGAGCTTGTAGAATACAATGTGAGAACTTGCAGAACAAAAAAATCTGAACTTGTATGTTAAAATTTGCACTTGTAAAAATTTAATTTGCACTTGTAAAAATAAAATTTGCACTTACACACAAATACAAATATTCACACACATGTGATCTGAATTTGAAGTCATACAAAGAAAAAAAACATGAGAGCTTGTAAAAAAAATCTGAACTTGTAAGTTGAAATTTGCACTTGTAGAAAATGTTCACACACCTGTATTCTGAATGTGAAGTTACAGAAAAAATATTCACAAATGTGTAGATTGATATTTACATGAACACAATGACAGCTGCAAACTTATAATGCAACATTTACTCGTATACTTTTTTTTTTACTCTGGTTCATTTTCCATCATAACCACAACTCAGTGATTACAACCTCTGGAATCTGTCACTGCTACTTCACATATGTGCTCTCTCGCATCACAAAGTGGCGAATCTGCGCGCCTCGACTTTCACAACACTCTTGACGATACATTTGGTGCAAAACTAATTTGTACCTGTGGACTTAGGCTGTGGAGCTCTGAGCTAACAGAACGGGAAAAGCAGGGTTTCTATCGCCAGATGAGGGACAACTCTGACTGGCTTATTTATGTAGCATGGGAACTTGGTGGAATAGCATGCTAGCGTTAGCTAACTAGCAGCCAGCCTGCTTCTAAATAAATACCTTTTGTCTAAACATTTTTAACAGTCAAACTAAAACACTGGCGGTGAGCTCCACGGCCTGCAGCCGCAGACGGACCGTCATCAGTGGGGATCGACCAGCGTAGTAACACTGCTTTTGCCAGAAAGCTTCGCTGCCGATCTCGACCTGCAGTCGGAGCTCCAGCGGGACACGGAGAGCCCCACATCCGGTAGCAGCGGCCCATCCCCCGGCCATGACCAGAGCTTGCTTTGCTGATGTTGTGCATCCCTGCTAAGAATTGCACCCGCTTGGGCAGAAACAATAATTTCTGCAGAATTCATTGCTGCCGAAAATTGCATCTAGGTAGCAAGGAAATGCTACTACAGAGTCTGATAAACATTGATGTCTCTCTAATCCTAATCATTATTGATGAACATGACAAAGAGATTTACTATTGCCTACTTTTTAAACAGTACTTTGCCTTTTAAATTCATTATTTTCCCTAGTGGATGCAATTCTCGGCAGGGATGCGAAACTTGGCACCTGTTACCCACTGATGACGGTCCGTCTGCGGCTGCAGGCCCTGGAGCTCACCGCCAGTGTTTTAGTTTGACTGTTAAAAAGTGTTTAGATAATTAAAAGGTATTTATGTAGAAGCGGGCTGGCTGCTAGTTAGCTAACGCTAGCATTCTATTCCACCAAGTTTCCATGCTACATAAATAAGCCAGACAGAGTTGTCCCTCATCTGGCGATAGAAACCCTGCTTTTCCCTAGATGTATAAAAGGCTTTTCCCTTCTGTTAGCTCAGAGCTCCACAGCCTAAGTCCACAGGTACAAATTAGTTTTGCACCAAATGTATCGTCAAGAGTGTTGTGAAAGTCGAGGTGCGCAGATTCGCCACTTTGTGATGCGAGAGAGCACATATGTTAAGTTGCAGTGACAGATTCCAGAGGTTGTAATCACTGAGTTGTGGTTGTGATGGAAAATGAACCAGAGTAAAAAAAAAAGTATACGAGTAAATGTTGCATTATAAGTTTGCAGCTGTCATTGTGTTCATGTAAATATCAATCTACACATTTGTGAATATTTTTTCTGTAACTTCACATTCAGAATACAGGTGTGTGAACATTTTCTACAAGTGCAAATTTCAACTTACAAGTTCAGATTTTTTTTACAAGCTCTCATGTTTTTTTTCTTTGTATGACTTCAAATTCAGATCACATGTGTGTGAATATTTTTTACAAGTGCAAATATTTTTACAAGTGCAAATTAAATTTTTACAAGTGCAAATTTTAACATACAAGTTCAGATTTTTTGTTCTGCAAGTTCTCACATTGTATTCTACAAGCTCTCCCTTTTTGCACCATATTTACCTTCATATGACGGCAGGACGTAGTTTTGTCATATATAGATCTTTAGTGCGCTTGCATAACTGCAGTGTGAAACCAAAACTTACCGGATCAAATGTATACAATGTAACAAAAACATGAACCTTGGTCCGGACCTTGGTTCGGACTTTCATGTGTGAAAACGCCCTAAGACTGCAAGACCTTGCCTTTGCAGGTGTGTCCAAAAAGTGTATGCTAACCTATGGCCCTATTATCACCAAACACATTGGCCATAGGTGGAGGAGCACCTACGCTACACCAATAAGTGGCATTTGAATACCGCAATATGGCACAATACACACTTAATGTCTGGTAACAAACCCTTTGCTTGTAAGCAGTGGAGTGACAAAGGGAATTATTAGGAACACCATACTAATACCGTGTTTGACGCCCTTTCACCTTCAGAACTGCCTTAATTCTTTGTGGCATTGATTCAACAAGGTGCTGGAAGCATTCTTTAGAAATGTAGGCCCATATTGATAGGATAGCATCCCCCACACCATTACACCACCACCACCAGCCTGCCCAGTGGTAACAAGGCATGACGGATCCATGTTCTCTCTCTGACTCTACCATCTGAATGTCTCAACAGAAATCGAGACTCATCAGACCAGGCAACATTTTTCCAGTCTTCAACTGTCCAATTTTGCTGAGCTTGTGCAAATTGTAGCCTCATTTTCCTATTTTTAGTGGAGATGAGTGGTACCCGGTGGGGTGTTCTGCTGGTGTAGCCCATCCGCCTCAAGGTTGTGCGTTGTATGTGACAGTTTGGCTCAAGTTTAAATGATTTCTCTTTTGTTTGGGGTGCCAGCCAGGTCTCTCTCCTGGCAGTAAGATACAGGTTACTGGTTGTTGTTTCTTTTTTCTTTTTAAATCAAATGTCACAAAGGATGTGCATCTTAAAATAATGTACACCCTCCCCAAATGAATGACCATAAAAGCAATAAACACCATAACTCAAAACTAGTACAAAACAAAATATAGTGTATTTGGATTTCACACAAAAACACTATCAGAATCACAATCCAAAATTCAAAATTCCACTTCGGGTTTTCTGCACACTTAAACCACAATCTCAAAAACACAAATTAGTTGCAGTCCCATACAAACAAAATCACAATTAAATCCAGACCAGTGCTGATAACGAGAGAAAAATAAAGCTGGTCAGTTTCTCAGGCTAAAAACAAAACAAAATGTCATAAGAAGAGTTAATAACTCACGGAGTCTAGTCAGTCAGTCCAGTCAGTCCAAGAATCCAGTCCGGGTCCGGCTGACTTGTGAATGATTACTGTGAACAGATTTGCACGGCGAATGTGGCATGATGATCCGAAGGTGGAGTGTAGAGGATTGGTGTGCGGCTGAAAGTATGAAGGAAACGGTACGCAAGGGTTTTAACTACTTTGCTTTGTGTTTCTTTTCAAGAGTGTTTGACTCCGGCCGGTTTTCTTTCTCACTCTCCTTCCGTCACACTGACACTTACAGGGAGGAGATTTTATTGACGCCCCCTCCGGTAACAAATCAGTGTATCAACTCAAATGGATATTTCCCGGTTTTACACAGGTGGTGAACCTGGTGATGATTTCAGGTCGTCACAAAATGCTTTGCTGCATACCTCGGTTGTAACGAGTGGTTATTTGAGTCAAAGTTGATCTTCTATCAGCTTGAATCAGTCGGTCCATTCTCCTCTGACCTCTAGCATCAACAAGGTACAATTTTCATCCACAGGACTGCTGCATACTGGATGTTTTTCCTTTTTCAGACCATTCTTTGTAAACCCTAGAAATGGCTGTGCGTGAAAATCCCAGTAACCAGACAGTCTGGTACCAACAACCATGCCACGCTCAAAGTTGCTTAGATCACCGCTCTTTCCCATTCTGACGTTCAGTTTGGAGTTCAGGAGATTGTCTTGACCAGGACCACACCCCTAAATGCGTTGAAGCAACTGCCATGCGATTGGTTGATTAGATGATTGCATTAACGAGAAATTTAACAGGTGTTCCTAATAATCCTTTAGGTGAATGTAGTTTCGAGGGCCCCAGAAATTATGTTGGAAGCTACATATACATCACATTAAGGCCAAAATATCAAAATCAATTGCAATACTGTATAAAACCAAATACCTATTAAATCAACGCTCATTGTACACGTTGTATTGTTCCTTCATAATGCCATACATTACTTACTGTTTGGAAGTGTGGGGAAACACTTAGAAAACAAACACTGAACTTATATTCATCCTTCAAAAGAGAGCGTTAAGAATTGTAAATAAAACCACTTATAGAGCACCAACTAATCCACTTTTCATCAAATCCACTTTTCATCAAACTAAAAGCTCTAAAATTCAGAGATATTGTTGCATTTAAAACTGTACAAATCATGTACAAAGTAAATAATCAACAGCTATCAAACAGTATCCAAGGGTTGTTTCAAATGAGAGAGAGCAAACATCACTTAAGAGAAACTTATGAGAACAAATGCTTAATATCACTGCATCTGGAGTTAATTTATGGAACAGATGCAGTGAAAAGATGAAATCATGTACAACAATGAGCAAGAGACTATTTAAAAGAAATATATTGACTGTATGGTTCCTGTGCTTATATACTAAGTATAGTTTGCAGGGTTTCCCGCAGCACTTTGCAGCTCGGGCAGCCGCCTAAGCTGGGGAACCCTACCGCCTTAACTAGGTCGTCAAAAAAAAAAAAAAAAAAATCCGCTGCACAAAAGGCCGTCAAGTGCATCTCGGACAATAGCGCGGACGCACTTCACACCGCAAGCGGGCACGCGCGCCACACGGCCGAAATGAGAGTAAGATAAAGAGACGTGGTCCGTCGCTGTCTGGAGGATAACTAGCCAGTTGATATCGAGGGTGTGTCCGTGAGAACAATTGCCATTTCACTGTCGCGTGTGCGTCGGAGTTTGTCAACAAATGTGCGGCAGCTGGGGCATGCCCGGACGGAGACGGGGTGAGTGGACTTACCGGAGTGTTGGCATACGGTGGGCAGAGAACATTTATATGTTTCTCTGTCCTGTTCTTCACATCAGCGAGGCTTTCTTCTCTTGTTTCAACAAAGTGAATACATGACGAAGTGACTAGAACTATCCATCACCTCTCGCGCGTGGATTCTCAATGTCCCAGCTGTTGCCCGGTCTTTGACAGACAGCTGTTGTCCGTTTGTTTTTAATCACTACACGCGGTTCACAACACATGGTTAGTTAGCGTAGTTACACACAGTGAAATGACGTGTCCTGTCTTTATTTCACGCATACTTTCATTTCTTTCATTCACACGCATGTGAAGCTATGGGCTGAGCTCTGTTATCTCAGCGCAGTTTGTTTTGAAGAAGAGTTGTCGGGCAAAGTGGAAGAGTGTGTGTAACGGAGGAGAATGGGAGCAATGCCAGTAAAAGTGTTATAGCACTTTTTTTGAAAATAGTTTGAGCTTAAAATTGCCCATTGCAGCTGTTATTTTGAAAAGCTGGTTATTTATTAATTATTTATTATTACTTAAATGTAATATTTAGTGTAGTGTGTAGTACAGAGTCTGCACTACACACTACAGTGTGTAGTGTGTGTGTGTACTGCACAACAGAGATGTATTAATTATATATTAAAATTTGATTAAAATTTGATTTGATATTGAATTTTGATTAAAATTATTTGAATCACTTACAATGATTTTGGAAGATTGTGCTGAGATGTACAAGTTCTTATTTATCTGTTATTTTTAATTGTTTTATATATATATATATATATATATATATATATATATATATATATATATATATATATATATATATATATATTCTTGTTCATGTTATAAAATAAATTAAACTGACTAATGTTGTGATCTTGTCCTTTCATATTTGAATAAATATGTGTCTGGTTTTTACAAAAAACTATTGCCAGACGATGTTGTTTTGAGGGAAACTTGACAGTCGAAGCAACAGTGTCTTGCCATCTGGTAAGCTGACTTTGAATTCTTAACAATGCCGAGCAGCTCATCACAGAGTTAAACCTCCTGCAAAAAAAGTATTCATCTATTTGACAACCAGCGTATCTGGGCATAGAGCTGTAACAATTCCAAATATTGCTGTACAATTAATTGTCTCAGAAATAATTGTGATTAACAATATAATTGTCTCTTTCAGTCAAAAAAGAAAAAAAAATGGTATTACTTTTTTAAACAAATTAAAGGTTTGACTGAATACATTTTTTCCGTGATATGTTTTGGTTATATCACTGTCATGTGACCCAGATAATGTAATAACACAGGTACACAGCCTATGAAGTAAACCACGCCTCTTTATTATCATAAAACAAAGTGTACCCCCCCTTGTCATTTTTGTTGCTATGAATGTGTATAGGGTTAATGCCAACAACTTGTCAGTGCTCAACAGTCCAATCAATATTCACTTATATAATTACAATTTGCCAAATCTAAACAAAATCAATGATTACCATCAACAGTTATTATGTTGTGAGTATGAATGTTATGTACATAAGTTTAGGGTTAGGGTTCTTTAGATGTATTGTGAGTATGTATGTTATGGATGTATGTATTCCAGCTCATGTAATATTCTTATGAAATATTAGACCTCAGGAAGAGTAGCTTCTGTTTAAAGAACAATTTCGGCGCAAAACGAACCTAGGGGTTATTAACAGATGTGTACCCACTCTGTCGTTCTCTGGGACATGTTTTCATGCTAATTGAATGTGTTTGTAGCTTGAAAGAGGCTAGCGCGGACCGCTGATTAGCTTACAACGCTAGTATTCGGGGCACAGGGAAAGTAAAAACAAATCGCTATTTATACCACTAAAAAGGCTCAAAATATCACCAAACTTCAATGGTAGCATAATGAGGATCCCTATATGTTAACCGAAGCATTGAGAACTTTGTAAGTGTACAGACAGTTTATTGAAAAGATACATTATAAAGACACTCGCGTTCACTTTACTTGCCGCCGCCATCTTGAAAACCAGTCATGACTTAAAGCTGGCGATGCAAACTAAAATCAAAAGCAATTTGCTCAATATATCTGAAATAATCGCACTCTGCATAACTTGTCTAGTGTACTTACTCAGTGGATAACTGTCCATCTGGTCCCTCCGGTCTGGGTCGCCGTCTCCAATTTATTTTCGGGACATGGAAAAAAGTTTCAAGTACAGCCCTGTTTATCAGAGAGGGGAAATCTTCAGACTGTACAAAACACACAAGACTTGGGTGTCGCGACGCAACAGGTACCACTGCGTGCAACACAGACACTCCTGTTGGGTGTTCATAGCTTCTGTACACTTACAATGTTCTCAATGCTTAGCTTAACATTTAGGGCCCCTCACTATGCTACCGTTGAAGTTTGGTGATATTTTGAGCCTTTTTAGTGGTATAAATAGTGATTTGTTTTTACTTTCCCTGTGCCCTGAATACTAGCGTTGTAAGCTAATCAGCGGTCCGCGCTAGCTTGTTTCAAGCTACAAACACATTCGATTAGCATGAAAACATGTCCCAGAGAACGACAGAGTGGGTACACATCTGTTAATAACCCCTAGGTTCGTTTTGTCCTTTAAGGTGTGGTGCCTTTGATAGTAATGCTGTGATGCTGTATGAAGAGGAATCCGCCGACACTGTTCTTGATTATAAAAAGGTTTATTACAAGCAAAGATTCAGCATCAATTTTACAAACTCCTGCAGAGAGCTTGGAGAACGACCAACCCAAATTCTTCCAAAAAGTCATTCTGCCTTTTCTTTGTGTGCACAACGTATATATCTCAATGCATTGTATCAACATAAGACCTGATTTTGTAAGTATACCATTGGACCAGATAACTGACCAATCAATGCCTGTTACCTGGCACAACTCCAAAAAAGGTATCTTCTGTCTTGGGGGGACCTCTGCTCATGTTAACAATTTCCAGATGTGTGCAGTAAATGTGGGGTAAAGTTCATGCATCTCCTTATACCAAGAACTTAAGTCAAAGTGTATAGAAAGTTATAGACTGTCAATATACCACATTTCCCCCCTTCGAGACTTAATAAAGTCTCGAAAAACAAAAAGAGTAGGAAATAACACTTCTCATTATAACATGTTCCTTATAATATAACTTTTGGAGTGTATACAAATTCATAGAGTGTAACAAAATTTAATTTATGGAGTGCGAGAGCGAAAAACCCATCTGGCAGCTTCCTTTCCAAATAGCCATCAATCAAACAAGATAGGAAAACTCTCTTGCGGCCCCTCTGCCCTAGGCGACCACCTCAGTACTCCAGATCAATTAGAAACTAAACCTTTATCAATTTGTATAGCTATAGTTTAAGCAAATACATGGGAAAACATCAGAGAATGAAATAAAATCAAAACAATGTCCAAATTCAGGCAGGTCAACCCTTCGGAGCTGAAAAAAGGACTTCTATTTCCTGCCTAGACCCCATTTCCCTAAGCGTCGAGAAAAAAAAGAAAAACATCTGTTCTCATATTTTCACTTCATGACAGAAAACATCATTCTTCAAACAATTAATGCAAGAATATGACACTAATTATGTATTACTCTGCAAACATATATATATCAGACAAACACAGGAATGTAGTCTAATACATTGCAGCTTCTCAGCAATGTTGAATATCAATGCAGTGTTGGTGTGGTGAAATCTGAACAGATCCACACCATCCTGGTTCGGAAGTCTCCTAGTTCCTTCATATTGTCCATATTTGTATCTGTATCCCCTCTGCACATTCTCCCATATTCTCTGGAAGAAAAGAAAACACTGACCAGTATCGTTTGCAAAACAACACATGAAAATTAAAAACATCAAATAAGAATACAAATTAATAATATCAAAAATAATATATGATAATATGAATCACATTCCATTTTTTACCCTTTAACATTTACAAGCTTAAGTAACACCACTGCAACTTATGCAGAATAGTGAAATTCAAATCAGATTTCTAAACCTCTATATAAATGACAAAAGATGCTGATCCATCATTGGGCTATAACTGATTTCCGTTCGCGAATCTATACTTAGAGAGAAGTCATGAACAAATGACTGGTACACTATAACAACAAATTAACCAAATGCAAAAAACATTGTTCTAAGCTTATTTTTAACAAAATTTTGAGAACAGCACTCTCAATCTGCTGTTTGTAACAACTTTACATCAATCCAATCCAAATTCATACATGAGATTACTTCCCAATAAATTATCTGGGCAACACTCAAATAATAAATACATCTTCAAAAGTTGCCTATGTCTTTGGACCACAAAAATAAAACAGTGAAATGTTCTTTTAACATTTCCTGACACACCAACTGAAGTAACATATTTGTCACTAGTTTTGTTAGAAGCTGTCACAGGAAAGTTACTTACGAATTTAACAGAATATATTACCAAGTACTAACAAAATGTAAGGTTTTCATACCAAGTTGCTTAATTTAGATGCATGTCTTAACCCTTCACATAGGTGTGTTCACATAGGAGTAACTCCATTTTAAAAGTAGAAATAATTACTTCTTTAGAGTAATTGTATTTTCAAATTGTGTGTTTGTCGGTGCATTACCTCCTTTTTATGTGTTGGTGCGTCAATGCGTCGGTGCGTCGATGCGTCAGAGCAAATCTGATCTCTCTCACTCCTCCCTCCTTCTCTGGTCAGTCTGCTGATGTCAACGCTCATCTGTGGAGATCTGTACCAACTCGTGACTGTCCTTGTCCTTGAGCTCAATTGTTGGATCTCTTTCTGGCCCTGATGACACCCTCTTTCAGATCTTCTGGGCATCTCTAGAATCCTGGTTCCAGACTCCTATAAGGGTTCACCGGTCCTCCAAATGACCTTGACTGGCCTCTGTATCCTCCTCTGTACTCTCCTCTGGAGTTTCTTCCTGGTCTATTACACTCACGGGCAAAGTGTCCATCCTGTCCACAATTAAAACACGCTTGTGGAGATTGCATAGTAGAGTAGAGTATGAATCAAATCTTCTTCCTCTTCCTCTGCCTAAGCTTCCTCGTTCTCTTCCTCTCCAGTTCTATATCTGTCCAAAAACTGGCTGTGGATATAAAACAACTGGAACCACTAGTGGTGGTTGAAACAATTGCGGTTGGACGTGGCTCGGCTGAAGTTGTGGTGGTGACTGTTGTTTTGGTGAGCATTGATTCTGCATAACCAAAACCTGCTTCTTGTCCTTCTTATTCTCCACCAGCTGCATTTGATTGAGTTTTCTGAGAGTTTCTCGGTCCTGTTCTTTCTGCTCATTTCTATATAGCTTCACTTGACGGGCTATATGATCTGTATAAGCACCTTTTGCCATGCTTCCAAGTCCAATCACCTCTGCTAGTTTACTCCTTACTGGCAGGGGCAGCCCCTCCTGCAGTTTGGTTCGCAAAATTGACTGCTCCATTTGACTCACATCTGGATCATTTCCGGTAATATGTCTCCACACCTGATAAGCTCTTGTCACATAAGCTTTCGGATTTTCTTCTTGTACCAGTGGTTCAATGGATACTCATCTCATCTCAGCGCTCTCCAAAGACGACCTCTACTTGCAGCCAACAACTCAGGATCATATACAGAAGTCCCCACATATCGATTAAGTCCAGCTCTCTGAAAAACTTCTCCCATAGCTGGGATCCCAATGAGATTATAGCCAAAAGTATCTTAATATCTCCTATGGCAAACTGTGTTCCCGTCGTAATTTCTTCCAACTTTGCAATCCAAGGATGTGCTCCCTCTTGAAGAGTAGGCAATTTATCAAGAATATCTGACATATCGGTATTCTGCAAGGGCTTACACTCCAAATTCTGTCCTTGAATGATCACTGGCAGCATCTTCTTCCTTGTGCCCCCTTTTCTAGGGCATAATGTATACTTCTTCTCCACTTTCTGGGATCCTTTTTTCAGCAATTTGTCCCTCTGTATCTTCAGCTTCTCCAAATATGACACACATCGCTCCATGTCTCTTTCAATCTCTTCTATGCTAGATGCTGCAGGATGAAATCCTGTAGCTCCTCTGCTCTCCAAATCTTCATCTCTGTCTCCATCTTCACTTTCATAACTGTTATGACCCTGGGGTCATGTTTTGTGATTTGTTGTGCCCTGCTCTATCAGTTGTTTTCCTGAGTGTACACAGGTAATGAAGAACAGGTGTGAACACCGGATTGGTCCAGCAGAGATGATTGCTGTCTCCTGATTGGTCGTCTGGAGGACAGCAGCCATTTTAAGCCTCATTGGACAGGAGCTCTGGCTCTCGAAGGTGCTCAGGGTGTGTTGGGCTGGGTTGAGTGTCTGGTGGTAGAAGGACACGCGGTTGAGCTTTTGTGTGAGAAAGTTTGTGGTGGTGTTGTTGTGTGTGTTTTGTTTGTTTTGCTTTATTTTCTACAAATAACTTTATTTCAGAAGGATTGTTAGAAGTAGGTTAGACTAAGTGGAGAGAGTATTTTGCGGGAGTATCGGCCGATGGCCTGTATAGGTCCGGTATACGATACAATTGCATATATTCTCTATCATGGCTGGTAATCCGGACGATAGTTGTTGTAGCATGGATGAGTTGGATCCAGAAGATGGGAACTGGCAGATAAGGAGGATAAATAAAGCAAAGCGGGTTAGAGGAGTTAAAGAGAGTGAGGAGAAATGGAATGTCGTTGTGAGGTTCAAAGAACCAGGAGTGAAGAGTTTGGATCCATTAAAATTGACGAAAATAATTAAAAATCAGGTTGGCGAGGTTAAATATGCTAGGATTCTCAATGATGGCAATCTATTGATTGGATGTAGCTCTGAAGAGCAGCTTGAAAGAGCTTTAAAACTGCAAGATGTTGGGAAAACAGTGGTGGTGAAGGTGGTGAAAGTGGGTGAACAAGGAAGTAAAGGAGTGATTTATGGTATTCCTTTAGCAGTTGAGATGAAGGAGCTGGTTAGAAATGTAAAAGAAAAATGTGATGCTGTTCAGAGTGCAAAGCGTTTGACCAAGGGGGTTGAGAAAAAAGAAACCGAGTCAGTTTTGATTCAGTTCAGCACAAAAGAGTTGCTTGCAGAACTATATTTTGGATATATGAGATACAGGGTAAGAGAGTTCACTCATAAGCCAATGAGATGCTATAGGTGTCAGAAGTTTGGTCATGTAGCTAAGGCGTGCAAAGGGATTAAAAGATGTGCTAAATGTGGTGGAGAACATGATTATGGGGAATGTGGAGAGGGGGTAAGACCTAAATGCTGTAATTGTGGAGGGAGTCACAGTGCGGCCTACTGGGGGTGTGACGCAATGAGAAGGGAGAATGAGATTCAGAATGTGAAAAGGAAGGATAGAGTTCCTTATACAGAAGCAGTTAAAAGAGTGGAGCAAACAAAGAGGGTTAATGAAGGAAATGTTAGACAGGAAATAGCAGCAGGGAATGTATGGACACAGCAACAAGCACATGTAAGAGAGAAAGAGAAGGGGAAAAAGGAGTGGGGAGAGAAGAGGAACTTGGTTATCTTTATTGCAGGGGTAATTAATGCAACAGCTGAGGTTAAATCTAAAACTGAAAGGATTCAAATCATTGCAAAGGCAGCAGTTCAGCATTTGGGCATGCGAGACTTAAAATGGGAAGAAATAAGAGACTGTCTTGCTGTACACTCCAGTCAGGACGTCGGTAAAGGATGATCTTATTTATTATGATCATTTTCCAATGGAATGCAAGGAGTCTGTTGGCAAATGGTCAAGATTTTAAACAGTTTATAGATAGTAGGAGTGTAAAACCTGATGTAATGTGTATTCAGGAAACATGGTTAAAACCTAGATTTGATTTTGTGTTATCTAACTATATTGTCATCAGACGAGATAGAGAGCAAGGAAGTGGTGGGGGTTGTGCTACCTTTTTAAGGAAGGGTGTACCCTACAGGGTGTTAGGTACAGGGAAGGAACAAGAATATGTGGTAGTGGAAGTATGGGCAGATAGAAAGAAAATAGTAATAATAAATTATTATAATCCTTGTAAACAGTTAGAATTAAATAAATTAGAGGAAATAGAAGGCCAGGATAGAGATAATGTTTTATGGTGTGGAGATTTTAATGCACACAATACACTGTGGGGAGGGGAAAAGACAGACAACAATGGACAGGTGATTGAGGAAGTAATGAATGATAGGGACTTAGTTTGTTTGAATGATGGTAGAAGGACTAGGATTGATATTAGAACTGGTAAAGAGTCAGTATTAGACCTCACATTTTTGTCTAGTAGAATGGCTCCAAAGTGTGAGTGGGAAGTGCATGGAGAAAGCACTATTGGAAGTGATCATTACCCAATTATATGTAAACTGAATGTTGTTGTAAAGGTGAGCATAGAAGATAGTCATGGAAGGTGGGTTTTCAAAAAGGCAGACTGGAAGAGATTTATGGAAATAAGTGATTTGTATAGTAGTTCAGTCCAAGAAACAAATGATGTTGAAATAAATGAACTTGAGTTGCGACAGAGTATTTATATGGCTGCTATGGATGCAATACCAAGAAGTTCAGGAAAACTAGTAAGAAAAGCGGTTCCATGGTGGAGTGTTGAATGTGAAGAGGTAGTTAGGGAAAGGAACAGAGCTTTTAGAAGATTAAAAAGAACCCATAACTTTCAACATTTGATTGAATATAAGCAAGCACAGGCAGTAGTGAGAAGGAGTATAAGGCAAAGGAAAAGAACATACTGGAGGAATTATTGTAGCTCAATTGGAAGTGCTATTAATATAAATGATGTATGGGGAATGATCAAGAAAATGGAAGGTATTAGAAGAGAGTGGAATTATCCAATTCTTTCAGATGGAGGACAGTTGGCTGTATCAAACCTAGAGAAAGCAGAAATGATGGTGAACACATTGAGTAAGGTACATAGTTCCAGTAATCTTTCAAAATTAGAGGATAAATATAATGTTCCTTTTACCCTGAGAGAGTTAAGAAATGCATTGGATAAGTGTAGGAATTCGGCTCCTGGTAAAGATGAAATCTGTTATAGTATGTTAAGACATTTAAGTGATACGGGGATTCAGAAGGTTTTAAATGTGTTTAATAAAGTTTGGGAGGAAGGAAAGATTCCTGTAGGTTGGAAGGAAGCAGTTATTGTTCCAATAAGAAAACCGGGAAAAGATGCTAGTAATCCAGCGAATTATAGGCCAATAGCTCTAACTTCTCACTTAGGTAAGTTAATGGAAAGGTTGGTGAATGGAAGGCTGATGCACTTTATTGAAGAAAGGGGGTTGATGGCTAGTTGTCAGAGTAGTTTTAGAAAGGGAAGGAGTACTATTGATTCAATCATATGTTTTGAGGATGAAATAAGAAAAGCACAGATAAAGAAAGAGACTGTTGTGGCAGTATTTTTAGACGTGGAAAAAGCATATGATATGTTTTGGGTAGAGGGTCTTTTAATCAAGATGCATTTGCTAGGAATTGGGGGAAATATGTTTAACTGGGTAATGGACTTTTTAAATAATAGAAGTATTCAGGTGAAAATAGGGACAGAAACATCTAGAAGGTGTTTGGTAGAAAATGGGACACCTCAAGGTAGTGTTATTAGTCCATTACCGTTCAACATAATGATTAATGATGTTTTTTCTAATGTTCAGTCAGGAATTGGAAGGTCATTATTTGCAGATGATGGTAGCCTATGGAAAAGGGGGAAGAATGTTAAGTATACTCTGAAGAAGGTACAGGAAGCTTTAACCCTAGTGGAGGACTGGGGAAGGAAATGGGGGTTTAGATTCTCTATTGAGAAGACTAAGTATGTTTTTTACGAGGAAGAAAATAGATGAAAGTATAAAACTAGAGTTGTATGGTAGGACTTTGGAAAGGGTTAAAAGTTTTAAATTTCTGGGTGTGTATTTTGATACAGGACTTACATGGAGGGATCATGTTTCAAAAATAATAGACAAATGTAAAAGGGTATTGAATTTAATGAGATGTCTTGCTGGAACGGAATGGGGAGCAGATGTAGCTTCTTTGAAGCAAATTTATGTATATTTAATTAGAGCAAGAATTGAATATGGGTGTTTGGTTTATGGATCTGCAGCCAAGTCAGTCTTAGCTGGATTAGATATAGTCCAAGCTAAGGCACTGAGAATATGTACAGGAGCTGTGCCATCTTCTCCAGTGTGTTCTTTGCAGGTAGAAACAGGAGAAATGCCACTCTGGTTGCGGAGAAAGCAACTTCAGGCTAACTATTGGGTCAACTTGATGGGTCAAAGGTGTGATCACCCAGTTAAAGTAACAATTCAGAGAAGTTGGGAGAGAGAGGTGGCAAGAATTTCAAGTTTTGGATGGACAAGGGAGACAGTGGCACAGGAAATGTCTATTCATGATAAGGACTTTTGTCCTGGAGTGCTGTGGCCATCAGTTCCTTTATGGCAATTGGAGGTCCCAAAGACTGATTTAGACATACTTGGGATAAAGTTAGAATATCCTGAAACAGATTTAGTGCGTGAATTCCAGTGTCATATAATAGAAAGGTATCAGGAACACTTATTAATGTTTACTGATGGTTCAAAGGATCAAGAAACAGGTGCTACAGGAGCAGCTTTTGTTGTTCAGAGGTGGAATGCCCAAGCAAGTAAGAGAACCTCAAATTTCCTAAGTGTGTTCACAGTGGAGTTATATGCAATCCTGATGGCAGTACAATGGACTGAGCAGATTCAGAACCAGAAAGTGTTGATATGTAGTGACTCTGTGTCAGCTATCAATAGTATTGGGAAAGGGTCATCAAAGAGTCGACAAGACCTTGTGTATGATATTCTTCTGGCAATTCGAGATGTGAAAATTAGAGGGGTAGAAATATCATTCATTTGGGTCCCAGCTCATGTTGGTATTGCATCAAATGAAAGGGTTGATAAGTTGGCCAAGGAAGCTGCTGAAAAGGAAATCGTAGATGTCAACATTAGTCTATCTAAGGCGGAGGGTAAAAGCATTGTGTGGCAGGGAACAATTTTAAAATGGCAACAGCTCTGGGAGCAAGACAACAAAGGAAGGCATCTATTCTCAATTTCTAGGAAAGTAACTGACTCAGTTAATGTTTGTAAAAGAGGGGAAGGTAGACGTAAGGAAGAGGTTATTATTTCTAGAATGAGGATTGGTCACACATTGCTGAACAGCACTTTATTTATTTTAGGTAAACATCAGAGTGGTTTGTGTTCATGTCAGGAACCTGAGACAGTGCATCATGTTTTGATTTCTTGTCGAAATTATGACCGACAAAGACTAGATCTACTCAGAGAATTGCGAGAAATTGGTTTGGAAGAAGTATCTCTGAAGAGTATTTTAGAAGTAGGATCAAGTGGGAGGGGAAAACGTTGTTTGTTTAAATTTTTAATAGACACTGGATTGTATAACAGGATATAATGCACTGCGGTGCTAGTTCCATAGATGGCAGCAATGCAACTTTTTGGATGCCGGCTGCCGTAAAATCCCAAAGAAGAAGAAGAAGAAGCTCTGGCTCTCTCTTCACTCTGCCATTCCCAACACGTGCCTGTGTAAACCTGTGTCTTGTGTTTGCAGTTGTTGTGAGTAATGTTAACAGCCTTCAGTCAAAATGGTTGTTTTGGGTTCTTGGATTTGTTATCCTTCAACCATTTTGTTTTATCTGTGAATACATATTTCTTTGACTTATTTGCTAGTAGCAGTTTGGTAGGAGTGAGAAGTCCTTTTTTTGTTGGTTCCCTTTTTCTCCTGTTTTTGTTATTAGAAGCTTAGGTTAGAGCTTTGTCTTTTATTTACGTTTTGTTTTGGCTTAGGTAAGTTTAGTTTGCCTTAGAATTCTTTTGTTGTTTTGGGGCCTCATCTCCAAAATAAAAAGACTGTTACTTTGCAATTCTTTGTCCTGGCCATGTTTGGGAGTGGGAAGAGTGGGGGGGGGGCACACATTATGTTGCGTCCGGTTTACCCCTAGACATCAGGTCGTAACATAAATTGGGGGCTCGTCTGTTTTTTTTTGTCCTTCGGTGTCGTTTTGGCTGAGATTTACTTTTGTTTGTTTCTTGGGGCTCTTTGTCTGGTTGGCAGTTTTCTTTTGTGATAGGGGCAGGTATGGACTTTGAATTGGAGGATTTTGCTACTAGTCCATCAGTTGATAAATTGGATAGGTATAAGAAGAAGGACCTAATTTTGGTGGGGAACTTTTATGATGTGCATGTGCTCTCTAGTCTTAAGAAGCAGGAGTTGAAAGAGCTCCTTTGCTCAGAGCTAACTGAAAGGGGTTTGTTTGGGGAGTCGGCTCCTTCAGAGGGAGTTCCGGGTGAACAGGCTGGTATTGTTGCCCCACTCCAAGTAATACCACCTCAAGGCCTTGCGGCTCAGGCAAACTTGACCACAGAAGAGCTGAGGCTAACGCTGCAGATCAGAGAGGCTGAGGTGAGAAATCGAGAGTTGGAGGTGCAAGCCATGCATTTGAAAATAAGGGCTCTGGAGATAGAGCGGGGAGCCGCTAAATCTGCCAGTTCTCCTACTTCATCACCCGCTCCGAGACCCCAAGACAGCTTTGACGTGAGTAGGCACATTGCACTGGTTCCACCATTTAGAGAAACTGAGGTAGATTCCTATTTCAATGCTTTTGAGCGTATTGCTGCTACACTGAATTGGCCGAAGAGTGTGTGGCCTCTTTTGCTCCAATGTAGGTTAGTGGGCAAAGCTCAGGAAGTCTGTACCTCTCTGTCCATAGAAGACAACTTGAATTATGACATTGTTAAAGCCACTGTCCTCCGTGCCTATGAGTTAGTGCCAGAGGCATATAGGCAAAACTTCAGAAGTTGTGAAAAAACTGCCACCCAGACGTAGAGTTTGCAAGGGAGAAAGGCGCTCTGTTTGATAAATGGTGTCGGGCCAGTAAGGTGGAAACTTTGGGTGATCTGCGTGAACTTGTGTTGTTGGAGGAATTTAAGAATTGGCTCCCAGATAAGATTGTTATCTACCTAAATGAACAAAAAGTCTCATTCCTTGCTGCTGCCGCTGTACTGTACATTTATGAGTTTACATTAACTCATAAATGTGATTTTTCTCCCTTTGTTCGTAGGGAGCCAATCTCAGTTGTCCGTGAGGGTAACTCTCCTATGAGTTATCGTCGCAACCGCACGGCCGCCCCTGCCGCCACCGAAGCCAGGGAGTGTTTTTACTGTCATGAGCAAGGACATCTTATCGCTGCCTGCCATCTTCTTGAAAAGAGAGAGCACCGTAAGAATGCCACAACAGCCTCTCCAATAGGGCTCATTCATACTACACCCTGCAAAAATTTAAATCTAAATCTTAATGCTCGAAGGGACCAAATCGATGAGGCTTTTAGGCCGTTTATTTCGCATGGTTTTGTTTCTCTAGTGGGTGAGGAAAAACAAGTCCCTATCACTATCCTGCGGGATACTGGAGCTAAACAAACACTGATTCGAGATGGTATTGTGCCTTTCTCAGCTGAGACCTATTGTGGGGCAGATGTGTTGGCATGGGGTGTTAAAATGTGTGCAGTGCGGGCGCCGTTGCACTTCGTTCAGTTGTCGTCCAGATTTGTGTCAGGCAAATTTAGTGTCGCCAAACGTCCTCAGTTACCGATAGCCAGTGTAGACTTAATCCTCGGGAATGATTTGGCTGGTGGTAAAGTTTTTCCGTCTCCTGAGGTGATCGAATATCCGATTGCGGACGAATGTGTCCCCGACACCGAAGTTCTTGACTTGCCCCTGTTTCCTGTGTGTGCTGTAACCCGTGCTCGAGCACGAAAGCTTGGTGACTTGGTGGATCTTAGCGACTCTTTCATGAGTGGCTCTGATCCAACAAGTCCATCTCAAGAGTGTAAGGAAGAGTGTAATGATAAAGCACCTATCTGTGTAGAGCTTCAGCCTGACGATAGAACCTTAACTCTTGCTGTAGAGAAAGAGCAGCTGATCAGAGCACAGGAAGCTGATGCTACTTTAACTTATTGTTTTTCTCTTGCAGAGGACCTACCGTGTGAAAAGCCTGCATTCTACCTTGTTGATGATGGTGTTCTTATGCGGCGCTGGTCTCCAAGCTCTGGTATTACACATGAGTCGGTGTCCCAGATTGTAGTGCCACAGCCTTTCCGTTTGCAGGTCTTGAGTTTCGCCCATGATCATTGCCTGTCTGGCCACTTGGGAATAAGGAAAATGTACGACCGTGTGCTTCGTTATTTTTTTTGGCCTAGGCTTAAATCTGATGTTGTGAAATTCTGTCGATCGTGCCACATTTGTCAAGTGTCAGGTAAACCAAATCAGGTAATTCCTCCTGCTCCGTTAAGGCCCATTCCAGCTGTCTGTGAGCCAGTTGAGCACGTTATTGTTGACTGTGTTGGTCCTTTACCTAAAACCAAGTCCGGTAACCAGTACATTTTCACTATTATGTGTTCTGTTACTCGTTACCCCGAAGCCGTTCCGTTGCGCTCATTAAAAGCCCGTGTGATTGTGAAGGCGCTTGTTAAGTTTTTCTCTACTTTTGGTCTTCCTAAACGCATCCAAAGTCACCAGGGAACAAACTTTATGTCCAAAATCTTTGCCCAGGTCATGGCAGAGTTAAATGTGGCACACCATGTCTCTCACCAAACTCTAAAAAGTATGCTGTGCAAGTTTTGCACTGAGTCAACTCGGGAGTGGGATGAGGGGTTGCCGCTGTTGTTGTTTGCGGTGCGGGAAACGTCACAAGAATCCTTAGGGTTTAGTCCAGCCGATCTAGTTTTCGGTCACACTGTGCGTGGCCCATTACGCCTCCTGAGAGAGAAGTGGCTCTCAGGCAAAACTAGTCCAGATGAAAACGTTCTGGACTATGTTAGTTCGTTCCGAGAGAGGCTACATCATGCGTGCGATGTTGCCCGAGACTCTCTCTCGAGTGCTCAGGCAAAAATGAAGGTGACTTATGACAAGAAGTCTGTGGCGCGTACCTTTCAGTCAGGTGAACGCGTGCTAGTTCTGTTACCCATTGTTGGTTCTAGTCTGCAAGCAAAGTTTACTGGTCCTTACGTGGTCGATCGTAGACTTAGTGACACAGATTATGTAATCCAGACCCCCGATCGTAGAAAGAAAACACGCGTTTGTCATGTCAACATGCTCAAAACTTATGTTGACCGTGAGCATTTTGTTAAATCGCCCCTTGTGGTTGCACCTGTGGCTTCAGTATCAGTCGTTCCGCCCCCATACAGTCCCAGTGATGACGGGCTGGATGATCGGCATTGTTCTGTTTCCTGTGCGCGCCTTAGAAACTCTGAAATTTTGACGGACTTGGATGCATATTTGGTGCATCTGTCCAATTCTACTAAGTCTGATGTTATTGAGCTCATTGAGGCGTATCCGACCCTTTTTGGGGACATTCCCATGCAGACCAAAGTGTTAAGTCATGATGTTGATGTGGGCGGTCATCAACCAATAAAACAGCATGCTTATCGCGTTAATCCGACAAAACGTGCTTTAATGCAGCAGGAGGTAAAGTATCTCCTTGATCACGGTTTCGCTGTCCCTAGTAGCAGTTCCTGGAGTTCCCCTTCACTGCTTGTCCCCAAACCTGACCAGGCCTCGCGTTTCTGTAATGATTATCGAAAGGTCAATGCAGTCACCAAACCAGATTCATTTCCACTCCCCCGTATGGAGGACTGTATTGATCGGGTAGGGTCCGCTAAATATGTGATTAAGTTGAACCTACTAAAAGGCTATTGGCAGGTCCCTCTTACTCAGCGTGCCTCGGAGGTAAGTGCTTTTGTCACTCCGGATCATTTTCTCCAATATACAGTCATGCCTTTCGGTTTGAGAAATGCCCCTTCTACTTTCCAACGGTTGATGAATACGGTCCTATGTGGTGTGGAAAATTGTGAGGTTTATTTGGATGACATAGTGGCCTATTCATCAACCTGGTCTGACACTCCGTCAAATCTTTGGATGTCTGTGCGCTGCTTCCCTTACACTCAATCTGGCCAAATGTGAGTTTGGGAAGGCTGTTGTGACCTACCTAGGTAAAGAAGTAGGGCAAGGTTGTGTGTGCCCAGTTACTGCCAAAGTGCAGGCAATCTTAGATTTCCCAGCTCCTCAAACGCGGCGTGAGCTCCGCCGTTTTTTGGGGATGGCTGGGTATTACCGTGCGTTCTGCAAAAACTTTGCAGATGTGGTAGCTCCTTTGACTAGTTTGGTGAGTCCCAAAACTCCTTTCCAGTGGTCAGAGGACTGTCAGTTGGCTTTTGAAGGTGCCAAAGTTCTCCTCTGCAGTGCGCCTGTGCTTGCAGCCCCAAACTTCACTCGACCATTTAAGCTGGAGGCAGATGCCAGCGCTCTTGGTGCGGGCGCAGTGCTCCTGCAGGAGGATGAGCGAGGCATTGATCACCCCATTTGTTATTTTTCCAAAAAGTTCAAGAAACACCAACTACATTACAGCACCATTGAGAAGGAGGCCTTAGCTTTGCTGTTAGCATTACAACACTTTGAAGTGTACCTCGGGTCTAGTCCTGTGCCAACCCTTGTTTTCTCTGACCACAATCCGCTTGTGTTCCTGTCTCGGATGCAAAATAGCAACCAGCGTCTCATGCGGTGGTCCTTGTTACTGCAAGATTTTAATATTGAGATTCGTTACAAAAAGGGTTTGGAAAACGTTATGGCTGATGCTCTGTCTAGATCTTGAGTCAAACTTTGTATTGAAAATGTTTGATCTTGGGTGGGGAGGTGTTATGACCCTGGGGTCATGTTTTGTGATTTGTTGTGCCCTGCTCTATCAGTTGTTTTCCTGAGTGTACACAGGTAATGAAGAACAGGTGTGAACACCGGATTGGTCCAGCAGAGATGATTGCTGTCTCCTGATTGGTCGTCTGGAGGACAGCAGCCATTTTAAGCCTCATTGGACAGGAGCTCTGGCTCTCTCTTCACTCTGCCATTCCCAACACGTGCCTGTGTAAACCTGTGTCTTGTGTTTGCAGTTGTTGTGAGTAATGTTAACAGCCTTCAGTCAAAATGGTTGTTTTGGGTTCTTGGATTTGTTATCCTTCAACCATTTTGTTTTATCTGTGAATACATATTTCTTTGACTTATTTGCTAGTAGCAGTTTGGTAGGAGTGAGAAGTCCTTTTTTTGTTGGTTCCCTTTTTCTCCTGTTTTTGTTATTAGAAGCTTAGGTTAGAGCTTTGTCTTTTATTTACGTTTTGTTTTGGCTTAGGTAAGTTTAGTTTGTTTGGAGTGGGAAGAGTGGGGGGGGGGGGGGGGCACACATTATATTGCGTCCGGTTTACCCCTAGACATCAGGTCGTAACAATAACACTCTTCTGAATCACTCTGATCATCATCATCATCATCATCATCATCATCATCATCATCATCCTTTGTCTTCTTGAACCTCAGTCTGCCCATAGTTTCCAGATGTTTAGTTTTCTTCTTACTTTTGGAGCTTGGATTCATCTTTATGGTTGTTTCAGCTTCTCAATTATTAGTTCATCTGTGAATGTTTCACCAAAGTACTTTGCAGGCATGTGTGACGTTACTTCTTTAATGTCAGTCTCTGGTCATGCCCTGAAAACCATCTGGGTGTCCAATTCAGTCACTTAATCATGGACAGTTGCAAATCTGTTGCCCCTCCTTCTCTGCTGCTCCAGCTCCAGATGCAGTTTCTGGTGCAAGTATGTGGGGGATGGGACCAAAGTTGACTACCAAATGTACCCCTGAATCAGCTTGTAGAGGAGTAAGACAGGTCTGCTCTGACATCCATCGAGGCACACTGAATAAACACAAAACACAACACGTCCAAGAAGCATTACTTATACTTTTAATCCTACTCATGACATCATTGATTCAAAATGTTGCTACAAAAATATTACCTAAGTAAGAAAATATCATAAAATATGTACTTCAAATACTAAAAGTAACAACACAGAAAATATTCCACATTTTTAAACTGGAAATGATCACAATAGTCCTGTCAACTAACTAAGCAATTAAACAGCTAAACATTTCAACCAAACTTGTAGGCCTATATATTTGTTGGGCAGTTTAACAACAAGAAAACATCATATTTCATAAACATATGTTTGTTCTACACAAATCCTAATTCATTTTTTATGTCAGGTTACAATAATATCCAAAAGCAATTTGTCTTGGAAATTACCATTAGTCATTCCTGAAAATTACATAATTTATCTCTTTTCCCTAAGTTTTGGTGCTTGTGGTATAGCAGTTTTTACTATTCTCATCTAAACGTTTACCCTCCTGTAGATTATAACCCCAATGCTACAGTTGTCTCTGTAACAACAATATTAGTATGAACTCCAGTATCCTAATTCAAAAGTACATTCATCTCTTTCTTCGTCTTTCTGTCACTTTCACAACACTCTCTGTCTTTAACCAGATTAGTACATTATTGTACACTTAACTTTCCCTTAAAGTCATGCCTTTTTTCCATTATCCCATAAAACTTTTCCCTTTCTACAGCATACACTTAGCATCTTTTCTCAGCTTTCCTGACTATCTTTTGTAACAATTGTCACCCATTTAATATACAAAGTATATGAATTCTGTTTCATTAGGATTGAATTGACTCGCTGTTTCTTCACAGGAATCGGATTCATTCATTCTGTTTCCCACCTTCACAAATGTCACTCATTTCCTTGGTGCAATGACATAACCACATGTGACAGTGGAGAACTTTAGCAAAGTCAAAAACCTTATAGAATTATCAAATTTTTAATTATTTTATTCAAAGTAAAATAATTTTAGATGCCTCACCACTCAAAACAAGTGGTCCAACATTTTAAAATGGCAGAGGTGACAATCCTGAAGCCCATCAATCAGTCCTCTCATCTCTTACTTTCAATAGAGGTATAGAGGCTGGACTTTTCTTAATCGAGGGTGATCAATCACTGATTTGAGTTCCAGCAAATCACCTATGCCAACTATTAATCTCTCTTTTCTCCTTTTTCTTTCAGGCCTGAGCCTTATTTATCCTACTTTTATCCTCAAATTTTTCTCCCAATTTTTTCTTTTCATGCTTCAGAAGCAAGCATAATTAAGGCTTCCTAATTAGGACATTTTAAATTCTAATGCCATTTCTCTAGGTGTTTTATGACATTTTCTTTTTTTCTCCTTTTTTTTATCTATCAACATAACTCATTTATAAATTTGATGGATCCCAATCAAATAGTTACATAGTCAAGCAATAGCCACTTTAATGTTTTACTGGGCTGCACTCAACCCCCCTTCTCCTTTAGCCGCTCCGTCTCTGCCCTTAAGTGCAGGCAAGGAGTGGCCTAAACTTTCTGTGAAAACTTGAATTCCTAGCATTCTTGGGCATGCGCAGATCAGTCAGCAGTGTGATTTCACAGTGAGAGGAACTCCACAGCACCCAAGCTCACACTCAACCAAGAAGAATAACTAAAGAATCACTCAGCTTACTTCAACATAGAATTTCTTAATCTTACTAGTTTCAAAGCGGCAGATAATGCAAATAGCAATATACTATCACAAAATAGTTTAAACGATCTCAAAGAAATCAGAGAAAACTTAATGATCCTCAGCAAACAGACCAGCTGTTACTCCGTTTTTTCCTCAACAGACCACATTAAAACAACAATGACACGGGACAAAACAAAAAATACTAATTTGAAGCTTCTTAATTTTACTATATTCTAATCTATTTTCACGTCCTCCAAAGAAGGCTCATAAGTTTTTGCAATTTTTGAAAACGTTCTCCTTCAAAGAAGACTCATAAGATTGTTAAACAAAGTCCTCCCAAAGAAGGCTCATACATTTTAATACTTTGAAAACGTTCTCTTCAAAAAGAGTCTATGAGTCAGACTCATATTTTAGCCATAATGAACAGAATATCTTTCCTTACAGATAACTAAGACTCCTGTTCTCAACCAAAACACACACATATATATATATAGATATATATATATATATATATATATATATATATATATATATATATATATATCTAATATAGGATCATAAATCACGCATGTAGGCCTACAGCCTTTTCACACACAACAGAAACACCGCTGTTCACACACACCCTCTCATACACACTCTCTCATACACACAAAAAGTCGACATCATTCATCCATATAATTCCTAAAAAAAAAAAGAAGCATGCTTTCCGCCGTATTCTTTTTCTTTTTTCTTTCTTTTTCCTTATTTTGTTATCTAGGTATAGAATTCCAATGGGATGTCTGCTTCGGACACTATTCGTCAACAATGAATCGATTTGGCACACATTCTACCCTCAGCTCCCTGAAACTGGCTTGAACTTTTATCTAGTAAAAGTTCAAGACTACGGCCCAAGATCGCCTTTTTTCAAAGTGCTTTCTCAGATTAACGGCGTTATCCTTTATTCTTGTTATTTTCTCTTTATTCCTTTTATTTTCTCTTATTTCCTTTTATTTTCCCTTTATTCATTTTATTTTCTCTTTTATTTCTTTTTCTTTATGTTGTTCAAGCCGAATTTCCCTGGACAGGGTTATCAACTGTTTTCTTTAATCCATTTCCTTAAAGCCTTTTCACATTGTCTATGTGAATATTCCTTAATCCCTTACTTTATTTTCCTTTTTCTCTATTTCTTTAACTTCCTTAAGCCTTTATTTAGAACGGAACCTCCACCACACAGCAATCACTGCATGGCACACACACACACACACAGGTTCGACACGGTGCAATCCCTCAACGCACACACAGAGCCACACACGAACTGACCAGCGCCCAAAGTTGTGAGAAAGCTCACCTCATAGTCGACCAATGAAGCGGGAGTCAGTCCCTGGGTGCCCATGATGAAACGATGACCTGG
This sequence comes from Sander lucioperca, assembly GCF_008315115.2. Classification (NCBI taxonomy): domain Eukaryota; kingdom Metazoa; phylum Chordata; class Actinopteri; order Perciformes; family Percidae; genus Sander; species Sander lucioperca. The sequence continues at coordinate 15,769,348 of NC_050177.1, forward strand.
GAGATGCAACCGATCCCATCCTCGTCGCCAAAATTGTGGTGCCTTTGATAGTAATGCTGTGATGCTGTATGAAGAGGAATCCGCCGACACTGTTCTTGATTATAAAAAGGTTTATTACAAGCAAAGATTCAGCATCAATTTTTACAAACTCCTGCAGAGAGCTTGGAGAACGACCAACCCAAATTCTTCCAAAAAGTCGTTCTGCCTTTTCTTTGTGTGCAGACAGCTTCTATCTCAATGCATTGTATTAGCATAGGACCTGATTTTGTAAGTATACCATTGGACCAGATAACTGACCAATCAATGCCTGTTATCTGGCACAACTCCAACAAAGGTCTCTTCTGTCTTGGGGGGACCTCTGCTCATGTTAACAATTTCCAGATGTGTGCAGTAAATGTGGGGTAAAGTTCATGCATCTCCTTATACCAAGAACTTAAGTCAAAGTGTATAGAAAGTTATAGACTGTCAATATACCACAAAGGCAGACAGAAGCTAATTGGGATCTTAACCCTTGTGTTGTTCCCCGGGTCACCAGGACCCGTTTACTTGATATTTTTAAACCAAGGACCCCTTAACTGGACGAGAGACAGAGCAGAGACCCTCTACTACATATATTGTATTAAAAAAAAATAAATAAATAAATAAAAAAAATAAAAAATATATATATATATATATATATATATATTTTTTTTTTTTTTTAATGTTAAACATTCATGTGGCACTGTGAATCCTTAGGAATAACTGTATATGTGGATGGCCTTAGTGACTACCTTACCTATAGGCTAGTTTGCTAATAATATGTTGGATTCATGGATTCTTTTCTAATTATTGAAAAAAACTTTTAAAAAACGTAACCATAATTTGGAGGCCCATCTGCATTGACTCTGAGGACCCCCTAGGGGTCATGGACCCCCTGTTGAAGATCCCTGCCCTAGAGTGTATCTACACTACAATACACACACACACCCACATGCACTAGCCTCTATCAAGGTTCCAATATATTGCTTTTCACCCTGCATGTGTTGTAGGATGATTCCAGCGGCACTCCATATCCTATGAAATTGTAACTTTGCATTGCCAATATGAGTAAGATCTCATGTGACAAGTGTCTGTACTTGGAGTGGTGGGGACCAGGCAATCTATTTTCATCAGCATGAAGAGGGGGGGGGTCAATTCACTCCAAAACAACCCTGCTTAAGTTTTGATTTTGTTGAAAGAGTGAACCTGCAAAACAAATGCAGGTGTAACAACACATCTCACTATGGTTTGGGATGTACTAGAACTTTTTAAACATGCTGCAGGTATTCATTTAATAGTATTAAAGATGATAAGGAAAAATCTGATTTTATTTATTACATTTTGACTTATGTTTATTAGTTTTATCATTCCCATCAGTTATAACAACTGGAGAAAATAACGAGATCTGGGAACACTTCAACATTACCACAACAGAGTCCGAAAAGGAATAAATTTAAGGGCAAGCTCAAATACAGTCTGACAGGTTGTAAACAAGCCAACCACTGCTTGCAAAAATGATCAAACAATAGGTCTGCACTGGCATGTACTGCTGCCACGGAAAAAGAAAGCCTCAACTCTCACAAAGGAGCTTACCTTCTAGCACCTTGCCCACTTTTGTATATTACCAAGCTCACTGCCAGTGATCGAGATGGAAGCAGGACAACCTTGAACGGTGGTGCAGAATCACTTCTGTGAGAGAGTAGCTTGTTTTAATCGGGGTGGTGATGGCGCAGTCGATATGACACATGTCTTTGGTGTGGGAGATCTGGGTTCAATGTGATACATCAACCAATGTGTCCCTGAGCAAAAAAAATGTTTTTGATGTTTTTTTTTTTAACCTACCACCAGTAAATACACCACTAGGTTTACACGTATTTTTGGAATTCATGTACAATAAATCTCATTTGTAGTAAATTATTCCTCATTTTTGAGTCAAAAAAGCAGAAATTTTAAATTATTTAGATTATTTCAGAGGAACGTATGTTGACGGATAATCAAAGTTTAGTCAGAATACTGTTTTGAAACCATTAATTTTTTTCATCAAATGCTATAAAATTGAATAAATCATCCAAAATTCAATGAAAGTAGTAAATTATTTTACATGCGAAGAGCATTGTATGGAATCCATATCATTTTTGGGTTATTTTTTATTTATTTTTTAAACGGTCAAATTGCAAATAGTCTCTTTTAACTTCATATTTAGGGCGCTTTCTCACCTGCCTCGTTTAGTTCGGTTCAATTGCACGAATAGAGTTTGTTTGCCCCGCTGGTGCAGTTCATTTGGGCAGGTAAGAACACGGCAATCGGCAACCAAAACTAAATTACCAATACACGACCCAAATTGTGATAAAATGATCTAGATGATCCTTGAATAAATATAGATTTGCCTTCCTGAGATAATTCTTAACAACTAATTTAATGATTCTAAAAAAAAAAAAAAAACACTGTGAGAAGTGAAGCCCTGTAAAGAGACAACAACTGCATCTTTTTGTATACTGTATGTAATGTACTGTGAGGATGGTATAGTGGGTGGATGCACATGCAATACACTATGCACACCATCCCATATCGCTCCGGTGTTGAATGAATCAGCTTAGGTCAGCGTTGCAGATCTGTGTGGGCTAATGGTCCCAAGCTAAACACCAGATATAGCTATAAGGTAAACATATACTGGACTCTCTCAAAGACACAGGAAACATCATCTGCCTGCTGCATGGGCCGAGCACACAAATACACACTGCAATTCTTGCAGCCTCAATAATTACAGCGGGAAAGGTTTTTTATATTAGCTATTTTTCACCATCATTATTTCTTAATCAAATGGTTTCTAGGATGGCATTCTTGGCAGCATGATGCTGATCTGTCAATCATGTGCTAGGTTCACACCCACACATAAGGAAGGTATATACTGTATATCTGCGACCAGATGGAAGCAACCCAAACTCACTGAACAAAGGTCAGCAAGGATGGATCTTTGTGACTCTGACCTCGTACACTTGGGAGAGCTCTTTTAAATGAGTGCCTGCAATTTTACTGCACATTCTAACAATACAGGGTTTAGCGGCTGTTGCAGTAAAATTTAGTTGGGGTTAGGGTTAAAAAAGGTGACTTGTCCCGCAGTGACGACAGTTACGTTTAGCAGAGGGTTACGGTTAGGGTTACAAAAGGTGACTTGTCCTGCGGTGACGACAGTTAAGTTTAGGCACCAAGACGACTAGTTAAAATTAAAAAAGTGGTTTGGGTTAAGTAGTCCTCCCGGGACACGTACACCTGTTTCCTGGGTGAAAGTCATGTTTTCTCCTTAACTTCTTCCGGAACATGAACTCTGCGGCCTGCGCTGCTCGTAGTTTCTCACAGAAGAGAGCAAGAGCAAGCAGCTAGAGCGTCTGCACTGTAAGAAAGCAGTCAACATATATTTAAGGGCTGTCACAGATATACTTATATCCAGGGTGCGATTTGTGAAAAGGGGGTGAATGTTTTTTAATCATGCACAACAATCATGAACATGAACTTAATCCCCCTTGCAATACCATGGATATAGAGCCACTTGGCTTGGCATGCCAAACACTTAAATATGCACTTTAATATACAATGGAAAATACAGCGCTTTCAAGCAGGACAGTGGAGTCCACTTTGTGGCGAAAACAAAATACTTTCCCCCAGGAAATGCTTGTCTGTGTCTTAATACAAACTACGATCTTTTTCCTAAACTTAACGAGTCGTTCTGGTGCCTAAATTTAACTGTCATCGCCGCGTGACGCTAATTGTTTCTGGCTAAACTCCACTACCACGGCCCCTGAAAGGACCGTCATCTGGCGGTGCCTGTAGCCGTCTTACAGTCACCTATTGGTGGCTAAACTGCTGCTGGTAGCCGGCGTCCCGGAGCTCTGTAGCAGCTAAATACCACCAGCAACTGCTGCTCGGATTCTATCATTATATGGCACTGTAGACTGTTCACGTTACAGCGCTTTACTTAGTTTAAAATACTGCTATTATAGGTATATAATGGTCTATTGGTAAAGTAGCATTGGTCACTTTTGGGGGGGGGGGTGTTTGTCCCCCAGGCAGGGATATGTAGACCAGAAAGGGGGAAATCCCATGCATCCCCCCGGAAAATCGCACCCCTGCTAATATCTACTGCATCAGTATTCTACCTAAAGTGAACAGCACGGTGTTTCATTGTTAGAATAATTCTACAGTGGAGTTCTTTTCTTAGCCAATCAAATGACTACACACTTAAATGTAAAGAAGAAATCAATAACAGTCATATTTAAAGAGTGAAACAGTGCACAATACAGGATTATTGAGGCATGCAATTATGTTTGTTAGGAACAGGCAAGTATGTAATGTGTTCCTACAGCCTTTCAGCCCTCCTCTTTTAATCTCTTAGATGTGTTTGGTGCACACAACACCGGCACTATTCTGGTCATTTTGACTGAGAATGTGCATTTCATTAACAAAGAGACTTCATGCTATTAATACATCAACTGCTCTTGATGCTGAAAATCCCATTAGTTTTCCCAAATGCAAATGTCAAGTCAATTTCTTAGACCGTAAATTCTCATAATAAAGATCCATGTTTTTTTGTTGTTCATAAAGGCTAACACTTTCACAGCAAACTCTTTGCCTCGCTGCATTATTTAAAACCAAAAAAAAAAAAAAAAAAAACATCTGCACATTAAATAGATGTCACAACATATTTTTTTTCATTTGGATGCATTTAATTAAATTGTCATTTTGCAAGTTGATGTGAATTTCAACTCAGCCTTGCAGCACGTCCAGCCACTCACTGGAAAAGAGAGCTTCAGCACATTTTGATACATAGGTCAAAGGCTTTTTATTCCCAGCTTTATGAATAAATAATGAGGCCTGCTGTGATATCAAATTAAATCATGGCTGTGAATGATGGCCCACACACAAGTTTTCACACAAAGTGATAAATCAGAACATACGTTTATTCTAGGGCTGTCAATCGATTAAAAAATGTAATCTAATTAATTACATACTCTGTGATTAATTAATCAAAATTAATCGCATACATAATTAACGGTGCCTGAACCGATACTTTTTAAGAAAGTAAAAAAAAAAAAAAAGAAGAACTAAACAACAGTCGCCGACATTAAAGAACGGCTTGTTTATTGCTAAGGCCATATGGTCAAAATGAAATGATTTAATAATAATAATAATAATAATAATGTAATAACTATAACAATAAATTATTTCACTAGTAAATTGCTGTTGAAGCACAAAACAACCACCAGATGGGAAAAGGACATTTAACAATAATTTTGAATGCACCACGAGGCTGTAGTTTACCAGTTTCATTGAACGTACCGTCTGTGTTGTTTTTCTGACAACGGCAGCTGCAGATTGTTACATACCGCTGTTGAATCCTCTACAGTGAAATACAGTCACACTTTCACCTTTTAGCGTTAGCTGTCAGCATTTTAACCGTGTTTAATCCAGCTACTAGCTAGCGGTAGGCTAACGTTAGCTGCTGTTGAGTATGGTGTTTGTGTTGCCTATATCGTCTGTTTCAGAGCATCAGAGAGAAGAGCAGACATATCAGTGGCACCAGATTTCGGTAGCCAACCCTATTCAAGAAGAAGATTTTTACAAGTAAATGTTCCAATCAATGATCCAGGCAGCGCATTCTCGTCTCCCTCCTTCATTTTACAGTCCAATGGTGGCTAGAACGGCTCCGGGTCAAACGTCAATATGGAATGGATTAATCTGCGTTATTTTTTTTAACGTGTTATTTTATGTTATTTTGACAGCCCTAGTTTATTCATTAAGCTGGTATAGATGTATTTTTGACACTAGAACCGCCATAGGCCTACCGTTTGCTATTGTAAAATAAAAAATGTTAATTATTCCATCATTATGTATGTTATGTTTCCCTCCTGCCCTGACTTTAAATAACCAATTCTGCACATGCCTACAGTATATTGTCATAATGATAGATTAACGTTTATAAGACCAAATAGTGTTTTTTTTGGGTGTTTTCACAAAAGTCTTTACACACCGGGGGCATTTTTTTGTTTATTTATTAATCACACGTCAAAATATTCTGTTGATGATGTCACGAGCACTTTTACACAGAACGTGAGTATTACGCGGCGATAGTGTCGTGATTTTTTTTTCCCGAAACAAGGGTGATTTTTCTGAGCTTTCGCAACATGAATAAAAACATCATCCAATCACGTTGTGTTTTACGTATGAGGATCACAATACAACAGCACCGAGGCTGCTGTCCGTACCACAGACTGTATAGATGGCAAACCTCTGAAAGTCAGTGTTTACCAAAGACACTTTCCTTTTTTACCTTTCACAATAAAAACCCTGGACATATGCTACACTGTTTTCCAGAGGGAATTACATTCACTGAGTATTTCGCTTAAAGGAAACTCAATAAATAGCATACAGTAGATTAGTGTTAGCGTTTCCTGCTTCTGAGGGGGAGACAGGGCCGGAGTCTCCAGCGTCCCCAAGACCTCAAACTGTCCCACTGACATGACTGATGAGCTGCAGCGAATATTCAAAACTTTTATTGAAAACTGTCGCAAATTTGCATCGCTGCCAGCGTGAATAGTTTTGATGCAAAATATTCGCAGTCGATTCAAATAAATCCTCTGGGAACCAAATTTCATGGCAATCCATCCAGTCGTTGTTGAATGGTTTCAGTCTGGGCCAAAGTGGTAGACAGACAGAACAACATTGGCGATAGTGTGGCTAAAAACAATGGCTGACAGGACTCAAATGGCACCGGACAGACTTTTTGGTATAAAACATATTAGTGTCATTCTAGTTAATTATTCTTCAATGTTTTGTCTCCAAACAAAAATGGGTTTTCATTATATCACACATCTGCCTCCAATATTGAATCCAATATTCACCTTAAATATGATTGCTGTATTATGTGGGCCCTTGGAAAGACGTTGACCAATGTAAGGTTCTGCCTTGCTCTCACTGCACAGCATTTATCACATTTGTATTCCTATCTTATAAAAAGACCATTTATGCAGGATAATGGTCTTTTTATAAGCTAGGAATACAAATTTTGATGAAGATTTTTTTCTTGCCCGTCACAATGTTCTTCAAATTACGAATACAGACAGTCCTTTTTCTTTCACACAGGCACCGAACATATGTGCATGTCAGCCATCAGCTAATATATTTGCTGTGCATTCAAGTGCAACCCTTGACAGATGTGAGGTGGCGCAAAGTTTTTGATCAGTAGGCCAGCGTCAGCGATAGTTGTTTGAGGTGGGCTTGATGTGTCAGGACCCATAGGAACACGCTTCCTGACTGACAGGACGGCCTGTGAGGGAACAGGCACTCCCTGTCTCTGATCAGTATGGTAGATGGTAAGCTTGAGCTATGTCCTTATTATATCTAAGTTGTCTGTATCCAACATGGCAACCTATGCTATACATGCACTTAAAATGTGGTATATTATTCTCCTACTCTGATTGGTTGAAGAAATGTAAACATCCTTCAAAGGTTGTTTTTCTCCCTGACAATAATTATACTGTACCATAATTTCCTGCTGTTGCACTGTTAAATCAGAGTGTCAGTTGTTGGACATTGGATTCAAATCAAAATGTGTAATTTAAAACTTTAGTGCGTAACTTTTTTATATTAATGAGCGTCCGTTACATTCAAGCCATTGCCAAATGAGTTGCTACAAAGCTAATTAAGACTATCAGCTCCACACAACTCTCTCTGGATTTCTCAGTGTGACTATGTTCAGAAGATTGTGGCGTCCGGTGACTTTCCCGCACAGAAACTCAGTGAAGATAATGACCTCTTCTGAAGAGTCTATGTTTTTTTAATCCTCCGTGTTCCTCCTTGGCTACTAGCAACTGCATGGGGGAGGGGGGAGGGCTGTGCGCGGTGCACGATCACGCAAGGCTTGTATCATGTGGACGCACCGACAACTGTGTTGTTGTCATTACTTAGAATTTCTCATGGGGGCGACAGAAACTACGCAGAGTTCTTTATTTTTGGCATTCTTGCATTTGGCATTTACTGTATGTATTATCCTGCTTTGGTTTAATGTTGACACATACAGAATATGGACAAAATAATAGGAACACCTTACAATGCAATGCAATCCGCAACTACACAAAAATAAACAGACCCTGTATTAGAAAGGCCACAGGACGTGTGTCTTTGTTGAGCTGATCTTCAGAAGAGATGATATGAAGAAGTTTCAAGTTGAGTTTATGTATAGAGCGTATTTAAAAACAACAGAAGTTGACCAAAGTGCTCTAGGCTACAATAGTAAATAAATATATAATAGGACATATTAAAGACAAGTGGCAAACATAGATACAGAGTTAACTAAGAAATTGAATTATTACAATATAGCAGAATTCAGCAGTGTCTGTATAAAATATTTACATGGATATGCAATAATTCTACGTCAAAATTAGTGTAGTCTAGGTTGTTTTAACAGAGCAGTGTGAAGCTAATTATGAAACAGTTCCTCAGTATACTGTCCTTGTAATGAGTTGCTTCTTTAAAGCTCAACAGTTAGCTTACATTGTCAAGTTCTCCAAAAAAACACAAGGCATAGCTTTTCTTGGGGTTCGACGAAGAAAATTTCCTTATTGTTTTTATACGTTAGCCGACAGGGGGCAAACGCCCTGCAACTTAAGAAAACACATGCAAATAGACAAAACCCAAGCAATTTAAGAAGACATCTTCATTAATTTGACAACACATGTGTAGCATTCAGAAAATGCTCTGCAAATGCACACAACACAACCAAATACATAAACGATGCAAAAAGAAAAGCACACAAACCCCAAAAACTAAAAATGCAACAAAAAAACGCTGCATCCAGATTACACAACGGAAGTTCTCCAGACCTCTAGAGGGAGCAGCTAAGTGGAACAGCTGGAATTTCGACCCCACGGGAAGAGAGCGCTCTGCCTTTTTATTAGAGTCGGGTATGGCTGCAGCCTGGAGAACTCCTGTCTCATGCCTCCCGTCCATAGACTGTATATTAAAAATATATATATACACACACACACACACACACACACACACACACACACACACAATGCTCCCGTCTCATGCCGTCCCAGCTCTTGCCATCCCCGAGCTTCGACTTTTCAAAATAAAAGCTGGCGTCTGGTCCCTATGTCTTCGTACTTTGGTGTTTTGGATGTTTGTGAACTAAACAGTACGGCAATTGTGCTAATGAATACAATAACTATTTCAGCAGATGTCTTACTTACAACACGATGGAGTTAGCAAAGCAGTTTTGTGTTTATATGCAGGCGGGATTTATTCAGATTGATAAATCCCACGGTAAATTGACAGGGAGGGACTATGAATCCTGTCTGTTTTTTGTTTTTTTTGTATTTCAAGAGCGAATTGCTCCACAATATGAATACAGATTGATCACTTATTTTGTTGGTAACCGTTGTTGTATAATCACAATATTACACTTGAGGAGGCCTACACTTCAGTGATGCGCCTTTCAGACCTCGAAATTAAACCCTCTCATGTAATAAGGCTTAAGCAAACGTCAACGTTAAACGCTGATGCAGTTTTAAATGTTTTATCACCACGAGTTTACAGACGTCTCTGCTGTGCACCGAGCCGAGACACACCCACCAAACGAGGGGAAACATATCTCAAACATAGACTTAATATTTACAGTCTATGATCTCAAAGCAGTTGCACACCCTCTCTCTCTGCTCCCTCTAGAAGCCTGGAGAACTTCCGTTGTGTAATCTGGATGCAGCGTTTTGGGTTGGTTTTTTTTGCAGCGCATTTATGTATTTGGTTGTGTTGTGTGCATTTGCAGAGCATTTGCTGAATGCTGCACATGTGTTAATTTAATGTCAAATTAATGAAGATGTTTTCTAAGTTGCTTGTGTTTTGTCTATTTTCACGTGTTTTCTTGAGTTGCAGGGCATTTGCCCCTGTCGGCCACCATAGTTTTATACTGTAAAAAATGTAACAAAGAGCAAAGGACAAACAGAAATGAAACCAATACAGATACCCAAAGTATAGTGCAAACCCACAACTTAAAGCAGCAGAACATGCTCAGTCATAACTTAAAGCCATGCTAACTGTAAATTTAGTGATTTGATATTAGAAATCTCCTTTTTTACATTTTTTAGTAATAGATACAGTACTTGCAGACAAAAATGCAGCAGGAGAAAACAGCACTGGCACTCTGCTCTGGAGCGCACTCATTTGACTTCTGATAAAATTTACAACTGAAAGTGAAACTTAAACTATAGCTACTGCTGCTGGTTAGCCTAAAGGGGGCACTGCTGCACACACAATTATGCTGAAAAACCAAACTCTTTCTTAATTTACTTCGGAGAGGTCAGAACACTCAGATTTCCTTAGAGGTTGTGCCTGAATGGAGCATAGTTAGTTTAGACAGAACACAGGCCGTGCCTGCATGAGCTGATTGGCAACAATGAATGACTCATTCATCTCATGATTGGCTATCAGCTGACTGGTAACATCCGATCATATTCATGCAGATTAATGTGATTGAAGAACCTGTTTTTACGACCAATGATAGCCTTCATGAATCTGAAGCTTTTTTTTTTAATTTATTTTTTGTTGCCATTTTTAGGCCTTTATTTGACAGGACAGCTGAAGACATGAAAGGGGAGAGAAGGGGGAATGAAATGCAGCAAAGGGCCGCAGTTCGGAGTCGAACCCGGGCCCGCTGCGTCGAGGAGTAAACCTCTATATATGGGCGCCTGCTCTACCAACTGAGCTATCTGGGTGCCCGAATCTGAAGCTTTGATGAATGAAGATTTCAAGCTGATGTCAGAGTAGGGAAGAGAACTTTCAATCATCTGTTGGACAGTCAAAATGAAGACTGTCTTGATCTAACTTCTCCACCCACTTGATTACAATAAAAGAAGTCACATAATAAAGCAAAGAGATAGTATGTCCATTATTTTTTATCCCGGTGAGGACAAAATATATCCCCCCGCCCCCTCAAAGTGATTAATGCTACTTCACCAATAGACCATATATTATATTCCTAAAATAGAAGTATTTTAAACTAAGTAAAGCGCTGTAACGTGAACAGTCTATAGTGCCATAGAACCACAGTTCGAACTACAGGGGAGCAAGACATGGGCTCCCCTGAAGACGTGATTTTTGAAATTTTGGGGGGTCTCTAAAAATATTGACAATGTGTAATTTTGACGTGCAATTTCAGTTTTGTGTAATGTGATCATCGTGGGTTATTATGTGTAAAATTGCAAAAATATCATTAATCCATGCATGAAGGCAATTTAAACCTAATTCACTTCAATAAAGATAACTATACATGCTATTCTTGTCATGAGCATCAAGGCGTGGTGGCGCTGCAGTGCAAATTCAACTCATGTTAAGTACATGTAACTCAAAGATTCATAGAAAAAATATAAACGTTGGAGGCCATTAATCGGCACGCAAAGTCCTTGAAATCCATTCTGCAGTTAGCCTCATATAGCCATGGCAAAAAGAAAACAAGGCAGTTTAATTAATTTTGGTTTTACTAAGAAATTGTGTAGCGATGACGTTAATAGCACGACCGATTCACCTGCTGCAAGCCCTGTTGGCACACCTCCCGCCAGGGTGACAACGCAAGAAGAAGCTGAAGAAATAATGTCCCCTCTGGCTGAAGATGGTGGTGGTTACAGCTCGTCAGAGGCCGGTCACGATCCAACCTCTCTTGCTCCTCTCTCCCGTTAAATTGGAACAGCCAGCAGTGGCGAGACTGGAAGAGCCGATATACATGGCTGTTTGTTAAGGATAGAAGCTTGGGGTGCATCGCTTAGGCCTAATTGAGGGGTAGCCTGAGTAACTTTAACCATTGTTCATGTGAAATCTCAAAGAAAGCCTGATGCTTTGTTTATAGACTATTTGTGGGTGGCTGTTTGCTGTTTGACCTATCAATTCCTGTCGATAAAGTATAATAGGGTCAATCCTGTATAGTGCATACACTTGTAGCTGTTATGTATCTTTGTAAGTCGCAAGCGCACGACCTCCCCCCCTCCCCTCCATGTGATATAGTTATCCGCCAATGTAGCACTCCATGTCATGTAATTACTTTCTGTGACAGAATCCTTACAGTTATCTATATATTTATTTATATTACTATTGTAACATTATAGTGTATATGTCTCTACGTAGCCACGAGGCTCAGTGGAGTGATGCTGCAGCCCCTTTGTGATGCTGCACTTTCCATTCCTCCCAGGCTCCAAAACAATCCATTCTGTTTCTGGAGATCTGCCAACCCTGTAATTACCACAGATACTTTTTCCCTCCAATTTTAACAAAGAAACATGTGCAGTTTGTGTGCCCTCATGCAGAACTAATCAGCCCAAAACAACTTAATCAGTGAGAAAAATGTGCTAATAATATTATAGTACCTGTAGTGTTCTGCACAGAGCTGTGAGGGGGCCACATCTGATTTTTGTGTGGCCGCAGTAGCTAATTTGGGATGGTTGGTTGAGGCAGGATCAAAACAGCCCGGAGCAGAGAAGCGACATGGAAGGTAGTTGCGATTGAAGTGATCCGCCGTGTGGATCCAAACGTTTAATCCAACGATGACTTCTTGATAAATTGCACAAAAATCTTTTGTTCCTCCAGTCATCCTACACTTGGTTCGCACGTGCTCCTGAACATGATTCAGATTTCATTTTTCTACCTTGTTTACAAAGCTGTTTTCTTTCTCAGCACCATGGCAACATGATTATGTCATAAGCTCGAGCAGCTACTTTCAAGGACGGGGCAGCTTTCTGTTTGGCAACCCCCAGGATGAACGTTGGATCGAATGAAAGAAACTCCAAACCCTTGTTGTTGCCGAAAGTCCGTGAATCAGTGGATGTCTGGAGGAAATTTATTTCATATTATTCTGAACTCTTGAACATTATTACATACATTCAGTGTTCACCACAGTGAGTAGTGTCAGGTTCTTTGCAGCAGCAGTCATTTACTGGTAAATAGAAAGGTAGGTGGGCAAGGTGTGATTTTGTATCATAAAACAAGCAATTACTAACTTAGAAATATCTGTTAATATTGCACAAAATCATTGCTCTATGGCTTGATTCATAAAAAACAATCTTTTAATATATTCCAAGGTAAAATGTTAAATAATAATATCTATATTCACAAGTAGTTTTTATACAGTGTATGTTTCGGTTGCACTTTTGCAATTATACCTTTATTTACCTTACAGCTGTTTTGTCTCTTTATTGATATTCTACTTTATATTTTATTTATTTTTTAAATGTATGTAGCTTCATATTTTCATTATATTTTTTTATTGTATTTATTTTCATATTTATATTGTAGAGCTGACTCTTAAGAGCAATGCACAAAGGTTCCTATTTACCTGCACGGCCCAGTACCTGTGCAAATGGACATTTAATCTAAATTTGTGTTTACTGACAGAAAGCCATTGTTTAACCAACTATGTCCACCAATACATCATAGAGCTCAAGCCTGCTATGAGTAATCGGTGACTCAGTTTAGTTGGGTTTACCCTCTGCCGAATTCCTGAGACAGTGGAAGCAAAATCACAGTACCTCGTCTTAATAAAACTTTGGCAACCCACAATGCTATTCTGCTAATCAACAGTTGATGGTAACACGCCTCAGTGATCACTCCTCATAAGATTGTGTTCCTTAGTGGCGGGTAGGCTCAGTGGGTAGAGCAGGCGCACATATATTTAGGGGTTTATGCCTCGACGCAGAGGTCCAGGGTTCGACTCCGATCTGTGACGATTTCCTGCATGTCTTCCCCCTCTCTCTCTCCCCTTTCACACCTGTCGTGTCCATTAAAGGCGGAAAAGCCCAAAAAAATAATCTTTAAAAAAAAAAAAAAAAGATTGTGTTCCTTCAATTTTTAACTGGTTCCAGGTTGATTTAATGCACTACCTTTGTGGAAATCTGCAGCTTGAGCGGCTGCTGATCCTAGTCCTGTCGCCCACTGGCTTCGCTCTAGTTCTAGCACGCCAACGCCGACGCACTCCCACCAGCATTAATTTCTCCCCCGGGCCAACCCTGAAAACTTCCTCCTCCCAGCGGTCCAAAGCTCCTGTGAAATCCAGCGGTGTAAACACCAAGACTCCCCCGGTGCTCCGAGTTCCCAGGCCTGGCAGCATGGCTAACTGAGCTAACTAGCTGACAGCAGCTTCAGTTAGCAGCAGCCAGCAGTTAGCATTACTTACCCGGAATTTCCACCGGGTGCATCTGTGCTGCGTTCTGCCGTTGTTTTGTTCCCTCCTCTGCCACGAGGCATACCACACCGGCAGCGTCTCAGAAGCGGAGCGTCTTGCTGCCCGACTCACAGATTTATTGTCTCTACAAGTACTTTACAGAACAATCACGTGTTTATTAGCTAGTATCTACCTTCCACTCCAAGCACTCCTGCAGTTTAACCTGCCTTCTCTTTTCTGGCTTATAAAAAAGATCTGTGATGTTTGTTATGTTTTTCCACCAGGATGAATCGTCATCCGTGGTGTTGTAGAGGAGACATGATATTGGGGGCATCTTTCAGTGAATTGACTGGATAATCTCGCTGTTTCACTTCCTGCCTAGATCCTGCCGCGTATCTTTAGCAGAGCGGAGAGCGGCTCCATGCACGCTTCTGGGATGCGCCCCGGCTGGTGGAATATCAAGCATTGACTTGGATGGCTGCGATCACATGCGGGGGTCATGGCGCCTCTGGAACGCAATAACAAGTAAATCTGTCTGTCCATCAGGCAACTCCGTAAATCACCAAGAGTCGAGTCAGAGCAGCCGGAGGGATCATAAAACATTTCTCCATAACATGTGATGCAGTTTTACCAAAATCGGTGGTGGTGCCGTAAAGCGTTAAGCACTACTACTGGGCAATCATACCAGCCCAAGTTACATAGTGTAAGAACAGGCCATCAGGGTGCTAAGTGGGAATGACAGATGCACCTTTCTGCCTGTCACTAGTCAGAGTAGCATCATGAATTTGTTTGAATATTTTATGGTAAATAAGTGACATGTTGCTTTAAACAGGGTGCAACTCAAAACTGTTTGTTTTCTCAGTCAACAAAAGCTGATGACAGATCTCAATCAAGCTTAAGTCATTTAAACCCGATATTACTTCTAAATAGTTAAACCTAATAGATTTGAAAGGCATTTTAAAGGGATTCAGAAAAGCACTTTTGATACCGTTAATCACATTGAAATATATATATATATATATATATATATATATATATATATATATATATATATATATATATATATATATATATATATATATATACACACACACACACACACACACACACTCCCCTGCTGCTCCATTCTTGCTATTATATAGTCCCCTGACTGTAACTATGCTTGCTGGCTTTTTGACAGTTTCTGTCAGCACAATCTATTCTTCTTCCTGCAGATAACACAATTAGTTCCCAGGCTGTTAAATGTGTTAAATGGCCTAAAGCTTGTCATGGATATCCAAATGGTTTGCTATAAATGCCATGTTAATGTTACAGACTATTAACAGTCCAATAAAAGTCTCAGGAGAAGACTCCGTTAAAAAGTATTTCATGAATCAATAAATTAGAAACTATGTTTTACATCACTGACACTTATTTTTTTTTTGCCTAAATCAAAATGATTACATAGCAGCAGTGAACACAGTGCCATGGTGACTAAAGTAATTATTTCATAGAGGTAGAGGCTTGACTGTAACTGTTTCTGGTAATTGACTGCACATACTGAGGATACTTAAATGGACTATTTTAAGTCACTAATCAAGCATCAATTTCTTATTTAACGGAGTTTAAATAAGGAGCATTACTAACTCATATTGCTATCTCATTCCCTTAGACTCTCTGCCAGTCCTACGGTCTCCCCTGCACACATTATCTGTTGCAGGAAGCCTGCTGGGAGCTTTTCCATGGATGATATAATAGGCAGTAGGGATGGCTGGCAGTGGGCTTTCAGTTGGATGACGTGGGAGGGCTACATGCGTCAGAAAATGGATGAGGCAGAGTAAGTGAGTGAGGTAGGGAGGGAGAGTTAGCAGAGTCTCTGCTATCTAACAGCGCTGGTTCGACAATGTTCTCCTAGGAGTTTCCTCTGATCAGACAGAGATGGGTGAGGAAGATCAGCACTAAAACTCAGAGCTAGACAGGGGCAATTCTAGGATCAGAGCTTTAGGGGTGCCTGTAGTCTCTCATTGCCAGACCTTCCTCCACAGCCCTGCGGAGGAGGGTCTGGCTAGTCCACACAGCATTCCGGGATGGGAGAAAAAGGGATGTCTGTCACCTTACTCTTTCTTTGTGTTGGCATTCACAATCAGTTTAGGCGGCGCTAAGTGCCGGACGGAGCAACGGTGCCGCTGCAAAATAGCCTCGGGAAGGAACTTGTTTTGGTGGAACATGTGGACATTCTAAAAGTTGTTTTAGTCGTGCAACAGAAAACTCAGATTGGACAGATAGTCTAGCTAGCTGTCTGGATTTACCCTGCAGAGATCTGAGGAGCAGTTAACCATAGTCCTCACAAATCCACTGGAGTTTGGATTACAACACAAAGAAAGAGGAAGGTGAGTGTAGAATTCTCTTTGGATTGGGTTTTAGGAGTTGAGCATCGCCGTGGTACATCGGCAATAATGTATGGACAACAGGTGTTTCCGTTTAAGCCATTTATTTACTCTGCACACATTCAGGGCAAAAGCAGATGAGGCTTGACAGTTATGTGTTTTTTTTCTATAAATGATAAACAGAAAAGACATAACGTCAACAAACTTAACTATTAGATACCTAAACAAACAATACGTATAAGTACTCTTATAGTACTATATAACAGATAAACATTAATTTGACAGTTACATAAGAAATCTAACTAAACCAGGTTATAAGGATACTGGTATTTCCTAAAGGCCACAATTGACAAATCATGTGCACTACACACACAAAATATTGTTCCTGTAGTCTCAAGGCAAACCGGCAAGATGACAATTCAGCATTTACCAATATATATACTGGTCTAGCATTAAATCACATCCACTTGCAAATAACCATTAAAGTAATACAACGTATGAGGAAGGCACTAAATTCACTTTTTCACGCACAACAATAGGATTTACATCTTAATCATGAGGACAGAAGGCCCTCACATGCTGCCTCATGTTGCTGCCAGCCAGGACAGAGGAAATGGGTGGTACTTATAGAGTAGGCCATGATTAGTAGTGAATGAAGTCAGGTGAGTTTGGACCATGATTGGGAATGAATGAAGTCAGGTGAGAATGGTTGAGTCCATGCCATGAAAGTGGGCCACTGAATAGTATATTCAGTGGCTCTATTCTACAGTGAGGGACATCCGGACAAAAACAGGGCCATCCAGCGGAATTTCCTGCGGTACGGGAGCAATAACGGAAGTGGAGCGTTGTCGATATAGACTAATTTACCGATTAATAATAACCAGACCTGCATAAACATGACCACAATCTGGATGCTAACGGTGGACTCTGGTGCCACAGCCCTGCGCTTTATACACCGCCATCAGGGTTTTCTTTAGCTTTGGGGTTTGGAGACTACACATTTATATCAGAAATCTGCTTTTCAACCTTGGGGCATGAAGATTGAAGGACATGGGTATTAACCTGGCACCGAGGGTTTAACAAAAGACATGTAGGATCCAGCTTGACTCTACTGGGGACAGAAAGTAAAGATATCGCAACCTCTGCTGCTTCCATTTTCATCATTTTTGTTTAAGCATCTGTCTGAGGGCCTTAACTTTAACTAATGAAAAACTAAATTACTGGAGTGACCCTTTAAAGTAGCCCTCATGTGTTATTGTGATTTACAATGGTTACAATATGAGTCAATTGTGCAATTGACTTCACCGTGTATGTTTGCTGTGCTGTTTGGACATTCTTATCATTAGGTTTCCTTGTGGAAAATAATAACAATCCAAAAAGCCCATTTACACCTCATGACAGTCTGCTCTATTAGCCACCTGAGGCTGTTATTGGATAATAGCTGCATTATTGTGTTTCTGTCTGCGTTAGCAGGCAACAAAACCTTATAAAAGTCCATAATTATTTACAAACAAACTTATATAACTCAACTGTGACAACAAAGTCAGTAAATTGTGTGGTTGCCCGAGTGCAAGGCTCAATCAAAATCTCATGGTTTCCCTATTTCTCGGGTTTGGAGCTATGTATATGTATATGGCTGCCACTCAAATCTCTGATTATGGCGTGTCATGGAGTGAGAGTGGACATTGAAGGTATGAAGCATTATAGGAGAAGAACAGGCAGATCAAATAAGTGGTAAAATGTGACATGAATATACTATTTCTCTGCTGCCACTGAATTTCTCCAACACTGAAATATTGTGTGCGAGTGTGAATTACATGCGCTGATAGGATCTTTAACACATCTCACACAAGTGTTAATTTGAGTTTAGTGGAGTTTTTTTTTATCTCTGGTTTAATCACTGTGCTATAACTGTCTTAAACAATAACGTCAAAACTGATGGGAACAGTTTTTTTCTTTAATCCTTATGTGTTATTAACAGCGGATCAAATGACAAATACGGTGTTGCTTGTATGACCCTTAAAACCCCACGGAGAATTATCATATATTAGATTGGATTGACTTTATTGATCCCAAATTGGGAAATATCAGTGCTACAGCAGGAAAATATCAGACACACAGCACACGTACAGAATATCCAAGAAATAATAAATAGGATAGAATACAAGGACAACTATTCAAAAAATAAAGTAAAAAAAAATACAAAGAAGAGAATGTACAAATGTATATATAAGTTGAGAATAAAAATGTACAACTACTTGAATAGTGTTTATAAAGATGGAAGTAAAACCTGTTTGTGCAAGTTGCACTATAGTGCAGTATTGTGATGTATATGAGTCTTATCTAACACTCAGTGATGAACTGTTAAAAAGTTGTATTGCCCGTCAATATTTTCAACATTTATTTATATAGCACTTTACAGCAACCAGCAGGTTTCCAAAGTGCTTTACAAAAAGTAACAACAGCAAAACCAACCCGTTCTCACTCCGAACTCGTAAAATTCTCGTAAAAAAGAAGGTTGAAAATCCGCATAGGGTGGTTGGTTTGGGTGGTGGATGGGTCGAACAAATCATGTTTCCTAAACCCAACTGTCTCTTTCTTCTTTTCCTAAACCCAACTGTCCCGTTCTTGTCCCGTGCATCACGTAAACGTACCTTTTTATAAGCCCACCCATGATCTTTTCCTTAACCTAACTGTGTCAAAAGTGACACCAATAGTCCCAACCAAGTGAGTTTAGATAAAGCCCTTTAGATCTGACGCTAAAGGAGACTTTTAGCGTCAATAACAACGCCAAAGGCACCTGACCAAGCGTCTGTATTTTACGCAATGGGAGTGAGAACGTGTTGGTAAAACATAACATAGCATACAGTAAAATCAGAAGAAATAAAACATACAGCAGGGGCGACCTCTAGCTCACCCAGTAAGAGTGTGCGCCCCATGTAGGCTGAGGCCTTTGCAGAGGCCCGGGTTTGAATCCGACCTGCGGCCCTTTGCTGCGTGTCATCCCGCATCTCTCTCCCACCTTTCCTGTCTATCCACTGTCGCTCTGAAATAAAGGGAAAAAAGCCCCCAAAATCTTTAAAAACATACAGTAAATCAGAAAAAGAATACATGAAAGCAGAGAAAATGGAAATGATTTGATTCACTTGAAGATGTAATGCTGACTGAAAAAACAACCCAGTCTATCTCTTAATAGTCTATAGCTTAATAATATTGCATTAAAGGCCAACTCTGTGAGCAACTCATTTACCCACGAGGCATCTGTTCCACCCTATTTAAGATGACTTCACTGATGGCTGAGGCATCTTGTTAAAGGCCCTGTCTAATTGTTCATTAGCACTGATACTCTGAGCACCTGTCTCACTGTGACAGCTTCATTTAGTGCATATGTCTGCATACATCATACGTATTTTGCTTTCTGCATCTTGGGAAATCAGTACAATTACACAGCAAGAGATTAGTGTTGGTAGCAATGTCTTTTATTCAATAACTAACACTTAGGCGATTTGGATGGCCATGATGTATCTTCACATTGTGATCAATACTAATGGGTTTTTTGTTAAATGGCAACATGCTAAGAGTTCTGGCTTCCTTATTTCTAGGAAGCGTTTCAAGACACCCCAATTCACCTGGATGGTGGATAATAATCTGTGATAAAAAGTTAATAAAGATAATACAGGCAGCACTACATTCAATACAGAATATAGAATTAATAAATCATGTGTAAAACGTAAAGCTGCCTGTATTAACTTATGTGTTTATCTACATAACAAGGTAGCATGTATTTAATAAGTTAATATGCAGACTGTTCACTGTCACCTTACTCCATTTGTTAATAATATCCCCTCTAGGCAACTAAAGCATAATTTGCATTCCTATGGGTATATGTTGGTAAGCGCCTTCAAAAACAGCCTCCATTGTAATGAGCATTAAATATTTAGTGGAATTAGTGGAATATTCACTTTCATTAGCCATGTAAACAGTTTAGTCGGAATATCGTCTTTTTTGGATTAAAGGACAATTCCGGCGCAAAACGAACCTAGGGGTTAATAACAGATGTGTACCCACTCTGTCGTTCTCTGGGACATGTTTTCATGCTAATTGATTGTGTTTGTAGCTTGAAAGAAGCTAGCGCGGACCGCTGATTAGCTTACAACGCTAGTATTCGGGGCACAGGGAAAGTAAACAAGCTACAAACACAATCAATTAGCATGAAAACATGTCCCAGAGAACGACAGAGTGGGTACACATCTGTTATTAACATCTAGGTTCGTTTTGCGCCGGAATTGTCCTTTAAGGGCAAAAACAGGAATATTATTTGCAGTCTCAGTTAAAAGATATGGGAGAAGGGTAAGACAACAGTTTTTTCTCATGAGTGGAAAACAAGTGGTTGTGGTTAGTGAAAGGTTGTGTTTTTGGTTACTTTTTTTTAAGGTGAATACTAACTGGAAGCAGGAGACAGGGTGCATTGTTTTATTTTATACTTAACCAAACCCACAACCTTTTCATAACCCAGTGGTTTAGCAGCCTACATCTAACAGCTCATAACACAAAGGCATTTTAGTGTCAAGCTTCTGTGCTACACCAAACCATCCACCCCCAATCTCCGCCCTATGACTTGTGTATAGTATATATATATATATATATATATATATATATATATACATGAATGTCACAATTCCTGGATTGGAGATATAAGTGCCAGTGTACATAATCCAGGCAGCAAATATTTCCTCCAATACATTTTTGGCAATGCAAATTAGTAGTGTATAAATGTGTTTTGTAGGAGACGTGGATGAAAAACACAGTACTTGGTTTCAACCATACACTGTAAAAAATAGTGGACGTATCATGTGTAAAGAAAGTTGCTATACAAATAAAATTGACTTTGACATTGACATCAATGTTAAAGTTTAGTTTGGGTACACTGTGTGGCTCAGCACAGGCCAGCAATTGTCCAATCATTGCTTAGCAACATAACTACACTCTTAGAAATATCTGTGTATTAACAGTTGTATGACTGAAAACAGAACAGAAATAAAGTGCAATACACAATGTATTTCTTACAGCAACAAGTGCTCTACAGTGAGTTCAATATGTTTCTACTTCTAAACTGGCCTCAAAATTTCAACAAAGTACACAGTTCCCATACAATGTATGTTTAAAGTATATATCCATTTACCAAATGGAAAGGCAGCGATTGGTAGAACAGGCAGCAAAGTGACAGCAGTCTGATTGACATCACTCTAGCCCAATGGATTGGGGGGGGGCAATCATATGTCAGCAGGGCCATGTGCCACCCCTGGCCCCCCCCTCTAGACCCGCCCCTGGGCAAAAGAGAGAAGGAATGAAATGCAGCAAATGCCAGTGAACTCTTCAAATGATTTAAACCAGCACTGATCCTAATTAACTTACATCCACAGACATCAGTGTACATCCTGCTGCCTTACTATTAGGATCCTAAATTGAACACGGCCTGAAATAACCGTCTTAAATTGGAATGCAGGTTGTTCCATTGTTAAATTCTTCCCCAAGGAACAAGGTGAACGTCAGGACGCTCTAATTCAGGTTCCTCTGTACAAGCTCTTCTCCTTTGCAGCCACTTACCTAAAACCCTAAACCCCAAAAGTGTGGCTTCCATAAGAAGTTACATCAGCCAGGTTTCTGCATGTCTCATTACCCACCACCACTTCCCCCTTCTGTTTCCCCTCTCTTCGCAATTACAGCTCTGTCTTTTAGTCATCCTCCCAGTCTTTCTTTCAAACACTAATGATCTTTCTGTACACTGGGATTAACTGAGGCAATGGCCCCCTCAGTGGCGGAAATTGCAATCACAAGTCCCTGGTGCAGTGTTCCGCAGAGGGCCAATTTTCACTCAAGCTGGAGCCGTTTTTTGTTTTTTTGGGGGCGAGTGAGAGTACAGTACGATCTGAAGCAACTGTGACAGGGAACATCGAGAAACAGGGACGTGGAAAAACTGCAGAGTTGAAAAGAGAATGAGAGAATATGGTTACGCAATATACTGCTGATGTGTGAACTTTTCCCTTATGCTTCAGGAAGTCCAAGTCGAGTTTCAAGTCTTTGAGGGGCAAGTCCAAGTCAAGTCTCAAGTCTTTTGCCACGAGTCCAAGTGAAGTCTCCAGTCTCTGGCCATCTGATCTGTCCACAACACTGTATTGTTAAATCTTATGAATTCAAATTATGTCCTGTAGCTACCATCCATACAGTACAGTATCAAAATCAGTTGTAGGATAACTTTATGGGGTCTACTTAACACATCCCTCTAGCCCTCAGACCTGGTGAAATACAGTATTAACCTAAGTCTGTCACATCATATGGATACAACTATAAAGATACAATTTGCCTGTTCCCAGCATTAGCACAACACTTTGCGATGGTTAGCTTGTTACCTGTGACGATATATGCTAAATGTAACGTGTCTTTCACTAAAAAAATGTCCAATGTCGAAGTGGAAATCAAGAGAATAGTGGCAGCGCCACACCAATTACAGAACAACATGCATCTCATCGTCAGTCCAAGTTACGCACAATAAGCAGTTTGAACTCACTGATGTAATGCCATTTGTTTTCTAAGTGTCAGTACACTTAGTGAAACTGAGTCCAGTGCGAGGGAGATCCGAGGAGGAGAGGTTAGTGAGGCCAGCGTCTCCACGGCATGAAGATAATGTATGATGAAATAGTAAATACAGTACTACTACAGTAACAGAAATATGTGCAGAATTAAGACAGTCAAGACGGCCCAGTGTTTGGTGGACCAGGTACACCTTGTTCACTTAATAGCCTACAAATCATCCACGGGATCAATTACAATTACAATTTGCCTGTTCCCAGCATTAACACAACACTTTGCGATGGTTAGCTTGTTACCTGTGACGATATATGCTAAATGTAATGTCTCTTTCACATTAGCAAGTGACTGACCTATCTGGGTGCATTTTAAGATGCCTGATGAAGTTCGACATTGTTGATCCGGCATCATTTATCTTGGTGCCACACACCTTGCATGTAGCTGTTCTCTTACTGCCACTGTTTACCAAGTTATTGAAAGCAAAACTAATGACAAAAGGTTTAGTTTTTATTAGTTTTAGTGCTAGTCTTTTTTTGTAATATGAGTTATTTGTCAGGGGCAAGATTGAAAAAGGTCAGAAAAAGTATTGTGTAATAATAACTCAACAACAACATCATACCATTTTAGAAATATGTATTCACAATGTTTTCAACAATAACACCGGTACATAAAATGTACATATGATGAGCACAAATATGTAAACAGTCCACACAAGACGCTGCAGTAAGTGCAAAATGTGTAAGTGACGTGTGCCAGGAAAAAAACCTAAATAGCCAACAGACTAAAGAAGACATACATGAACAGGTGTTTTGAACTTTGGTTCGAGTAAAGAGGCGAACTGTTTGAAGTCAATCGACTCATAGACTGCATAAAACAGGTCTATGGTCGGAAAAGTCAACTCTGAAAGATATAACGTATTTGCTCTCTGAAAGACATTGACAAAGATGAAAACTAAGAACATTTACTCGATAATTTTATTTTAGTTAGTTTTGCAAACAGACATTACAGTTTTAGTTATGTATATGTTAGTATATGTTTAGTAATGCCTCGTTTTTATTTTTATTTCAGTTAACGACTTTTTTTTCCCACCTAGTTGTCGTTATTTTGTTCGTTTTCGTTAACAATTATAACCTTGTTTGTGACATTATAAAACATTGTCATTGAACGCACTCACAGGTTTTGCAGGAAACAAACTGTCAGTTAGGCTGAGTAATGCCCACGATGAGTAAACTGAACTTGATATGTAAAGTTGATGAAGTACTCCTTTAACCATCTGAGGACAAAAGACGCACCGCTCCTACTCAAAAAGCGATATTACAAAATTTCATTTCAGACATTTAATTACTATTTTATTCATATATTAAGCTACTTTTGTGAACCCAAGACTTTTGTAAAGTCATTTCAAGCACCAAATAAATTGAGGGTAGGTATGTTTTCACAAGAGATTTGAGAAATATTTCTGCTTTAGGGCCAAATTATCTCTTTATACGTTCTTTTTGAACAATTTGGGGCATCACTTACAGAAAGCTGAGTTTGTTTTGATCATTTTGATATGAAACAGATGGGGATCAGTTATATGCAAAAACCCTTAAAAGAAAAATTGAAGAAGATATCTAAAAATGCCCTCAGAGGGTTAAATACCGAAAACAACTGTTGGGCAATATTATGATGTAATTACATGCAATGCGTTCAGTGTTTCATGTTTTTGAAACGGTTTTGTTTTGCATTACCACCAAGATTCCAAATCACACCAAGTCTTTAAATCAGAGCTATTCAAAAGAATTTTTTAAGTTTTTTCAAAAATTAAAATGTACATGAATGAATTCAATATATTAGCAAATATAAATCAGCCTGTTAGTGAAAAAAAAAACATTCATCCTCAGATCCATTTAATAAGGATTCACTCTTCCATATGTATTTTTAAGATTATAACATAATTGATAAAATCATGCCAACAAATATTTGAATAGCTTAGTATTCTATGAACTAAAAAGGTATGGTAAGGCTTCAGGCTGCCTACACCTTATAGTAGGCCCAGTTTAATATGCAACTTAGTTTTATACACTATCTATAGTTGGGGGTCCCTGCTGTGTCTCACTCTCAGTTAAGGGGTCCTTGGCTTAAAACATGTTGAAGACCCCTGTTTTAATTATATACATTATCTTACACTTGCAAAGAGCTTACTTTTAAAAAAGGGGAATATAAGACAAGTATAAAACCTACCATATGTGAAAAACATTTCCAACAGTACTCACAGTACAGTATACCACATTGTAGCCATTCAACAAATCCACAAAGAAAAAGCCTGAATAATGCCCTTCATGAACTCCCATTGTAGATCCAATTTCACTGCAGAGTATGGCAATGCCATTAAAGAGAGAAAATAGAAGGTATGAAAATACAACACACACACACACACACACACACACACACACACACTATTGCGCAGTGCACTCTCGTGGGAAGGGAGGCAGTTCCACCTCAGGGAGCTGTGAAGGCCAACGCTCGACACAGTCAACTCTGAAGCAGAGTCGCGCAGGCCGGGTGCATACAGATGACTGGCGGTAGAGACTGGGGGGGGGGGGAGGAGCTGCTGTACACAGTATGTATGTTGGGGTAAAGGGCAGAACATGCTACCGGAGTGCCTCAGGAACAGATGGTGTTCAGTTGGGACTGGGATTGTTGTGAGCAGGAGAGAGAAAGACCGCAGAGAGACTGATAAGACATGTTATCAGAAATCAAAGCACAGTTCTATTTCCGTTCAAGTTTGGTATGTAGGGTTCAGGTTTTTGACACATTCTGCTACTAGTTACACTTGAATAATTTATGTTGAACTGATGTTATGGATTATGAACTGCTTACTTTGTCTTATTTGTATTTCATTCTGTTTGGTTGATATTGTAGATTATTCATAATGTAAATAATGTGAATGTTTGAATTTCTTTTCTTGTCTTTTGTGTGGACCCCAGAAAGAATAGTTGTTACTGCGGTAAGTAAATAAATGAAATCCCTCCAGTCATTTTCCTCTTAGAGAGAAGACACACCAGCCCGATAGTCGGGCGTCGGGCCGTCTGGCGAGGTCCATGACTCGAGTCTGTTCGGTGTGTCCCGTGCCGTCGGCCGTCCGAGGAGCCGTCGGCATTCATTTGGGCCGACCTGACATGTTCAGTCGGGGACAGGGCAGTCGGGACTCACCCGGAAATGGGGAGCTCAAAATCTGACGAAAATCTTTTAAACTGACCTTTGTCAATCTGAAATGAAGACAGATTCAGCAACTGTATGGCCCATTTCTCGCTTAACATGTTTTCAGAAACACGTTTCGGTGAACTATTTTAGTACAATATGAGATCGTATTCTGAACAAGCCGCCATGACAGTCTGGCTGTGTATTTCCGGTACACTGGCTGGCTGTATTACCCACGTGACGCGTTCGTCCAATCAGCTGCCGGTTTTCATTTTCTGGGAAATAATCAGACTGTTAATGGAAACAATACAGAGCAGCGCCGCCTGCTGGTATGGAGACGTATTACGTTTCGCGCAGAGCGTACGCTCAAGTCGGCGTCGCCTCAGTGTGTTCTGAGACATTTTTTGGACCTCGGGACCCGACTGATCAGTCCGACTGGCTTTTCTGCCAATGGTCGGCCCTTCTGGTTGGTGTGTCAGGGCCCTAAGTCTATATCCTTCATGTTCCACTTCCGGGATTGCTCCGGTCCTGCAGGAAATTCCGCCGGATGCATGTATTTTCTGTTTCCTTCCGCTTTCTTTGTGTTCCATTTTTTTGTGTGTTTTCAGCACACTTTGGAGGAGGGTCTGGCAAAGCGAGACTATTTTCCTCTTAACCTCCTGCTGAGTCATCCTGGACTAGGCATTAAAGTGCCCTACCAGCAGATGCTTAGTCATATCACTGGCTGTCTGTCAAGTCAATTTATTCTGTACTGTTCTTTTTTCCAAAATTGACATTAGATGTTTCCTTTATCTCAAAACCTTCTTTTTCTTTTCTTTTTTTTTTACACATCAAACTTACCTCAGGGCCAAAAACATCCAGGTAACTGTAAGACCAGGATCTGCAAACATTTGACAATGGGTGCACTCTTAAAGTCAGCTCAAGTTTCCCCCGCAGGGTTAACAGTAGTTTACAGTAGTTTGGTAATTGCTTTTGAGTTAGAAGTAACTAAATTATCCCCAGGGTTAATTTAATTAGTGTTAGGCCTGAGGAGAAGAAAGGAGAAGAGGCACACACATTATCCTTTTAAATTGCACTTCAGTGCTTTGGCATCAGAATGGTCATCTTCTATGGATATTCTCCTGATCCTGATGAGGGACTCATAGCCACTTTCCATCACTGTCTAACGGCAACTACGTAAAGCAAACTATTATTTGTAAAATAGACAATTATACATAGTATGAAGGTAAATATGGTGCAAAATGTGAGAGCTTGTAGAATACGATGTGAGAACTTGAAGAACAAAAAAATCTGAACTTGTATGTTAAAATTTGCACTTGTAAAAAATATTCACACACCTGTATTCTGAATGTGAAGTCACAGAAAAAAATATTCACAAATGTGTAGATTGATATTTACATGAACACAATGACAGCTGCAAACTTGTAATGCAACATTTACTCTATATATCTCTATACTTTTTTTTTACTCTGGTCCATTTTCCATCACAACCACAACTCAGTGATTACAACCTCTCAAATCTGTCACTGCAACTTCACATATGTGCTCTCTCGCATCACGATGTGGCCAATCTGCGCGCCTCGACTTTTGCAACACTTTTGGCGACATTTGGTGCAAAACTAATACCTGTGGACTTAGGCTGTGGAGCTCTGAGCCAACAGAACGGGGAAAGCAGGGTTTCTGTCACCAGATGAGGGACAACTCTGTCTGTTATTTATGTAGCATGGAAGGTTGGTGGAATAGCATGGTAGCGCTAGCTAACTAACCAACCAGCCCGCTTCTAAATAAATACCTTTTAATCATCTAAGGGACCGTTCGCTATATATGGAATGGACCACCGGAGGAAAATAGGGGAGGGTCATGTCTTTTTATTCTTTGTTGAAGGGAGGGTCATCCATTTTTTTTAGTCTAGGGGGGAGGGTCACCCAACTTTTGGGACAGCACCAGCCTGAGGCATGAGACGGGAGGTCTCCAGGCTGCAGCCATAACCGACTCAAATATCCTTTCGGTCCCGGTGATATAAAATATAATATATATATATATATATATATATATATATATATGTAAACGACAGCCTTTTCAATGCATTTGAGAAGACACAACAGCAAATAGGAAAACACTTCAACAAATCACAAAGCACAACGTCAAATAGGAAAACACGACAGCAAATAGGAAAACATGACAGCAAATATGAAAACACCACAGCAAATAGGAAAACATGACAGCAAATATGAAAACACGACAGCAAATAGGAAAACATGACAGCAAATATGAAAACACGACAGCAAATAGGAAAACATGACAGCAAATATGAAAACACAACAGCAAATAGGAAAACACGACAGCAAATAGGAAAACACGACAGCAAATAGGAAAACATGACACCAAATAGGAAAACACGACAGCAAATATGAAAACACAACAGCAAATCATAAAACACAACGGCATTAACTTCTACCGGAAAAGGTAGGGCCTATATAGCAGAGGACGGACCCTCCTGATAGGACAGATGGATTGTCTGTCTGTTAAAAGTAAGCGCTTTTCCGTGTTTTTCACCTCTCCTTCCTGTTAAAAGACAGACAGTCCGTCTGTCCAATCAGGAGGGTCCATCCTCTGCTAGATAGGCCCTACCTTTTCCGGTAGAAGTTAATGCCGTTGTGTTTTAAAATGTATTGAAGTGTCCTATTTGCTGTCGTGTTTTCATATTTGCTGTCGTGTTTTCCTATTTGCTGTCGTGTTTTCCTATTTGCTGTTGTGTTTTCCTATTTGATGTCGTGTTTTCCTATTTGATGTCGTGTTTTCATATTTGCTGTCGTGTTTTCCTATTTGCTGTCGTGTTTTCCTATTTGCTGTCGTGTTTTCCTATTTGCTGTCGTGTTTTCATATTTGCTGTCGTGTTTTCCTATTTCCTGTCGTGTTTTCCTATTTCCTGACGTGTTTTCCTATTTGCCGTTGTGTTTTATGATTTGCTGTTGCGTTTTTCTATTTGCCGTTGTGTTTTATGATTTGTTGAAGTGTTTTCATATTTGCTGTCGTGTTTTCCTATTTGCTGTCATGTTATCCTATTTCCCGTTGTGTTTTATGATTTGCTGTTGCGTTTTTCTATTTGCTGTTGTGATTTGCACTTCAGGGCCACCGTAAAAACTCCATTTCTAAGACGAGCGTCAATTTGGGAGCTTGCATGCTACCACTTCTTCCTTCTGAAATGCCTCGTTTCTATATACAGTATATACAGTGCCGCTCATAAGTATTCATACCCATGCTAAAGTTGACTAAAAAGAGGAATAAAAAAATCATCTTTTGGAAATTGATCTTAATGCCTTAATTAAAAAAATGAGGGAAAATCCAACCTTTTAAGGACACCAATTTTTTGTGAATGAATAATGTATTGTAAATAAATAAATGTTCTTCCTTAAAATACAGGGGCCATAATTATACATACCCCTATGTTAAATTCCCATAGAGGAAGGCAGATTTTTATTTTTAAAGGCCAGTTATTTCATGGATCCAGGATACTATGCATCCTGATAAAGTTCCCTTGGCCTTTGGATTTAAAGTAGCCCCACATCATCATTTATGTCGGTTAGCCTAATAGCTGGTTTGATTTGCATTGATATGGATCTTATCTCATGTGATGGTATGTGATGATGTGGAGCTATTTTAATTCCACACACTACTGGTCCGTTGTGTTTTCGTACGGTGTTTTGTATGTTTTTGAACTAAACAGTACGGCAATCATGCTAATGAATAAAATAATTTTTTCATCAGATGTCTTAGTTACAACACGATGGAGCTGGCAAAGCAGTTTTGTGTTTATATGTGCGAGCGGGATTTATTCAGATTGGGAAATCCCACGGTCTCTAAAGCTACAATTCAAATTGTCTGGCTGACTAAATAGGGAGGGACCCATCTGCTAGTGATAGGGGCAGAGACTGAGAGAGCTACATGGATAAATATGCACCAAACAAGCCACTTTGAAATGTTGCTGTTTACGACTACAAAAGTAGGTGACCCGCCCCCCTAGACTAAAAAAATGTGATGACCCTCCCCTCAACAAAGAATAAAAGACATGACCCTCCCCTATTTTTCTCCGGTGGTCCATTCCATAAATACCGAACGGTCCCTAACTCTTGAAGACGCACACAGGATGCATCGGAGTGCCGGCAGAGAGTGCAAAGAATGAGCCAAAGGATTTTCAAACAATTTATAGTCAACAGGTGAGGTGGGTGTGGTTAGGTGGCAGGTGGCAAAAGTATTCTTGAAAGAGTGAAATGGAGTGGAAAGGAAATGGAATGGAAGGAGTCTTTTCATTAATGTTCATTTATTTGTGTACCTATTAATACATTGTTAAGTGAGGTATCGTTTGATTTCCCTAAATATTATGTTGACAATTTGTGTCAAAAGCAGGGAATGTGGGAAACTAACTTAGATGTAAGATCTTTGTACTCAATGTGATGATTTTGATGATGTGTGTGAGTCTATCAGATGAGAGTCTGCCAATTTAACTCAGAGGTAATATCAAAGGGGAAGGATAGGAGTTTGGCATCAAAGGTCTACTGTCCTGGGAAAAGGCTATGGGTGTTAAAATTACTATTTGGCCTTAGGAAGGGCTCCAAACTATATGTCAGACTCTCATCTGACAGACTCACACACATCACCAAAATGATTACACTATGAACACAATGATCTAAAAAATCTATATGCATTTCCCACATGAAGTGGCATGTAATTAATTATTAAATGCTATTAATTATTAGTATTAATGTTACTGAGTATAATTCTGTGACACTGTAGACACAAGTTAGAGTAAGTAGAGGGGTCAGAGGTTAAATGGCACCGTTGACAGGCAAACAACACGCTCCGTGTCATTGATTAAAATGACTATATATAAATAACGTAAGTACAGAACTAAAAAATCTATATAACATAGGTATAGTCGTTTTTTGACATTCTAATGAGTAAAAATGACATATTATATCTTTAAGTGTCAGTGTATCTGTCCGCTGTGGAGTCCGTTAGCAGAGGTTAAGTGTGCAGATGCACATTGTACTCCAGTGCACAGCAGGGAAACTAAACACTCAATATGTGGACTGCACTGCAATAACAACCCCATGCTGAGTGAGTGAGTGTGTGTGTGTGTGTGTGTGTGTGTGTGTGTGTGTGTGTGTGTGTGTGTGTGTGCTCTTCTTGAAACAGTCTGGGCCTCAACATCAGAAGAGAGCTGGCTTGTGCCATTGCATCAGTTCTTATTGGTCGTGGGTGAATAGGGATAAACACATTGATTCATCAAATGTTGTGTGTGTGATTTGTGCACCACTTGTATTACCTCTGACCTGAACATATAGCATCATTTGGACTCATACAGATGAAGTCAGCCACTCCACAGAAGACTTCTCAAGATTGAACTGCCACTATTAATGTTTCATATATCTCATATTGGCGCATAGGCTTTCAATGAAATTCATTTAAGAATAATTCCATGTAGTGAATATGGTGACTTCAATTTTGCATTCTCACAGAGAACTCTGATCTATGGGTCAGAAAACAGTCTGCAAAACACAAGGAAGGCACTATTGGAAGAGTCAGTGACAAATGCCCAATTTACTTTTTTAATTTTGTTTGTTCCGCCAGTCACTGTTCGGAGCAAGTATGTATTGTTCGGTTCAATTTACCCTCACAAATTTCAGTCAAAAAGACATGTCCAGAAAAAAAATTCAAATAAGGTTTTTTTGTTTGGGGGGGGCATTGATGGTATTGCAGTTGTCACGGATGAGGTGCCGAGTGCAGCTGTCAGTCAATCTTTGTCTGTTGTATGGGAGCATTACTGATTTAGTGAAACCAAGTGGGATTCATAATAATGTGTCAGCTCCTGATTTTAAAACAGACCATAATGGCGGCTTGTTTGGAATACGATCTCTTCTTTTACGAAAATAATTCACCAAAATGTGTTTTTAAAAACATTTTAAGCGAGAAATAGGCTATGCATTTGCAGAATCTGTCTCGACAACGGTCCCCGGACCTTGTCTCATTGGAGGCGGATGAAACCATGGTGTCATTCGTTACATCCTTGTTCACATGTGTGCCAATTACCTCGGCAGTAGAGACTGTGAAGGAACGATTGTGCCATGACCACACTTTACAAGACAGAACACAACTCAATCCAGATCAGGTGGGCTCATTGTTGGAGCTATGTTTGAACACCACCTATTTTAAATATAAGGATGTCTTTTAAATACAGAAGCATGGCTGTGCGATGGGCTCCCCCATATCCCCCATTGTGGCCAACCTCTACATGGAGGAAGTGGAGAGGAAGGCATTAGAGACCTACAAGGGAGTTCCTCCGAGCCACTGGTTCAGGTACTTGGATGACCCATGGGTGAAAATTAAGACCAAAGAAATCAGCCCCTTCACAGACATTATCAATTCAGTGGACAACTACATCAGTTCACAAAAGAGGAGCTGAGGGAAAATAAACTCCACTTCCTGGATTGTGGGATAGGTTTGCAAGAAGGGGGAGAGCTCCAGGTGGAAGTTTATCGGAAGCTAACCCACACTGACCAGTACCTAATGTTTGACTTTCACCATCCTCTAGAGCATAAACTGGGAGTTATCCGCACTTTGCAACATCGAGCGGAGACTGTGTCGATAAATTGGGAGGCCAGGGATAAGGAACAAAAACATGTAAAACACACATTAAAACAGTGTCACTATCCTGAGTGGGCGTTTGTTACAACACACAAGAACCCCCGAAAAGTTTCTAAACCAACAACAGAAACAAATCATAAGGTTAGAAGAAGCCATGTTGTTCTATTTTGTATAGGCTTCGCCCTCTAAGGGCTGTCACTATTGGGTTAATCCCTTCGCTCATGCGCAGTCTTGAAGATTTCTTTCATGCCCTGTGCCCCGCACAGGCCTCTCTTACATCCGCAGATACTGTATATTATGCTTGTTGCTGATTTTTTCATCAGCGACAAGCAGTTTGAAGACTTCGAAGAACAGCTGTGTCCACCGTGTACCAACCACCGACCGGCTACATCCTCCCGCTGGCCCTCCACTCGAGCCGCGAGGTGTGCCCTCAACCCCATTCACCAGGTTGGCACCCCGCTGGCAGTTCTGCGGTCATTTACCGCCGGAGGAACTGAAGCGGCAGACAATGGCAGCCAAGCAGACAGTCGAGTAAGGTAAGGATACCACCAGCAGCGACACCCACACAGCCGGGAAGGGGACCTCTTTGGCGGGCACGTGTCCGCTGACTCAATCCCCCGAAGACGGTTCCCTTGCCGGCCCTCCCTCCTCCCTGTTGGGAGGACTGGAGCTTGTAACGGCGGAGGACTACGGAGCCCCGCTATGGCGACTGTCTCCGTTCCATTAGAGGAGCACCACACGAGCGGCTTTCTCCTCTTTTTTCTCCTCCGCAGCGGGTGGGCTCCCTGCCCACCGCTAAGGTTCTTGTTCTCGACCTGTGTGAATGCAGAGTAGCATTCCCATAACCCAGGAGATGGACGGCGGTCCCGCCACGTTAGCAGAGCTGGACATGCTTCCCGCTTCTGACGGCCCCTTTTTTTTGGCCGACGGAAGCCCACACCGCCGTCCCCCCGAAACCAGGTCCATGCTCGCTTCACTGACCGTGCGTACCAGTGTACCGCCTAGGTGGCTGCGGCGCTGAACAATACCGTTTTGCTAGCATAATGTTCTGCTGTCTTCGCCATGACCGCTAAGCTTTGGCTGTTCCCCGCTGAGGCTGTGGCAGCCACGAGCTGTAGGTAGTGGAGGGGAGGCGATAACACACCTAGAGAGCGGCGCTTCGGCCCCAACGGCGACATCAAGGTGTTGGCTCAGGGAGACGGCGCCCCGAGGGCTGCGGTCTGCGCTTCTCTAAGCCCCGGCTCCGGCTCCACCCACGGCGGCACGGCCATGAGGCCCGGCGGGCAGCACCCACCTGGTCCATCCCTCTTGCCGTGCCGCAACGGCGGTGGCAGTGACAGTGACGGGGCACCGGGAACGCGTATCTCACTCCAGCTAGAGTTGGAAACATAACATAACGGCGCTTTTAAGGGCCACACAGTTCCCTTAGAAAGTCAAGTCAGTCCGCCTTGTCCCTCCTGAGCATCTTGCGGCCGCTGGACCTCATGTTTCACCTCACACACACGCAGACAGGCTCGCCGCCACGCCCACGTGCAGTATGCGGTCGGAGCCAGCCACACTGTGTCAGAATTGACAGGGTCACTCACCCACTCAGAGTGTTATTTATAGCCTACTCAGTTTTTTCTCCACCTCCCAGCTGATTACGCGGAATTGTGAGAATGTTGAGTGAACGACTTCAAACTACCGCCTTTCACTGCGGCGGGGGGGGGCGCGATACTCACTGCGACACACAGGCATGCACGTGCCGCTTTCTCGGTCACGCTCTACCATGGGCTGTGATGACCGGGCACTCGCTCCTCACAGCGCGGGAAGGCTTAGCGCTCTCTGTTGCTATGACAACAAACAACACACGGCTATACGCCTCAACTCGCCAGCCTTCCCCCAGCTCTTACCGGCATGGTAAAAGCTATCATGTTATCTCGAGTTCAGATAACGACTCTGACGCCTTGCACACATGTGGTGCCATAGGCAGAGCCCGGTCAGTATGTGCGTGCTACACAGTCACTCCTAACTCCTACCCCCGACCATCTAGCGGGACGGGGAGAACTCTGACTCAATGACTGCCCCGCCATGCATCCATAGCATGCTGTGGCAACATACAACACATGGATGTGCGCGCGCGCGCCCTCGGAGCGGGGCACAGTGTGGGAAAACTTGCCACCCAGGAATGCATGGCTGTCAAAGCTTATCACAAAAAGGCTATACACCCCAGTTTACCAGCCCTCCACTTCCTTTTTGAGTGTTGGAAACAGCTGCGTCATCTCAGGGGAGAGCTGGCAGAGCTGCAGGCAAAGGATGCCTTTTTTTCCCCAAGTCCCTCAAGGAGATGAGAACGACGGTTTTTATTCCCGTTACTTTTCACACCGGGAAAGACAGGCGGAATGAGACCCTTCTCGACCTGTCTCAATTCGACCGGTGCATTATGAAGCGCCCATTCCACATGCTGACGATCAGACACCTGTTGGAATGTGTGCGCCACCACGAATGGTTCACTTCCGTGGATCTGAGAGACGCGTATTTTCCACGTTCTCCAAATGCATGGAGACAGCGTTACAGCCGTTACGCAGAAAAGGGATCAAAGTCCTTTTTATTTGGACGCTTTAATCATTATGGCTCCTTCCCAGGAGAGGGCTGCGTTCCACACAATGGAGTTTGCGCAGCACCTACAGTCACTGAGCTTTGCCATAAACTGGTGAAAGAGCTCGCTGGTCCCCTCACAGACAACCACTATGGAAGCCAAAGCGTCAGCGCCAAGGCTGGACGCACTAAGCTCTCTGTTGTCACGCATCACGCCTCACACAACAGTGTCGGTACTGTCTGTGATGCATCTCCTAGGCATGATGTCTGCGAGTCACGTGGTGGTTCCTCTGGGTCTCCTCCACATGAGAAAGATTCAGAGATGCGAATCGCAGGTGGTAGGGGGGAAATGGCCAGTTTTCCCTTCTTCCCCACATACACTGCCTGGAGCTGTCCATGGTGATGAAAGTGGTCGCCCAAGTGGTGGCAGAGAGGCATGTAATCGTCAGAATGGACAACATGACTGCGGCGACATACATAAACCGTCAGGGTGGCGTGCGCTCGGCTCGGCTGTTGGAAATAGCCGGGAGCCTTCTGCTTCACCTCTTAAGCAGGGGGAGAGGCATCATCTGAAGCTGCTGGGACACCATTGTCTCTGGCAACACAAATGGACTACATCTTCGCAGTCATGTGACTTCATGCCATGAGATCATGTGACTTCATGCCATGAGATCATGTAACTGCCTTGTGTATTACAGTTTTTCTCAATTGCTAAAACACTAAAACCCATTGGCTGAACAAAGTTCTCAGTTGCCTGAACTCATTTAGCTGATTGTGCAGTCTGTTGTCAATACCTTAAACCATTTCACTTGGTAAAACACAATTTGCAGATCTCACTTAGACTTTTCAGCAAAACTCTAAACACATTCTCATTCTCAAAACACATTCTGCACTCTAATGCACATGTCATCCATACTGGTAAACACAAGTGGCAACAATCAAATACAAATAGAGAACACGTCATTGATTGAACACAACCACTCAAAATTGATTTCACTTGTTTCAAATGATGTGACACAACCAATATAAGCCAGTTCAGAGAGCAACAGATTGTTGAAGGTGGGAAGGAGAAAGTCTGAGAATGGATAAAAGAAATCATGTGAGAGGACGAGGACGAGTGCGTATGCGAGATGTCAGGGCTGGATACGGCACACAAGAGGCTTCTTCCCCCGTTGCCTCAGGAGGGACAATATTGCTTGTGATGTCAACAAAGTGCTCTGGCCTGACCCAGCCCAAAGACAAGAGGAAGCACATTGATCACATGTTTACTCCTTTGATTTTTGTCCCTTTTAGTATTGTATACTGTGCATTGTAGGCTGTGTACAGTGCATTGTAGGCTGTGTATTGTACAATGAACAAATTGTATGGCCCTGAACATTGTGCTTTCCAACAGTACTGACTGCTCAATAGATTTTGACTGGTTGCAGGTTCATATCAACAAAGAACAAGAATTACAGTATCACAGAGACAAGGACAAGTTTGTGAAATGCAGGGTACAGTACTGTAAAAAACAGGGGTACGAGGAGGAAGAAGAACAAAAAAAATTGCAAAGAGCAAAGCAATTTTTTTTTTAGGATTATTTTTTGGGGCATTTTCAGCCTTTATTTTTGACAGGACAGATGAAGACTTGAAAGGGGAGAGAGAGGGGAAATGACATTCAGCAAAGGGTCGCAGGTCGGAGTCGAACCCGCGGCCGCTGCGTCGAGGAGTAAACCTCTACACATGGGCGCTTGCTCTACCAACTGAGCTATCTGGGCGCCCGCAGAGTAGTAATTTCTGATCAATTTTGAGCTACTATGATAGAACATGTTTTCGTTCATCTAAAGACAATGACGGAAAAATATGAAATTTGTTTTGAGATTAAAAATGTACTTTTCCCTGATAACTATGTTTTCAACAATGTGTTTTCTATTTTTTTGGTGTATTGTTTACTGACTGCTTGATAGTGTATATCATTTTGATCACTTTGTTTATGATTTGAGAGCAGTGTTTGATTTTAAACACAGGTAAAACTGTTTTGAGGCGAAAGTTTGATTTTGCGAGAGGAGTCCGAGGTTTTGTAAATAGTTCTTGAAGATGAGGATTTGTGTTTAATGTTTTCAGAAAATTTCAGCAATTTTCAAAAATTGTGTTTTAGCAATTGAGAAAAACTGTAAGACCAGAGTTACTGCCTGTGCACACTAAACAACTGATGAAGGTGTTTGGATGAACACTGAAACGTCTTGTATTTTATATTTTTAATCCAGTGTTTTTTAAATTAAAGCTTTGTTGAAACTACAATTACCTGGATGCATAAATTAATCTCCATAGACATGTTATATATTACTGTATATGTTTATAATTGTTAGGTTTTATGTACGTATATATACAGTATATACTGTATAAATATGTGATTACGCCCTTGGTTTAATTGCCTGACCATTGCCCATTACTGTAATTTCCCATTTTGGCATCAATAAAAGTCTATCTATCATCTATCATTTTCACTGTAACTAGGTCAATGTGTTCCCAGCAATAAGTTTAAATAAGTACAAAATTGTGAAAAATTGGAAAGAACCTTTGAGGTTAATGCTCAGAAGTATTTAATCTATCAGATCCAGTCAGTCTGGTTCATTCTCTCTGTGGCTCGGCTGCTTATTGAAAGGAAAGAAAAGGTCAGAACATATGTGATAGAACATAAAGTGTGAAAGCTGCTCCAGTCAGGTTGGCATAGTTACTCATGTGACACAGGGTGACCTGCACTTGCAGCTTGTCACAATTGTGTTATGCTCTTTTATCCCAGATTAGACCCTTAGTGTCATGAGGTTATGACCAGGTAATCTGCTTGCACTCTGTAATCACACAAAATGCAGGGTATTAGGGTAGGTGGGCCATCTTTACAATTTAGCTCTGCTCTGGTCAATGTCACTTTGTGTTCCAAACTGAGAGTGAAAGCTTGACATGGGGGGGATTAAGGTTATCTAGGCCCGTAACCTCGTTGTCATTTATATACTGTATAGCCTTCATTGAATTAGGAAATCACATTGAGATCAAGAGCTCAGTTACAAGTGAGACCTGAGTACAAAAAGAAAAATCTAACAAAAATACAATCAAATGAAAATGAGAACTTTAATTTAATTTAAATATCAAGACAGCAGTATGCAGGCGTAGTTGGAAAAATAATGTATGAAATTATTTCATACAAATAAAAAATTTAAAACACATTAAAGCTTTAATGGTCAACTTTTTGATAATAATGAATGTCTGTTACATTCAAGCCATTGCCAAATGAGTTGCTACAAAGCTAATTAAGACTATCAGCTCCACACAACTCTCTCTGGATTTCTCAGTATGACTATGTTCAGAAGATTGTGGCGTCCGGTGACTTTCCCACGCAGAAACTTGAGTGAAGACAATGACCTCTTCTGAAGAGTCCATGTTTTTTTAATCCTCTGTGTCCTCCTTGGCTACTAGTAACTGAGTACAGAAGGGGTGAGGGCTGGGCGCGTATCACGTATCATGTGGACATGCCGACAGTTTTGTTGTCATTACTTAGGCCGGATACACACTGGATGCGTCGCGCGAGCGTGTCAGCTGCGTGGCGTGTCCGTTTTTATTTCGGCTCCCATGTTAATAGGTTAGAACTTTCACACTGCCTGCTTGACACACACGTCTCAGGCACGACTCGAGCCATGCCGAAAACGCGTGCATGCTAGAAATAGAACCGACGCCTACTTTTCACGCGACACGCAAGCGTGTTGGAAGCGTTTTCAGGCTAAATAGAATAGGAAAAGATGTGTATATGTCATTTTAACATGAATACATATTAATAAATGACATTTTGATGTTTGAAAGTCTCTAGGTTTTGACATAAATGCAGATATAAATGTAATAAACAAAAAATCGATTTTCAAATATTGCACCTGTCAATACAAAACGAAATATTCAGCCTATTTTGCCGTCAATACTGCCGACGTTGTCTTTGCTAAATCAGTATATATTTATGTTTAACATGAAGTATACTACTGCTTGAGTGCAGTAATCAATGGGAAACATACATGTGTACAGACAAGGCTAGCAGCAACAGTGCCGCGTCAGACATGTTTCTGGTGTGTAAAGACAGAAAAATCCACGCAGCTGACACGCAACAAAAACGCCATGCTCACGCCACGCAGCCAGTGTGTAGCCGGCCTTAGAATTCCTCATGGTGGAGACAGAAACGACGCACTATAGCTTTAAGAAAACCAATTTCTAAAGAGTGCATTTTAAAATGACATTGATGCAAATACAAAGGTGTATGACCGTACTATGTAAACAGTCACAGTTAAAACGAATGAGATCTCTAATCAAAATTTTGAATCTACCCATTGGTATCAATGCATCCAATTTTAGATTACTCTGTAAATTACTCCAGAGAAATGGGGCAAAATATCTTAAGGCTGTCTTTCCAAGATTACTTTTAACTGGAGGGACAGAAAGTGTAAGCCAATCCTGAGAACAAGTGTTTTGAGGATGTGTCATTGGCTCAAGAGTGAAGACAGGACAATTTATGATTCTGAATTGTCTTTTAATACTTAGATGACTAAACTGGTGCAGGGTCCAACATGACATTTTTCCCCACTGGCCCCAGTAGATCAGGGTTTTACTGGCCCCTTGTATATTTTTACTGGCTAACCAGTATTTTCGCCCCTTCCCAAAAGTTCTCCAACGGAAATTTCCCAGATGGATATGCCGAGCAAATGCAAAGTCAGGTTACCTATTTACGGCCGATGTCCTTCACCTTTGTGTTGTAAATTTAAACTCCGGTGGATTTCTGAGGACTATGGTTAACTGCTCCTCAGATCTCTGCAGGGTAAATCCAGACAGCTAGCTAGACTATCTGTCCAATCTGAGTTTTCTGTTGCATGACTAAATCAACTTTTGAACGTACACATGTTCCACCAAAACAAGTTCCTTCCCGACGCTATTTTGCAGAGGCACCGTGGCTCTATGCAGAGCTAAACTCTGTGACAATTAGCGTATGACGATTGAATGCTGTGACAATGACTAGGAATGCTGCGTGGACTAGCCAGAAGGTCTGGCGATGCGAGACAATGTTGCACCTAACGTTAGCATCACATGACAAAGAACTGACTCGTGACTTTGATTGGCACAAACAATATCACTGGCCCCGAACGGGCCATCAGGCCATCGCTTATGTCGAACCCTGACGGTGCAGTCCTTATTTGCCCAACTGAGACAGCTAACCAACATCATGTCATTTCCTTTCTCTGCAGACTTAGAAAAGCTCATCCATGCTTTTATCTCCTCTGGACTGGATTAATGCAGAGCACTTTATTCTGGTATCAGCAGGTGAAACATCACAAGACAGCAGTGATACAATACTGCTGCCAGACTAAGAGAAGTGACCACATCACCCCAATCCTTGCTGCCCTTCAGAATCCGAATCAGAAAAGGGTTTCTTGCCACAATAAGTTACACTTATGTGGAATTTGCCTTGGTGAGTGGTGCATACATAAATGATTAAAAAAAAACATTAAACATAAATATGAAATAAACAAATACAGAAACAAATATATACGTACCTTTGGTTACCTGTGAGTTTTAGAATTTATTGTAAAATTGTACTGCTTGTTTCTAAAGCCTTGCATGGTTTGGCTCTGTATACTTTTAGCGTGTATAGCCCAGTTCAGACCAAAGATTCGCTACGAGACAAAACCGTTTTAGAGACTCAGCTGGTCGAGTCTCCAGAGGCTAGTTTTACAACATAAGAGACGTCTCCTGTTTCAGCAGCCAATAGAGAAGTCATTTTGTAAAGTCAGCTACAATAAAACATTAAATTACCCATAATCCATTTTATTTATGTTAGAAACTGTTAACGGAGGCTTAACGTGCACCCAAGAGCACGTACGGTGGAGCGAGCTAGAGAGTGACTGAAGAGTTCATCACTAGACTAACTTTAGCAAGCATCTCACTATAACGAAAAGTTGAGACCAACAACTTTTGGAGAAACAAAACCCCACGTCACGCTGCGGAGGCCAATCATGTAACCGGAGATCAGACTTGTCGGTGTGTTTTGAGCTATGGTTTGGTGAGGCGGTGTGAAAGTCCTGTACAGGAAACAGGAAACATCACTGCCTCTATAGCTGCCACAGGAATGTTTTAAAACACTATGAGGGTAAAAAACGAAACACAAGGGCTGCGTCCACACTAAAGATGCTATTTAGTAGGCTAAAACAGTATGTGAGATGTATTAGTATGTCCGAAACCTTAGTATGAAATTTATAGTACGTAAATTGCAAACGATTTCCGGTAAACTATATCAGTATGCAATACTGGACACTACGCCGGCATAAATATCCCACAATGCAATGCGGTAGTAACGAAAACGTTCATAACACATAGATAGAAACCAAGGACCTCTGTAACGTCAATAACGCTCTAATTTACATTTCTACATATTTAAATGACTGTTGGTCTAGTTATTCACCTCTTTCAGTAATTTAAGCATTATCTGGCGATGCTGCTGGAGCACAACAGGACGTCACACAAATGGGTCGATTCATTGACACTTCCCCCCGCCGCACAATCCTGCGGAAAGTCTGAATGCCCCGTCACTGTGCTTATAGGAGACACATCAACAATCAGCATGAACAAGACAAACAGTAGATTTCTCACACACACAAACTATTCTCATGAACTGGAAATCAAGGACACAGAACATATTACACACTTGGAAAACGTACTTGTAGATTACATCTCTATGGAAAATGTATGCACCTCCATCAAAAACACAAAAACAGAACTCCATCTGCTCATCTTTCATTCATTTCCCACAATCCTGATTCCATTAGTCTTGTTATTAGTTTTCTTGCCGGACCACCAATCATCATTTGAACACACATTTGCATCT
Source organism: Sander lucioperca (assembly GCF_008315115.2). Taxonomy (NCBI): domain Eukaryota; kingdom Metazoa; phylum Chordata; class Actinopteri; order Perciformes; family Percidae; genus Sander; species Sander lucioperca. The sequence goes on from NC_050177.1 coordinate 15,811,817, forward strand.
GTGTAAATATCTACGCCTACGTGAAGAGTCACATTTTGCAAAAAACAGACAAAAGCCATTCAAAAAAACAGTTTGATTGCTATTCTCTGGAGTGCACACGAAATACCTGATTGAGGTAAATTAAAACAAAGATATCTGTCTCAAAGAGAAGAAAAAAAACTTCACTGCCGGGTTCAGGAAATCTTCCTGCTGAAGACTACTGAGTACTGAGCCAATATACATTTAGAAGCTACATTTTATGTATCTGTCTATCACTGAACTTCATCAGGGAAACCAAAAACAAAGAGTGACATTATTTTTTAGGACTTCTTATATTGAGTATTGAGTCTTAGTTTATTGTACAATGTATTTTCAAAGTTAAAGCATCAGAAGCAGCAATAAAAACAGTTCTGGTACTTGTAATATTTATATGAATAGTATACCATGTGGCAACTTGAATACTAGATACCAGATGTTGAATAAACAATGTTTTAAACAAAGTTTTTGGGAGCCAGATTCTGAACTCACTGTCTACATTCATGTACTGTAATCACCCACACATCATTTTTTATTTATTCCGTCCATGTATTTCTAGATGACAAATTATCCTCCCACTTCATTATATGAATTTGACAATTGCAAACTTCAAATTACTTAAAACTCACATTTTCAAATAAAAACAACCTATTAACTGGAAAAATACGCCGCTGTCCCTGAGGTTAGGGGAAAATGATGACGCCCTCTTGCATTTTGAGCCAAGTCCCACACCACATTTACTTGCAGACGGTTCCCAGAATAATGCAACCTTCTGAATCATTTAGGTAGGCAGTTAAGCTGGCCATAGACACAGACCCAAGTACATGTGGGAAGTATGTTTGATGAGGCTTTTAGTAAAGTATATCTGAGTGCAGTATATTCATATTTGGGGTGTTGTTTATTTCACACTTGATGCTTTTCTGGCTTGGCTCCTCCTGGAACAGTAACATCGCTCTCCTCTTGTGGAAAGCCACTGTGCACTCTCTTCATTAAAAATGTGTCAGTATGCAATAGATGAGAGTGCACTGCTTTTAAAGTGAATGGCAAGAGCTGATTTGTTTGGCTGTGAACCTATTGCTCTTAATCCAACTCATATGGACATGGGTGAGGGTGCTAAAACTCATTTAAAAAAATTGCTAAATTCCTAAAATGTGTGAAGGAAATAAAGTATTTGTTTGCACTCAGCCAGGGGCCAACAACAGGTCTCATCAAGGCATACTTACAGAGACTGTTTTGCATTTGTGTGCTCTCAGGCTTAATGTAACTGGTATTCCAGCGCGTCCTCATCCAGGAAATGTATGGGTCGCTTGTGCAAGCCGCTCATAAGGACCCACAATTATGTTTCATGTTGTTTCATGTTGTTTCTTGCGACCTCACATGGCCATAGTAATTATCTAACGAGAGCAAATGAGGAAGTGAGGTGAGGTACATGATTATGTTCAGATGATTAATCACCACCGTGCAGCAGTAAATAGAACGCTCATGTGTGCTGTTTTGGGAGGAAATCGACCGATAATGTTGTTTAGGTATGAGCATGTGATGGGTATTCAGCATTTGCATACAATGAAACCTTTTCTTATATCTTTAGGGGTTCTTTTGTGATTTCATAGGGCAGAATTGAGGGCTTGTCTCTTTCAGTCTTATTTCAGATTAGTAGGTTTAAGGTATTATTGTGCCCAATCATAACAATATGCTACTGATCCAGCCCACTTTCCAATGGCACCAGAATGTTCAGCTCTGGGGCATCGACACCACTGGTCACAGAATGTACCCAAACTCTGTTGGTCACACACAGTGAGCTTGCACCATCAAGTGTGTCTGTTCAGTACCGTTTTAATGCAGAGGCTAAGCCACGGAGGCCGATGAGGTGAAAGGGCTCAGGGCCCGGAGCACCCCAGGGCTGTGTTCTGAGTCCCCTGCTGTACTCCCACATCTGTGTGGCAACTTTCGACTCCAACACCATCATCAAGTTTGCTGAGGACACAGCTGTGGTGGGCCTGATCACAGACACAGTTGTTACAGATCACCGCACACTTCGAAAAAACAACAACAACTTAGATATTTTCTCACTGTGCTTTAGAACGTAAATGTGTGGGGAAAAAAAGTATTTCTCTAATTCACAGCACCGCTGCTCTCTCTCTCTATCTCTCATTTCTCTCTCTATCAACTTCACTTTTTAATTCAAAGAGCTTTATTGGCACGTGAAGACATTGCTTGTATTGCCATAGTGGCAGTTCAGTGTGGACGCTGGCTCGAGCGATTTCTCTCTTTCACTCTGTTTTTTTAAATGATTCAGAAAGCCGACAGCAAAGCCTAACTCGACTTTTAATGTTAGCAAACAAAGAGAAATGTTCTCCAATCGTCCTAAAATGGCCTTAAATCAATATGAGAATAGCTTACTAATTACTTGTTTGCTGCTGCACCTGCTATGAAGGAAATGCAGAGGAGAATGAAACTATGAGAGCATCTGTCTACAGAAAATCATCCGTTGAAAGAAAATAACGTTTTATATCTTCCATTCACTGCTCTCTCTTCGCTGACCCGAGCTTGTCGTGCAACTTTCAAATTACAGGCTGCAGAGGGCCTACTGTAGCCTACAACAAGGACTACAACCCTACAACACTTCTGGTGGTGTACAGCTGGACTGGTGTATATGACGTTAGCTGTTAGACCTTCCTCGACAGTGCTGCGGAGGAAGATCTGGCTAGTCCACATAACATTCCAGGATGGGAGAAAAATGTGCTCTGGTTTATTGGAATTTCTTTAAACCAATCACAATCGTCTTGGGCGGTGCTAAGCGCTGGATGGAGCCACGGTGCCTCTGCAAAATAGCCTCGGGTAGGAACTTGTTTTAATGGAAGATGTGTATATTTAAATGTTGTTTTAGTCGTGCAACAGAAAACTCAGATTGGACAGATAGTCTAGCTAGCTGACTGGATTTACCCTGCAGAGATCTGAGGAGCAGTTAACCATAGTCGTAATAAATCCACCAGAGTTTAGAAAACGCCAACACAAAGAAAGAGGAAGGTAACGGACATCCGGCCGAAATAAGGGGCATCCGAAATAAGGGGCATCCGAAGGGTTGAACACAGTCAGATAACCCTGACCTGAAATCCAGACAGAATTGTCCAACCCTGTCTAATAGAGATTACGTTTCATATACAACTCATCACCAGTGGATGTTTTTGGAGAGCAAATTAAATGTGTTGCTGTTACAAATTAGCAGTAAAAAAAATAAAAACTATTAATTTTCTGGTCAGTGTTGGGCAGTATTCTGTAGATTGTGGTAAAGAAAAAAATTGAAAGGAAAATGGAAATCAGTGCGTGCAAACTATTAAGCCTAAGTTAAGTTGTCAAATGCAACCCTGTCTAAAAGAAATTATGTTTACATGCAACTAATTTGCCACAGCAAATATGTTTTGAAGGAAATTACATAATGGGTAAATGTTGTAATCTTGTAATTGTTATATTTATGCATATGACGATAAATAAATAACTTGAAACTTGAAGTGCTTTTGTTGCCTAAGCCTGACCTAACCCCTAGTGTCACAGTCCTGCACATTGTAAGGCATTGATCAATCATCAGTTATGCATAATCGCTGATGGGATTTTCTTTAAGTTTTTTTATTCACAGCCCTGTCAGATGAACTCACATACCACTTCATCAATTCCCAATGTGTTCCAAATGTATAACTGTTCATTATATAAAAGTGGATGTTACTCTTTTATTAAATTGAACTTTAAACATTTAGGTTGGTTTGGTCAGAAATTAAAACTACTACGACTGTAAGTAGAAGTAACTAAAGTTAAGTACAGTTCATCGACAGTTCATCCATTACTTTTAGCTACAGTATGTCAGCGAGGGAGTGGGGCGCATATGGTGTGCATGGTGGTGCATCAAGAATGAAAAGCCAGTTCTAGTTGCTCAAGTTAAATTTGAACACGACTGTGGCGTGAGACAAAGGCTAAAGAAGCACCGACATGGTGACGAGAGTAAAGAATAATGTGTGTTCATCTTTCAGCCACGTTCTATCAGCATGCTCCCTGGGATAAATATGGAGCATGGCGAGGCATGGTAATTAATCAAACCTCTGACCCCTTCTTCCCCTGGGCCTCTTAAACTCGAATCAAAAGATTGAAATAATAGATACACAGTAAAGCATTACCTTTAGTGTTGAAGCAAAGGGTTTTATTTAAAATTCAAATGTTGAACCTGTCCTATTAAATACAGATAAGAAAATACAATTACGCTTAATAGAAATGCACATTTTCATTTTAATTACTGACAAGTGATAAAATATTCACATCAAATGATGGAGCCATTTGCTTGCAGATGAAACAATTCCCATTAGTGGCACTAAGCTGATAAGTATTGCCAGCAAGGTGGATATTTTTTAAACTCTTCTGCCATTTGCTGATGGATAGAGGAGGTATTATGGTTATCAGGTAATCTCTTCCTGATGGAAACTCTGTTTTGCATGAGTGATGTTTGAGCGGGTTAACTACCAACGAGTTTGTTTGATTAAAGGGCTCAGTTTGAACTGAGTCAAGAGAATCGCTTTTGTGAATTAATAGCCAACAGTCACCCTCAGAGAACGTCTGGGACAGTTTGATGTTGTAACTCTTTCAAAATGACCGCTTGGATGTGGAAATGTGACCTGATAAGACTTATAAGAAAGAGAGGAGAGCTGTAGGAAAAGCTCTTTATTTTTCTTCTCCAATGTCATTCCATTCTTTTGCAAGTCACATATCAACAAAGAAGTCTTTACATAACACTCTTTAATCCAGAAAGTCATCTCTTTTAATTATAGGCTATATGATGATGATGATGATGAAGTGAGTATTAAAAAATAAATGTTTGTGTATTTGAATAGTTAATTGTCATTCTATTAGTTAGGGGAATCTGTCCGTGAAGAGCTCTCATTTCATCAGCCAGTGACTGGATTGAATGGATATCTACTTATGAAACCAACCTCTTTCTGTATAATGCAGATTTATGCTGACAGAAGTAAAGCTTAATTAAATAGCAATTGATTCAAATGAAATGCTTTAGATTTAGTGTTCATCTGCCCAACACTTAGGTTCAGAATGAAGATATCTACTGGTTAGACACTGGTTTGTGGACCGTCATTTTGAAGCCATCTTGATTTTTTGCAACTGGATGAGATTTTTTTGACAAGATGATGGAGCTGGGGAGGATGACACGGCCAAACCAGGGTTCTATATGGTTGTAATGGTCATGCGCTAAGCTAACACTAAAGAGGGAAATTTGCCGATTTTCAACTCTTTTGAAGCAAGTCATCCAGGAGTTTTACTGGCGGTTATACACGGACCTCAGGGTATTGGCGCCATTCATCTGCATTTACGGCAGTACAGAAAATCGGCAGACTTCCTCTCAAATTACCAGCTAACATTAGCGTTAGCTAGCTAGCTTGGTTGCCAGAACACTAAACAAGACATTTTAGGCGACCAAAATGTTCTAGGCCAATATTTATGAGTTTAGGAGTTTAGGAAGTAATTCTTATAGCATAACAAATGCATTAACTATTCCCTCTAAAACCCGCTTTGACTTAATGCACACATATTTTTGCCCAACATTGCCGATAGTGCACCACTGCAAACTGAATGTGGACCGGCCGTTCAGAAAATCTCCAGAATCTCCCGATAGCCATTTTGCCCCTGGCTACATTAAAAGAAAAAAGTGAATCTGTTATTTCAAACACTGAGTGTAGTCCTTCAGCTATAGCTGAGCTTGCTAGCTAGCTTGTCTCGATGTTAAACATACTGTCAAATTCTATTCACTGATTGTCAACCGTACACAATGTTATTGACTTTGAACCTTGCTAGCATAACGTTAGCTTTCTGGCTCGTAGCTGTCTGAGCTGAAGGGTTCTGTGAGCTGAGCAGACTAGAAATATCTCCCATTGCTAAGCATGGCAAGGCGTATCTAAGGCCCGTCCTATTTACTGGAGCAGTAAACAACGTTTGCATTGCTTAAGAACCTTATGGGATGGGAATAATTGTTCCAGATATTAGTCAAACCCTCATGTGTTACCAAGGAAACAGAGTTGTTTGAAAAAACTTTATATTTTGATTGGAAAACGCATTAAAATATTACCCATATCAGGTAATTAATGGGCTTTGTAGTTGTCCATTAATTCCTGATAATGGACCCCTCGTTGGGCATTAACCCTTACCTATGTCAGCCCAAAAGATGAGTTAAATATTTTATGCAAATGTTAATATTGGGTGAGATGGGTTAACCCATAACATGGTTTTTCACACAGTGCCATGTTAATTCTCTCTTTGACGGCCACTTTGAATCCTCCAGGGGCCAGTGAAATCTGTCTGTTTACAGCTGCAACAAAACCCTGGCTGAATAATAATGAGACCTGGACAGATACATTCAGAATTAATCATAATTAGCCCAAATGAAATCTTTCAAAATGTTGCATTGTATCTCTCTCATTTCCTCCGTGCAACTAATCTCTCTCTCTCTCTCTCTCTCTCTCTCTCTCTCTCTCTCTTCATTCTCCATCTGTTTTTGAGAAGGCAAAGCCATGAAGGAAAATAAAATCATTTGGCTGTCCTTAATGTGTTTTGATTTTCCCATTAGCAACCCAGTCATTCTTCCTCACATGGGCATGAGCATAATTAGTGTCTTTCATCTGCATAAATTTGGCCTCTGAACCACAAGAATATCGATCAGGCTTGCAAGCACAGCCTCACCTGCAAATGATGAAGTCTGTAGTGGCAGTCTGAGGGAGTTTCTTTTCTTTTGTTAATCAGAAAGATGTAAAAAGTGTGAGCTCTGGCTTTCTGATCCTTTAATTGATCCTGTGTCTTCTCCAAGTGATACATCCACACCTGACTTGTCATTTCACAGTGGCACCACAGTTAGCATTAACAAATTCGGTTTTCATCATCTTTTCAGTATTAGCCAGCATGGGATAATTGGTATCACCAAAAATATCTCTCTGCTATCGCCTTAAAACACTGAAGACATTTTAGATGCAAGGCTAAATTAATCCTGTTACACAGCCAATACATTTGTATGGGAATATTTAAAGGTTTAAATATCTATGAAACATCTGATATAATGTATTTCAGAAACGGCACCCCATTCTCTTCTCTGCTTCTCTTCGTAGTCAGCCGATTGATCTACCAACCCTTATGGAGCTGGCTCCGGTTTGCCTTGGATCAGCTCTTAGTCATGCTGTTATAGGTCTAGATTGCAGAGGGGACTTCCTTTGACACACTGAGCTCTTCTCTCCTCTCTCTTTCCATCTGTGTGCACTCATGCTCCAGAAATGCTTGTTACTAACTTAGCTCTGGGGAGCTTATTCCCCAGAGTCCTTATGTTTTCTCGCCTCACAGTTTTCCTTGGAATGGGTTGGCACCTAAATCATGGTTGCAGCTGCCGCCGTGGTCCTGCTTGACGCCCTGCTGTGCCCTGCTACGCCCCACAATGCCCCGCTACGCCCGGCTATGCCCTACTATGCCCCGCATCAACTGTTAACAACTATTATTTCTAGTTATACTGTAGTTCCACTATTTTTATTGTTACTATAATTGCCACTCTTCATCACTCCAACTGCTAATATTATGAATCTTATTTCTCTATATCTGTGTATCTGTATGTGCCTGTGTCCCAACTGGCAGCGACAGATGCCGCACACAAAGAGCCTGGTTCTGTCTGAGGTTTCTCACCACTGTTGCACCAAATGATTGCACTAAATGACTGCTCTTGGGGGGAATTGTTGGGTCTTTGTAAATTATATAGTGTGGTCTAGACCTACTTTATCTGCAAAGTGTCTTGAGATAACTCTTGTTATGATTTGATACTATAAATAAAATTGAATTGAATTGAAATGTAATTGAATTGAATAGAGAAGCTGAAAGTACATGCACAAATACACTGACTAACATAAGCTTACCAACACCATACTGTATGTATTTCAGAATCAGAACACCAAGTCCTGTATATTACTATTGCTCATCTCAAATATTTAATAAAGTGTCATACTACGTCCTTGTACATTCAGCTGTTCTGTTTGTGAAGCTGTTTTATATCTGGAGTGGTGCTGGGTTTTTTTTTAGTTTCCTGTTTTATTTTGGAGGGTCACTTCCCATGTGTCATGTCTAGTTTGATGTCTTGTTTGACTTTCTGCCTTGTGTCCGATACATACTGTATCAATAACAAGCTTAATAATAATAATAATAATAATAATAATAATAATAATAATAATAATAATAATAATAACAATAATAATAATAATAATAAATTGAATTTGTATAGCGCTTTTCAAGGACTCAAAGTCACTTTACAGGGCAAAACAAGATTCAGGCACAGATGAAAATGGAGGGGGGGGGGGGCTACGGATAGGCAGAGGTGAAGAGATGGGTCTTGAGGTGTGGATCTCTTGGGGGAGGGAGTTCCACAGCCTGGCAGCTGCCCTGGAGAAGGCTCTGTCCCCAAAACTGTGGAGGTTGGACTTGTGGATGGAGAGGAGACCGGCTGAGGTGGATCTGAGGGACCGTGAGGGTTGGTAGGGGGAGAGGGGGTCAGTGAGGTATGAGGGGGCCAGATGGTGGAGGGTTTTGTAGGTGAGGACCAGGATTTTGTAGGTGATCCGGTGGGAGATGCTTAAGGAAGTGTCTTTCAAGATATTACATATAATTTACCTAGGGAAACTTGTGTTACAAAGCTGCAAACTAGATATTGATTATATGTGTGATTTCTGTGGACTAGAATAGAAGAGAAGAGTATTTCCCATTTTCCCCACTGTATATATAGAATGTTCTGGATGGAGGTAGACACATTTTTAAAAAAAATGTTTGACGTGATGCTATATTTTTGTCAAGATAAGATTGAAAATAGCATGATGAATATTATACAACTAATTATTATTTTGGGAAAATTCTATATCCATGAGAAAAAAAAAAATCAGGAAACAAAGCCAACGTTCCTGCACTGTATTAATGAATTTCCGCAATATAGCACCATTTTAGTTCATGTTACAAACAAAAAGCCATTAAGACCTTTAAGTTATTAAATGAATATAATAGCAAACTGATATAAAACGTGCTCTGGCATTATGAAATGTAAATGTTTTTTTTTTTTGATTGTCTTTTCTTTTGTTCCTGTTTTGTAATGTCTATTCTATGTATCGGTGTGTACCTTTGTATATGATTTTTTTGAACAATAAAGAATAAAAAAAAAAATGTCACCCTCTCGTTCCAACCCTCGTTGTCTTGTGTATTTAGTCTGCGTGCTCCCTTTGTCTGGTGTCAAGTAGTTCTGCCTGTGCCTAGCGCTCTGTTTCCTAGTGTTCCTGTTTCTTTGGATTAATACCTGCTTACTTGGACAGTAAGTTTATTTTTTACTCATTCAATCTTTGAAACTCTCCCCACTACTTCCTTGCCTCTTTTTCTTCGTTTGGGGTTCTAAAACGCTACTCCCGAAAACATGACATAGAGCAAGGGTTAAGCTTGATTTATGGTAGCCGGTGTTCCCGGCGTGAGGTGCCCGCACCATAAAATTACGTCATCACGGCTGTCGTTTCCGCGTTATTATGGAACCCACGCAACTTTGAGGCAATGCCCACCTTTCAATGGCATTCACACACTACAATTGACCAGGCGTCCATGCTTACAAAATGTAACGTAACCCGATTTGTTCAGGTCCTATCTTCTGACCAATCGGCTATCCTAACCGTAATCACTCGAGATCAATGCCTAAGTTGGATCCATAATCGCTGTCGTGGCGCATGGTCGTGCACCTCTGAATTTTTGTAACTACGTGCCCACTGCGAGCACCGCGCTTTCAATTCAACACTGTCGGCTGGGGAGAGACACAGGGAGTCAAACTTAAATATGTGGTCAGAGAGAGACACCACGCTGGGAAAAGAAGAAACATTTTGCTGGAGAGTGTGGAAAAGCACGAGAGAACGGCTTTATGGTTGTTTCAATTTTGAGATAAACACCGGCCACGTTAATGACGAGAGGAGAGAAATGTAATGTTTGGCAGTATGTCAGTGTTTAACACAGATGTATTTACTACTGTTGCCAGGCAGCCTGCTTTCCTTTACTTCTGGTCTTTTCTTCTCTACTTTTTGCTTTCTCAGATTATTTTGTCTGTACGCCCTTTGGTGTTTCGGAGAATACTGCAACAAACAATGCGTTGAGCATAAACGTCTCCGTGCATGCTCGTAGCACGTTTGCCATCTATATACCCGACGCTTTAGGGGGAAAAAACCTAAACAATGAAGCCAATGCAGAAGTGCCAAAAATGCAATTCATAGAGTGGCCACTTGAGGAAGTCAATCCCCATAGACCCCCGTATTAAAATGTCCAAATTTACAGCAGAATTAAACATGTTTACAGCCTGCTACAAAAAAAGGGTTTTGGTCTCTAAAGGGCAACACAATTTTGCCTCCCCTCCAATCATGCGGCAACAATATTTTTGGATTAGCCGACGTCAGGCACTGCTAAGATGGTGACAGCCGGAACCACCGTGAGCCGCCTACTTTGAGCTTCATTTTGGCTCTTCAGAAACCTATGGGTGACATTACAGTAGTCTATATTGACGACATTTCATTTGGGGGATTGGTGCTGCTGGATGTCTCTCATTTTTGACCGGATGTCCCTCACCTTCCGTTTTCTTTGTTTTGGCGTTCTAAACTCCGGCCGATTCGGGAAACATCCTCCGAGCTAGAACTGACAATCAAATTATATTTTATGTTTTTTTTTTTTTATTAAAATTCTCATCACATTTTCGACAGCCACAACAAACAACAAACTCGTAATGCTTTGGCTCGTAACACCGTGACAGTGATACCTGGTTTATCTCACGAGACGTCAAAAGTAGGCTAAGTTACCGTAAGCAACACTTGAAATGCAACAATGCATCTGTAACGTACTCTCTTATTTTAAATGAATGATTTTCTGTCTGAGCAAAACTTTCATCGCGACAATATGACCTCCCTGTAAAGCTAACTCCTAGACCTTTACGACAGCAGGTGTGGTAAAAACACTACCGCTTTTGTCAAAAGCGGCCGCTACAATCAACACAAACTGAAAGTTACATATAGCCACTTTAACATATAAATTAATTTATTGTTTTATGATGCATTCCATTAGTTACTATTTGCTGTTTTTTCTTGTTTGTTTCTGCCACTTGTCTTCTGTGGAGGGATTGAAAAGTACAACCACAAAGTAAGCTACTACATCTATCAACCGACAACAAATGTGTCAGCTGAGGAACAGCATGCTTTTCGCCAGTGGACATCAGGAGGAATTATTTCCATAATCAACATGATATGAGTACTATGTCTCAACCCTGAGACAGACTTGGTCTACATCTTGTGAACTCCACTGCTCCAGTAGTTGTTGTAATGCTGTTTAACAGTGTAGCCTGGGAGGCATGACTACATGTTACCAAGAGTTTAGAGAGATCATAATATTAATTGCTTCGTTCAGAGTGAGTTGGAGTTGGAGTTGATCCTAACATCTGTCTGCCCCCGAGTATCTGGAATGAAGTCTACAAAAGGGAATTAGGGAACTTGTCAACTTTTAAATGCAAGTAGCAACAAGTGCAGAGAATGTGTGCCAACAAATGTATCACAGACTAGTGAAATGTTGTAGCCCGCTAAACATTAAAACAGTATGTTTTAAATTATCTGATATCATGTTGTGATATCATTTTTAATAGTATAACTACAGATAAATGCATGTTTTTAAATTTATTTAGTTACAATAATGCAGCTATGAAATCTGACTCAAACCATCACCATTTGATGGGGGCCGCCCTATCAAGAACATATAATATTTGCCGGGCTTTGTTAAAGCAGAAAGACGTGAAAAGTACCGTAAACAAAAGACACAGCGTCAGTTTGTCACATCCGTGCTTGTAAAGGCTGCCACCGAGGAATCCCTTAGTAGGACCATAAGTACTGGGCTGGAACCCTCACCTCCACCATCAATAAGTGCATTGTGTGGTTTGTCAAAATGTTTATTACCCCCTTTCCTGAATTTCTGGACCCACTTCAATTTGCTGACAGGCCAAATGGATCAACTGACAATGCCATCTCCCTGGCCCTCCACACTGCTCTCTCCCACCTGGACCAGAGGAACCATGAGAATGTTGTTCATAGACTATAGTTCAGCACTCAACACCATTGTGCCCTCCAAGCTGGTCACCAAGCTCGGTGTTGGGACTCAACGCCGTGTTTGGATTCCACCAGGTGAAGCTGTGTCACGTTCCGGCTGCACCATGGTTTTGTTCTGTCGTCCGCCATGCATCATACCACACCGGGAGACTCTGAGAAGCGGGGCATTTTGCCTGCCCGACTCCCAGATTTAGTTGTTTCAGTCATTTTTCTTAGATATTTCTGCTTCTACTATAAAAGTAAGTAGTCTACATGGTTAAATGGTTTATGGTTCCATTTAGTCCAGTTATGAAAGACACAGATCAAAGATTTGCTGCTGTGTTTCAGTTGTTAAAACTGAAGTGTAGTGATGTGATATACATTTGGGAGTTTCCGGAGGGTGTTTATTTTGAAAATTGACCAAATGCTCGAGCCCTTGCACTTTCTGCCTGGCCTGTTGATTGCCCCGCGGCTCGGCCATAAGTAGACCTGGGGCCTCATGTATAAACGTACATATATAAAAATTAACTTGCTGTAAGAATGTGCGGGCCATTGCACAGCTTCGGGTTCCTCTGCAGAGAGAGTCGACAGCTTCGGGTTCCCCTGTGGAGAGAGTCGGCAACTTCTCAAAATAAAGAACCGAATAACAATAGTTGGACTCAGAGGCGGATTGGCCATCGAGAATACCGGGAACAATCCCGAACGGCCGGTCCATTTCAGGCCAAACCGGCCGGTGGTCAATACGTTTTTTTTTTCTTTCATACGCGACTGGCCTGGCCACCGTTCAGCTGCACCGGAGCGCTGTGTCTGTGTGTGTTTCAGACCGGGCCAAACCAATACTTTCAATCTTGAGGGGGGATACGAGACATCCTGACATCCGATTGGCTCAAACTTAAGGCGCTGAAAAAAGAGTTTACTTTCAGTCAGGTTTGGATTTGTATGAATGCGACAGAGACGGACATTAAAAAATGGTGAAAAGAAGGAAAGAAGAGAAAGAAATGGGTGGGACCGAAAAAATAAGAATGAAAAAGAAAAAAATGTTGGCACAAGAGGCAGCTAAATGCGCCAAATTAACAGACCTTTTCCGTGAAAAGGGTGCTGTGGCAGGAGTTAACGTTACAGATGAGGAAGGAGGACCCAGCAGCATGGACAGGACAGGTGCACGATTAGTGATGTGTTTATTATACACTGAAATTATTTATATTTGCATTTAAATATAGGCATATATATTATATAAGGGATAATGTAGAGCGAGGCGGTTTGCTATAAAAACGATTGTATTAGAATTAAAATAACTGCAAAAAATCCTTCTGCTCGGGCACCAAAGGCACTCGCGTAAAAGGCCTCTCCATCTTAAAGTCCCGGGGTGAATTTCAGTCCCAGTACGGCCCTGGTTGGAATGCTGCTGAATCAGCATTCCCACTAATTATTGGGCATCTGGTAAGGATGCCCCCAGGCACGTCCAGCTGGAAGGAGGCCTCGGGGAAGACCCAGGTCTAGGCGGAGGGACTTTTTTTCCACCCTGGCCTGGGATCGCCTTGGGATTCCCCAGTCAGAGCTGGTTAATGTGGCTCGGAAAAGGGAAGTTTGGGATCCTCTGCTGGAGCTGCTGCCCCGTAACTCGACCCCGGATAAGCGGATGATGATGGATGGATGGATAGATACGCATATACTTTTACTACATTAATGTTTACATTTAGTTTATTTATTTTGCAATTACTGTAAACCTGTCCACCACATTAATTGCATATGACAATAAAGACCTTGAACTTGGAAATCGGAAGTTGTCTGCTGATGAATTACAGTTCCAACTGTTGGAATTACATCCACAATGGTTGTTTTTTTTAGTCAACACAGTACAACAGGTTGTTTAGCTAAACAATGATTTTTGTCAAGTTCCTAAAGTCTACAGTACCATTTAGGCCAATTTAAAGTGTGAAGGTAAGACATAATTGAAGTGACATCTCCCTCCTTGGAAAACTTCCAAAGTGCATTTGGAAAACATGAGCCAGAACCGTCTGCCATTATTGCTAGATTCTCTTATCGGTATGCACGCTCATGATCTATTTGGAAAACATGACAATAAAAATTTTATAAAAGAATGAGAAGTGAAGGGATGGAGGAATCAGATTAGAAAAGTGAACTGAGTTGTGACACAGGCACTTTCCTTCCTCACACCAGCAGCACAGAGACCATTGTCGGCTGAATAACAATCATATCTTGGGTTGAAACAGAATGCGCTATTGTGTGCTTCCAGGAGAAAGTAACCTTTTGAAAGGCTTTTCTTAAGAAGCAGCTTTACACCAAGCATGCTGACACGGTGTGAAAGGTGTCTCTTTCACACCATGTCGGCATGCTTGGTGTTGGGATGAGACTTGACAGGTAAAAGCTTTTTGGTCCAACGGGACGGGAGAATCTACAGGGATGTACCTCTCTGATGTAGGGAAGTGGCACTTGGAAAAAAAACCAGGCTGTGTATGGTATTGATTGCACATCATTCTCTCTACCTCCTGCTCAGCCTTTGTTACTTGGAACATCACAGGGGTCACAAGCGGGAAGAGATAAATGGAGGGAAATCATAGCATTAAGTCCTTATACCCTCCAACACCACAACACCATCTGACAAAAAATTTAGGGTTTTCAGAAGGCCGTGCCAAAAAAAATAACAGGTGAAGTAACAGGGATGGTATATTCTCACGCAGGATGTATTTCTTTCCAGCTTGTGGCTGCTGAGCAGTTACAGTTAGCTGCAGCTGGATTGCTATTATGCTTCACAGTAGAGGTTTCCATGTGAATGAACAGAAAGTTCCTACACTAAGCCCTGTTATTGATGAGGAGGGATCAATAGTGAGCTGTATGTGCTTGTCAGAATATATAAATACATATGAATTATGGATATATCCAGTATTTAATATTGGCAGGCTGGTATTATTCTGTGTATTTCATATTGTCAACAAATGACATGAGAAGACCAAAGCTGTCTCTCAATACGTTCCAACATTCCGAAGCCCATTTATTTCTACTGAAAACGTCAATCTTTAACATGCGTATAGGATGTGTGTTGGCGGCCTAGGGGTTAAAGAATTGATTTTTCATTTTTCAAGTCAGTCTTAAAACAATTTGTAGTAAATGAATGCACCTTGACTTACATATTTACATGCACTGTAGCTACCTGTAGTATGTACAGCATGACCTGTGTACTACTAGCTAATCACTTCCTATCAACATGCTGCTCATTGATGTGTTTTTAACAAGATGTTGCTCATTGGTGTGTTTTTGGAAAAAGATTTATCAGGCTGTGGTTTGGATCTTTATTATAATAATAATAATAATAAGCTTTATTTGTATAGCACCTTTCATACACAGAGTGCAGCTCAAAGTGCTTTACATTCGGAACATTTAACACAATAATAGAGAATAAAATAGTAATAAAAATAAAAAGAATACAACTCGAGGCTAGCGCATCATGTTGTTGGAGAAAAGTCAATCAATAAATTTGCCAAAAATAAACCCAACTCACAATATTCTTCAAACAAAGAAATGAACACATCTAGAAATAGATTAAAATATAAATGACAATAGTCATTATTATTATTGGGATTTATTGATTAAAAAAATACAGACTGTCACCAGCCTTAAAGGTGCACTATGGGTTCCTGCGTGGTCACTTCTGTTGACGTTCCAAGTAAATTTCAAACAAAACAGCAAGCTCCCGCCTCCCCCCTTGTTTCCGTAACTGTTATGACTAACTGACTAACTGTCACTAACCCCCACCCCCTCCCCCAACCATCTTGTCGGTGATTGGCTGGAACGTGGTTTGTTGTATTTAGGTGCACAGCCTGTGTCCCTAGTGTTTGTTTGACGTTTACGACCCCTGTGTTGTCTCCCGAGACCGGGCTTTTTCAAGGTGTGTTCAGGGACCAGGCAGCTAGCCGATCAAGGAGAGATGCCTACGATTTCAGACAAAAATGAAATTGCGCTGAAACCATTCAGTGCACCTTTAACCTTTAATCGATTAGTAGTTTTTTAAAGACAAAAAATACAGATTACTTTGTTGCTGCATTATGACATCACAATCACTATATTTGACTACAATATCCCTAAAAGCATGTTCTGGGTGTATTTATATCAATATGGGGGTAATAATCAGGTGTCCACTTGTATATAAATTATGTGAAAATGTACCCCAGCACTTACAGTAATGATATGCGACATCCCAAAATTGACACATCTGAGAGTAACTTTTTTCATGTAAAAGGTGAATATTTCAGTTGATATTCCAAATATATTTAAGACTGTGTGGAGCTAATTCTCTGCTTTGGCAGGACAGGCGCTCACACTGACACACACACACACACACACACACACACACACACACACACACACACACACACACACACACACTCACATTTCGTATGAAATGAGCAGATTAGTGAGAGAATGCCAGTCTTTTGAAATGATCTTGTTTGTTTATGCTCTCTATTTCTCTCTCTCTCTCTCTCTCTCTCTCTCTCTCTCTCTCTCTCTCTCTCTGTCTCAATTAATTTTGCCTTATTGGCATGAACAAAGAAAACATGTTGCCAAAGCAGTTTCCAGAAAATTCATGTCACATATTGAATACATACTGTAGCTGTCATATCTATTCTATACTGTACTGATCGCTATACTACACACTAAACTCTCTCTCTCCTCTCTCTCTCTCTCTCTCTCTCTCTCTCTCTCTCTCTCTCTCTCTCTCTCTCTCTCTCTCTCTCTCTGTCTTTTTAATTCAAGCGCACACAAAATCTCCTGGCAGGAGAACATGCTGTGTACTATTCTGTCTACAGCCACATGCACAGTCACTGTGAGGCTGAAACTGACACCACTCCCAATCAGTGTTCCATTTAACATGACCAACATTTCAATACCAAAACATGAGCCATTTGTTTTCTGCAGTGCGCGGTTATCATCATTCACCTGTGCCCCCGCCTGCCTGTGTGCGCATCCCGTACATGCGCCCGCGGCCGCGCGCGTCGCTCCTCCTTGTGAATCCTAAATAGCGCGCCGAGCCGCAGAGCTGGATGGCATCGCAGAGTGTCCGGTACCAGACTGGAGCAAAGACCACGATAGGAGCCGTTAGCGCGGATACAACTGCCCACCGGCCTGGGAGTGCACCATCCCTTTATCACTATTAAATCACTGTTTCATTCCTTTGGAGACATTTTTTTTACCAAGTTGGATTGCTTTGGTGAACTTCTACAATCTAGCCTACTTTTAGTTCTCAACACAGAATCTGTTTCAGGACAGATATTTTCTGGTGCGTCAAAGCTGCTCGCTTCTGAGTTTCCTGCGCCCTTTTTTTATGTGCAGGGAATTTGTCTCCAGTCGCTGTAAGTGTGTTATTTTTTGTATTTATTTTCCTCTCATTAACACACGTTCCCACATTCAGTCTTCTGTCTGCACGGAACGCTTTGAACTGTGCAGGATCCGTGTTTTAGTTGAGCTGTGCCCTGCCCTGTGTGTGTGTGTGTGTGTGTGTGTGTGTGTGTGTGTGTGTGTGTGTGTGTGTGTATGGGATGGCGAGCGGAGTAACCCTGTGTCAAGCTCAACACAGTTAGCCACAACGTGACCGGAAACTATGTGTAGCCTGTGTTTACAAAGTAAAAGCCCAGATGAAAGACAAACAACGATTCAATCTGAATGTGCAAGTGCTCGGAGGAATAATGAGGAATAATAAGGTGCATGACGGTGCCAAAAATCGTAAGATGAATCATAGATTCAAAGATTCAAAATCCTTTATTAATCCCACAACAGGGGAATTCACACTGTTGCAGCAGCAAAATGGATGGGGGGGGTACAAGACACTCTAAAGATAAACAATAAATAAATAAATAAATAATGTATGTAAATAATGTCAATAAATGTAATCACGTTATGCGTCCATGAGTAGCCTAGTAAGCCAAAATCAATGGAAGGACAGAAGTAACAACGGAAAGTAAAACATCTAAACGATAGATTAATGAAAAAGAAATCTTGGATTTAAAGAATATACTTGACACATAATTTAGATCGTCCGTCGCCAATCGTAGACCCCGAGTCCCTTTAAACCAGGGGTGTTAAACTCGTGTTAGTTCATGGGCCACATACCCCTAATTTGATCTCAAGTGGGCCAGACCAGCGTTCTGAGGCCACTGTAGGAAGAAAACAATAATGTTACGCACCCGGGAGAGAGGGTTAATATTCCAGAAGAAACTCTTAAGATTAAAGTCGTAAATTTACGGAAAAGAAACTTGGCTATTCCCAGAGATTAAAGTGGTACATTTGGAATTGAAATGAATGAATTCTGTGCCATTTTGCAAAGTCATCCAGTGGGCCTGATTGGACCCTTTGGCGGGCCGGTTCTGTCCCACGGGCCGTATGTTTGACACCCCTGCTTTAAACTATCCCTTACATAGAGTAGCCTATGTTTAATGTTTTTCTTTGCACCTTTTACTTTCACTCTCTTTTTGGACCTTTTTCACAGCAGACATGTTGACTTGTCATAGTAGGAAAAGCACAGCTGAAATTGATAACCTTAACGATGGCTCAGTTCCATCAAGTGTCCCAGTGAGCTATTTCAGTGAGTCAGCATGAACAATACCAGGACCTCTCCTAAGTGGAATGCAGCCATCATTAATGGTTTTGAATACACCTGTACTTTTTCTACTATGACATGTCAACATGTCTGCCGTGAAAAAGGTCTATAGAATACACGGCCAACACGCCAAAGCTTTTATTCTGACAGTCCACACAGGAAGTCTTGTGTATTATTCCGTGCAATTTGACGCCAGTCCCTTGCACTGACTAGATCGGAGTCTCACCACCTGGCGATGCGAGTTTCGGAGTTGTGAGGCGTCTCCAGGTGTTAGTCTGATCCCACGGCCGCTGCCTCCCGCCTCATTAATCCAAGCTTTGTGTTTCCTCTCTCTCTTTCCACACAGAGATTATTTCCCTGACACGAGCATGTGTGACTTTCCGTGCTGAGAGCTGTGTGAAGCAGCGCCGGATGGATGGACGGATGTACGAGTCCGATCTGGGGCGCACTGGAATAACACAGTGAACTGACCTGTGGGGGGGAATCGGCGTTCTGCTCGGCTCTTTTTTTTGTCTGGAGTTCATCCTTTTCTTTTTCTCAGTTTTTCTTCCGCCATCTCTGGAATTGTTACATGTAGTTGTGGGAACGTGCAGCCTTTTTTTTCTTCTCCAAAGGCTTTGATCACCTGCTATGTGTGTGGTGTGGAAACTACCTGGTGGAAGGTGTACAGCGGGATCCAGTGTGAGAGAACAGGACATCTGCAACTGACGGAGCTCCGTTCCTTCTTTATTATTCTCTTTCTAATCCGTGCGTAATGTACGTGGAATGAAGACAGAGGATGGATATAATTTGGGAAATATTGATCATTCTTCAAGCCAATTTCATTGTCTGCATATCAGGTGAGTTATGGGCGTCAGTGGTGTCTTTTAGGGCAGGTGCATCCGATACACGAGTCGGATGCACTCGGATGCTCCCTCCTGAAATTCTGGGAGATGACTGAGTGCGGGCTATGGTTTGAGGGAAGAAAAAAATCCTGTATTAGTCCTTGGTTATAGATCCTTTAGCAGTGTGTGTGTGTGTGTGTGTGTGTGTGTGTGTGTGTGTGTGTGTGATGGACTCAAGACGGTAGCCTTCAGGACTGGATGCGCAGGCTTCTGACGCACGCATGACATGGGTGGGCTTTTTTTTTTTTTAACGCAAACCACAATGAACATGATGGATTCCTTTTTTATCATTTATGTTTCGTGTTGGCTAGAGTGCCCTCTCCTATGTCCTGTCCGTCATTCTGAAGTCTTTGAGCGCTCCAGAAACAATTCAGTCAGAGTTATTATCATATAAAGCAGTTGTGCGCACCGGTAAGCGCCGCTCGGCCGCTCGGCCGGGCACTCTGAGCTGTGCTGAGCGGATGCGGCGGCCGTAGGTCGTGTTGTTTATTACAGCTCTGTGTGCGCTGTGTAGGCACATGCGTCCGAGCCATCAGCGTTTATCAATGGGGGGCAATGCATTCCATCACTTTACTGTGTCTCAGCGGACACATGCCTTGCCTTTTGCAATAGACCGATACTACACCGTGCTCCTGTTAGTGGTTCAACTATTCATCTAAAAGGCATTCTAGTCTTATAATGAAAACATGTGACGAAATCACAATGTCACCTCTTTCCACTGTATTGTGCAAATGTGTGCAAGATTTTTTTTTTTTTTTTTTTTAAATCTAGGCAGATATTAGTGGATTAATCCTGTTATCACATACTGACGCACGGGCTTGATTTCGGATGGAGTTGCAGATAGACCATCAGAGTGTTGAATGAATCAAATGATCACACCGAATAGAGACTCCCAAAATATATGTCTCTCTTTTTTTTTTTTTTTTTTTTCTTACATCCCTCCTTGCAAGAGACATCGATCTGCGAATTTACTATAACTGGTGCGTAATCCACTGTGTTTACGCATTACGCACGCCACCCTTTTTCACCTTTTTTTATTCGGGGGGAGGGGGGGCGTACACTGAGAGTAATGCTCTCTTTTTCAGCAACGCCCTGATCCCATCCACACAGTTACACATTCCCACCTGCACTCTTAGAAATATCTGTGTATTAACACTTGAATGAGTGTATATTTTAACAGAAAGTGTCCATAGAACGAGATTCACAGTTGTATTTTTGTTTAGTTTTTTACATTTCGAATTGCTTAATTTATGCTCCAACAAAATTAGCTTTTTAAGACATTTTGTCAGATTTTCTTTAAGTTTTCCCAACGTTTTTGACACTTTTTTTTTCAAACATTTTTACCTTATTTCGACATTTTCTTTCATTTTCAGAGGTTTACTAACTGAACAGCTTTGTGTGAGAGAACTTTAAACAGTCCAAACAGAAAATGTTCTGTATTTGAACTGTAGCTACACACATAATTCTGTTTTTGAATTACGGGGGCAAAGTCTGGGTAATGAGCTGCCAGATGTTTTCCTTTTATTTTACGGATTGATTTCTTGAGTGTGGAAGCTGCCCAGTGCAACCACAGTCTGATCTGCTGCCTGCATGGGGTTAAGGGCCTTGCTCAAAGGCACCTCAGGGGTGGTAATAATGGAAGGGCAACCGCCCAGATTTATCCTGCCGGTCCAGGGATCCAGAGCTCGCTTCTTCTCCAACCCTTAGGCCAACTCAAAATAAATCTTAAACTTTCCCTAATCTTAACCCTTTTGCCAGGATGGTCAAACTCAATTTCTCAAAGGGTCACATTGGAAAAAAGGGAATCACATCGAGGGCCAGACACGTGTAGTTTATTGACATGCTTTGATTTCATCGGAAAAGTCAAATATGCCAAGAATGTCGGAAAAAGTGACAAAAACATTGAAAAAAGCACCAGGAATGTCGGAAATAGTGGCAAAAATGGCAACCCCAAACATGAATAAAACATCTGTGAAAAAAAGCGCTAAAAAATGTCGGAAAAAGTGACAAAAACGTCAAAAATAGCGCCAATTTTTTAGAAACAAAAAATCAAAAAAAGCATCAAACACTGAAAAAAGCCCACAAAATGTTGGAAATAGCGGCAAAAATGTGGAAAAAAGCACAAAGAATGTTGGAAAAGTGACAAAAACGTCAACAATAGCGCCAAAGTTTTAGAAAAAAATCCCCCAAAACATCTACAAAGAAAACGTCAAACGTTGAAAAAATCCCCCAGAATGTCGGAAAAAGCGACAAAAACTAGTCTGGCCAAATGTATTGTGACCCTATGTTGATGTGCGGGCCGGATCAAAGTTTGCGAGGGGCCGGATTTGGCTCGCGGGTTTAAGGCCATCATTCCACCAAAAACAAATCTTAAAGTGCTCATATTATGCTCATTTTCAGGTTCATAATTGTATTTAGAGGTTATATCAGAATAGGTTTACATGGTTTAACCTTTCACCCTGTGTGTTGAGCTCTCTGTTTTAGCTACAGAGTGAGACATCACACTTCTGTTCCATCTTCATGCTCAGTACCTAGGTAAAGACTACTAGCCAGTCAGAAGCAGAGTATGAGGGCGTGCCCTGACAGTACCTAGGTAAAGACTACTAGCCAGTCAGAAGCAGAGTATGAGGGCGTGCCACGCTAGCAGCTAGGCGAACATTATAACGTGTGTTCCAAAGTGACGCACGTTTGTCTCTGAAGTAAAGGCTGGACTACAGTAGAGCTGTTTGGAGCAGTTTGTGAACAGTGTTTTCTGTTGGAGATGGTAAGTCCCTTTGGGGTGGACTTTGGGCTTTTTCACTTTGTAAACCTATTACGTGAGATTCACAAAAAGATATATAACACAATAAAGGAAAGGGAAAAAGCCAAAAAGCATAATATGAGCACTTTAAACTTTCCCTAATCTTAATCCTTAGTTCTCTGTCCCCAGGCCTCCAGGTTGTCAGCGAGGTCCAGAGGATTATGTCATGTTTATACCAGCCTGCGTCAGTTGCTTAGACCCACCCACCTGTTTGGATTGATTTTTTTTCATTTTTTTTTTGTTTTAATTGAGGTCCGCCAACCTGTGTCCTGTGTTTTCACAAGATGAATAGCAGCGGTGGAATGTAACTTAAGTACATTTACTCCAGAACTGTACTTAAGTCCAAATGTTGAGGTACTTATACTTTAGTTGACTCTTTTCTCATTTCATGCCACTTTCTACTTCTACTCCACTACATTTATGTATGCCTGTGCAACTCTCTTTTGGTTTTCAAGAAAATGGTTTGTAATGCTCCTTTTGACGGTTACACATACTTACAGTATATCTTGTTTCTTTAGTTTTGTTTTCATTTCCTTTTCCCTTGAGGTGGGTAGATGGAATCGATTTAATGGATAAGAACATAGGAGAGGCATATAGAAGTTTTTGCTTCAGCCTAACCCTTTCAGTCACTGTTTACTGTTTGAGTTTACACTGTGATATGTGTATAATTATTATTTTTATGATGACTGAATACAACTACTACTACTACTACATTTCAGAGAGAAATATTGTACTTTTTACTCCACTACATTCATCTGACAGCTTTAGTTACTTTACACATTAAGATTTCTGCACACAAAACAACATTTTCCTGATAATACTTACAGACTTTTACATAAGTAACATTTTCAATGCAGGACTTTTACTTGTATCAGAGAATTGTTAGAGTGTGGTATTAGTACTTTTACTGCAGTAAAGGATGTGAATACTTCTTCCATTGGTGTCAGTCATGATGCATGGTGGCTCAATGGTTACCACTGTGGCCTCCCAGCAAGAAGGTTCTAGGTTCAATTCCGTGCCGTGCCTTTCTGTGTGGAGTTTGTATGTTTGCGTGGGTTTCCTACGGGTGCTCCGGTTTCCCCCACCAGTCAGTTCCCTTGATCAAGTCTCTGGCTCAGATCTGGAGTTGGTCCCCGGGTGCTGTAAATGGCTGCCTGCTGCTCCCTTGGGTTAAATGCAGAGAATGAATTTTGCTATGTGTATGTGACAATAAAGTACCTTCATGCATTCATACCTTTTTAAAATAGATATCGCAATATCAACTGGCCCAATATACACATTGTGAAAGGCTGCAACATACATATCGCGATAGACACTCAGAGGTTTTTTGTGTTAGTTGAAAGAAAATATTAGCAGAAAAGTGCTTTAAAATGTAACTGTCATTCTATTTTTAGTGGTGCCTTCATTTTATATCCAATTCAATGAAAATCCGCGTTGCTATTCCGTCCGTAGATACCGGGCATCGGTGCCATATTAGCACCGGATTTTAACATATGCGTTAACATGAACAGAAAATGCTTTGCCTTTAGCTATCTTTTCACGGCAAATGCGCGTGTGGAAAGAGGTCTCACAACAGCTGAAATGTTGTGGCGCACACAAACGTAGTGTTTAAACTTTACGGAGACATCCAAAAAAAATACTGACTTCTTTTGAAATAAGATTTTCCAGTTTGGTAAGTGTTGATTTGTTTTTATATATTAAGAAAAACACAAATATTGAACAGGTGATTGCCAAAGGGGGCAACCAGAGGCCACGAAATGGTTGCCAATTGACTCAATCTGGTTGCCAAGGGTAACCCGGCAACCGTTACTGTCGAGCCCTGCTCATGAGATTTACTCCTTAGGTACTGAAATTGGGTATTGAATGACGAGGCATTTTTTGATACTCGATACTTCAGAGGCAATTTGGTCAGTGCCTAAAAAGTATTGAATTCGGTATCCAGCCCTAATCGCCATATTCAATAACATTATCGACAATTGCATATTTTCCTCATATCATATACATCCAGTCTATGTATATAGCCTACGCATTACATTTTATTTCTTTGCTCTATTTATAGTTTACAACTTACAGAAAACTTGACTTAAATATAGACATTTTTAGGGCCCGAGTGCCGACAGTGGCGAAGGCCCTATTGAAAGAATTATTATTATTACGGCAAATGAATTGGCTTTTTGAGGGGCTTAACATATTCAAAAACTCACCAAATTTGACGGTCGCATCAAGTCTGGTGAAAAGTTACGTATTTTATGGGTTTCGGGAATAGGCGCGCAAAAATGGCTTGCTAGCGCCCCCTACAAAGTTAAAAAAATTGAGCCTCTGCAGTGTGTTTAACGTAGACTCACGAAACTTGGTACACATATGTATCATGTCAAGATGTACAAAACACGTCATTGGAGCCATACCCTAAACCCAACAGGAAGTCCGTCACTTTGATTTCAAAGTTCGAAATTAGTGCGATTTTGGCCATTTCCACATGTCGTACTTTAACGAACTCCTCCTAGAGATTTCATCCGATCAACTTCAAATTCGGTCTGTGCCATCTTAAGACATTAAAGATGAAAAGTTGTTAAAAGAACAACTTTTCGTCATAGGGCGTGGCCGTGGCGGGGCGGCCATTTTGTGCGTTTCAGCATCAAAACAGGAAGTGGCTGTAACTTGAGTGTACATTGTCCAACTGGCTCGAAACTTTTCAGGATTCATAAGAGTCCAACCCTGAGGACAAATAACGGCTGATATTTACTTAAAGTCATAGCGCCCCCTAGTGGCAACAGGAAGTAGGCCTAAAAGACAAGGTGCTATACTTTAACGAACTCCTCCTAGAGATTTCATCCGGCGGACTTCAAACTTGGTCTGTAACATCCCAACACCTTACAGATGAAAAGTTATTAAAAGAAAAACTTTTCGTCAGATGGTGTGGGCGTGGCGTGGCGGCCATTTTGAGTGTTTAGCGATGAACAAAGAAGTTGTTGTAACTTGAGTGTACGTTGTCGTATCTGCCCGAAATTTCTCACAATTGACAAGGGTCCAGGTCTGAGGACATCTACAGGCCAAAATTTACTTTTGGTCATAGCGCCCCCCACTGGCAACAGGAAATGCACCTTATGTGATAAACATCATCCGATTTACATGAAACAATAGTGAGCCGCCCCCTATACTTTAACCACGCCCACTATAACTATAACTAATGACCCTTTTGGTGTAAACCCTTGTGTGAGGTATCATTGAACTCAGCAGAGACATCATTATTCATTGGTGATGGTTTGACACGCCCCCTAAGCTTTAGCCACTCCCCCTTGTATAACTAATGACCCGTTTGATGTAGACCCTTGTGTGAGGTGTCATTGAACTCAGCAGAGACTTTCTTATTTATTGGTCATTGTTTGGCCCGCCCCCCTATGCTTAAGCCACGCCCCCTTTCATAAATGGTGACCCGTTTATGGTAGAGTCTTATGTGAGGTATCATTGAACTCAGCAGAGTCTTCATTTTTAATTGTTGATGGTTTGACCCGCCCCCTATGTTTTAGCCACGCCCCCTTTTCACAGCTAATGAACTATATGACGTAGAGTCTTGTGTCAGGTATCGTTGAACTCGGCAGGGAGTTCCCTTTTCATTGTTGACGATTTGCGGTGTCTGAGTGCCGCGAAAATGCAAGGTCACAAGGAGCGGCGTCTGCCGGTAACCCCAATGCGCGCAGAGGCGCGAGGGCCCGTCCATCGCTGCTTGCAGCTTTAATTTTTTAATTGTATTCTTATTGTTGGCTATTGGTGTATTTATATAGCCTACCTATTTTGTCACATACTTGTGTACACAGTTCAATTCAATTTTATTTATAGTATCAAATAATAACAGGAGTTATCTCAAGACACTTTACAGATAGAGTAGGTCTAGACCACACGCTATAATATACAAGGACCCAACAATTCTAGTAATTCCCCCAAGAGCAAGCATTTAATGTGACAGTGGCGAGGAAAAACTCCCTTTTAGGAAGAAACCTCGGACAGACCCAGGCTCTTGGTAGGCGGTGTCTGAAGGTGCCGGTTGGGGGTGTTATGAATAGTGGCAATAACAGTCACAATAAAAGATAATGGAACAGTGACTAGAAATAGTAGTTGTAGTAGTTCATGGTGTAGCAGGGCACTGCAGGGCGTTATAGGACGTAGCAGGGCACAGCAGAGCATAGCAGGGCGTAGCAGGGCACTGCAGGGCACCGCAGAGCGTAGCAGGGTGGAACAGGGCATAGCAGGGCGTGCAGCAGGACCACGGTTACAGCTGCAACAATGATTTTGGTGCCACCCTAATGCTGGGTGAAAAAAAAACATAAGGACTCCGGGGAATAAGCTCCCCAGAGCTAGGTTAGTAACAAGCATTTCTGGGACATGGATGCACACAAATGGAAAGAGAGAGGAGAGAGAAGCTCAGTGTGTCAAAGGAAGTCCCCCGGCAGTCTAAAACTATAACAGCATAATTAAGAGAGACAGGTTAAGGAGAGGAGCCTGGTCGGGCTAGAACTCTCCGCAACCGGATCAGGCTGTACTGGCCTGCCTCCCTCTATTTTTATTATATTATTGATTATATGGTAGATGAATCTGACGACTATGACGAGAAGCAGATGGGCCGGCTAGACGGACGCTGCAACTCCTCACTCCCTAACTATAAGCTTTATCAAAGAGGAGAGTTTTAAGTTTACTCTTAAATGTGGTGACGGTGCCTGTAGTCCTGTCTATTTTTACCTTTTATTCCTTCAGCTTTGCCCTCCTCGTTCTTAGCTGTATATTTCATTTAAGTAAGGCTAATTGAGAGCAATGCAAACATTTTTAATTTCCAAATCTTTTAGCCCTACTTTTAATAATGCAGCAGGTTACAGGGAACCTTGTGCAATTGTAGAATCCAAGCTAAATTGGTTTTGCAACTAAAATGTCCCAAATCGACATCAGAAATCAAATCGGAGATGTAATGGATTGAGGAAATCAGTGGCGATACCCAGCCCTATCAGGGACTTGTGTGTACTTGCGTTAACCAGGAGTAGCAGTACGCAAAAAAAAAGTACAAGTTATAATGTGGACACCTATACATGCTGCTACTTTACATGCTCAACATCACAAAAACACTGTCATGTTTGTGTCATGTGTCCTTTGTACTTGTGTGAGTCACATTTTACAGTGAAATGTCTTCCTTCGGTGATGCTTTGGATGTTCTCATCCATATCTGACTGGATGGATCAGCCAGTTGTTATCACATAACTTGACGTCACGTTAAACTACATAAATCTCCAGGCATGATATTGCAGCTGAACCAGACTTCGAGGCAGGCTATTATCTTGCACAGTTGAGCATGGATCGTGGACATGAAAGTCTCCTCAGAGCCAAGACTCTTAATCTGTGATGTAATCAAGAGGCAAAGCTTGGCATCGCTCCAACAACAGTGAACACGAGACTGACTCTGTGGGCACTCTGTGCGACAACACCCTTAGGTGATCTTCTGAACAGAATGAGCTACAATCCTTATTTTAAAACCGGGGGTTCAAAGTCTGATACTGTGGCCAGCCAGCCGTTGGACAAAATCCAAAACATGTCCCATCACTGACATATCACAATCAGAATCAACTTTATTGGCCAACTATGTGAACACATACAAGGAATGTGACTCAATGTACTAAGGACATAAAGGTTGAAATAAAGATACCGTGTTTCCCACACATAGACTAATGTGTGGCGGTGCGCCGCACTATCAACACCGGCCGCTGCACATTGCGTTTCATTATAAAAGTTTTTTAACGCTGTTAAAAACACGTTCAGCTGCATTTCCTTTCCCTGCTCTCCTCCGTCTCTCTGTCACTTGCACCCCACCGTGCGATGTTTGGTGTTTTTAGCCTCCAACGTCGCCTTCCAGTCAGCGCAGCAATGGTTATGTTTAGGGTTAAAGGAACACGCCGACTTATTGGGACTTTAGCTTATTCACCGTAACCCCCAGAGTTAGATGAGTCCATACATACCCTTCTCATCTCCGTGCCTGTTGTGACTCTATCCGACGGCCCCACCGCTTGCTTAGCCTAGCACGGATCCTGAAGGTAATCGATTCCAACTAGCCTACTGCTTTGAATAAGTGACAACATAACGCCAACATGTTCCTATTTACATGTTGTGATTTGTATAGTCACAGCGTGTACACATAACAAGGTCACATGAGACACAGCCATCTTCTAACCGTATATAAACTGGGAACTACATTCTCAGAAAGGCGAAGCATTGATGATCTGCTCGGGGCTTCTCAGGTGCTGCAAAGCATATCACTCCGCCCAAGTAGCAGAAGTAGTACTGCTTCGCCTTTCTGAGAATATAGTTCCCAGTTTACGGGTTACAGTGAATAAGCTAAAGTCCCAATAAGTTGGCATGTTCCTTTAAGGTGAGGGTTAGCTGCCTGGAAGGTGACGTTGGACGCTTAAAATACCATCGAGCCCACCGTGCACACAGCGTCTGTCTCCATAAAGGGGGGAGAAGATGGTGAAATTCACAATTTATATCCTGAATACAATGTTGAGTCCCGACCCGACTCTTCGCAAACAAGCGATTGCGCCTACTTTAGAAAGTTAACTAGTCGCATGTTTGCGGTAAAATGCAGTTGGGTTGTCGAGGTCAAAACACTATATGTAGCAGCTGCGAATCAAATAAACGTATAATAAATAATGTCATGCCATTTTTTTACTCTTACACTGAATGTTTGCTGCTTAAATCCAGATGAGTATTGAAAAGTATTTTCCGCGACTGAAAAAGGCACGTGTTGAGGATGAGGACCAGCCTGAACCGGAGGTATCAGTCTGAAACAGAGCTCAACAGTCCGACCAGACCTAATTATGTTATTAATTTGTTCACAATATTTTCAGGCTTCAACCAGTGAAAGACAGGGAGAGAAAGAGATGGATTAGTTAGGCATCGAAGAAAGAGTAGGAGAGGAGGACAGCATCCAACAGCGTGTCCTCCTCAGTTTTTGATACTTGATTGTTACGAAAATAAGTATCCCCCCCGCCACAAGTTGCTTTCTAATCTGTGGGAAACACTGCGATAGAACTATTATGTAAATATAAATTGCCCTGTAAGTTTGTTTTTAGTAGCTGTAGAGTGATTAGATCTAAATCCAGATTGAAATGGTGATACAATATTATTGGTCTTGACATAATGTGACAGTTAGATATGAAAAAGAAATTTAATGAAAAAATGATCAATAGTTCTTTTTATTTAAGAACTATACTATATTAAGAGCTTAACAGTGACCGCCAACTTTTTTAACGGCTCCGGTTCATGTGTTTTTCCCCCATTCAATTGTTCCATTGACATTTTAAAAACTGCTTCTGTACAGAGTTTTAGGTCTGGGACCAAGCCGAGAAGCTACGAGAGGAATCATGACCATAAAACATTTGAGCCGTCGCAAAAAAACAACTTGAAAATGGCAAAAAAAAGGCAAAGGAACAAGACTTGAATAGACTTCAGTAGTAGCATCTCACTCTAGCCGTGCACAGGTTTATGGGAACGGTAAACACTTCCATGGTAACTGCGAGTTGGACCAATCAGTGACATCGCTGTTATGCTTACAATTGTGGTTACTGCAGTTTTTTCCGTAAGATCGCGAAGAAAACCTGTTTTTCTTAAAACCAGGTTCTACAGGAGCAGAAACCTTTGTTACACAGGCTCACAGCTCGGGTTCAGTCTACCTCGGATGGTTTAGACATTATGGCTGATAATCAAAATCCTTATGGAGAAAATAAATGGCATTTTTACTTCCGGAACCACTGTTGTAGCCTAGAAATCTAGACGCACCCTAGTGGCAGCAAATGTAATTTGCAGCCAGGGTCAGTCTAGCAACTCTCTGTTGGATTGCGAGCTGGAAAAACCAAATTCTGGTCAGGCCAATCACATCGTATATAGAGTCGGTGAACGGGCTTAACATAATGACGGCAGAGTTGCGACGGTTCCGCGTGAATTCACTGCTACTTGAAAATAAAGAAGATGGCTGCTGCTGCTGCTGGCAAATAGCGGTCTTTCGAATCGGCACTCTGGAAGACTTGGAGTTAAACACTGAAGTCATTCTTAAAAAAGGAAGATGTGTTCGGAGCTTTGCTGACCGGATACGGCAAAAGTTTAATCTATCAGCTAGCGTTGCTCTGGTTGGCTATGAGTGCAGAGGGAATTTGAAAGTCAACCATTTATCCCGCCCCTCAGATTGAGCCCTGCCAATGGTGAGTTCCCAAACCCAACATCTTGATGTTGAGCTCTATTAACGGCATGTTTTAAGGTTAATCCGTCGCTCGAGGAGTAAAGGGACTAGTATCACACATGCCTTATTTTAAAAATTAAAAATAACGCTACACACGTGCACACACAGTGAATGAGCTGCTAAATGTCAGGCACACAGGCGCAACCAATGAAAATATGCCTTTTTTGCGATTTTCGGTCAATGGAGTTAATATCCATGACGTTCCACTTCCGGATTGGTTCGTTGCTGCCGGAAATTCGGCCGGATGTGTCCCTCTATTCGGCCGGATGTCCGTCCCCTTCCTCTTTCTTTGTGTTGGCGTTCTAAACTCTGGTGGATGAGGACTATAGTTAACTGCTCCTCAGATCTCTGCAGGGTAAATCCAGACAGCTAGCTAGACTATCTGTCCAATCTGAGTTTTCTGTTGCACGACTGAAACTACTTTTGAACGTACACATGTTCCACCAAAACAAGTTCCTTTCCGAGGCTATTTTGCAGCTGCGCCGTGCAGCGCTTAGCCCCGCCCAAGACAATTGTGATTGGTTTAAAGAAATGCCAATAAACCAGAGCAGGTTTTTCTCCCATCCTGGAATGTTGTGTGGACTAGCCAGACCCCAATGCGAGACTAACCCTGGCTTGCTGCGCCACAAACCAAATCCACCTCCATTGTATTGGGTTGGAGGCAGAAGTCTGTCATAAGGCCTGAGGTCAGAGGTCAGGTGGTCTGTGGAGTTTTCACTGTAAAATTTGCACTGTCTGTAAATAAACCAGTGAAGCAAAGATTGTGGTTGTAATCCTTTGTTTATCTACATTTGTTCATCATTAATTTGAGTGTTTGGTTCCTTTGATTACAGGAAACACTGGGGTTTATGGGAAATGATGGGAAGTAATTGTCTCGGCTATGGTGTCATTTCATTGTGGATTGCGAATTATAAAACATTGTTTCATGGTTAATAGACAATGGAGCTTTGATGTTACACGGGCTACATATAGAACGTATGAAGCCAAACCTTAGGGGTGCACGATTAAGAAAATGTCACGATTCGATCGATTTTTAGGCTCAAGATTCGATTCAAAAACGATTCTCGATTTAAAAAAAACGATTCACAGTATGTAAATGTAGTTACTTTTCCCATGTGATTGCAGTAGACATGCAGTTTATGCAATTAAAAAAAAAAAAAAAAATATTAAAAAATATGAATCGATTTTTTGGAATTCCATGAATCGATTTTGACTCGGTAGAGCTTGAATCGCGATATGAATGTGAATCAATTTTTTTGCACACCCCTACTAAACCTCCTCAGCATCTATATTAATATGTTTCATCTGTGTCATATTCAGTCAGGAATATAGGTTTAACACCGCTTTTTTTCCACATGACTGTTAGTATAGTTATACAAGGTTAGTATAGTATGGCAAACTTTAAACAGTTTTGTTCATACAAATCATGAGTAACCATATGTTATGATCTGTGATGCAGTTGCGATGCCAAGTTTGCAAGATTTGAAGTAAATGTGCTAAAAAATGCATAATCACTGGTATGGTTTTCAAAGAATTAGGAACAACAAATGTAGCATATTTGTTCCAGGTTCTTGATGATTAGAGCCTCTGTACGTCTGGTTGGTTCTTTTGGGAGATATATATTATATATTCAATGCCCACAAGTATTGACTACTGTATACCAGTATAAAATGGATCAGGCCAATGACCAAATCAAAGATCAGAAATTCAGACCAAGCAAATACACTGAAGAGTCTGGCTATTTCAGATATTCCAATGGAAAAAAAAGGATTCATTTTTGGTGGACTCCAGTTGTGGCGATATCTATAAAGACTTGTTGGGTGTGCTTTTACACAGTTTATTTCTTTTCTGGCAAAAGGCCAGAGCAGGAATATGTTATTGTAAGAGTGCTGTGAGCACACATTCAGAGGAAAAGCCACTTCTAAACAGGATTTGACATTATGTGCCAGGTAAACATTTTTGTCTGCTGTTCTCCATCTGTTCAGACACAGAAAGGCCTTCTTTTTTTTAACTCCTCAGCTCATGTTCTCAGCAGAAATCCTTCTATCCCCACACTGTGACAGACTGTTATCAAAGGAAAGATTCTCTTTTTTCTCCCTTGTTTTATTTAATGCTCCTCTAAGACCAAGTGGGGGAAATGCAGAAGGGGGCAGTATGATTTTAGTTTTTTAAATCAGCTTGTCTGAAAAATGTAAGTTTTTTTGGATAGCAAATTGAGTCTTTAAACTAAATACAATAGTAGTAATAGTACAGACTCCTCTGTCTGGGTCTGACTGACAGCGGGGTTCAGACAGGATGCCCAAACTATAGTTGCAGGCCGTGAGCTTGCGGAGCTCGGCACGCGGGCTGCCCAAGCAGGCGTCTGTGTTGTGGGGCACCGCGGGACGGCCATCCCGCCTCATCCTGTCTTGCATGAAGCCAGATCCAGAACTTCTCAGCCAGGGATCGAGGGTAGATTTGCTTCCAGCCCCTTTTTCTTTAAAGGTGTCGACTGGACTGTGGTGCTCAAAGGGCGTCCTGGCTTCTGAAACGTCAGTCACTTTTTTGTCTTCTGAAAGTAAATGCAGTGGTACTTAGCACAACTGTAGCAAAAAATATGCTAATCAATTACACTGAGGTCCAACATATCCACACATGACTTGTCATGTGAAAGCAGTAAAAATTACTTAATTGTCTATGTGGTCCCCAGAGGAGAGCGTAGTCCATACGTTCTTCTTAAATAACAACGATGTGCCCTAATGCTAATTTATCATACAGCTCTGAAACACGATGCAGTTTTTTCTCTGCATCGTTTTCAGTTTTCTTGTTCTTTTGCTGAGCATAAACAGGAATTCATCCTTTGTTCGTATAACCTGAAAATTCACCCTGGCATGCTAAATAGTAGGGGTGTCACAATTCTCCAATCTTCAATTACATTTTCGATTCAAAGGTCACGGTTCGATTCTCGATTTTTACATTTTTTTTTTTTAAAGCACAGGTTTCTATGCTATTTAGACTAGACTTTTATACAATATAATATCTGACCTTTGATCGCAATGTACCACACTACATTGTCAAATTTAAAACATTTTTTAACAACATAATGTAACAATAACTTATATCTTCAGTCAGTTGAAAACTTTGACAATTTGTCAATAAAGTAAAAAGAAATAAAAAGTTTGCCGACAATGCTGAGGGCAGATAGCCTGGTCCTACCAGACTCTGGTACATTTCATTTGTACAGAGATTCTGGCCTCTCTCCATTGACAAGTGTTAACTTCCTTGAAGGCGGGTACTCTGTTGAAGTTTAAAACTATTGGATCTGCCCAGAGCCACTCTGGTAGCCTGGCTCCGCCCTCCTACGTACTGTCTGGTAGGACCAGGCTAACAAGAGGGGAGACGACAACAACTATCGGCTTAGCATATTCGGCAGCGTTGCCACAACGGACCATATCTTTATCTGGCGCCATTACGGAACTCGCTGAAGGTTACCGAACCTCAACGTCATCGTTCTCAGCCACTCCCTCTGTTTGCTGATTGGACCTGTTAAAATTTGATCAGAGAAAACCCAAGAATATACCAAAAACCCAGACGTAGGTTTTGTCGGGAATAAGCTATAAGCAGAAGGAAACTCCGCTAGCTGCTAAGCTAATGTGCAATGGTAAACGCACAGAATATGGTACACGCACATAGCAGAGCTTGGCTTTTTTGTCTACAACGTGAACATTGTCAACATATCTCACTGGAAATCCCAAATTTGAAATTGAAGTTGAATTGAAAGCCTTTATTGGCATTGTACTTTACAATACAGTGAAATTAGGAGCGCTACTCCACTGGGTGCATACAATAAATACAATAATTCTTACAGGACATATAAAACAGAATAAAAACAGTAAAATAGCAATGATCAGATAAGTGCAAGTATCGAAGTGCAGGAGTGTGACAGTGAGTGACTGGGTTTGTCTAACTGCTTTTGTTTAGGGAAACTATTGCATTTGGGAAGAAGCTATTTTTAAATCTGGTGGTGCTAGATTGTACCCTCCCAGAGGGTAACAATTGAAACAGGTGGTGGCCAGGATGAGTATTGTCCTTGATGGTGTTCTTGGCTCTG
Organism: Sander lucioperca; assembly: GCF_008315115.2. NCBI lineage: Eukaryota > Metazoa > Chordata > Actinopteri > Perciformes > Percidae > Sander > Sander lucioperca. The sequence goes on from NC_050177.1 coordinate 15,846,640, forward strand.
GAGAGAGTGCGGCTGAGTGCAATATCTGACAGGGAGGGGAGGGAGCAACCAATGATTTTTTTCTGCAATCTTGATAATTCTCTGCAGAGCCTTTTTGTCTGCAGCTGAACACGCAGCAAACCACACAGAGATGCAGTATGAAAGGATGCTCTCAATGGTGGATCTGTAAAAGGACACCAGCAGCTTCGCATTCATGTTGTTTTTCCTGAGTATCCTCAGGAAGTGAAGGAGCTGCTGTGCTTTTTTGACAACTGTTGTGGTGTTAGTTGAACATGATAAAACAGTCCGTGATATGGACGCCCAGGAATTTGAATGACAGATTGACAGATGACGGACAGATTCTGCACTTCCTGTCTGTAGGCGTAGCTCGTCCCCGCCCGTTATAAGTCCTACCACAGTAGTGTCATCTGCAAACTTTATGATAGAGTTGGTGGGAAATGTTGGTAAACAGTCAAAGGTGTATAGTGAATAGAGGAGAGTCCTGAGGTGAGCCGGTGCTATGTGTGATGGTGGAGGAGAGGTGGGGGCCAATTCTGAGAGTCTGTGGGCGATTTGACAAAAGTCCTTTATCCAGCTGCAGGTAGGTGGGGGAAGGCCGATGGTCAGCAGTTTGTTTATCATGATGTTGGGGATGATTGTATTAAAGGCGGAGCTATAATCCACGAAGAGCAGACTGCAGAACGGCTGCGTTCCGACTCCGTCCCAGCTCCAGCAGTCCGCAGCCATCCAAAAGCAGATACGCAGAGCTTCTATTTTTGCCGGATGCCGGAGAGCTCCGCAGCAATTCAGCACACGGCAGATAGTGTGGGACAGGAAGTCGAGCACAGAAACAAAATAAACAGCCGATTAATTTTCAAAATAAAATACACTGTGCTCACGGCGGATCATATTTCCCTGAACTACACCTTGAAAACACAGCACAGAGTAGTTTCCCCTCTACTCCTCTGGATGGAAACAAACTGTTGTTGGTTTTGTGTTCTATTCTACGTGAATTCGCGAGATCTTGTGGGTCCTCGTGACTTCAGCTGTTAGTCATGGCCGCAGCCATGCCGCAACAAATCCGGACCTAGTGGGTATTGACGGACGGCGGAGCATGGAGCTGACACGCAGCGGAGCCGGTCCGCAGACGTTCTGCATTCTGTGGAAATCCGGAGTTAGGCCTGTATGCAAACTGGTGATTGTCCAAGGAGTGAGGGAGACTGGCTTGCACATGTTTGAGCACCAGTCTCTCAAAGCACTTCATTATGAGAGGGGTGAGGGCCACGGGTGTTTAGTCTGCTAAACTGTTTGATGCTGATTTCTTGGGGATGGGGATGATAGTTGCTGATTTTAAGAGAGGAGGGGACAGTGGCCTGAGCGAGAGATAAGTTGAAGATGGTTGTAAAGACAGCAGAGAGTTCATTATAACATGCTCTGAGTACCTTCCCAGGTACCCCATCAGGGCCAGCAGCCTTCCTGGGGTTCACTGCTTTGAGAACCTGTCTCACTTCGTGTTGTTGGACAGTGAGAATAGGAGTGTCAGTGACCAGTGTGAAGAAGAGGAGCTTTTGGTCTCAAAACAGGTAAAGAAGTTGTTACGGTCTTCTTTTTTGTTGTTGTTACTGTTTTCTGCCCTGATAGTTAGTGATATGTTGTAACCCCTGCCACACTCGTCTCGGATTATTATCCGAGACATGGTTCTCAATTTTCTCTTTGTAGGCTAGTTTGACGGTCCTGATTCCCCTCTTCAGATCAGTCCTAGCAGTGGAGTATAGGGCTATGTCCCCTGACCTGAAGTCCCGGTCCCACGCTTTGAGAAGTTTGTGTACTTCTGAAGTCATCCATGGCTTCTGGTTAGGAAATACCCTGATGCGTTTATTTACAGTCACATTGTCAATACAGGTCTTTATATAAAAAGGTACAGTTTCTGTATACTCCTGAATATCCCCTTGTTCAAAAAGGGACCATTCAGTGCTTGAGATGCAGTCTTGGAGTTGTGACAGCGCTCCCTCTGGCCATGTTGTGATGGTTTTAGTGCATGGCTTTGTTATCCTCCTAAGAGGGGTGTAAACAGGGAGGAGGAGCAGAGAGATGTGATCTGAGAGCCCCAGGTGAGGGAGGGGCACTGCCCTGTAGGCATGCTTTAAGTTACAGTAGACAAGGTCAAGAGTGTTATTTCCCCCGGTGGCGCAGTTCACATATTGAGTGAATTTGGGAAGCACTGACGTTAAGCAAGCCTGATTAAAATCACCCTCAATCACATGGACTGATGGTTTGGTAAAGGTGAGCCAAAGACGAGCTAACATTAGCGTCCGGTGGAATATAGACTGTCACAGTTACTACTGTTAGCTCTCTCGGTAGGTAGAAAGGTCTGCATAGCACTGACAGAGACTCCAGATCACGGGAACAGTGACTGTCTATAATGCGGCTCTGCTTGCACCAGTTGTCATTCACATATACACACAGCCCCCCTCCTCTTACCGGTGTCTCTGGATCTGTCCTGTCTGTGTAGCGTCCTGTCAGTCAGCTCAACAGCGGTGTCAGGGATTGAAGAGTTAAGCCAAGTTTCGGTGATTATCGTTGCGTTGCAGTTCCGTATTTAGTTATTTGCGGCAAAAAATAACTCCAGATCGCCGATCTTGTGGACAACGGACCTGGCATTGGAGAGGAAGAGGCTCAAAATCGTGACACCCTTACTAAATATACTTTTGTGTTGTCAGCTATAGTGCTACAGCAAAAGTGTTTTGCCAAAGGAAGCACGTCAGTTTTTATGTCAGTTGGGTGTCTGTCTCCTGTGCAAATTTGACACTGGTTTAGGAACTTTACAGCTCACTTTACAGCTTTTAAACTTGTCCTCTTTCTCCTCCTCCTTCTAACCAGTCTGTGCCTATCCTGTCTTCCCCCCTTGGTTCGATGATAAAATGGAATTTCAGCTCACAGGACATGTTTGAACGTTTATGAAATTCAATATTGAGTTCTTCTACAGTAGCATTGAGATTGCAATGGCCGTAATGAAGTCTCCACCTAACGCATGACTTACAATTTTCAAAACAAGCTGTGCAAGCCAATTATTGGCCTTAAGGCAAAGTAATACCAACACCTGATTGCTGCCAGGGACATTAGCACCTCTGCTTCCCCTGCTAAACCTCATTCTGTGAGCAACTGTGACCGACCGCCGTGGATAATCCCACGTTACCTTCAGAGAAAAAAATGTGTCCTCAGGGAAAGCTTAGGAATTGAAATGGGATGATGAAACCAAGGGTAGGGGCCTGTGGTGTATTCGTGACAATAACACGTGTCTCCACCAGCCGGCCATATGCCACTGGGCAAACATCCGTGTTCCTAAGGACGCCTGTAATCACTCCCTCCTCTGCTCTGAGTGGATGTATCTCATGTTGCAAACCCCACTAGCACATGGCGCCTGCACTGCTTGAATCTGTGCCCAGTCACTTGTGCATGGCCGTCTGGTCAGTGTCAGTGTGCGTGTGCTGCCCTTTTGCTTACACTGCTGAGCGGGGTGCATGCACAACAAAACAAAACAAAATAATGAAATCCCCCTTTCAATACCATGGATATAGAGCCACTCGGCCAGCCATGCCGAAACACTTAAAGTGACCATATTATGAAAAAAATCACTTTTTCTGGGATTTGGGAAGTTATTTTGTGTCTCTGGTGCTTCCACACGCATACAAACTTGGAAAAAAAAACATCCATTCTGTTTTGAGTGAGATACGGTTTCTGAATGTGTCCTGTCTTCAGTCTCTGGGTGAGCTGTTCAAAATCGGCAGGGCTTTTTACGTCACTAGCCGAAACGAGGTGGCTAACTGTAGCATGCTAGCGCTAGCATGCTAGCTCATTCTGAATGGCAAAACACTGCTACAACACACACTAGTTCACCATAATCTACAAAAGAACTACTTACATGTCCCTATTCTGCAGGTATTCTACGCAAAGTTGGAAGTGTGCCCTCGTTTAGAAGAAGTCTCCCGGCTAATCCTGCCTTGTACTGACTGAAGTTGTAGAAACAAACGGCTAGCTAGATGATGTGATCTTACCTAGCTACTGTGCATGTGCGACTGCCAACAAAGATGTTACAGCAGTGAGAGGTCTCACAAAGTAGCTGAAACCTGACACAGGGTGAAAAGAGGAGCTGCAGCAATGTGCAGTACAACAAAAATATGGTGTCTTTTGAAAATTAAACCATGTAAACCTATTCTGATACAATCTCAAATTACAATTATGAACCTGAAAATGAGCATAATATGGCCACTTTAAATTTGCAACCAGTCACATGTTTATTTCACAGATAAGAGAAAGTGTTATTTTGATTCAATGGTGATTTCCAGTTTTACTGGGCTTTTTCTTTTTTAAGATAATTTTTGGGGCATTTTTAAGCCAGGACAAATGAAGACATGAAAGGGGAGGGAGACGGGGAATGACATGCAGCAAAGGGCCGCAGGTCGGAGTCGAACCGGCGGCCGCTGCGTTGAGGAGTAAACCTCTATATATGGGCACCTGCTCGGCCTTTTCAAAGTAAACACTTTAAACACTTTCAACACTTAAGAGCACCGCTTACTTTGCTCCATGGCTGCAACACAGCAAGCGCCTAGAAGTAAACTTGCGTGGGTTAATTTTTGAAACGATTCCAAGTTGGAACCGATTCCCGATGCCCAATCCTATTTGCTGCAATCAATCAGTACTTCCTTACTTGATTACTTCCTCTGTCTTCATGACATGTCCGGTGTGTGCTATGGGGATGAAAGGATGCATGTTAAATGACACAAAGATGTATCTGCATGGCTGATTATGAGTCCCATGCTTCACCTCCAGAGGTTTTGGCTCCTCTACAGCATTGGCCCATTGTTCAAATGCATGAATCTAGCTATGATTATTTAAATTTTTATTAGGGTCAAAAAGATGAGCACAGTACAGACAAGTTACAGGTGTTACCCCCATGTTTTTATGTAAATGCATTGAAAGATAACAGAAGTAAATTATATAACACGTCAAATAATTTTTTTAATAAGACAATAAAATGTAATATGTATGTAGTCTGGTTGCGAGTAAACAATTAATGAACACTGCTAAAGTAAAGGGTAAATAAATAAGAATAATATAAATCAATAATTCATCTCATTTGATTAAATAAAAATAAAACAAGAAAGTGAATAAATAAGTAAAGAAAAAGAAGGGAAAAAAGGGAGGGGGGGGGAGGGGGCAGTGTTAGCCCAGGGGCAAGGTTGGTAAGGAATTAAAGTAGTTTATGAAAAAATTCCATTTTCGAGAAAATGTATTGGAACAGCCTTTCACTGGTAAGCTTATCTTTTCTCATTTAAGAAAGAACTTGACATCCTTAAGCCAGAGAGATATAGATGGGGGTTTCGGAACGCCTCGCCAGAAGGGAACACCCACCTCTTCTTGAGGTCGCCGTTATTTCATAACAATATCATACAAACCCGTTCATGAGAATGCCTTGATTTACCACTTGAGATGATGATTTGGGTTTACGGTTAATTTTTTTAGGATTCAAGATTTAATGACGTCAATAAGAAGTCCTCACAAGTATATAGTAGTATAAATGTCTGTGTGTGCGTGTGAGCGAGAGTGACCACCTTGCCTGTCCCTGAGCAGCCATAGCTCAGGAAGTCTATCAGCCAGCTGGAGTAAGACGACCTCCATGCCAGCTGTAATTTACCACGGGGTGGGTGTGTGTGTGTGTGTGTGTGTGTGTGTGTGTGTGTGTGTGTGAGTAAAGTGAGTAAATCAGTGACGGGGACTGGCGTAGACAGCGGGGACGGGAAGAGGGAAGGAAGGCGGTGGCTGTGGTGTCAGCGGTTATATGGAAGCATCGCACTGCAGGTGGACAGTGAGGTTTAATGGCCACCGATCAGAAACGTACAACAGCACCATCCAAGTGCCCCAATTCACTCTCCGTCACACACAAGGAAAATCTCCAGCTGGTAATCTGATAATCCTGTGCAGATGTGTGTCCTGCTGCAGGAAGTGTGTGTGTGTGTGTGTGTGTGTGTGTGTGTGTGTGTGTGTGTGTGTGTGTGTATATGTGTGTGTTGGGTGTGTGTGAGGGAGGGCGTGAAAATGAGGGAGTGTGTTCTATTGTAAGTGGGTGGTTGATACAGAGAGCTGCTGTTTATCCAGGCTGTACTCTCCCTTCTCTTTCTGTGACAGTAGCTGTTTTTTTTTTGCCATGTCACCAGTTCTTTTGGAATAATCTACACTGGTGTTTACACAATCTGCCCACACACAGCGGAGATACCGTGTTTGGTCAATTCTTCAAAAAAAGCTGATATTGTCGCATGTTTAGTGTATGTGGTGTATATGGAGTTAAAGAGATGGTTTAAGTTAAGCTGTATTTAAAGTTTTTACCCAGGTGGATCAATTTGTGCCATTCAGTGCGTTTCCATGCACAGCAGTAACGTGGTCTTACCTCGGTCCCCGTATACATGAGCAGGGAAGAATGAGGAGAGTGAAGGAGTAACTCTACCTCCGGTACAGTAGGTGGCGCTCTGCCAACCCACAGCGCTTTTTTTCCCGTTGACCTATGTCAAAATTACACAGACCGATCACTAAATTAGTCAAATTTAACAATGTTGAATTTACACATTATCTCAGCTCCCGCCAGATGACTGACAACTTGTTCAGCTCATTATAACGTTATCTGTAACCAGTGTCAGGTGGAATTAGCAAGCTAACTTTGTTAGCTAGCTAACTAACATTAATGTTAGCCAGGGGCCGCAGCGGGGGGCTGCCCGGTCCCTCCACTTTTTTGCAGAGACACAGCGTTGACAGTCGGTTTAGCCATCTTCCGATGTCCGCTGCTGCCTCGGCAAGGAGTAAAACAGATGGACCACTGATTCGGGTAACGCTGTTTTGTTGGATGGTGTCAAAGCAACGACTACAACTCACAGCACGCTGACGGAGTATGTCCGGCTGAGGGGCAGTTGAAGCATGTGCAGACGCTTAAACCGATCATAGCCCGTTTAAGGTGTATACATGGAGTAATACCCCGGTTACTGAAGGAGTTCTCTACCTCTGTTAACCAGGTTATGAGAACTCTTGAGAATCGGGGTAAGGTGTTTCCATGACGTTTGAGAAATCGGGGTATTGCCTGAACCCGAATATAATCGTGTTTTTTTAAACTGCATGTATACGTACTGAATGTCTCTTTCAATGGAGATAAACATCCAGAAATCCTAATGGAAATGATATAGAAAAAGGCATAACAATAATCATAATCATTGTTACAACCTGGACTTGTAATACAAAGGAGCACAGCTACTAAAGGCTAGCATAGCCGGTAACATTAATCCCCCTGTCTCCTTTTCCCTTCGTGTTGCATTTAAGGTGAGAATAAGACTAAACTTGCCTGATTGAGTTAATATCTTTCTTACGTCTAGAGTAGTTTGTGCTGTGTTAAACTGACTCACCCAGCCGTAGGGCTGTGTATTGGCAAGAATCTGGCGATACGATAAGTGTCACGATACATGGGTCACGATTCAATATATTGCAATATATTTTGATACTGTGCGTAAGGCGATATATTGGGATTTTTTTAAAGTATAATTTTAGAAAAAAAGACAAGATGTTCATAAAAGTCAAAGAAGTTTACTTTAGGTAAACAATTCAGTTCACAGAAAATCAAACTGCCAGTTTGGGATTGTGTTTCACAGGTTCTTAGTGAGCTAATGTTTATATGCTAAAGTAGGCCAAAGTTCAGCCATAGCTACATTGTTAGCTTCTAGCAAAAAGTCAGGCACTGTTAGGCACTGTTAGGCAGGGACACTAGTGGTGTGTCTCAGCATAGCCATCTAGCGGTAGGGGGTTTAAACACAACATAAACATGAACCACTGTCTTACATGAATGTTTTTGAACGTTTAAAAAAATATATATATATATATATATATATATATATATATATATCGATATTGCCTTTTTGAAAATCGATACAGTATTGCAAAATAAAATATTGCGATACTCAAGTGTATCGATTTTTTCTTACACCCCTACCCAGCCATTTTGTTTCGAGTTCTGATGCCGGGCCTGCTAACTTTGGTGACCACGGCGTCTGAAGCAGCTTAACTACTCAAAAGACACCAAACTGATATAACATCGTCAAATTTAGACTTTTCTTCAATATAAAAAGTAATCCAGGTGTTTGTTGCCTGACCATCCATGCAGTATCCAACAGTATCAACAGAAAGTGTTAGTAGCCAATGCATCATGGCTTTTCTTTGTGGATATTCGCTGAAATGTAAATGATATTTGAAAAGAAGAAGGAAACCAAGGCTTATGCTTCATGCAATGTTGGCAAAATGAAAAGAACAGAAAAATCTCCTGTTATTCTGTGTTTGGAGCGTAGGTGCATTCCAAGATTGTAACACCAGCAGTGTGTATGCATATGTGTCCTGGGCCACATTATAGATCACTTACTCAACTGTGAGCGGGACTACGTACTCATTCTAAGTATTTCACAGAATTATTATTATACTGTCGGTGAGACCTTAAAATGGGTGTAATGTGGGCTCTCTTTCTAGTCCTCGTCAGCACCCGTGCAGCTGAGTTTTGTAATAATTGTAATTAAGCAATATTTTTGCTTAGGAAGACTAGAAAGTAAGGCATTACAATAGTCATGCTACAGGTAATAAAAGCACACATTAATGTCTCTGTGTTGGCTCGAGAGAGAAATGGACACACTCTGGCGATAAACCCTAACTCTAACTAACCCTAACCCTCTTAAATCATAAAAGGCTGTTTTTGTTATATTTCTGATGTGTGGCTCAAAGCTAAGATCAGAATCAAAGATAACCCCTAGATTTTTAACTTGTATGTAAAAAGAAGTGTGTTTTAACGTTGCACTGTGTCCCTGTTATGTGATGAATAATGACTGAGTTTGGTTAACTGTGAGGGCACTGCAGTAGACTCTGTTGGTAGCTATTCTTGGCTCTCTGTATGTGTGCTTAGACTGAGTGAACTGTAGCGGAGCTGTTACACACTGTGGTAAGTACACTGTCTTGTCACTGGCGCAGGTACAAACGGTTTTATGGCTTTTAGCTCAATAGGACCTGAGGTCAGAGACGACGGAGGTACTTCCCTTCTATACGCCCACTCAATTATTGATGAGTGCTTCCCTTTCTCTGCTTCACCTCTCGTTTATCGAACTTTAACAACAAACCAAATATGTATTTCTTTTTTTTTTGCCACTCACTGGAGGAAAAACTAGCCTAAAAGTTTGAGAGATGAGAAGTGGGACAGAGTGGATGAAGTGGGCACCACTCTGTTGATCCATCTTTACCTATTTGTGGTGTTTGTTTATGTTATCTGATGTCAGTCACACAGTTTGGGCTCAGGAGAAAGATAGTTTTTGTTATTGTGATGTTAATGCTGCAATATGCACACACTTAACATTTAAATAATGATTGTCAGTCTGTGTTCATGCCTGCCTTCCCCTGTTGTTGACCTGAAAATATATTGTCAGTGAGGCTTGGGAATATGTAGGAAAACAAAGATGGCGTCTGGAGCATCATTCAGGTCTCTGAGGAGACATGTTGAAGCCCAGATTTCAGTTTCCCACTGCTGCCGTCTTGTCAGTGTTTGTTTTGGAGCCAGCAAACTCGGGCAGAGAGAGATGGGAGCCCTCTCTTAGAGAGCTGTCAGTCAAAGCAAACGCAACCCCAAACATATCCCTCTGTAAGCCATCTTATCTTCAAAATAAGTTTCAGAACTGTCTGCACAACGCATGTCGGAAGAAGTAAAATCAGCAGTTTAAATCCAACTTCAGGTGGAAACGAGACTAGGTCAAAACCTAGTATATGGCTGGACAGTGTATGGTCAATATGCTTAAGTGTGGCCAAATTGTTACTGGGATATTAGATATTAAATGTTCATCTGTAGTAGTGCTGACCGATGACGTTTTTGGGTGTCGGCATAGAGCCTTTGGGCCCAGTGTGTGTGTGTGTGTGTGTGTGTGTAACCCCCAGCCTTTGTCGTACCGCTGCTTTGTCACGCCTCTTGGCATTTGATACCGACGCACGCTCAGAGAACAGCAGCTCGTCACAGCAGACGAGAGAAACCAGGAGCAAGCGCAACACTGAAGCACACAAAAACCCACCGCGATGTGTTCTGTGGCGGTGTGGGTGTGTTCATTTGTGCTTTACAATGGACCTTTTTCACAGCAGACATGTTGACTTGTCATAGTAGGAAAAGCACAGCTGAAATTGATAACCTTAACAATGGCTCAATTCCATCAAGTGTCCCAGTGAGCTATTTCAGTGAGTCAGCATGCACAATACCAGGACCTCTCGTAAGTGCAGCCATCATTAATGGTGTTGAATACACCTGTGCTTTTTCTACTATGACATGTTAACATGTCTGCAGTGAAAAAGGTCTCTGTAACTGCTGTGAAAGAAATTAGAAAATATTTTTATTTCTGATTGACTCGTCGTGAGACGCAAATCAGCTTATCAAAATAAAGAATACACAGAATACAAAGACATATCGTGGCAGGTGATTGCAGAGCAGCTTGGAATCAGGGATGGTCACGTCAGGTACTGATCGCAAAACAAAGGATACGTACGAAAGATAAGATGGTAGTGGTTGTTCATCAGGCAGCTAAATGTCTCGTATTGTGAGTTTTCGCCACAAATAGGATAATAAAACGAATCAGACTCGGTGTGCAAGGTTTCTGTGGGTAAAGAATTTTATTGGAGGATGGATTAAAATAATGCATAGGAAAAATACAGTCTTGGCAAAAGACAATAGTGGAAAAGTGCAAAGTAAAAGGGTTCTGGAATAAATATGGATAGTTGATTATTTGTTTAATCGTTCACAAGCAAAGATTCCAGCTTCTCAAATGTGAGAATTTGCTTTGTAAATAAATTTTTAAAAAAAGCATTGTAAATAGCATATATCTTTGAGTTGTTGACTTGTTTGCCAAAACAGGAACTTTAGAGATGTCATTTTGATGACAAAATGAGTGGCTTGCTGTTGAGGCTAAAGTGTGAAGCATTATAGTGTAGTTAAATTATTCTGATGGTATTTGTTTTTTTGTTTTTTTTGTAGAAAAAAACGAGACTTCCCCATGAGGAATGTGCATTTTTTTCTGCCACAGTGTATTTCTGATACTGCCAATGGTGCCAAAGTCAGATATTTCAATCCTACACATAGTGGCTTTCACTATAATTCAATTTGCAGCAGCCTAATGTGAAAATGTGGTATAATCCGGTTATGATACAGGGCAGACACGCCCTGGATGTGTCGATAACAGTCTCCACTGTATAGGCACAAAATGTATCTAAACTTTACTTTTTAATCCTATATGGACACACAGATCCTTGTGAATCTGTAGAAGGTGAATTCATGATTCCGCTGCAGTTCACTGAAGAAACATACCATGAAATAACTACTTCATTATATCAGAGACAACCATCTTTGTTCTTTCACAGCAATCAATGCAGCACAGAAATGGATACAAGCCGTTTACGCTAATGTAATACAGTCACAATCAATCCTGACTGTCCATTCTAACCAAGGCTGTGTCTTGTTATCTGAGGAACTGAGACCAACCAATTCTCTGTTACTGTGGGCTACAGTCCACTACAGGTAACATCTCAGGAGAATAATGTTATGGAGCTAGGAGTATGTGTGTCGGTGAGAGGTAATAATGGGGGTTAAAATTTGAACTAATAAAAAAAATCAATGGATGATGCCTTCACTTCACCAGTTGTTTTCTGCAGTGAATAAAATAGGACAGCAGCTGATTCTAGGACGTGTAAGCCAGAAACACCTAAGTTCTACCAAAAAACATCTCCCAAAGGTTTTTATCTTTGCAACTGCAAGAGATTTTGCAGGATGGGGTTTCATCGTTTCACCTATCCTGCCCTTTAAAGCCAGAACATAGTAACCACATATTGGATCAAAAATGAGTTAAAATCATAATTGGACTTTTGCATTTTGCTTCACTGGAAAAAATATCAGCCTAATGTCCTATTTGCATGGACGTAGTATTACCAGGGGACTTCATGTGTTTTAAAATTACCCCCTCACATCTGTTTGGTGCGGCACATTTGCACTGGATAACAAAATCTGTATTTTATTCAGATTTACTGAACTTATCCCCCGCATATGTCAAGGCTCTGCCAAAACTTTCATTTATAATTGCCAACACAGCCAAAATGACCCCAAATCACAGAAATGTCGATTCCCACGGGACTCATATTATCACACAACCTCTGTGTTTTGCGAAATATGTTCATATGCAGTTTGCAGTTACTTGACAAATTACAGACATGGCAGATTTGTACGGGATTAAGTTCACAGACCACCTCGGTTTTTATTGAAAATTACTAGGGGTCCCCAGGTTATACTAGTCCCATGCGAATAGAGCTAAAGCCATAGAAATGTGTAAGAAGTAACTACAGAACAGCGACAAAAACTGAACCAAATCCACATCGTACTGCACTCTGTCGAAGAGAAACCGCCATCCAGACAGCTAAGACTTCAGTTTTGTCCTGGTTGAGCCATCCATGACTTGATATCTAAAATAGAGTTCAAAAGGGCATCAGTTGGGTCAGAGTCATCAGGAGACACGGCAACGTACAGCTGTGTATCATCAGCTATGGAACTGTATGCCTGTCTCCTGATGACGTGTCCAAGTGGCAACATGTAAATAAATATTAAAAAGAGTTGGACCTAAAATCAAACCTTGAGGAACACCACAATCCATTTTATGAGCATTCCTCCATGGTAACATCAACTTTTCTGTTAGTAAGATATGATTCAAACCAGTTAGAAACAGTCCCTGAGAGACCAACCTGCTTGTGAAGTCTATCTTAAAGAATTTAGTCATCTATTGTAGATAACACTACGTTGATGGGGAACCTCCAACCAGAGCTAAAACAGGAGAGCTATATCAAGTGAAAGCCAGTTAGGGAGATAGCCATGGCTAGCCTGAGCCAGCGCTAAAATTCAATTTACTCATTGATTTTTCCATTCAGTCGATGTTATCTCTTAACTACCGTACAAACGTCTTAGCAGACTGTCAGTAACTGCCATCTCAGCTCTGACTCTCATTTTTTAGTCATTATGCATGGCGATGATTTGTTGAGGTTGTGATGTTTGGGTTTGACTGAGAGGCTGGTGTCTCCTGAGCCAGCGCAGGAAGACATAGTAGCCACCGGGGCAGCCTAACGCCCACTGCATTTTAGATAGCAAACCAATTGGTTTGGTTTGATTCAGTCTTCAGGGCCCAGATCTTTCACTTTGTCACACACATGCACACACACACGCACAGCTGGTAGCGCTATTAAAGAGAGGCACCAATAGGAGAGATAATTGTCTCATAAGTCAGTAAGCACAGCTGTTGGCAAGGTCAAGTTTCATTTCTGGAGCCACGTCACCACTCTCTGTTCTGTGTCTTTTCCAATCCGTCTTTCTCCCCCCCCCTCTCTCTATCTATGCCTGTCCTGTACCTGTCCCGCTCCCTGTCACCACCCCCCCCCTCTCTTTTTGCATGGTTGGGCTTCAGGATTGCTTGTGCCCTTCAATGAATATTAATGGAAGAGTTATCATATGAAAATGAACTGTTTATTTACAGAGTCTGTCTCTTTTGGCTTTATGGGAGGTTGACGGGGGCTGGCAGCCAGACTCCCGAGTATGAGGATGAAATGGGCTGCTGCTGTGCTGAATAGGATTCAGGTCAGTGAGAGGCTGTAGCCAACCACATCCGTCATACGGATTTAGAGGATCCTTCTCATTTCAAAACGACACCACAGCAAAACTCTGCATTGTTTGGAACAGGGAGATGAATGGATGGGGGTCTCGAGTGGTTCTGGGTTTGTCTCAGTTGTACAAGTACTATACATTTGGTTTGGCTGGCTCTGTAAAATCATTTAAGTAGTATTTGTTTGTCAAGTGGCAGAGACCAGGCCCAAGGCACTTACTCAAGTCGAAGTAGCAATGTGGAAAATGTTCTATTACAAGTATAAGTCCTGCGGTAGTAAAAGTATTTTTTTAAGTACTCTGTTAGAGTATAGTTAGGTGTCATTGTCTGCCAAAAAACATTCATCTGGTTGTGGGGTTTTCATGGTTTCAGATGAGTTCAACAAGGAAATGAAGAAAGAAAGAACAAAGGGAAGAGAAGGAAGGTAGGGAGGAGGGGTGGAAGGAAGGATGGAGAGGAAATAATTAGGGAAGATGTGAGGAAGGAATGGAATAAAGAGAGACAGACAGAAGGAAACAAAATGATGAAGAGAATAAGGAAGGACAAAGTGAAGGAAGAAGGAAAGTACTTGGAAAAGACAAAACAAAGGGGAAGAAGTAAGAAAATAGGGAAGGAACAAACAAAAAAAGTCAAATTACTGATATATGTATCTACTGCAACTAGGAAATAGAGTGAAAGAGTAATAAGTGACAGAGAGAAAGAAACCAAAGAGGTACTGTGAAGAAATGATAAGACAGAAGGAAATCATGATGGAAAGAAAGGAAAAACAAATGGCTACAATGAACCCCAAAGGAAATAAGGAAGCAAAGAAAAGGTTAGAAAAGAAGGAAAGTAAAAAGGAAGGAAGGGAATGATTAGGAACAAAGGAAGAATGCTGTGTAGGGAGGAAAGATGTATTTGCAATAAGAAAAAAAATGAAGCTAAAAATTAGGGCTGGGCGATTGGGAGAAAATTAGATCTCACGATATTCTTGACCAAATACCTCAATATCGATATTGCGGCGATATTATAGGGTTGACAATTGGAAAATATCAAATAACAAAATATCTTCACAGATTTTAGATAAATAATCATCAGTAATGTGGACATAATGTCTGAGTGGGGTAAAGGTCTGGTAAGTTCAGAAAAGTACATCACTTTACTGTAATGCAGCCTTTAAAACCAGTAAAAGACAACACTTATGTCATATCATGATATTACGATATCCAAAATCTAAGACGATATCTAGTCTCATATCACGATATCGATGTAATATTGATATATTGCCCAGCCCTACTAAAAATTGAAATTCAAAGAAGGAAAGACAGATGAAAGGGAAGAAATAAACTTAAGTTAAAGAAAGAAATTAAGTAGTAGTAGAGTGAAAATGGTGGAAAGAAAGGTGATTATGTTAAATCTACATATTTTATACATATTTTACCGGAACTAAGAAAGACATAAGGAAATATATCAAGGCAAAAAGGAAGGAAGGTGGAAATAGAAGCATATAAGAAAGTGAAGAGGGACGAGAGAACAGAAGGAAGGAAGCAAAAACAAGAAAGGGAAAGACTGGATATACTGATAAGACTGGAATAAAAAAAATGACGTGAACGAGAAAGACGTGAGATTGGCTGCAACAAGTAACTAAAGCTGCTAGATAAATGTAAATGTATGGTGTCAAGTTGCCCTTGAACGTCTGGACAAAAGTCTTTTTTTGAAATGTAAATGTTAAATATCAGCACTTCAAACTGTACTTAAGTATAAAACCCGAGTCATATTTAGGGTTGGGCATCGTTTTGATTTGAACAATTTTGATTCCAATTGCGATTCTTTCTTTTGATTCCAGTTCTTATAGATTCTCGATTCCGATTCTTTAAGGGGTGGAGTTTAAACGGGTCACATGCTTATTTCACAGATAAGAGGAACGTTTTATTTCGATCCAATGGTGATTTACAGTTTTACCGGGCTTTTTCAACGTAAAATAAAGCCTCACTTCAGAGACGCTCCATGGCTGCAACACAACAAGCACCTGGAGGTAAGGCGGCTGCTACGGAAACCCAAACTTGCGAGTGTTAAATTTGGATAAATTTTAGATAAATCTGAAACCAAATTTTCTGAACAATTCCAATAATGATTCCATTGGAATTGTAATTTTTAAAAAGATTTCAACTGGGAACCGGTTCTCGATGGCCAATCTGAGGGCGGTTTCACACCTATAGTTCGGTGGACAACATAGTTGCATTTTTCATTTGGTTTGGTTTGCTTTCACACTGCACTTTATCAAACGCACCAAACACTGTAAACACTTGCCACATGATCGCGATTGCTTGTTTATAGGGGTGGGCGATACTGGGAATTTTGGTATCGATCCGATACCAAGTAAATACAGGGCTAGTATCGCCGATACCGATACCGATACTTTTTACTTGTAACGTCACGATCATTGAATAATTTTGTGATTTTGCCTTTAGTTAGTTCATTATGATTATGATAAAACACAGGACAAAGATTTTAGGCAAATCTAAATGTTTTTATTTACTAACTAGAACAATATAAAACAATGTATCGGTATAAAAATAATAAAATAATATAACAAAATATAAATATAACAAAGTCAACAACACAACCAAAAATACCTTCCATTACACACAGATATCTGTGAAAAATAAAGTCAGTTGTGCAAAATAAGTAAACAAAAGCCACAATGTATAAATATGAATATAAAAATATAAACAACACAACAAAAAATCATCACGGGCGAGACCCCCTTTTTTCAAGCGGACAAGAGTTTTAGTTTGATCCGCACCAGAGTGGGGATGAGCCTTCAAACCAGCCCAAACGAACCGGACTATCCGCCCAAACACTCCAGGGTTTTAAACGGACCAAACGAGGCAGATCTCTGAAACGCCAGAGCAGGGGGAATGAGAGGTGCAAACGTAGCAAAAGATATTTGTTTTTTTAAAACCAAAACGTAGCAATGTAAATGTAGCCTAAAGACATCACTTTCTGTCAATGAGGACATTTGAAAAGTTCCCAGTGCAACTCGGCTCATTCCCAGACTTTTGTGTATCTGTTATCTGTTCTGTAAAGTTTCCATTCATCATCTACCATTTAATTAGAGTTAGCTGACAAGAACTGCTGACAGTACAGACAGCCATATACGTCTCTGTGAGGGCTGACATTGTGACAGGCTGACAGGAACACAAAGTACACATTGACACTCGGCCAAGTCACAGTCTAAAAATGTGTAGTTTTGGGAAGAATTGACAAGAAGAGCAGATTGTCATCTGCTGAGCCCGGCCTGTCTTGGAGCTTCTATATTTAGAGTCCAGACATGTACAGAGTTGGCAAACCTTTACTACACTGTAGCTGCTGACCAATCAACCGTGTTTTAACAAGGGTCTTCAAATTTAGAATGGAGGTAACGGATTTTTCTCATTTACTTCACCATTGTTCTGTGGGCAATTCAATAGGCTCACATTGCTATTGATTAGATCACATCATAGCTATGTTCAGCTCAAACTGAACATACCTGTGGTGAAGTGAGGACTGATGATCATAACCAATGACCTGGTACCATTACAGTCGCAGAGAAAAGTTTCAGCGGTCTGAACTGGCCCCTCTCAGCTCGACACAAACCAGCTGATGGTGTCGCTGCGACTCAGCTGGTCGAGTCTCCAGAGGCTGGTTTTAGAACGTAAGGGACGTCTCCTGTTTCAACAGCCAACAGAGAAGTCAGCTAGTGAAGTCAGCTTCAATAAAATGATCCATAATTTATTTTATTTCTGTTACAAACTGCTAACAGAGGCTCAACGTGTGCCCGCGAGCTAGAGAGTGACTGAAGGAAAAAAAGAAAAAAAGCCTAAAAGTCGGAAGTTAGGACGGAAGTACAAAGAGTCGTTGCTATGGAGATGATACGCTGTCTCGTTGCATTGGTGTGAACTGGTAGGTTTCAGAACGCTGCAGACCGACGCGTTGCAAGTAGTTGGAAGTTTCAACTCTTCTTGTTTTGAATCTTTGGTCTGGACGGGACTTTATAGGCTGTGTTCTCGGCGAGCACAGTTAGATTCCTGCTGGAGAAACGAGCTTTCTTGGCCATGCATATGCTCAACTGGGTTCATAACATAGCTTTCAGGAGTACATCTGCATGACAAACACTTCAGTGATAGATGGATACACCCACGATGCACCACAGAGCGCCACAGGTCCTTCCTGCCTGTGGCCATCAAACTATAGAACTCCTCACTCTGACTGTTACACACTTGACACAACACACATTTCCGTATCACATCTGTATAATGTAAATATTCTATATGCAATTATTACTCGGTGCAATAACTTATTAGCTACATGCCTCATGTAGTCTGACATGTTTCAGCCTCTTGTTCACTGCTGCTGCTTTTGTTCACACTGTACTCTGATAGCATTTGTATAATCCTTTTTAACCTACTCTTACTTTACTTTGACTTAACTTTTTATTTCTTGCACCTTAGCTTTCTGACTTTATACACTTATTGACAAGTTGTTTTTGTCTTAAATTTGACTGTGAGCAACTGCAACGTAACAATTTCCCTGAGGGGACCATTGAAGTTTTCTGATTCTGATTCACACAGGGAATGTCCTCAGTGTGGCGTCAGGGCAGTGGGATACCATCACTAGTAGGGGTGTGTACAAACCAATGAAATACTCTCTGACTAAAATGGGACACTGACATATTCGATATGCATGCATCGTGTGTTAGGTTGCTTTCACACCTACATCGTTTGGTCGGTTTAAAACCCTGGAGCGTTTGGTCGGATAGTCCAGTTCGTTTGGGGCGGTGTGAAAGCTCATCCCCACTCTGGTGCGGATCAAACAAACAACGGGGGTCTCGGTTCGCTTCCAAGTTAACTAGAGTTCAGTTCACTTCAGGTGAGAACGCGATCAGATCAAAAATACAGGAATTGAACCAAGAACAGAGCATTTACTAGCCTGCGATTTCAACCTTGCACACAATTTATGGACTTTTATATGATTTGATAATTGATAAATGATAACTTTTAGATCCATAAGCTGTCCTGAGCACACATCGCTGATCATCCGTGTGTAGGGCTGGGCGATATCAGATATCACGATATTCTTGACCAAATACCTCGATATCGATATTGCGGCGATATTCTAGGGTTGACAACTGGTGTTTAACAAAATATCTTCACACTTAGATTTTAGATAAATAATCATCAGTAATGTGGACATAATGTCTACGTGGGGGAAAGGGCAAATAATAGAACAGCTAGAACAGTCTGGTAAGTTCAGAAAAGTACATCACTTTACTGTAATGCAGCCTTCAAAACCAGGAAAAGACACCACTTATGTCATATCACGATGTTATGATATCCAAAATCTAAGACGATATCTAGTCTCATATCACAATATCGATATAATATTGATATATCGCCCAGCCCTATCTGTGTGACATCATTAGTCTGTGTGACATCATCATCTCTCTCTCTCTCCTTCACTCGCTTAACCTGACGTCTGCTAGAAGCCTGGTTTCTGTCTGCATGTAAACGAGGCCGACAAGTGTCAACCAGCATCACAAGACAGTAAAAAATGGCATTCCTAAAACATAAATATAGCTTTTGCACAATTAAGCAGCGGGATACTTCCCCTCTTCAGTAATCAGCTTCACTATTTTAGTTTTTTTTACTGAGAAAAAGCACCATTATTACTGGTGTCAATTATAGGCATTGTAACAGTTGACACAAAATCTAAAGGGTGACGTAAAAAGGCTAAAGTAAAAATGCTGGGGATGCAGGATGGAGAAAGATACAAGTTGGTCAATCGAGGGCTAAGATCCTTTTTGAGAATTTTGATACCAATACCGTGACTTCGATACCAATTTTATAAAACAAAAAAGAAATTACAACATTACACATTACAGCAGCACATCTTTTTATTTATGTTCCAGCTCCTACTACGTGAACCATCTCAGTGTAACGTGGAGTTTTTCCTGCGTGTCTCTACGACGTGTACCGTTAGACAGCCAATCACAGACATTATTAGATCTTGGTAGAAGCATGCTGCATGCTGATTGGCTCACTGACGCTGATGAGATTTGCTCCTTAGGTATTGAAATTGGGTATTGAGTGAAGAGGCATTTTTCGACACTCGATACTTTAAAGGCAATTCGGTCTGTGCCTAAAAAGTATTGAATTCAGTACCCAGCCCTGGACTCATTCCATCCCAACAGCACTGGTGTGTGTTCAGCAGCAGTTGTCTCTTCACTGACTCCATGCAGCTTTGTGCACACAGCTCATGTCAAACTCTAAGAAGCTTTTCTGTGCTTCTTTTGAGAACTATCTCTCCTGCACAAAGAGGCGAGCAGTAACTTGGCGTTCTTGTTGTTTATAGTTGGCTAAGGACTATTTAATGCACTTTAAAAGTTTCCAAAATTGACTTGCATACCTTTTAGCCTGCACCCTTCATGTGACCCACTGTGACTCATCTTGAATGGGCTTGTAGCCGTTACTAGCACACTTCGCTCTCAGTTGTTTTAATTGCCTTCCATTTCCAGAGGAAAGGTCATAATAAGAAAAGCATTTTCAAGTACTTTTATCCCTTATTAGTATGCAGCATCCTCATCTTCTACCTCACACTCTACTTAGTTGATAGTTTAAACGCCGTACCTTTATTGTACTGTGCCTAGACCATCTATCTAAACAGCTCTGGGACCCAATAAAAATGGAAAATGGCGATCCATCATACCCCCCCTTCCCGTATCCCACGTCCTGTAGCATCTCGTCTGCATTTCCCTTTATAGATCGGAGGCATTTCCTTTCTGCTGATGTCAGGAAGTGTGTTTTGGGGACACAGCCAGACATGGTGAGAAATGGGACAGTGCTTGTTATTCTGCTTTGTGCTTCTTTTTCTCTCTCACTCGTTCTCTTCTGATGAGCCACAGGAAGTGAATGGCTCTCATCTCCTGGCTACCACTGACAATTATATATAATCTGGAGTGATTACATATAGCCTGTTGCTCTTTAATTAAATTGATATTGAATATATATATATAGAGAGAGAGAGAGAGAGAGAGAGAGAGAGATTATTAAATAGTTACTATTAAATATTATATTATATTATTAAAGATTATTATATTATTCATTGAAATGAATTATTTATTACACTTTTGAAAAGTCTAATTTCTGGCACACTGCAGACTCCATACCTTTAGATCACATCTTGACCAAGAATGACAGTGGTATCAAAGAGACATCCTGTTCTGTTTTTTATTGGTCACACTGTAAATTGCATTCATTTTCTTTCCTATTTAGCTTCGTCTTTCATAAATGGGTAATTTATATATTTTCACATTTTCAATTTCATATCCCTCAGAATATTTTTTGTTGTAATTAGTGTTCCTCTTCGGCTGCTGCAACCGCTCGGTTTTCCCACAGGGATCATGAAAGGTTCAATTTACCTCACAGAATTCGTCACTGTAGTATCTCCGCAGCAATTTGTCTTTGTTGTGATTGTGATAGAATTGTTTCACATTCACTCTAATTAGGCTGAAAAAGTGGGCATATTAATCCAAAATCCAAAAAGGGTGTTTTATTCGGTTTTTTTTGTACAGTGCTGTAATAGGCTCCATTGTAGTGGGAGAACTGAATCTGTACAGTTGTCAGTAGCTTGTAAGAGGATCAAGTCCACTGTCCTCCAAATCTCCTTTATATTATTACTTACAGTAGCTAGAATCCCAAGGGCTCTCCTGCACACAGTACCACCCAAGGGAGATTGTAGGATTTTTTTAAGTGGGGGGTAGTCGGTCAGGGAGGGACTGTGGGGTGGGGGTGGAAATATTGGATAGGATAGAACAACATAATGTAATTCTGCTAAATAAAACATCACATTCATTATTACATTTATTTGTTTTCAATTGTATATCTGAATACAATAAACATTTTCTATAGGCTCAGTAATCCACTTTAAAAAAAATTATAATTCCAGTGCTGGTTCCATGGTATCCATGGTAGAATTTTGGATAGTCGTCATGGAAACATTAATTGGTTGTGTGACAAGGGCTGGGAAGATTGGCAGAGCAGGCAGCCAAGTGACAGTACTCTGATCCAATGGGAATCACAATTGTCAGATTGACAGCACTCTAGCCCAATGGATTGGGATGGGGGGGGGGAGGGGGGATTCTTTCATGATCATGAGTGATCACGAGTCTTTTTGAATGCTCATGGCTATTGTCATTAAGTGTCATCCGGTAAATTATAACACTGACTAGGGCTGTCCCTAACAATTATTTTTTGTCATTGATTGATCTAACGATTATGATTTATGTTATTGCATATTGTTCTAAAGATTTTTGAACTGAACTTTGGAGAATCAGTATTTTTACTTAAGTACTTGACATAAAACCTTAAATGGCTATGACATGGATTTATTTCATCACTGGATTAATATGCAGTTAAGATAATCATTCTAGCTAGTGTTAGCGTTAGCTAGCGGCTACCTATCGTTGACGTTAGCTAGCGTTAGCTGATACCAGCGATTTCTAGTCGCCAACATATTTTGGGCTTCATTTAATAAACATAACCTGTAGTAGTACACAATTGTATATGTATTGTTTTGATTACAATGTGCGGAATTACTTTACGTTGCCTATTTATGTCTATTTATTTCTATTTCTCACTGTTAATCACCGGCGTCTGTACAGCATTAACAGGGGTCGCCATTGTTGTTTGTGGATGTGATGTCAAAAACTGTAACTGGGAGTACAACCATCTGGTACGAGTTCACGAGTAGTAAGTTACGGGTTTGACTGCCGTTCCAGGGGAGAAGGTTGTGAAAACACGAGTTACGGGTTGCCTGGAACGCAGCATTAGATCAATCCCACACTTTTGTTTCAGAGCTCACCACCTCCTGAATTTACTAGTCACAGCCAATCCATTAAAATCAGTTGATACTGGTCCAGAGTTTTTCTGTGTGTGTGACTGAGCCTAATCACTGCAGTCCACGGTGTATTCCTCCAGGTTGGATTTAGTTCAGAATCCATTCTAGTACTTTACAGGGCAAAACAAGAGTTCTTTATGAACAAGAACAAGACGAAGATACTGTTTCCCGAGTACAGGTGTAAAATAAAGTAGAAAGGAAAGAGAACCTAACCCTTGGGATGTCTTCCCGTCGACCTGCAACTTTTTGTTTTTCTGGGTCACAATTTAAAACTAAAATTGGTCGACACTTTTTCTCACTTTTCCCGACATTTTTGTGACTTTTTTCCAATTTTTTTGGTCACTTTTTCAGATGTTTTTGTTTTGTTTTGTTTTTTCGCTTTTTTGACGTTTTTGTTCTTTTTTTCCCACTTTTTTAAATCACTTTTTTCAATGTTCTTGCATAATGTTTTTCTCTCCACAATGCTATAACAATGAATAAAACACCCAAAGTAGTGAACTGATCATTTATTTTACAGAACCATCCACTTGAAAGAAACCCGAATTTTCTGATATAGAAACTTTTTGAAAATGGGTCTTATTTGACTCGAGGACAACAGGAGGTTTATGTGTTTTATTTTTGAGAAACAATCTTACTAATTAGAGATGTCCCGATCGCAAGTATCGGATCGGAGCCGGTATATATTTGGGCATTTTTTAACCAATCGGGGCTCGGCATTTACCTCGATTACCTTACTCCGATCATGTACAATAGCTTGTAGTGATCGCTGCCTTTAATCACACAAGCCCTGCGCTACAGACACATCACCAGACCGCCTGGATGCCGGCACTTTCAAACCAAGATGGCGCGTGGCCACTCACCAGTGTCTGTCCAGAGTGGCTCGGAGTGTATCGGATCGGGACTCGGTATCGGCAGATTTTCAACATTTTAAAGATCTGATCAGATCGGGGCGACAAAAAAGCTGATCAGGACATCCCTACAACTAATAATCCTACCACGGAGGGATAGAGGGCTCCCATCATCCCTTGTTACAATTACCACACTAAAGCATCACAATGAAATTGACAGTGCCATGGTGTCCAAAGTGTTACACATAGCACCTTTTAACATGTAATCATTCTTTAATCAAACTTATTCTGTTCTTTCATCCAAAAGAGACAAAGATGTGTTAGAAAGGAGCTGTAATGGCAGAGCGTGCTGCCTTCCTTTTTTTTTTTTTTTTTTTTTTTTTAAATTGACTCTATATACAAACTTAATAAATGATGTGGTGTTGCAGTTTGGTCAGGGTTCAGTGCTGGGCAGGGGGCCAGCCTCCCTCTAATGGGTTGGAAAGTCCCACTCACTGCTGCTGCTTGGTTGGCCAATGCACTGGTTTAGGCCCACTTCAAGTTTATTTACCATCAAAAATTGGGAGAAACGATTTGTCATGTTGAGAAACAATTCGACAAACAATCCTTTTTTTTTTTTTTTTTTTTTTCGGGAGGCCAACTGCTGTTTCCCCTCCTTTTTTTAAACTGGTGCAGCTGAGATTTTTCTCCCAGAAAATAACCTTTTCTTGGACCGTGTCCAGCTGGCCCACCCCTCTGATAAGCAGCGAGACTGCTGGGATGGGGATCCGAGAGGGAGAAGAGTTGTTCGGCCACCTCAACTTCCATTAAAGACAAGCGAGCAGGGCGACCTCCAGACCCTCGATTAAGCCCCGCTCCGCGCGTTCAGTTAATGAACAGCAAAGGAAAAAAAGTTGAGGTGTAAAAAGCAATATCCCGAAGGCTCGCGGGTAATTCTCGGTCACAACTCTTTTCTCTGAACCGAGACCTTTACTCAGTCACCTCAATTATACTGTACCACCCTGCTCTCATCTGGGCCTTCCTTCCACAGCTCGCACAACATGACAGAATGCATTTCCATACTAATGCCGCGGGAGTCATCCCATCACAAGGGAGGTGTGTGTGTGTGTGTGTGTGTGTGTGTGTGTGTGTGTATGTGTGTTTGTGTGTGTGTGTGTGTGTGTGTGCGGTGATGAAAGAACATGTCAGCCAGTGCAACTGTGTGGCTCACTGATGTGTTTTAGTAGTTTTTCGACAACTATATGGCGAAGCTTGATAAACAGCTTCAGTTTCAGGCCATATGAATATTCATGTGCAGCATAGTATCATGAGTTGAACTACAGAATATGTAAACTGTCTTATTAGGGCTGAACGATGAATCGTTTTCAATTTGAAAGAATGCGATTAGCTAATCGTGAAGACCGCGATCAATTGAATGTGAATATTTTAGTTGAATGTTTGGTGTTAACATTCGGTTTAACGTTTTTTTATTCTGCTTTTTATTATTATATTTACTGTTTTTTTCATAAGATAAATGCTGGAATAATGTTCATTTATCACAGACCTATTTTCAGTGGATGTTTCATTTATTTTGTATAACTTTATTCAACATGACGGTAGAAGGTGTAATATGTAGATGCTGCTATTGAACTGAGGCAGATCAGACATTTCAGTTTACAGGAAAGTACTGATATTCTTTACTAGGGCCTGAGCACGAAAGTGCTAGGAACCTAATGTTTTTGTACAGATTATTATTACTATTATTATTATTATTATTATTATTATTATTATTCCGACGAGTCACTCGCATTTATGAAGGACTTAGCATGCTGGAAAACTCACAAAACTTTGCACACGTCAGACCTGCCGAAAACTACAAAGTTTGCCTCCCCACCGTTATTAAGTTCGACTCGCGCCGAAGAGGCTTGGACCCCGTCATAACTGCTTGCAGTTCTAGTTATTATTTATTACTTTAGCTTTTCTGATAAATGTTCTGTTTGATTTCTCAATGTTTCATGCTTATTCCATGCTGCCTTTTCATATCTATGTTCTCATCCCTCGTAAGAATACAAAGCAGTTTTGATGATGTCTCATGTTTTTATGCTCCATGACATTGTTTTATCTGTTACACAGGGAATATTTATATAGCTAAACTTTGAAGAAACAAATCGCAAATCGAATCATAATCTCAATATCTGGCAGAAAAATCGCAATTATGTTTACCCCAAATTGTTCAGCCCTAGCGTGCACGTGTGCCTGTGTGAGTGTGTGCGTTAGAGTGTGTGTGTGTGTGTGTGTGTGGGGTGTGGTGTCTCCGAGGCCGTCTCCGGAGACTCTATTGGCCGAGTAGGTCCTGTAGGTCCCAGTAGGTCTATAGGCCTGCTGAGTAGGTTAGCAGGGCGTCTGGAAATAACAAGGGCGGTTAAAAAAAGGCTGGGCAGCGTTTTTGCTTCTTGTCTGAATTTCAGATCCAAGTAATTAATGTCCCTGTTCCCTGTGTTTTTCCTTCTCCCCACTCCAACAGCACAACCCAATCCGCCGAAAATTCACGAAGGATGGTGGGCGTACAAGGAGGTGGTGCAGGGCAGCTTTGTTCCAGGTAAGCCTCCAAAACAAGTCTGCAGCACTTTGATGCATGACACTTTCTCCCAGAGTACAGATTTTTTCCCTGCATACACTTTAACCACACTGTGTGCTTGATCCTGAAGTCGGAGCTTGTTACATATTTAAGATAACATCGGGCCACCTTGCCACTGGCAATAGTTTTACTTTCTCATTCTGACGAGAGCTCTCTGCCTTTCCCCACACAGGTGACGCTTTTCCACTGATTGATTGACGGCAGCTCACTGTGTCTTCCACCTTTTTCCATCTTGCTGTGTATCTGCGTGTCAGGCCAATTATTTTTTTGCGAGATTGTGTTTTTCTGTTGAGCTGAGGTGCTTTTGATAAAGCCTGCAGGTGGCTGTGTGTATGAGTGTGTCTACGCCAGTTCAGGACCCGATGTGTGCGTACGGACAGAACAATTTAGCAAATTTCAAACAGAGGACATTTAGCTGGGAGAATCAAGATTAACTTTGAGGTTAAAGTTTAGGAAGGGACTTTCTTCTGATGAGATGTAAAGGTCAGAGTTGAGTTTTGTGAATTACACAAAGCAATACACTTGTATTGGACCTCAAGACTCCCATCCAATGGCAACATGCTGCTGCTCCTCAGTCAGTAGGACAGGATGCATGCTTCTTTTATGGCCTGGCTTTCTCCTGCATAGAGGAGTTTTTATGCAAAATCCTCTCTGAATGTGTTTTAATAGGAATTCACCAAACAACCGTTGAACAAGCGGATCAAAAACTTGAATAGGAGCGCTAAAGTTTTACCGTCCAGAGTCAGGTTGTGTCAGACTCTCCCGGTGATTTTTACGGTACTATTTTTTACGGTATTTTTTTTTGCAGTTTTGTTGATTGGGGATTAATTTCCGCAAGCATATTAGATAGCATATATTTTTGTTTATGAAATTGGCAGAAATGACAGGCAAATGCATAGATTTCTGTCATAATAAGGTAACACAGACTCAGAATCATGCTTAGCCTACTGTTGCGTGTAGTCCCCAAAATGCCCATTCTGAGTCAGGAAAAACCCAGATGGCCATAGATCATGAAAAACATGCATATATTGTCTTGGAAATCACTCAAATCCAACAAAAACATTGAGTTGAATACAGCCCTAGTGCTTGTGGAGCCAGTAGAGCCATAGCTCGGATATTTATCCATAGCCTTGTAGTTTCCACTGGGATACACTCAGCTTTGTGAATTAGGGTGGAAACATCTTTTTTTGACATGAACGTTTTCTAAGTGATCTTGACATATAAAATCAGGACTTTTAGGTTAAAGGTGACATATCGTGGTATAGGCTGAGTTAGGTGAAGTAACACAGTGTGTTAATGTGGTATTGTGGTGTGTACACAGCCAATAAAGGCATCTGTTTCCCAAAAGCAAACATTAAAGGAACACGCCGACTTATTGGGACTTTAGCTTATTCACCGTATCCCCCAGAGTTAGATAAGACCATACATACCCTTCTCATCTCCGTGCCTGTTGTAACTCTGTCCGACGGCCCCACCGCTAGCTTAGCCTAGCACGGATCCTCGAAGCACTGCTACTCTCTGCTCGGGGCTTCTCAGGTGCTGCAATCATATCACTCCGCCCAAGTAGCAGAAGTAGCAGTGCTTCGCCTTTCTGAGAATATAGTTCCCAGTTTGTATAAGGTTAGAAGATGGCTGTGTCTCATGTGACCTTGTTATTTGTACACGCTCTGACTATACAAATCACAACATGTAAATATCCCGCGGCCGCTGCGTCGAGGAGTGAGCCTCTGTATATGGGCGCACGCTCTGCCAGGTGTGCTACCCAGGCGCCCCACTTTCTACTTCTACTCTAAAAGTCCAGCTGAAATGATCAGACCATTAAACACACAACTGTTTGGATCCTTTCCTCTTTCTAAAATGGGAGGATTGTTCTTTACTTTTAATACTTTAACTACATTTTCCTGCTCATACTTACATACTTTTACTTGAGTAACATTTTCAATGCAGGACTTTTACTTGTAACAGAGTATTTTTAACAGTGTGGTATTGGTAAATAAAGGATCTGAATACTTCCTCCACTGCTGCAGTAGTGCTATCAGAGCTCTGAGCCCTCTCCACTTGTTTCCACATGTTATCAGCTCATTTCTCTTCCCTGAAACGTCTCTCGGCGGAGGTCAAAACCTGCATCTTACGTCGTTTTCACCCCAAGGTTAGCAAAGCAAACGTAGTCCCACGTCGGGCCTGTGTCGCTGTGGCAGACCTTTGGAATACCACTTATCCTTTCTGAGCTCTCTCAATTAGCTCTAAATTTGGTTAAAGGTCAGATTAAACTCTAAGTGCTGCGCCCGTTCTCCCTTTGCTGTCACCTCCTCGCCATCACTTTCACTCACTGTTGTTCTTTCTTCCTTTCTTTCTTTCTTTCTTTCTTTCTTTCTTTCTTTCTTTCGTGCATACATGTCTGGCTGAATCATTTCTTCCAGCACTGGGCCTCTCGCTTCGCTGTAATTAATGGACACGTGTGATTCATTTCATTTATGCACCCATTAGTCTGTGTCTGGTGCACGGTTTTATAAGTCGGCTGAACTTTAATTAACGTTGCAGTGCAACTTTCAACTTGAGTGCCTGCTGTGTTGTAAAAGTCTATTTAAACCAATTATAATGTCAAAGGACCAAAAAGCAGATAATTAGCTGCCCTTTGTAATGCTGCAGATATTGAATGTAACGACACTACCAATGCTACATAGTTTTTTTATTTTATTAGGGCCCGAGCGCCGACAGCGGCGAAGGCCCTATTGAAACTGAAGGAATTATTTTCCCGGCAAATGAATTGGCTTTTTGAGGGGCTTAACATATTCAAAAACTCACCAAATTTGGCGGTCGCATCAAATCTGGTGATAATTTACGTATTTTAAGGGTTTCGGGAATATGCGCGCAAAAATGGCTCGCTAGCGCCCCCTACAATGTTAAAAAAATTTAGCCCCTGCAGTGCGTTTAACGTAGACTCACGAAACTTGGAACACATATGTATCATGTCAAGATGTACAAAAAACGTCATTGAAGCCATACCCTAAGCCCAACAGGAAGTCCGCCATTTTGATTTCAAAGTTCGAAATTAGTGCGATTTTGGCCATTTCCACATGTCGTACTTTAACGAACTCCTCCTAGAGATTTCATCCGATCAACTTCAAATTTGGTCTGTGCCATCTTAAGACATTAAAGATGAAAAGTTGTTAAAAGAAAAACTTTTCGTCATAGGGCATGGCCGTGGCGGGGCGGCCATTTTGTGCGTTTCGCCGCCGAAACAGGAAGTGGGTGTAACTCGAGTGTAAATTGTCCGATTGGCTCGAAACTTTTCAGGATTCATAAGAGTCCAACCCTGAGGACAAATAAAGGCCGATATTTACTTAAAGTGGCAACAGGAAGTAGGCCTAAAAGTCAAGGTGCTATACTTTAACGAACTCCTCCTAGAGATTTCATCCGATGTACTTCAAACTTGGTCTCTATCATCCCAACACCTTAAAGATGAAAAGTTATTAAAAAAAAAACTTTTCGTCTGACGGTGTGGGCGTGGCGTGGCGGCCATTTTGAGTGTTGAGCGATGAACAAATAAATTGTTGTAACTTGAGTGTACGTTGTCGTATCTGCCCGAAAATTCTCAAGATTGACAAGGGTCCAGGCCTGAGGACACCTACAGGCCATATTTGACTTTTGGTCATAGCGCCCCCCGCTGGCAACAGGAAATGCGCCTTATATGACAAACATCATCCGATTTACATGAAACTTAGAATGTGTGGTCTACATGTGATAATGAGCTGGCCCCTATAATATAACCACGCCCACTTACTCAGGCCACGCCCCCTTTCATAACATTTGTACCGTTTAAGGTAGAGTCTTGTGTGAGGTGTCATTGAACTCAGCAGAGAGTTCCTTCTTCATTGGTGATCGTTTGGCCCGCCCCCTATGCTTAAGCCACGCCCCTTTCATAACATTTGAACCGTTTAAGGTAGGGTCTTGTGTGAGGTGTCATTGAACTCAGCAGAGAGTTCCTTCTTCATTGGTGATCGTTTGGCCCGCCCCCTATGGTTAAGCCACGCCCCTTTCATAACATTTGAACGATTTATGGTTGACCATTGTGTGAGGTATCAATGAACTCAGCAGAGAGTTACTTCTTCATTGGTGATGTTTTGCCCCGCCCCCTATGCTTAAGCCACGCCCCCTTTCATAACATTTGAACCGATTAAGGTAGACCCTTGTGTGAGGTATCATTGAACTCAGCAGAGACTTCCTTTTTAATTGGTGATGGGTTGACCCGGCCCCTATAATTTAGCCACGCCCCTTTTTATAACTGGTGACCCATTTAAGGAAGAGTCTTGTGTGAGGTGTCATTGAACTCAGCAGAGAGTTGCTTCTTCATTGGTGATGGTTTGGCCCGCCCCCTATGCTTAAGCCACGCCCCCTGTCATAACATTTGAACCATCTAAGGTAGAGTCTTGTGTGAGGTATCATTGAACGCAGCAGAGAGTTCCCTTTTCATTGGTGACGATTTGCGGTGTCTGAGTGCCGCGCAAATGCACGGTCGCAAGGAGCGGCGACCGCCGGTGACCCCGACGCGCGCAGAGGAGCGAGGGCCCGTCCATCGCTGCTTGCAGCTTTAATTTATTATTATTATTACTATTATTGTGCCTCATTCATCAAACGTTCTTAAGAACAAATTTGTTCTTAAAGGTGCTATAAGCGATGTCACACGTTTTTTAGGCTACAACATTTTTTGTCACATACAGCAAACATCTCTTCACTATCTGCTAACTGCCTGTCCCCTGAACACACTGTAAAAAAATGCGGTCTCTGTAGATAGCCCAGGCTCCACAAATGCCAACATAAATAACCACCAAACATAACAAACAGAGTTCCAGCTAATAATCGACAATAAGGATTTTGGGTTGGGGGGTTAGTGCACGGAAGGGAGGGGGAGGGGATGGGATGAGGAGGAGGGAGGGGCAAGCTAGCCTCGTTTTGTTTGACAGTACTTCGAACATCAACAAGAGGTAACGTCATCCAACATCGCTTGAAGCACCTTTAAACCCAGTTTACGCAGTTTATACAAAGATTCTGGCATTCACCAATGTTTTCTTATTTGGAATTTGTTCTTAGGTAAGAACAGAATCTACTTGAATTCAAGAGCAGTCTTATGCACAATTGAGAGCTGATGTGTTTGCGCAAAATAAGTAGTTATACCGTTTTCGTCTGTTCTAATTTAAAATTTCATATTTTTTTTCAGACTCAGTGGTGAGTGAAACTGAAGCACAGGGACAGAGCTGTAGCCGAGCCAAAGTAGAGCACTTTTTAATTATTAACTTTATCGGTTCACAGGCAAATAAACCGCAGATACAGATGATCTGCAAACTGCCAAAAAATTAGGGATAGGGATATCCCTAATGCTAAGAAACACAAACATGCAGATAAAGCTGCATATCCTCATTCTGCATTTATGTCAGCAACAGTGTGCAGGTTTATCACAACTCTAATTGGTTTGACACGTTTAAACATCATGTTCAAGCTGAGGTTGAAGAGATTTGGGCTGCACAATTAATTTCATTTTGTATCGATATAGGGGGGGGGGGTTAATATTTGTTAAAGCAAAATATGTGTCAAACCATTCTGAGAGAAGTATTGTGGTGCTGCAGAGACAAATCCTATCCTACGGACTGAAGAAAACATCTTTTGTTTGGTACAGATCCTGGCAAAAACTTACACTATAATCATTTCATTTCTTAAATTTGAATATATTTCAATGAGAATGATGATACAAAAATGATCATTCCCTCCAATTTCGTGAATCATATCGCAATCGCAATATCAGTCAAAAATAATCGCAATTGGACGGGCCCTCGTGCATCTGCGCACGTCGGGGTTACTGGTGGTCGCCGCTCCTTGCGACCGTGCATTTGCACGGCACTCAGACACCGCAAATCATCACCAAACAAAAGGGAACTCCCTGCTGAGTTCAATGATACCTCACACAAGACTCTGCGTCATACAGTTCATTAGCTCGAGGTCCCTCATAGTCGGACTGAGCATGGCTGAACTTCTTTTTCGTTTGCTGCTCCGCGTTCCTAGAATGCGGCACAA
Organism: Sander lucioperca; assembly: GCF_008315115.2. Classification (NCBI taxonomy): domain Eukaryota; kingdom Metazoa; phylum Chordata; class Actinopteri; order Perciformes; family Percidae; genus Sander; species Sander lucioperca. The sequence goes on from NC_050177.1 coordinate 15,878,805, forward strand.
AACTTAAAATGGGCCTCTCCCCCGTCAGTTTAAGCCTTTGACAAATGACTTCTATGTATCTTCATGTGTCTGTTTAACCTTTTGTAATTTAAATGTCGTAATTATTATGTTATTTTCTGAAAGGTGCATGCTCTGCACTCGGCTCCATTGAAAATTAGGGTCTCCCTCAATGGGCCCCGAGTTTTAAATAATAATGAAATGAAATGAAAAATTCCAGTCCAAATGTTCCCGCCCCAGTTGATCCATACATACGCTGCTTTATTGTCTGAAGATAGTGGAACACTTAACAAATTGTTGGATGGAAGGAAATCATCAAAAGAAAACTATAAGCTATATATATTTTTTTAAAATACTGAGCTATTCAGGGAATGCATTCAACACCCACCAAACTCCAACCCCCCCCTCCGGATTTGTATTACTTAATACTGTACATGTTTATGTTATAATGCCAACTTTTAGTTAGTACAATAACACATCTATTACCGGGTTTCCACAGGGTCTTAAAAAGTCTTAAAATGTCTAGAATTTTAAAATCAAAATGTTAGGCTTTAAAAAGTCTTAAATTTGCTGAAGTATTGTGTTCTAGTTGTTAAATAATTTTAAACAGGTCTTCCTTTCCCTACGTCCATGTAAAGCTACCTCTACTGCTCACTGGAATGTTTTTTTTTATTCCGTGGTGTTGTAGTTCTTCTCTTTCGCTCGTCCAAATATAATTCGCTGTATATGTACATATCATTATGTGTCGCTTTTATTCAATTTGAAAAAATGTATTGACTTTGCAAGGACTTTCGTGACTCTGGATTTCGTTGTACTTTAAAGGTGCAGTAGGTAAGCCTTATAAAACTAACTTTCTGTCATATTTTCTGAAACTGACCCTATGTTCCAGTAGAACTACATGAAATAAAATCCAGCAAATTCCACAAAAATAAATCCAGCTCCTCTGGCACCACCTACAGCCTGTAGTGTGATTTGCAAAAATCCACCGCTCCATGTTCAGATGCTCCAATCAGGGCCAGGGGGGGTGCCTAACTGCGTGTCAATCACTGCTCATGCACATGCATTCATTCTCCCTTGTGGGGGGAGGGGCTTAGGAGACCGTTTTGGGCTTCAGCGGAAAGGGGGGAGGGACTGAGAAGTTATCGATGTTCAAATTTTTTGGCTAAGTCCTGGATCTTCACAATCCTACCTACAGCACCTTTAATGTCGTGATATAGGTCTTAGATTCCATTCATAAAGGTCCTAAAAAGTCTTAAATTTGACTTGTTGAAACCTACAGAAACCCGTTATTGTCTTTCTGTGATTATCAATCCCTTACATTGCTAAAGACCTTATTAAAATGGGGTATGTTTGGCAAAAAAATCTGTAAAATTGACCTGGGTATTTCTTATGTAGGAGGAAGAAAACATGTTTTAGGAGCTGTCTGAATGCTGTGGTATTTATGGTATTGAGCCATCTCGTGACTGACTCTGTTTCTTGCTGTCTGGATGTGTAGCAGCGGCTTCATGTGATCAGAGATAAGCATGGGCGAGATAGAAAGATTGATTTACAGACGGAAGGCCTCTGACTGCACAGGGCTGTGCGCGTGCAACTTTCTTAAAGAAATGATATTGTCACATTTATGAATGTTTGGCAACTGCGGACGGCGATATGTAGAATGGGAGAAGTGAGTTCTGATTGTATTTAGATGAGGGTGTACCAGGGAGGGCTGTTGATGCTGTCAATTTAAGGGAAAAGGGCTGCTGGATAATGTGATTTTATACACTTTTATGTACTCATATACTCTTTTTGTTTGGACCAGGAAAAACACAATTTAGTTCCTCTCTGCACTGCACTGTATACAGATGGATGGCAATAAAGTCGCTCTCATCTCTTATACCCTGCAGGGTTCAACAATAAGGGTTGCCCGATGGCCCGAGGCAAGTAAAACGCCACGTCGGGCATGTAAATATAACGACCTACTAGGGCTGCACAATATATCGTTTTTTTATTGTCATAGCAATATCAACTGGCGCCATATACATATTGCGAAAGGTTTCAACATATCGCAGTAGACACTACGAGATTCTTTTATGTTAGTTGAAAGAAAATATCAGCAGACAACTGCACTTGTAACAGTGTAACTGTCATTCTTTTTTAGTGGTGCCTGTTATTGTCCATACAATGTTCAATTTGTTCAATAAAAGAATGTTAGAAATGATTTCCTTTTATTTGCTTTAAATTCAACAAGCAATTTGTTGTATTTAAGAAGAATACTGAAAGCAACAGAAAGGCAGAACTGAGTACATTTTAATATCTGTTAATTTATCGCAAGTAATATCGTTAATATCGCGATATTCAACAACGTTATCTCGTCATATCGTGCAGCCCTACAACCTACTTGCCCGTTCGGGCATCATCGTATCATAATCATTTGATTTGAATGTGCTGTTGGCCAATCGGGAATTGAGTTGGCACTTGATGCTTTTGCCATTTTTTTCTACATTTTTTACACTTTTGATCCTTTCAACGTTTGACGTTCTGATGCTTTTTGACAACTGACTTCAGGCAAGTAGATTTCGTTTTTACTTGCCAGACCGGACAAGTGAGAAAAAAAAACCCCTCACCGTTGAACCCTGACCTGCCTCCTTTGATTTGCCTGGAAGTCTTATTAGCGCTCCATTAGATTTCCATTTAAGTCTTTCTCTTTGCCTTCCAAGGCTGTAGCCAGGATCTTAGAAATACTATTGCCTCGAGTCCAAGTCAAATCGAAATTTGACCGGAATGACAGATGTCTTGTTCCGTAAGCACATTTGTGATGAATGGTGGTTGTCAGCAATAACCTTGGAGACCAATACATTGTGTTTTCAATGACTGCTTCACAATAAAATGTAAACAAACAAATGTAAAATGTGCATGGAATGGCTATTCGCTGACAAAAACCAGGACTATAAATAGTATCAACAATTGGTTTTTAAAGGCGTTTTCACACCTATAGTTTGTTTGCTCTGGTCCTAAGCAGTTGATGAGTTTGTAAACTTGGAGCGATTTCCCCTTGGTTCGGTTCACAGAGAAAAATCCAAGCTTACCAAAATGCGTCATTACAAACCACACAAGAACGTACCCTCCTCTTATTGGTCGGATATGTCTGGAGCGGGTGTAAGAAAGTAAATACAGGACGAAGGTCCTGTATTCTGTATTCTGGATTATACATGTCAAATCGGCCAAAATGAAGAACGACGGCCCCTCGGACAGACGACGGCACGGAACACACCGAACAGACTCGAGTTACTGACCTCGCCAGACTGTCCAACGGCCGATTATCGGTTCTGTGTGTCCGGGCCTTTAGGTCCCGCCTGGGACGAGAGGAAGAGCTAAAGACAGTGCTCAGAGAGACGGACACAATGATTCTTTTATGGAGCTAATGGTGTAACAGCAGGGAAGTTCCTCTGTCTTTCACACCTACACACACACACACACACGCACACAGTCATAGTGTACTGTATGTGTGGAAATAGTCAGGATGAGTGATTCTGTTAGTCATTGTTACATATCCAATAATTAGGCTCATTTCAAGCAAATTAAAGTGCCTACATAATTCAAAGTAATTAGAATTAGAACTGTTTTGATGATGCATTAGAAATACATGCTGCTCAGTTGAAGGGCGCTGACAAATCCAGTGTTGTCATTAACCTTGACTTATCTCTTGGGGGAGGGGGGAGGGGGGAGGGGGGCGGCGGTGCGCGATCATGGAAGGCTTGTATCCAGTGGACGCGCCAACAGTTTTCTTGTTATCAGAAGTCCTCATGGGGGCGGCAGAAACTACGCACTTTAGCTTTAGGTAACAAGAAGAGCCTGTGCTAGCTGCTAGTGTATGCTAACGTTACCTACGTTCCATAGCAACCGCCTCGTTATGTGCAGCCAGCCTAGGAGGGCCTATTCAATTCAATTTTATTTATAGTATCAAATCATAACAGGAGTTATTTCAAGACACTTTACAGATAGAGTAGGTCTAGACCACACTCTATAATATACAAAGACCCAACAATTCCAGTGATTCCCCTATTCTATTGTGAACATTATTATTTAAATAAAAATCTATTTAAATTGGAATGTGACTATAACTTTCATATTGTTATACTTGATGATGTTTTATAAAAGCAATAGCTCACTTCAGGCCGTGAAATGTTGTGATCATATCACAGCCAAGGGCTGTTGTTCGGACGCAAAGCAACAACATATCACGGCCTGAGTGTGAACTATTGCCTAAATGTGTAATGTTGCCTACAGTGGAATGTATACTCCATCCATCTAAGTGTCCCATTGACTGCCTCCCATAAGTCATGGGCCGCATTGATTTAGCAAGATGTTTTTAGGCTTCTAACATCACGTCAATCCATTCCTTCATTTCTGTCACAGTGCAGATTTGATATGGCACAGCGTTGCAGCTTATATATATTTTCTAGTTACAGGCCTGCTGACACGCTGCTACATTTGTTCTTGTTTCGTCTTCGGATTTCTGACAGCAGGACTTAAAGCTCTGTAGTCTGAAGTTGTCCTGTTTACTCTGAAACATTTCCACAAACGGAGTCAAATTAAGTCGTCGTAATTCTGGGATGCTGATTTGCCAGCAATGAAGTTTTGAGTTGACAGTATGCAGTGCTCCAGTTAGGATTAGTGTCGTGTTTTTTGCTGTTAACAAAGCGTGGAGGACAGCTTTTTTTTTTAAGATTCTTTTTTTGGGGCATTTTGGCCTTTATTTTGACATGACAGCTGAAGAAATGAAAGGGGAGAGAGAGGGGGGAATGACATGCAGCAAAGGGCCGCAGGTCGGAGTCGAACCCAGGCCAGCTGCGTCGAGGAAGAAACCTCTATACATGGGCGCCCGCTCTACCAACTATGCTATCCGGGCGCCCGGAGGAATGTGAGAGCATCCGCTCTAATCACCAGACCTTATCGTACATCTCCACATCTGATGCTCCCTTTTCCAAGGCCATCAACTGCCGTCAGAACATTTTGTCACATCTTCTCATCTCCTGATTTTAATTTAATCCTGTGTTTTACCCTCCTCATGCTATTGTTCGTCCTCATGCTGTTGTTTGATAGCTACTTTTGTTTGGCAGCAATCAAACAAGTGGTGGCCGTTTTTCCAGCAAGCTTGTGAGCTGATTAACCGTTTTCTTTTTTCTCACATCCCACTGAGACAAGAACCAAGCACCAACAATAGAATTTTAGCCGCCAGTTGTTAAGTCCAATATGCAGTGTTGTGAAAAATCCCCTTAAATGTTTCATTTTCAATGAATACTCCAGCTAAGCTCCCCTCCAAATCAATGGAGAAGGCTAATTGGCTGGTACTTTGTATATGTCTGGCAGGTAGCGAGCTCTTCTTCAAGTGACAATCGCTGATCGAAAACCAATTAAAGGCACAGACACCACGCACCATTTGCCACCAGCAGTTTTATGGGAAGAAAATTGATATTCGATAGCACATTGCCAGCTTGATTTGAGTGTACCCAAGCCAGCCCCTGCACTGGAGCTGGAACTGGAGCTGGAACCAAACTTTTTAGGCACCGACCGAAATGCCTCTAAAGCAGAGATCTTCAACAGGGGGTCCAGGACCCCTAGGGGGTCGTCAGAGTCACTGCAGGGGGGGCCTCCAAATTATTGTACATTTTTGAAAGTTTTTAAAACAATTAAAATGTCTTAACATGAATCCAACATATTAATAGCAACTATAAATCCCCACTGATGATAGGCTTACTGGCCTATAGGTAATGTAGTCACTAAGACCATCCACAGATACAGTTCATCCTGAGGATTCACTGTGCCACATGTATGTAAAAATGAAGGAAATAGAAGAAAATAATAAGAGCAATAACGGTAATATGTACACTATAAATGCTCCTTGTATTTACAGGTGGGGAGAATATATATATACAGATTAATATACATATGAATATGAAAAAGGCATATTGTACAGGTCATTATTTACATGTAGGGAGAATACAGTATATATATTGAATATACAGATGAATATGAGATGGCACAGGCCCAATCCCAAAGTCCGGACTCACAGACTCACGGACTTTGGTGCGCGTTCTCGCAAAATTTGTAAGGGCTTAGGGTTGTCCCAATGTCGAATTTCAAAGGGCGTGAGGGTTTGAGTACACACTTACCGAGCCCTTTCCGTGAGTCTGCATCGATGCAGACTTCACCAAAGGGAATTATCCACAGTTCAAAGCGTTGTGACGTTTAGAGACCATAGGGAAATCCGGGAATTACAAAGGTCAAAAACAGCACGACACACGACCACGGAGCACAGATCAACCTGTTGTCCAGCTTGTAAAACAAGAGTTTGAAAAAATGTGGAATCAGGCAGCAGACTCCTATGCCTCGGCCGTGTGGAAAGCAACAAACTTAAAATGAAAATTTCCAAACCGGCAAGTGTCAGCAACATCTTTGTTATTAAACGTCGCCAAGGTTACATGTGATTTCGAGAAGTGCTGTCCCAATCCCATTTTTACCTATCTGAGGCCATGTGGCCTCAAACTCACTCACTTAGCACCTAAGATCAATGAAGTCCGTGAGTCTTTAGTCCTTTGGGCTCACTTTGGGATTGGGCCATATTACATAGGTCACAGTATTCTATGCACTAAAAAGGTATGTATAAAGGATTTAGACCGCCCTACATGTTCTTGTAGCCCCAGTTTAATATGCACCTTCATTTTATTCACTATATGTAGTAGTGGGTCCCTTATTTGTCTCTTTCAGTTAAGGGGTCATTGGCTTAAAAAATGTTGAAGACCCCTGGTATAGTATATGGAAAAGTATCGAGTGTCGAAAAATGCCTCGTCACTCAATACCCATTTTCAATACCTAAGGAGTAAATCTCATCAGAGTCAGTGAGCCAATCAGCATGCAGCATGCTTCTACCAAGATCTAATAATGTCTGTGATAGGCGATCTAATGTTACACGTCGTAGAGAAACGCAGGAAAAACTTTGAAAAACGATTTGTGCCATGTGTAATGTTGTAATTTGTTTTTGTTAAAATGGATTTTTATAAAAAAAAAATTGGTATAGTAGGTAAAGTATCGCTCATGAACAGGTATCAAAGTCACGGTATTGGGATCGGTACCGGTATCTAAACATTTTGAACGATACCCAGCCCTAGCTGTGGTGTGGGGGCAGGTCTGATGAGAAGAGGCCTCCCAGTGGTTGGATCAGTGGCAGGAGATGGGTTGTGACAGCCAGCACTGGACACCAGACGCTGTTTGATGGGCCTCAAGCATCTAACTAAACAGATTTGGCCCCAGGGGAGATGACAGTGGCGGGAGAAATTTCTCCTACCTACCACGGTGAAATATTACCTCCTGCACTGATATGCTGCTGCAATATGTTTCCACTGGTAGACATAACAGTCTTTTTCCTTTATTGTGCGTGCAGACAATTGTTACAGCCAGTAAAACACTTACACAGCCTCTCTGAACTCCGGACTAAAATGTACCTCCTTTTCTGAAACCCACGAATAATCAGTACAGTTGTGTTGTGTGCTCCAAACAAAAATGGAAATATGCAATGATGGGGAGTCTAAGGGTGTGGCTGCATTCAGGTCCAGATCAAAGTTATTATAGTTTTGAATTTTTCATTAGTTTTTATTTTTATTTCGTTTTGACTTTTTTCTTTTCAAATTCAGTTTAGTTTTAATTAGTTTTTAAAGCGGGTTTGCTAGTTTAGTTTTTATTTTTTGAAAATGCTTAGTTTTAGTTTAGTTTTTATTAGTTTTAGTCTTTTTTTGTAATATGGGTTATTTGTCGGGGGATTCAAAAAGATCAGAAAAAGCATTGTGTAATAATAACTCAACAAAAACATCATACAATTTTAGAAATATGTATTCACAATGTATTCAACAATAACACCAGTACATAAAATGTAGCCTACATATGGTCATGAATATGTAAACAGTCTACACAAGACGCAGTATGTGCAAAATGTGTAAGTGACGTGTTCCAGGAAAAAAACCTAAATAGACAATAGACTAAAGAACACATTAAACTTTGGTTCGAGTGAAGTGGCTAACAGTTTGAAGTCAGTCGACTCACACAGTTGTGTAGACATCCCAGTATCAATACACATATTAACCCACGCTTCCCCCCGCTTTTGGTGTTCCTGTGTATGTACTAACCAGCAGCTGTCAGGTCGCCGGTGAAAGCCCTGTAGTGTTCTCTGTCCTGCTGTTGTCTCCGTCCTGTACATTCAATGCACGTGACGTTACCGGGGTTAGCTTCTGTTTCAGGGAAAGGGGGCTTCGCTTTCTCCTTTACCTTGTTAAGGTAAGCTAGGTTAGCCTCCTAGCTTGTGTGCGCTTCTCAAATGTACTTTCAAATTCGTGTGATTTTTCCCTGTAAAAAATTGACCACATATTTTACCACCTTCCACTGCGAGGCGTTTTTTATCTGAGACAGTCATAATCCAATAGGACTGCCGCTTTCTTCCGACTTTCGGTACCGCTGTGATGCCAGGCGAGAGGCACGGAGCCACGGACATGTTGTGTTCAATTTGACGTGGAATGTCTGAATTTCTGGATTCCCAGTCGGAAACTATACATGTCTACGGGAAACGTCATGGTCGGAGAGATATAACGTTATTTGCTCTATGAAAGATCGACAAAGACGAAAACTAAGGACATTTACTCGATAATTTTATTTTATTTTAGTTAGTTTTGCAAACAGACATTACAGTTTTAGTTTAGTTATCGTTTTTTTGTAATGCCTCGTTTTTATTTTTATTTCAGGTAACGACAATGTTACCTATTTCGTTCTTTTTCGTTAACGATTATAACCTTGGTCCAGATACGCATTTGCAGATACAAATCGCTCTACATTCATTTGTGCATTGTGTTTTACAAGTTGAAAATACTTATGAGATTGTTTTAGCACAATAGTACACACACACATGCACACACGCGCACGCACACACGCACTTGCATGCATACATGCACACACACACACACGCACGCACACACACACACACACACGTGCACACACACACACACACACACACACACACACATGCACACACACACACGCACACAGAAACATACACACACACGCGCACTTGCATGCACACACACACATGCACGCTCGCACACATGCACAGACACACACACACACACACACACGCACATGCATGCATACATGCACACACGCACGCACACACACACACACACACATGTGCACACACACACACACACATGCACACACGTACACGCACACACACAAACATACACACACACGCGCACTTGCATGCACACACACACATGCACGCTTGCACACATGCACACATGCACACACACACACACACACACACACACACGCACACACACACACACACACACACGCACACACACATACGCTTGCACACAGTGGGAAATTATTCCAACAATGTAAGCAGAGAGGAGGAGAATACTGTTAAGACTGTATTCACATTTTTGGTAACCTTCTGTCAATTTCTAATGTGATATTTGGAAAATCTTACACAAACACACTCCAGCTGGCTGAGCAAGATCCACACACACACCTGCACAAAGATACACACGGTGACAGCTGTGGGCATTAAGTGGCAGTGTGACGATTGAGTTCAGACAGGATGGCCCTGTATTTACCTTCCACTGACTGACAGCAGAGAGAGAGAGAGAGGAGAGAAGGAAAGAAAACGGGTAAAAAGAGGGATAGGAAACAGGACAGGAGACGAAGTAAGGGAGGAAGATAAACAGATGAAAGGAAAACATGAGAGGAAGAGGGAAGGAGAGGAGCGAATACAAAATTAGAGAAAACTGATAAAGGGATGTGAGGACAAAATGGCAAAAGAAGTAGGGCTGGGCAATATATCGATTTAATGTTGACATCGATATACGAGGCTAAATATCGTCTTTAATTTTGTATATCGTCATCTGCCATATAGTGTTGTCTTTTCCTGGTTTTAAAGGCTGTATTACAGTAAAGTGATGTCATTTTACCAGACTGTCCTAGCTGTTTTATTATTTGCCTTTACCCACTTAGTCATTGTATGCACATTACTGGTGATTATTTATCAAAACTCTCATTGTGTTCATATTTTTTAAAAAGCAGCAATAGTCAACCTTACAATATCGCCGCAATATCGACATCGATGTATTTAGTCAAAAATATCGTGATAATTGATATTCTCCATATTGTCCAGCTCTAAAAAAAAGTATGAGCAAATAATGGAAGTGAAGGGAAGAAAAGAGGTAAGGACGTAAGAGCAGACAGTTTCAGAGGGCGGCACAATTTGAACAAGACAGAAGAAGAAATGACTGCAGAGAAGGAAAAGAGACGAGGGGAGGTAAGATGAAAGAAAGGAGATGAGAGGACGGGGGAGATGGTAGATGGGCAGGGAGGGGTTGAAGAGAGAAGTCAGGTCCGAGTTAGCCCAAGCAAGGAGATGAAAGCAGAGGCAGGCGAGTGGCAGTTGGGAGAAAGAGAGCGGGGGGATAAATGGAGTTGAAGGTTGGGTGGACGGGTCGGGGGGTGGGGATTTTCTTGAAGAGCCACTCAAAAAAAAAAAAAAAAAGTTATGATTTGAAAAATAATCTTTACGGTTGACAGTAACCCTGTGATGAGGGGCGCAGACACTTTTCCTCACCTCTTCAAATCCTTCAATTGCACACAGGTCAGTGTCAATCTGTCAATCACCCAGCCCCTGAACGCACCACCGGCCTCCCAACACACAGACAAGAGGAGACGCTGCTTTCACACTAGGGCTGCAAAATATATCGTTTGTTTAATTGCCATCGCAATATTAACAGGCGCAATAAACGTATCGCGAAAGGATGCGACATATCGTGAGATGCACAGAAAACTGCACTTTAAAATGTAACTGTCATTTTTCAGTGGCGCCTTTTATATTCAATTCAATGTCCATTGTGTTCAATAAAAGATTGTTAGAAATGATTTCCTTTCAAAGCATATGTTGTATTTAAGCAGAATACTGACAGCAGCAGGAATGAGTACACTTCAATATCTGTTTATTTATCGCACATTTTTTTCATATCGTACAGTCCTATTTCACACTCCCCTTCTTTTGATCACTTACGATACGCTCGGTCCAAACCAGCTGTCTGGTTTACTCTGTACATTCACTCCATCCTGTAAATCTGCCTTTTTTCAGATTCTTTTGCTCAGTTCATTGATGTTGGCTCCTCATGGCTTTCAAACTACCAGCTAAATATCCGCTTTCTTCATTCCACTAATTAAAAGCATGCAGAAATGTTGCAGTTCAGCTTTTTTCAGCTTTGATTGTTTGTTTAAATAGCTGATCTTTTGACTGCTGTCGTACGGTGACAAAACAACTAACTGCAACTAATGATTATTTCTATCATCCTATTCTCTGTCATATACTTACTCCAGCTAATTCCTCACTCTCTAAAAAAAGTCTGAAAATGGTACAAAAATATCACAAGTTTCAGCAGCCCAAAGTGATGTCTTCATATTTTATATTTTCCATTGTTAGCCAATGCACTGCCTATCCACTAAGGTTGGATTGGTTTAGTCTCACTTGCAGGGCCGTGAAGAAGAAGAAAATTACCAGTTTAACACGTTTTTTTGGCTTTTAATACCATGCATACTGTACACACTTGACCTTCGGAGCCCTGGCACACTCACTGTGACACACACAAGACCCACTGAGTCAACAATGTAATCAGTCGTAAGTCAGATGGCGTACATAAATACAGTCTCATCTGTTCCAAACATCCCTGTGTGGTTACAGCGCCCGGGCTTGTTATTCATCACACAAGTGTGCATTTGATCCGCCCGTCAAATCGTCCCATTCCAAATGAGTCAGCGCTGTGTGTATATACTCCGCAGATATGAAGTGATGACCTGCTTTATATCTCACCACGGACATCTTTGCCAAATAGCATTTCCTTTTTTATTGATACTGACACTGTGTACTGAGGGGATTACATATTGTGATATAAGTCAAATAATCTGTCGTGGTCTGAGCCCGGTGCAGGACAAAGCGGATTACAGAGGGAAACACCCGCTTACATCTGGGTCTCCACATCTGCTCGTCCCGTTTGTTTAAGGTTATATGCTCTCCGTCTGCGGCTGTGTTGTGTGTTTAGCTTCTCCGAGTGGCATTTAGGAGAATGCAGCTGTGTACCTGCAGTACAGTAAATCGCTGATGCTTGTACTCCAGTCTTCCCGTTGATTTACATCGCCTCGGTAAATCGTGTTGAACTCCTTACATACACCCCCAGAGGGAAACAAATTGCACGCAGCACTGAGGACAGATTGCTTACAGATGCCACAAGGTGCTTTATGATTCACTGCCGCTCCTTCATATACGGTTGGATAGCAATGTGAAGCAAAAACAAATAAAAAATACGTGTCACGTTTTGTTTTTTTTAGATTGATATTGTTTCTGCGGCTTCGGTTTGCGATTCTTCAACAATGAGCAAACGCGCAGCCAGAGGCGGTGAATAAAACAATCGCTACGGAGTGACTCACTGTTGATAAAACTTTTTTTTTGTCTTCGAGGATCTGCAGAGGAATGTCAGCCGAATGCAAAAGCCGAGTGTTACATCACGGCGCTTGTGTTGTGGTGCCTGCCGCGCTCGGAGAGATGTAAAGATCATGCTGCATCCTCGGGCTCTCTGCGCGCTCTGTTTTGCTTACGGAGGCAGAATAACGGCTTGCATAGTAAGTGCGAGGTGGCTGGCGGAGGGAGGGGCGGTCTGAAGACATTATGCAGAGTGCACCGGCAGACACTGATGGCTTTAAATGCAGACAGATCAATGGTGGTCCGACACGCCACAAACTCCTATAGCTGCTGCGCTGTCTCAGTAATTAGTTTGTAAACAGCAGAGTATAAGATTCAGAGGTTTATTGTCATTCAAGCATGTTAAAAACATGAAGTAACGAAATGTCATTCAGAGCTGTCAATATCCCTCCATAATACCATTCAAATTTTATTTGCTATTTTTTAAAATATTCAAATAATATTTGAACATTTATTGCTCAAATGCAGCCTGCTATTAATATGTACTACACTACTCAGGCTTATGCATTGTCAATGTCACTATAGGCATGTGGTTGTTGTTACACATTCTGTCCACTAGAGGGACTACCAACATCAGCCTGGCCTTGAAGGAGATCTATATCACGGCGCATTGCATTTGTTTTTGCTTTTTCCAACGTTTTAAATTGTTAAATTTTGCTTCTACACATTTTCAGTGCTTATTTCTACGTCCCATATTTTCTGATATAAAACAAAAATTGAAAACGGGTCAATTTGACCCATAGTCAACACAAGGGTTAACCCAGTAAGTTTACAAGAGAGACTTGCAGTCACTCTGAGAGTCCTGGCATCCGGTTGCCCAGGATTCACTCATTCACGCTTCCTGTTTCCGCTTTATCGCGCGGCACTGAGAAAAAAAAAAAGAGTGGTGCGCGACCTCGGCTCACGCGCTATAAATCCGGGCACGCCAGGTTGGGAACGGCCAGTATAATTCACCTCTTAGAAAGCACGGCCGAAATGATTTGTCATAAACTAAGTAACAACAGTGTTAGCCACGATGCTAACGGCATTGATAAGTAAGCCAAACGGAGCTGTCACTACTATTTTAGTGATTTAAAAGCAACCTGTTTCTTGCAGATTGTCACGTTACTGATAATACAGCTGTTAGACGGTAATGTATGAAGTCAAAGCTAACTCTGACAGCTTTAGGGCAGCTAACAGAGTTTAGCTGTCTCCATGAAGCTCCTAAGCTCCTATAACTCGCGTCGCAGTTAGGAAACCAGAACAAGCTAACTAATGATAACAAGCATGTTGGCTCTGTGGATGTCGATTTTAAAGTCGCGTTAAAATTATTTCCCACCCTTCTTCCGATTTCTAGCTGCAGCCTGTCACTCCCCCCTGTACTAACGTTACGTGCTCCGTGATGTTAAGACCTCACAATGCCTTGTGTTTCTCACTCCAACATATTGTTCATCAGACGTGACATGACAAAAGCATTTCACATGCGGGTAGGCCAAGGTGAGAAGAGGGAGCTTAGCTAACGTTAGCCAACATGTTTATAAAATTTTTTTTTCAAATAGTAATTTCTGCATTCGAATAGTATTGATTTTTTTACTATTTGAATTATATTCAACTTTCAGAATTTGTTTCAGCCCTAGTGTCATTTAGACTCAGCGTCATACACAATAAATAACTGTCTATCTCCCAAAATACTCACCAACTTTTACCGCTGCAACACTGAGAGAATCTGGACAGCTGCATCTCAGTGTGGTACGGCAACTGCACGTCAGCTGACCAGAAAGTCCCGCAGCGGGTTGTAAAGACGGCCCAGCACATCACCGGCACCCAGCTCCCAGCCATCAAAGACATCTACCACAAACACTGCCTGCGCAGAGGCCTCAGCATCAGCATCAGCAGAGATTATGATGAGGTCTCAATCGCTAGTTTTAAGTCTTCTGCAATACAGAATGATGTTGATTTTTTGAATTATGGTCTCTGATAAAATCAGCGATAAAGCAGGGGGTGTTTTAGGGCGTGGCTATGATGTGATTGCCAGTGAAAGTGTGTAACCTAACGTAGAGTGTAAGCAGCTCCTCCCTCACTCCTCCTTCTCGTCTAAAATTGTCACATCCGCAACCAGGATGGCTGCGCCCCTAACGGCAAACTCAACGACTCATAGCAGATATCCGCAAACCAATGGGTGACGTCACACATGCTCTGTCCATTAATATTAACAGTCAATGGGTCCCACACACACAGAAACATAAAGAGCCTTTCTGCTGATTCTCTAAGGCCCGCCACAGCATCTGAACATCTGGACTAGTGGGAGTTCCACTGGTGATCTGGTGGACTTGTGGGCTGGCACTGAGTCCATTGACACCCACAATCTTTTAAACATTTCCCATGATCTTTTCTTGGGCCAACTCATGAATATGTTGTGAGCTAAAAAATGTTCATCTTGGTTCTTTTCCTGTCAACTTTACTTTGGTGCTTTCCAGCTTTATCTTCCCGAGCAGAATGATTATATCATGCATAGCGCTGGGTACCGAATTCAACACTGTCTAGACACCGACCAAATTGCCTCTAAAGTATCGAGGATCGAAAAAAGCCTCGTCATTCAATACCCAATTTCAATATCCAAGGGGCAAATCTCATCAGGGTCAGTGAGCCAATCAGCACGCAGCATGCTTCTACCAAGATCTAATAATGTCTGTGATTGGATGTCTGACGTAGAGACACGCAGGAAAAACTCTACGTTACACAGAGACGGCTCACTTAGTAGGAGCTGGAACATAAATAAAAAGATTAGTTTTTTTAGAATTGGTATCGGAAAAAAGTATAATTTAAGAACTGGTATCAAAGTCAGGGTATCGAACCTTTTTGAACGACACCAAGCCCTAATCATGCATAAAACATGGTGATGAAACTATTGACGTAATGGATGACATATCTTCCCTTTTTCAAACATCCCCACGTGACTGATCCGAGACACATTTTCTTTCCAAATCAGTATCTGAAAACACCAAATCTTGCAAAGCATTGCTTTCCAAATTATATCAGCCCTCCATTTTCACTGTTTGCTGGCTTTGCTTTTGGAACCACAAAAGCGTCCTTTCTCATTCTCACACATCAGTAAACTGAGCTAGCAAATTAAATGAGATTTGCTCTTCACCCACATTCAGAGAAGGGGCAGGACTAGAAGGGGGTCACGGGGTGGCACAACTCCCCCCCCCCAAAAAAAAAACAATCCATTGGGCTAGAGTGCTGTCAATGTGATTCCCATTGGATCAGAGTACTCTCACTTGGCTGCCTGTTCTGCCAGTCTTCCCAGCACTCGTCACATGACCAATTAATGTTTCCATGACGACTATCCAAAATTCTGATACCATGGAACCAGCACTGGAATTGTTTTTAAAAAAAAGTGGCAGACTGAGCCTATAGAAAATGTTTATTGTATTCTCATATACAATTTGGTTAAAATGAAAAGAAGTGAAATGAATAATGATTGTGATGTTTTATTTAGCCCCCTCTTTCTGATTATTGGTCCCCCCTGTGCCACCCCACTTAACAAATTGTGGAATCGCCCCTGATTCAGAGGTCAGATTTTCCCATTTTTGAGTCCCATTTTCTCCTCAACCCACTTTTGGCATGCTGCGCTATGCCTGACATTGGGGAGCAGATAACCCCCCCAATGTAAATCCATGCCGTGCCGAGGGGTTGGGCCGGGGATGGAGTCTCCATTAAGTTAGGTAATACGGCACAGCGCTGTTTAAACAACGCTCCTCAGCGGGACTCTGCCGCAATTCAACCCCAGTGCCTGTAGATTCCTTAAGCAGACTGGACCGTAATGAGGGAGGAGTGCCTCCGAGGCGGGTGACCCCCCACCCCTGCCGATAACCGAATCTGCTCCACACATCTGAGCAAGGACACAAAGATGAATTAGCTGAGTGAAACTCACAGTGGGGACAGAGTGAAATAGGCAGATAATGACATAACTACTCATTTGCCCTTCGTCTTTGGCTTTCCTTTCATCACTTGTGTCCAGCAGTGATTTAAAAAAAAAATACGTTTCACCATATGTGGAATGACATTGTGCTCAATCTCCTCGGGACAGCAGTAAGATGGGGATGAAAGAGGTGTGTGTCAGAGCGAGAAAGGAGGGATGACATGTGTACAGTTTACCGTTGATGCAGTGGCAGCCCTTTTACTCAATCTGCTCTTTGGAATTACCTTTTTCCCCACTCTGTCTGAGTGAGAAATTACATCAACTGCACTCGACACGGAAATCAATTCAACCCAGGGAATCATTTTCTATTTAGAAAGATTTACTGGGGCTCATCCGAACTCCTTAATCCACCAAATCACTCCCTGCTAACGAATATTGCATGAAGTTGATTTTAGTGTTTTCTCTCAAAGGTCATAAAAATATTTAATAAAAGCCACACTGCGATTTGTAACCAAAAACTTGTTGACTCGCCAGTTACGCAAAGGAGCACATTTATAAGATGTTTGAACAGAATTAATGGTACTTTTCATGCATGGCAAGACAGATTACTCCTTTTAGCTTCACCGCAGCCTTCCCTGCAAAGTTTTCGAACCATCTTTCATACACTTTCCCCGGCATAAACTTCTAAACTCAGCAAGCCGTCTGCATAACAATGAGCGAGTGAATCAATGGCAATACGAGACAGCTGGAATTATGATATTATCTACAAGCGGGCAATTGTACCGTTCCGAATCAATCAATGATAAAGCGGCTTCCACGGGAAATGACTCAATTACTGCACCTGTCAAACTCACTGTGGTCTTTTTTTTTTTTTAAGTATTGAACGCTGTGTTGGATTATGAAGGCTTGTAATCAGGCTGTAGTTTTGATTTTCAGTGAGTTATAATGACATGAAATAATCTGGCAAAAAGTCCAAATACTATATGATGGAGATGTTTCAAGCTTTCCAACATTAAAGGGCTGATTCACCCAAATTATTCACTGACCTATAGTGGTATCTATTAGGGCTGTACCGAATACCTTTTTTTTCTTCTTTTTTTCGGGCATTTTAAGCCTTTATTTCCATAGGACAGATGAAGACATGAAAGGGGAGAGAGAGGGGGAATGACATGCAGCAAAGGGCCACAGGTTGGAGTCGACCCCGCCGCTGCTGCGTCAAGGAGCAAACCTCTATATATGTGCGCCTGCTCTACCAAACTGAGCTAACCCGGCCACCCGAATACCATTTTTTAAGCTTCAAAGCTTCGGTACTTGTCAACAAGCAAATATTCTAAGCTTCAGCGACAGCGGCACATGTAAAGGCAGCACGTGAAGGGAGCGGAGAGAAGAAAAAAAAGAGATGAATCGAGACATGAAGAGACTTTGTTTTGTTGTTGCAGGACAGTCACCTGTTGCTTCACAAACTCCTGGGCGGTCTGATCTCCGGTGACATTATTGTCCACCGCAGGGTGACGTCGGTTTGCTTTTCTCCAAAAGTTGATTCGGTCTTAACGTTTTGCTGCAGGCATTCAAAACAAACGGAAAGATGTGCGTTTTTGCTGGACTGTCTGAGAAGTGACTACAGGCACTATATGTGTGAACGAATGCTCAGCCAGCCGGTGCCTCACTAGAGCGTTAGCGTTATGAACGTCCGTACTATCTTTACCTTTATCAAATGGCCTGAAAACGACAGCTGGCTGCTACAGTATAACCATTCAGACCTCTACACACATCAGACTGCTGGCTTGTAACTCAACATTACTCCATTCTTGGCTGACATGGACCACATAGCGCTGCATTAATTAGCCAGCAGCTACGGTGTTACTCAAGGTCTTGGTGTCTTAATGTGGTATTTTGGAGGGCCATTTTGATCAATTCTCGAGCTCGATCTGTGTAACAAATACCCTGGAAATCCAGAGTTCTCACGAGAGCACAATTTGAATTTGCTCAGCGAGTCACTCTGGCATTCAGTAATGATGCTCATTAACTATGCCCTTGTAGCCAAGCTGCACCAATCACATCGGTGTATCTGATATAGGCGGGCCAGAGGCGAGCTAAACAGACAACGACAGCGCTGCAACGTCAAAGTCGTTGGTAAACATTGCAAGATGGCTACGGATGAACACCAGTTGTTTGAAACGGCTTTGGCCGCTACAATGAACGAGTTAGACTTGGCTTTTTATCTAAAAGAGGAACAGAAGACTGCGCTTGAATCGTTCCTTTGCAAAAAGGACGTTTTTGCTGTTTTGCCGACCGGATACGGCAAGAGTTTAATCTACCAGTTAGCTCCGCTGGAAGCTAAGCCTATGGGTCATAGCGAAAACCCACTGGTGGTTCTGATTGGTCATAGTGTTTTCCAGTTGCATGCAGTGAGATATTCAAATGCCTGCTTGGTGTCGCCCCTCGAGTTGGGCCATTTTCATTAGTCATTGCCAGAGTCGTAATCTTTCGGATTTGGGTCTGGATTTCCAGGCTATGTAACAAATTTTTCAATCCAAAAAATGAGAATGGCCATCAAAACTCCATTCACTTCAATTGTTTTTGGAATGGACACAGATTCCTCAAAACCTGGATGGATAAAAAAATATATATATATAAAACTTGTATGCTCATAATACACCAACCCCTTAAAGGTGCAATATGTAATACTGACAGCTAGCGTTTCAAATATAGTTACTGCAGTCCAAATTCAAAATACTGAAAAGAGTCGTCTCCCCCGCCCCCTCCTCCCCAGACTGGAACTTCACGGGGGTTGCCAGGTTGAGAACGCAGCATCCAACTAGCTAGACGCTAGTCTCGCATAGCCGGACATTACTCCAGAGCGCAGCGGAGTAGCTAACGTTAGATGCTGGCTAGTCATAAAAGCCCGTGCTCATGCAGAGCTCTGTACCCAATTGACAACCACCCTATTTAAATTTATAATTATTTATATATATATATATATATATATATATATTGAAATTACTGCAACAACCGCTAAAAGCTGTCTCCATCTTTCAAATACATCTCCAATATTTACCCGGGTTTCGTTACGTCTCTGGTCACGCAACTGTTTATAAACACGTGGCATGTATTAAAGCTCTAACGCGCTGGGTTTACGTGTTTACAGGTATATCTGGCAACCCGGCCTGGCTGTCAAACTGGGCAATTGATACCAACACACAGGCCAAAACACAAACAGAAATTCTGTCACAGAACGGAAATTTCAAAAGGAGAAAATTCTGGCATTAGCGTTGTTGTCAGAAAACAGTATTTCAATTTAGCATGTTTCCTTCATATCTGATGACGCATCAGGGTCATTTTTGGATTAATTACAGTAAATATATTAAATATTGCACCTTTAAGATTTTAAGACACTAATTTGACTTAATGACCCAACCCCCAGATTACTTTCCCTTAATGTTTTTCATTTACCACACTGTAACTGTGTTCAGTCATTTAATTACAGCTCTAAACAAACCCACACTGTGAAATAGCAATCCTTCTAACAAGACAAGATGTCCCCTGTTGTTCCCTCGGTTCCCACAGTTTGTTCAGCAGTTATTTTAACAAGTGACAGTCTCATAAATCAAGGCAAAAATAGATTTTTACATCTAGTTTGGGATTAAATAGACATTTGATGCCAGTGGTGGAATGTAACTAAGTACACTTACTCCAGTAGTGTACTAAAGTCCAAATATTGAGGTACTTGTACTTTACTTGAGTCTTTTCTTTTCATGCCACTTTCTACTTCTACTCCGCTACATTTCAGAGAGAAATATTGTACTTTTTACTCCACTACATTCATCTGACAGCTTTAGTTACTAGTTACTTTACACATTAAGATTTCTGCACACAAAACAGTTTATAAAATCAGATTTTTTTTTATTATAAATGAAACTAGCCAACAATATAACGGCCTAAAAGTCCAGCTGAGATGATTAGACCATTAAACACACAACAAATTTGTCTTTACTTTTAATACTTTAACTACATTTTCCTGATGATACTTACATACTTCTACTTAAGTAACATTTTCGATGCAGGACTTTTACTTGTAGCAGAGTATTTTTTACAGTGTGGTATTAGTACTTTCACTGCAGTAAAAGATCTGAATACTCCTTCCACCGCTGTTTGATGCAGTGAAGCTGTGCGAGACCTGATGGTATAATGAGCTTCTTACCAGTTAAAACATCCCTGTGGGCTATGTATTTGTATCAGCCACATTATTTCCAGTGTTTCCCCCAGAAAAGTTGCCGGTAGCAAGTGTCTTTTTTTTCTCAATGAGGGCCCGGCTGGGGCCAGTCTCAGCCTGATGGCAGCATTAATGTAGAGCCCAATAGTCTCTGTGATAACAAAATCACGGACAGAATCGCGAAATTGAGAATTTAAAAAAGCCATTAGACAGATTCCACAGGGCCCTACACATTAAGCCAGTGCTAAACGCTGACTGGAGATTTGAAAATATGATTACGTCTAAGTTTCCAACTGAGCCGCCATACTGTAACTATTTTAGGAAGCGCTTTGAAAATTGAACTACAATTTTCTTACGCCTGGTGGGGGGCAACTTAGGCCCAGTGGGCCAGCAGGCTTGCGATACCCCCTACATTCTATTCTGACGCTCAGCGACCCACTGCCCTCGGTTGGCAGACGGATGACTTCTCGGAGCTTTAACCGTTTCGCACGGCCACAGGAGGCAGCTGCAGGGGGCTGCTCCCCAGCTAAAGGTTAACCAGGCTAATATCAGTTTCATTATCACCCTCACTTCATTTGACTTTATTCATTTCCCCCCTGTGAGCGTTAAAGGCCACAGGCCTGGGGGGGTATCTCACACTTCGGTTGGCTTGACGTAAATCCAGACAGCATTTTTTTATGAGCTGCGGAGAGGCGTACTGATGCTGGGGAGCAGACAAATGGATGTATTTGGCCAGCGGCCAGCATCTGCAAACAAATCCCAGTCAGCGAGGAGCCAATGGGATTGGTTTGTGTAAATCAGTTAGGGGTGGGAAAATAAATCTAAAAATGATTTATTTATTAATTTTACCAATGATTGAGCTAAATATGTTCTGTTTACACGGTAAACAAAAAAAGAAAACCCATGTTATGTTCTTCTTTACAAATGAACTAAATGTCAGACTGACTGATGTGATGTCATTATTCTTAGAAAAAAATAAGTTTTTACAAATGTATCATGATACACTGTCTCTAGAAGTGTTTTATTGTACTGTTGTTTGTGTTAAAGAAGGAAAAGAAAATCCCCCAAAATCCCAATACTCAATACTATCGAATCACAATACTTCTAGATTAGCAATAAATGAAAATCGCAATACAAATCCAATCAGCACCCATGTATCGGGACAGATAAATCGGGACAAAAGCATAATAATAATAATAATAATAATAATAATAATAATAATAAGGGTACAGAGGGATTGATGAATATGTCTTTCATACAATCTAAAGCAGGTTGAGAGGAGATCAGCTCGCGGTCAGCCTCTCTTTCTGCCCTCCTTCCCTCTCAAACCAAAAAACTGTCTGGACAAATGGACTGTGAAAAAAGTACATGACACATCTTTAAAGATGTTGTACTCAACATTCAGAATTTCAAAGCTATAGTGCGTAGTTTCTGTCGCCCCCATGAGGAATTCTAAGTAATGACAACAAAACTGTTGACGCGTCCACATGATACAAGCCTTCCGTGATCGCGCAAAAGGATAAGATAATAGTATAAGAGAATGAGGGCGTGCTACGCAAGCAGCTAGACAAGCATTATGACGTGTGTTCCAGAGTGACCACATTTGTCTCTGAAGTAAAGGCTGGACTACAATAGAGCTGTTTGGAGCAGTTTGTGAACAGTGTTTTCTGTTGGAGATGGTAAGTCCCTTTGGGGTGGACTTTGGGCTTTTTCACTTTGTAAACCTATAACATGCACAAAAAGATATATAACACAACAAAGGAAAGGGAAAAAGCCAAAAAGCATAATATGAGCACTTTAAGCAATTATTTAATAAATTAGAAACTTTCCGATAATCAGCCTATACCTACTTTGTGGAAGTTCTGCAATGAGACACTCACAGAACAAGTTCACATCTTTGGCACCAACTACTGGTTTTGTAGTTGACAGACAGGAAAATACACAGCAGCAGAAGGACAAAGTAAATGAATGGAAAAAAAGTAACTGCACTTGGGAGAAATGTATAGCAGAAAGACAAACAAGACTGTGACGTGCTGGAAGTAAGTCTGACAACAGGGAAACAAAGCTATCCAAACAGTGCATTGTGGGAACAAACAGTGGAGGAGCTAATATTATGCAGCTTCCGTTCAAGCCGAGATGTACTGCAGGGGAACCCTGTGCTGTGCCCGACAGATGTAGAGGATGGGAAGCAGGGGGAGGTTCGCTGATGGCGTCCTCGCAAAGTACACAATTACTTCATGTTTGCTCTCCTCTGCCATATGTTCTCATTAGCTTTGCGCTAGCACATGTGAAATTGAGCAGGCATACATTGGACAGGCTCATACTTCCATTCATGTGCGCACATACGAGTTTAACAACGCAGATGCACATGGAGCACAGAATCCATTTAAGCTCGGAGTACTAATTTGATGAAGTTTTTTGTAGTGAGCAGCAGAAAGGATGTGATTTTTACTCACACTAGATATCACTCACTCCCACCCTGTAGGTCTGCACTGATCCACGAGCCTGTGTTTTGACAGGGTTGTGCAGAATGTTACACAGGGCAACACAATCCGTGTTACCTCCCCTGGGAAAGACGCGAGCGCTGCTAAATGAAATGTCGACGTTTTGAACCCATTTGCAGAAATTTACTTGTGTTCAGTGTATCACGTCTCAACACACAGAAGTGACTCGTCAGCCAACAGATGTTGGTAAACACTCGCAGCAAAGGGGATTATGGGAATCATATGCATTTATGACGGGCTACGATGAACTACACCCACAGGTCATTAATACACTGCACCCTTAATCTTTTAATGCTTAACATCCTAAAAGGAAAGAAGTCTTCAATGTTGTCTCTACTGATATTAACTGTGGGACTAAATAGATGCTTTAGAGCATAAGTGATATTATGAATTCAGTAAAAGGTAACTTGTTTATGTGCTATAATTTGTTAAATAACTAGAATGAGTTGTTGCATTAACAAACCAAAGAAAATTCTGCCAGTACTGTTCTAACCTTCACAACAACAATGCCGAAAGAACTAATAAGGCCCACTGATTGAGTGACCGGATAAGCGGACGAAGATGGATGGATCTTTTCCAAATTGATCTTAATGCCTTAATTAAAAATCCATTTGCATGGTTTTATTTCAGTTAGGCTAATAGCTGGTTTGACTTGCATTGAGAGATGATTTTATGGAAAGTACCCCATGCCAATCTCTAGGTATGGTGAAGGGTATGTGATGATGTGGGGCTATTTTAATTCCAAAGGCCAAGGGAACTTTTTCAGATGCATGGTATCCTGGATCCATGAAATAACTGGCCTTTAAAAATAAAAATCTGCCTGCCTCTATGGGAATTTAACATAGGGGTGTACTTACTTATGCCCCCTGTATTTTAAGAAAGAACATTTATTTATACATGATACATTATTCATTCACAAAGAAAATTGGTGTCCTTAAAGATTGGATTTTTCCTAATTGTTTTAATTAAGGCATTAATATCAATTTGGAAAAGATCCATCCATCTTCGTCCGCTTATCCGGTCTCGGGTCGCGGGGGTAGCAGCTCCAGCAGGGGACCCCCAAACTTCCCTTTCCCGAGCCACATTAACCAGCTCCGTCTGGGTGATCCCGAGGCGTTCCCAGGCCAGGTTGGAGATATAATCCCTCCACCTAGTCCTGGGTCTTCCCCGAGGCCTCCTCCCAGCTGGACATGTCTGGAACACCTCCCTAGGGAGGCGCCCAGGGTGCATCCTTACCAGATGCCCGAACCACCTCAACTGGCTCCTTTTGATGCGAAGGAGCAGCGGCTCTACTCCAAGCTCCTCACGGATGACTGAGCTTCTCACCCTATCTCTAAGGGAGACACCAGCCACCCTCCTGAGGAAACCCATTTCGGCCGCTTGTACCCTGGATCTCGTTGTTTCGGTCATGACCCAGCCTTCATGACCATAGGTGAGGGTAGGTACGAAAACTGACTGGTAGATCGAGAGCTTTGCCTTCTGGCTCAGCTCTCTTTTCGTCACAACGGTCCGATAAATTGAATGTAATACCGCACCCGCGGCGCCGATTCTCCGACCAATCTCCCGCTCCATTGTCCCCTCACTCGCGAACAAGACTCCAAGGTACTTGAACTCCTTCAACTGGGGTAAGGACTCATTCCCTACCTGGAGAAGGCACTCCATCTGTTTCCTGCTGAGAACCATAGCCTCCGATTTAGAGGTGCTGATCCTCATCCCAGCCGCTTCACACTCGGCTGCGAACCGATCCAGTGAGTGCTGAAGGTCACAGGCCGATGATGCCATCAGGACCACATCATCTGCAAAAAGCAGCAATGAGATCCCCAGCCCACCGAACTGCAACCCCTCTCCACCCCGACTACGCCTCAATATCCTGTCCATAAATACTACAAACAGGATTGGTGACAAAGCGTAGCCCTGGCGGAGGCCAACTCTCACCTGAAACGAGTCCGACTTATTGCCGAGAACCCGGACACAGCTCTCGCTTTGGTCGTACAGAGATTGGATGGCCCTGAGAAGGGACCCCCTCACCCCATACTCCCACAGCACCTCCCACAGTATCTCCCGGGGGACCCGGTCATACGCCTTCTCCAGATCCACAAAGCACATGTAGACCGGTTGGGCATACTCCCAGGCTCCCTCCAGGATCCTTGCGAGAGTAAAGATCTGGTCCGTTGTTCCACGACCAGGACGGTATCCGCATTGTTCCTCTTCAACCTGAGGTTCGACTATCGACCGAACCCTCCTTTCCAGCACCTTGGAGTAGACTTTACCAGGGAGGCTGAGAAGTGTGATACCCCTATAATTGGCACACACCCGCTGGTTCCCCTTTTTGAAAAGGGGAACCACCACCCCGGTCTGCCACTCCTTAGGCACCGTCCCAGACTTCCACGCAATGTTGAAGAGGCGTGTCAACCAAGACAACCCCTCCACACCCAGAGCTTTAAGCATTTCTGGACGGATCTCATCAATCCCTGGGGCTTTGCCACTGTGGAGTTGTTTAACTACCTCAGCAACCTCCACCAGGGAAATTGACGACAATCCCCCATCATCCTCCAGCTCTGCCTCTACCATAGAGGGCGTATTAGTCGGATTTAGGAGTTCCTCAAAGTGCTCCTTCCACCACCCTATTACCTCCTCAGTTGAGGTCAACAGCGTCCCATCCTTACTGTACACAGCTTGGATGGTTCCCCGCTTCCTCCTCCAGAGGTGGCGAACGGTTTTCCAGAAACACCTTGGTGCCGACCGAAAGTCCTTCTCCATGTCTTCTCTGAACTTTTCCCACACCCGCTGATTTGCCTCTTTCACGGCAGAGGCTGCAGCCCTTCAGGCCCTTCGGTACCTTGCAACTGCCTCCGGAGTCCTCCGGGATAACATATCCCGGGAAGACTCCTTCAGTCGGACAGCTTCCCTGACCACCGGTGTCCACCACGGTGTTCGTGGGTTACCGCCCCTTGAGGCACCTAAGACCCTAAGACCACAGCTCCTTGCCGCAGCTTCAGCAATAGAAACTTTGAACATTGTCCACTCGGGTTCAATGCCCCCAGCCTCCACAGGGATGCACGAAAAGCTCCGCCGGAGGCGTGAGTTGAAAGTCTGTCAGACAGGGGCCTCCTCCAGACGTTCCCAATTTACCCGCACTACCCGTTTGGGCTTACCAGGTCTGTCCAGAGTCTTCCCCCACCCCCTGACCCAACTCACCACCAGATGGTGATCGGTTGACAGCTCTGCCCCTCTCTTCACCCGAGTGTCCAAAACATACGGCCTCAGATCAGATGAAACGATTATAAAATCGATCATTGACCTTTGGCCTAGGGTGCTCTGGTACCAAGTACACTTATGAGCATCCCTATGTTCGAACATGGTGTTCGTTATAGACAATCCATGACTAGCACAGAAGTCCAACAACAAACAACCACTTTAGTTTAGATCAGGGAGGCCGTTCCTCCCAATCACGCCTCTCCATGTGTCTCCATCATTGCCCACATGCGCGTTGAAGTCCCCCAGCAGAACTATGGAGTCCCCCACTGGAGCCCCATACAGGACTCCACTCAAGGTCTCCAAGAAGGCTGAATACTCCGAACTCTTGTTTGGTGCATATGCACAAACAACAGTCAGAGTTTTCCCCCCCACAACCCGCAGGCGTAGGGAGGCGACCCTCTTGTCCACCGGGGTAAACTCCAACGTAGCGGCGCTCAGCCGGGGGCTTGTGAGTATCCCCGCACCCGCCCGGCACCTCACACCCTGGGCAACTCCGGAGAAGAAAAGAGTCCAACCCCTATCCAGGAGTATGGTTCCAGAACCAAGACTGTGCGTAGAGGTAAGCCCCACCAGATCCAACTGGTAGCGCTCCACCTCCCGCAAAAGTTCCGGCTCATTCCCCCACAGAGAGGTAACATTCCACGTCCCCAGAGCCAGCGTCTGCTGCCCGGGTCTGGTCTGTCGAGGCCCCTGACCTTCACTGCCACCCGTGTGGCAGCGCACCCGACCCCAGCGGTTCCTCCCACAGGTGGTGGGCCCATGGGATGGAGAGATGGATGCCACGTAGCTTTTTCGGGCTGTGCCCGGCCGGGCTTCGTGGCAAACCCGGCCACCAGACGCTCGCTGACGAGCCCTCCATCTGGGCCTGGCTTCAGACGGGGGCCCCGGGCTTCCTCCGGGCAGGGTCACTCCATCTCTTCCTCGGTCACTCATAGGGTTTTTGAACCATTCTTTGTCTGGCCCCTCACCTGAGAACACTTTGCCTTGGGAGACCCTACCAGGAGCACAAAGCTCCAGACAACACAGCCCTCAGGTTCATAGGGACACACAAACCTCTCCACCACGATAAGGTGATGGTTCCCGGAGAGGAATTTGCAAAAGATGATTTATTTATTCCTCTTTTTAGTCAACTTTAGCATGGGTGTCCTAATTTTTTCACATGACTTTATAAACAATGGCTCTGTTCCGTTTTGGATCCTGTTCCCAGTTAGAGAAAAACACAAGCTTTCCATCTTACTCTAATCTTAACCGTACCGTAGTTGCCATTTGAAGAAAAACAGTGTTGGCAACGGACTTAGAAAAACATTGCCATCCAATATGACTATTCTTGTTGGGCAGTGGGGTTGTGGCGTTATGATCCAGACTCTATATAAACAGCAGCAAATTGATTGATGGATGACATTGACATACACATTATAAACTTATGACTGGGGAACCAAAATGCCTGACTCAAGCAAAATGAGATATTTAGTTTAAAATGTGACACTTTGGTGGTTAAAAACCCCTATAGTGGCCCCTATAGCTCCCATTCAACATCCAACATGATACAAGAATAATTGCAGTCACTTATTCTGGTTGGAGTCATATCAAAATGTCACACCAGAATCTATAGGTTAAGGGCTCTGTGTAGACAACTAAATCAGTATTAATCAATGGCACAATGAATAAATGCTCCAGTAAACTGCATCACATACACATACTGTCAGACAGGGCTGTAGCTGAGCGGCCCATGTGCCACTTTAAATAAAACTCAAATACCGGCCTCAAGAGTCGATGTAACCCCAGCTATCCTGGCAGCAGCTCCTCACTGTGGGTCAAGGGGAAAAAAAGACCCAGACAGAGCGGACATCAGAGGACTCTCATCTAACCAATTCAATCTGGGCCAGCAGCACGTCTGGGGGAGAGAGACAGAGCGAGACAGCAGAAGAAAGAGAGAGAGGCTGAGTGATCATCAGAGATGAGGCATCGATGATCTTTCCTTGAAGTGGTGCACCAAAACATTGGGCCCTTGTTTCTGCCTCTGGAAAAATACCAACAATTATGATAAATATGGCCCATTAAGCAGCAGGGTATGCAGAGATCTGAGGACCCCGTGGACCTCTTGCTCTGCTGTTTTAGTTTCTCCACTGAAGGTCCAACCTCTGGCCTCAGCACAGCAACACGCTGATAGACATCCGCCGCCGCTGTGATTGCTGTCGATTTGTATTCAGATCAGCCTGCCGAGGCATTAAGATGAGATTCATTGTATATTGTGTTGTTTCATTTTTTTTACAACCAACAAATGGTGCTCGGCCGCTCTCCGGCCCGCCACCGCATTACTGCAGCTCAGAGGCTTTTAGTCGAGTCTATTTGCTCAATTCCACCCAGTCAAACAGATAAACATGCCAGCACTTTGAATTAGAGACGCAGAGAAAATGGAAAACCAAAGCCGGCGTTTCGAAAAAAGGAGATTCAAGAAAAAGGTTGTGGTGTTGGTCCATCTGCTTTTCAACGGCAGTGTGTGTTGGTACCCAAAAGGTTGCGTTTATGAGCCTGTGTGTGTAAACACATGTAGCTAAAAGTGTGTGCACTTTTATTTGCATATGCAAGTAGGTTTGTGCTTTTGTGTCCTTCTGGGAAGTGAGGAACCGTGTGTGTGTGTGTGTGTGTGTGTGTGTGTGTCGGTTTCTCACTTTGTCTCAGTGTGTTAATAAGTTGACCCGGGGAGCCACAGAGGCTGCTAAGGTGGAGCTTCTCTCCCCTGAGGTGACATGTCATAGACGAAAAGATAGAAACACAGGAGAGCCTCTGCTGTGTGTGTGTGTGAGGATTCTTCCCTCACTATTTTTCCTCCTCTGCCCTTTCTGCTCTCGAAGAGGCAGTTTTTTTTATCAGTGATGTAGAGAGAGGCACTTCACTTCACTACCTATTAGATTTCATCGCAGCGGGGAGAAATCATTTCTACAAATGATGTCTGCTCTTTGTTGAGCAGTATCTCCTGTAATGAGCAGAACGAGCAGTGAAAGCTCTGTTCTTTCCCAAGCTTTGACCGCATGGGTACTGAATTCAATACTTCTTTGAGGCACCGACCGAATTGCCTCCTTAGTATCGAAAAATGCCTCGTCATTCAATGCCAAATTTCAATACCTAAGGAGTCAATCTCATCAGCCTCAGTGAGCCAATCAGCATGCTTCTACCAAGATCTAATAATGTCTGTGATTGGCTGTCTAACATTACACGTCGTAGAGACACGCAGGAAAAACTCTACGTTACACAGAGACGGCTCATGTTGTAGGAGCTGAAACATAAATAAAAAGATTTGTGCCGTAATTTGTAATGTTGTAATTTATTTTTGTCAAAGCTTTAGTGCGTAACCTTTTGGTATTAATGGACGTCCGTTACATTCAAGCCACTGCCAAATGAGTTCCTACAAAGCTAATTAAGACTATCAGCTCCACACAACTCTATGTATTTCTCAGTATGACTGTTCAGAAGATTGTGGCATCCGGTGACTTTCCGTGCAGAAACTCGAGTGAAGATAATGACCTCTTCTGAAGAGTACATCATGTTTTTTAATCCTCCATGTCCTGCGTGGGGGGGGGGGTGCACGTGCGTGACTTGTATCTATCACGCACACCAGAGAATGGACCCACAAATGCACGACTCAGGTGAGTAAAATACAATGATTTTATTAGCAAGCTAACAAAACTTAATAGCAACAGTGTCCTGAAAATGACAAAGAAGAAACAGGCAATGGTCAAAAATCCAAGGTGAAACAGGACCAGGGAAAAACGCTCGAAGGCTGCACACATGGAAAACAGACAGGAGTTTCTGCGCAGGAAAGTCACCAGACGACACAATCTTCTGAACATAGTCATACTGAGAAATACAGAGAGAGTTGTGTGGAGCTGAGTTAGCTTTGTAGAAACTCATTTTGGCAATGGCTTGAATGTAACATTAATTAAAAAAATATGCACTAAAGCTTTAAAGGCCCAGTGTGTAACATGCTTAGTTGTTCATTATCAAAATCTGTGTTTCCCGTTCACAAACTTGTCCTTTTTCATGAATATTTACCAACACCATCAATTCCAAGTATTCCTTTTGGCTTGAAATTTTACATTTTCATTTGCATGAACTGGGGTAGATGCTCCATATTAATGCGTCATTTTGAAATACGTTAGCCGGTTAGGGACATACAGGACATACTGCTCCGCCTTTTGCATTTTCTTACACTTACAATGTTCTCAATTCTTCGGTTAACATTTATGGACATTCATTATGCTACCGTTGAAGTTTGGTGATATTTTGAGCTTTTCTAGTGGGATAGATAGCGTTTTGTTTTTACTTTCCCTGTGCCCCGAATACTAGTGTTGTAAGCTAGTCAGCGGTCCGCGCTAGCGTCTTTCAAGCTATAAACACATTTGATTAGCATGAAAACATGTTCCATTGAGCGACAGAGTGGGTACACATCTGTTATTAACCCCTAGGTTCGTTTTGCGCCGGAATTGTCCTTTAATATCAAACCAGTTTGAAAATGTTTACACCGGCTCAGGTCTAATATTAACCGCAGTTAATTTCTTTCGGTACGCTCAGCAACAACAAAACATAAGATCACATTACACACACAAGAGTGTCTGCAAAAACACACTGCCACAATTACAATGCAGTAACAATACAACACATAAAACCGTGCAACCATATGGCTCATGCCCTTAAAGCCAAGTGTCCATTGTTTGTATCACTAATAATACCCATACATGGTACATTCCATGATTGTAATGGAGGACGCGGCGCTAAGATCGCCATGATGCCAAGCAGAGGGTGCTTTGCCTCCACGCTCCAAACTGAGTGCGTAGTACACCATTGCCACTGGTCGTGGTCATTTACACATATGAGTCATTTTGATCTCGCTTTCCTTTTTCAAGTATTATAAAAATATATCCTTTAAAATGTCCACAGAAGTTTCACAGTGGCATGCACAGTACTTGCTAACAATAACACAATGCAATGCCTATTTTATAGATGCAAAGATTACAATTATGCCACTGTACTCCTCAGTGATGACATTAATGATTACTTAGTGTCTGAAATCTCAATTCACTGCTCACTATTGAGTTAACTTTTATAGGGAGTAGTAGTCTATATACACAATGTTCCACTTCCAGGATTGCTCCGGTGCTGTCGGAAATTTTGCCGGACGTCCCTCATTTTCGGCCGGATGTCCGTCCCCTTCCTCTTTCTTTGTGTTGGCGTTCTAAACTCCAGTGGATTTCTGAGGACTATGGTTAACTGCTCCTCAGATCTCTGCAGTGTAAATCCAGAGAGCTAGCTAGACTATCTGTCCAATCTGAGTTTTCTGTTGCACGACTAAAACTACTTTTAAACGTACACATGTTCCACCAAAACAAGTTCCTTCCCGAGGCTATTTTGCAGAGGCGCTGTAGCTCCGTGCGGGGCTTAGCGCCGCCCAAGACGATTGTGATTGGTTTAAAGAAATGGCAATAAACCAGAGCATGTTTTCCTCCCATCCCGGAATGTTGTGTGGACTAGCCAGACCTTCCTCTGCAGCGCTGTGGAGGAAGGTCTGGCAATGTAAGACTAAGGGAGTAGTGAATGAGTGAACAGGGATGTGATTTCAAGCACAACCATAGTTCCATACACATAATGTACATTTTGTATAGTGATTTTAAACAGACATCCAGTATGTTCTTGCATTACTGAACATGTAATACCAATGTGGATGTAAAAGCATCCCCCAACACATTTTCCATCCATGTGTAAAAAGATGTAAAAGTGTGGCACTGGGGGGAGAAAGTCTCCAGGAAACCAGCTTTCTGCTAATGAGGCTCTACCGCTAAACTACTCAACAGTCTATGTGCTAATCTGTTGAACAGAAATAAAGTTTTTAACAGTGTCACAGTCTCTTGATGTGGGTCAGCAAGCTGAGGAGGTGTTTACCACTTACATCTACAGAAACGTTTATACATTTACCTCTGGAAATATGCACGTTTATCTGGAAATGAAGACCTTGAGGATTGACCCATATGATCAGGGCTATATGTAATGCTGGGCTATAATCCACAGTGTGTTCATCCAGCCAGACATGTGCTGCTTCTCAATTTCATACTTTATATGCTAAAACTAGGTCTCAGCCCAAACCATTTTGGAGCAAAATGCTCGCTATGTGGAGTGCGCTGTGTCATAAAGGAGAGGAGCGCTGCAACTAGGGCTGAACGATTTTGGGAAAGAAAATAAATAAATAAAATCTTTAAAATTTTTGATTTGAAAACGATTCATCGTTCAGCTAGCTACAACACTAGCAGGCAGACTGTGACAAAAGCACCGTAGAGTACAATACAGAAAGGATCGGCATCTGATCAGACGATTTATTTAAGACGGAAATGATCCATTTGTCAGGGTTTAAGAGAACGTAGGACCCAAATGCAGAGAGGAGGCAGAGTAGAGCTTGAATATTTAATAAAGAGAATCCTTACAACAAAAGGTGTCCTGAAACAGTAGGCAAAAATACAAACAGGAACAGGCAGAATCCCAAAACAGGAACATGCAGAATCCCAAAACAGGAACAGGCAGAATATCAGGAACACAAAGACTAAACGGGTAGATTAAACACAGTGACACTCCAAACAGAAAATAATGACCTGACAACAGACAAGGGAAACAGAACAATCACACACGGTCTCACGGCAGTTCGTGTAATTGTCACGTTATTTTTAATCTATTGATTTGTGTATTTGTGTGATTAGGAAGACAACGGGGAAAGGACGCCTCACATGGCGGGAGACGGCCGTGGGGAACGTGCGACAATAACGGGATGGTTGTGATTAGGAAGACAATGGGGAAAGGACGCCTCACACGGCGGGAGACGGCCGTGGGGAACGCGCGACAATAACGGGACGGTTGTGATTAGGAAGACAACGGGGAAACAAAACGCCACACGCGGGACGTGATCCCCAGTCTCCCGGGTGAAAGTCCTGTATTGATTGACCCATCCACCACCCCGACCAACCTCCCTACACGGATTTTCGGCTTTTCATACTACTCCCTACCATATTCGTGCTGTGATCACGAACTATGCTTCCCATTGAAATACATTACTTTACATTTTCGTGCTGGCCACCACGAAAAAAAAGAGAGTCCCTGTGAACACAAATCAATAGATTAAATAGCGTGACCATTTCACGAACTGCCATGAGATTGGGTTGAACAATCACACAGGCGGGAAAACACAAGACAGGAAGTAAAACTAGACAAGGGAGGAAAACAGAGACTTCAAAATAAAACAGGAAACACTAACAACAGAAACTCACAACAGAAACTCACAACCGTGACACCATTAAAATCTCTAGACGCTGCTAATTTCAAATTTGGAAACGTCTTCAATACCGGTACAGATACCAATACAGTACTGTGACTTTGATAGCGGTTCCTGAAGGATACTGTTTTCGAATCCAATTTTATAAAATCCATTTTGACAAAAAGAAATTACAACATTACACATTACGTCACAAACCTTATCTTTTTTCAGCTCCTACATTTTTTTTTTTTTATATTATTGGTTCACACATACTATACAAAATACTACATATTAATATACACAATCAATAAAAGATGTGATGGAGAGATGCAAAAAAACCTCAGAGGGGCTTAATCTGGGCACTCTCCAAAGCATAGTCCAATCAAAAATAGAAAGAAACTAAAATACTGAAAAG
Organism: Sander lucioperca; assembly: GCF_008315115.2. Lineage (NCBI taxonomy): Eukaryota > Metazoa > Chordata > Actinopteri > Perciformes > Percidae > Sander > Sander lucioperca. The sequence goes on from NC_050177.1 coordinate 15,912,952, forward strand.
AAAATAAATAGAGAACAAAAAGCCAAAACTAAAATTACACACAATATCAAATCAAGAGAATAAATACAAAAGATAAAATAATATTAGGAGTTACATGGGTTAGACCCGTCTCTGTGCGTAACGTAGAGTTTCCCTGAATGCCTCTGTCACGTGTAACGTTAGACAGCCAATCAGCAGAATTATCAGATCTTGGTAGAAGCATGCTGCATGCTGATTGGCTCACTGGCGCTGATGAGATTTACTCCTCAGGTATTTAAATTTGGTACTGAATGACGAGGCATTTTTTTCCGATACTTGATACCAAGGAGGCAATTCAGTGCCTAAAAAGAATTCGGCACCCAGCCAGCCCTACTTATACCATGTCAGATTCTTAATTTTTTTGTGAATATACTTCAAATTTAAAACAGAGTTAAAAGTAGCTCATAGATGCATTTAGGGCACAGTATGGAATATTCTAGAAGAGCTAGTCACAGCTGATCAACAGGAAGCCAGACAGCTGGAGTCATGAATCATTAATTACCTCTACAGTGTAAAGTATTGTGAGACTTTTCACAATCTATACTTGTCTTTATTCATGTTGTGTCTGCTCTGCTGATGGTGTGATCCACAAGGTGTGTATGTATAGTATCTATGTATGTATATGTGTGTGTGTTCCCAACACACTTGATGATGATCAAAGTAATAACATTAAAGATATTGATACGGCGAGGTTATGTCTGTCAGAACATGCTTGATCTCGCTCTGTATTTTCTTTGCTAAGCGCTCTTTATATTCTGCTCTTATCTATATCCTTCTCTCTGCCACCTCAACAACCCACACATGGATCATGCACGTTTATCTTATGGCATTTACCCTAATCTTATGACTGATACATTTGCAGTTTATGGGCATAGATTTAATTATAAAAAAGCAGAGAATACTCTTGTAGCTCAGTCGCATGAGCCAGGAACATTTCTGAGTTGCCAGATGGCAATAACTCAGCCTCATCTTACAGTAATTGGTTAGAAAGCACAAGCAAAGCAATCCACCATAGATTGGAAAGACCTTGACAAGGATTGTTTGCATAATTTCCAATTTTATAAAGTTTTGGCTGATTTAAAGCCAACAACAACAACCAAAAACCACAGCACGTTTGAACATTCTGTTATCTGAGGCATTGTTTCTTCTGATAAACAGGAAGTTGTGTAATGTTTTTGTCTCATCCCACTCAAATCTTTGACCTAAATTCTACTCCTAGCCTTCTTTTACTTACATATTCCTTCTCTGCCTTTAAACTGTAATTGCTTTGGAGTTTGAAGTTCACTTCCCAGGAATCCCTTTGAAACAGTGTTGCCAGTACTTTTACATCTCTGGACTGACAGCAACTCCCACACCTCCAAACTATCCAGCATGTGGCTCCCTGCTCTACAAACACACTTTAAACCAGAGCTCAAGAGCCACCAGTCTACCCGTTTTTTTATATACCCTATATGAATACATGAGTCTTCCTAAAGCTGCACTAATTCTTTTTTTAATTGACAATCGATCAACTGAAGCTGTAAAGCAGTCCCTCCAGGATTTTGCGATGTCGTGATCACGCCAATTCACGCGAATTTAACCAATCACTGCGAATTTAGTGCGACTCGCAATTTTGACAAATCACCGCTACTTTTCCTGCAAATTTGACCAATAACCTGAAGTTTCCCGTGAGTTCAACCAATCCCAGCAGTCCCACGTGCCATCAGTATGTGACTCTGAGAGCCAATGACCAAGCGGGAGTGAGAATGGCCACAGGTTGATCATTTCCTTGTTTCTGATGAAGACGAGACATGTGTGACTGACTCGAGCATCTCACATTTACCAACAAAACGTACAGCGAAAGACAAAACATTTCAGACCGTCCTGCCAACCTGTATACATTTTAACACGAATGTACGCTGTAACGTTTTTTCACTCTAAAGTCACTGAAAGCGACTGCTGTTTCTATCCTGTCACTCTCTGCAGTGGGCGGGGCTGCTCAGTTCTCCCCGCGACTGACGCGTGCACACACACACACACACACACAATCACACATGGATGCAGGAAAAACTGGAGATGAGACGACATGATGACCTAAATTGAGGACAGCTGCGCTCGTTATTGTAAGTGCAATGTAAAGTTATATAAGTCCAATAAACTGTATGAATGTGTGTCCCAGGCCAGGTTAGGAAATTAACTAGCAATGTAAAGATCAACAAGTCACTGACACATACGTTCAGATTTGATTCATTCAATAAATTATTCGTTTTTGTCTCAAACCCACCAGCCATTTTCATATACCAACATTTGCAGCATCCTGAGCCTTTTTGGTAAGGTTACTAGGAAATCTCAGCCCAGAGTAGTTTTATTCTCCCCCAAAACAAGTTTCCTTTTTATTTTTTAAAGAACTATAAAAAAAAAAAAAATCGCAACTTTTTTTGCAACTTTCACTGTCTCCCGCAACTTCATTGCAACAATCTCAAAAAAAGGCCGCGAAATCCTGGAGGGACTGGTAAAGGAGTTGCTCGTAGTGATGAACTAACAGAGAACTAGCACACGACTCTGCAACACATTCTCACTTCCATCGCGTCAAAAAGCGATGCTAAGTCAGGTGCCTTTGGCGTTTGTTATTGACGCAAAAAGTCTCCTTTAGCGTCATATTTGGTCGGGACTCTTGGCGTCACTTTTTGACGCTCTGGGTCGGGACATACGTTTAACCTACATGCAGCACAAGACCGGGACAGTTAGGTTTAGGAAAAGATGGTGGGTGAGGTTACAAAATGAACGTTTCAGTGACACGCGGGACAAGAACGAGACATGAACCCCGGTCTCCTGGGTGAAAGTCCTGTGTTGTTTGACCCATCCACCACCCCAACCGAACTCCTTACGATGATTTTTGGTCTTTCATACTACTCAATCTTTGAGTCGGTATCAGACGCTGCGAGACACAGGACTCTTGATGCACTTTCTGATGCTCTGGGTCGGGACTCTTGGCATCACTATTTGACGCTCTCTGGACTCGCGTCTAGCCCTTTGGTGTCATATTTAGACGCGCTTGTTCGGGACTCTTGCCGTCACTTTTTGATGCTCTGGGTCGGGACGTACGTTTAACTGACATGCGGCACAAGGACGGGACAGTTAAGTTTAGGAAAAGATGGTGGGTGGGGTTACAAAATGTACATTTCAGTGACACGCAGGACAAGGACGGGACATGAACCCCGGTCTCCTGGGGGAAAGTCCTGTATTGTTTGACCCATCCACCACCCCAACCTGTTTTCTTACACTGAATTTCGGTCTTTCATACTACTCTCTACTGTTGTCTCTATAATACTATATCATCTTACAGCGCTGTGGTCGAGCTGCTGCTCTGCCCGGTGTGTTCCATACAGACGCTAAAGGGGGATTTGCGCGTCGCTATCTGACACTGACAGCCACTGACCAAGCGTCAGTATTTGACGAGTCGGGAGTGAGAACGGGTTGGACTCCGCAGTTCCCTCCACTACGCAAGGCTTTTAGCTTCTTATAGCTCATTGTTTTGGTTTTCCTGCCCGGAAACTCTGTCTGCATCAACCTGGTTTCCAGCAGCAGACGTCTGATTTCAGTGGAAAAGCCTGCTGTACACTATCTGCCCAGCACTAAACTGCAGACTGACACCGGTAGAAACCAGCTGGGGAAGGAAGTCAAACACGAACCAAATATTTTTCCTGGATGTTGGTGGAGACGAAAATGGAGCTCAAAGGAGAGTGAATGTTGGATGACTCCAAACAAATACTAAAGACAATTGTCAGCTAATACCAAAAACCAAACAAACCAGCAATGAAGCTTTTAAGCGATGGAATAAGTTGTACTGTATAATTCCTGTATTATCCATCACATTTAATAGCTCAATAGTAAACGCTAAACCAATTAAGTTATACTGACACAGCAAAAGACCTACTTTGTTAGTATTTGTAATGTGCTAGCCAAACCATTATTATTATTATTATTATTATTACTGATTAGTGACAACCTGCCATTTGTCTAGAACTGGAATTTTGCGTTCTGTTTCAGATATTGGAAAACCTCATCTAAAACAAAACCCAGCCTTAAAACATTAACCTCGCACATTGTGCAGTTCATTCAACTTATCTACGCAGGGCTGGTAATAAACTTGTGGCAACACCTACTAATCTGTATTGATGTTGTATCTCGTTGTCCCTTTTCATCTCTGGGCCTTTTCATTATGTAAATGCAGCTCCCATACTCACTCTAGTATCCCCTTTAGCATGCTTGTCTTCCTCTGACTGTCTGATTAATCTGTTTTTCTTTAGATTTCATCTTCTTTGTCTATTCAAGCAAAATAGCTCTCACTGCTCACACAGTCTCACTTGATTCTTCAACAATAGTGCAAACAGACTCTATTGCTGCGATAACAACAAACACAGTGCTTCTTTTTATTTCAGGTTCAGCTTTGGGTTACTTTATGTATATGTACCCATAGGTAGATTTGTTTGTTTGTGTTTGAATTTGAGAACAAAACCAACAGTGGGAGCTTAGCAAAGCAAATTGAAAAGCCTGACACTTTCCAAAATTGCTGCTATTTGGGTCTACTTTAAGTTTTTGATCCCTCCTGATACAAACCCTGCAGACAGAAGATGGAGCATATACTGCTTCGAGGGCCTGCTAATGTATGCAGCGTACATAACCACACTGTCAGACTGTATTGAACGTTCAGATTTTAAATTATGGAATGAACTTAATGATGAGTTGAAAATGTGTACTCCTCTGTTGTGTTTCAAGAAAGCTTTAAAATCTAAAATAATCAAGGGTTGTGAGTGTATTGTAATTTGATTCAAATGTAAAATGACTAGGATTGTACTCAGGCATTCAGTTTCATTTAGTTGTGTTGGATTTCTGGGTGATTCTATGGGGATTATGGGATAGGAAAGGTAAAAATAAGCCTTGGCTTCAGCCTGTTCCTTTTTCGGTTAGCTACGGTGGCAAATTGTGGGGAATAATTGTTTCTTTCATGTATGTCAACCGAAATAAAATAATTCATCATCATCAAACACTATTTGTCATGTGCATAGGATATTGCTTAAATTCTAGTTCATCATCAGAGGTGAAGTAGAAAATCACCAATGAGCAGTTTGCAAACGTGAAAGGATCCCCACTTTGTAAAGCCCACTGCTGTGAAGGTTAGGCAGCGGCTTCTCTGGTAAATCACAATCCTTTTTGCTTGCTCTGATCTTTGAAGGAACAAAATGAGTTAAGACATGGAGGAGGATTCTGAATACAGCCAGAAACGAGGAATAATAAAAAGGAGTGCTCAGAGGAAGTAATGAATGAGTTCTCACTGAGCAAAAACAACTCGGCCTTGACGGAATGTTAAGATGGTGCTGGGGCTTTTTAAATTGCAGTGCTCCAGTATGTTGGAAAAAAACAAAGTAGGTGGAATTATGGAAAGAAAACACTGCAAGTGAGTAAAGCAAATTTAAAATAAGCATGAAAGCTCAGTGCGGTCACACAGGGTGCAACGGCAGTGACGAGAACAATTACAGGCATTGCTAAGACACACACACACACACACACGGACAGCGACTTGAAGAGGAACGCAACTTACCATAGTCTAAATAACAACCGACATACTACACACAGACACATACATTATTTATATGAATCCATTCAACTAGACAGGATTCAAACATTTACAGAGGTTATACTATATACTTATACACTTAAAAGTAAGGGAAACAACACTTGTGTCACACAGCCAGGTTACAAGCTACAGCTGTGATGGAGCTGGATCTGACAATCATGGTGCTTACACTTGCAGAGAGATGTGAAAGAAAAGAAAGTGTGGTAAAACATTCCAGAATGTTTTAACAATAGTAGTATTTTTTCAATAAAAAAACAAAATGTAAATGGACTGTATTCATATAGCCCTTTTTCTAGTCTAACGACTAATCCGAGCGCTTTTACACAGTACAGGCACCATTCACATTCACACACATTCATACACTCTGATGACGCAGCATCGGGAGAAACTCGTGGTTCAGTGTCTTGCCCAAGGACACTTCGACATGGGACTGTAGGGCCAGGGATCAAACCACCAACCTTCCGATTGGTAGGCGACCGCTTTACCACCTGAGCCACAGCTGCCCCAACAAAAAAGAAAATCACTAAACTCATAACCCAAATCTAAGGGACAAAAAGGTCAAAAATGGGTAAGAGAAGCCTCTTCACACTTTAGATCCAAAGCCAAAGTATTTAATACTCAAACCAAGCTGTAGGTCACTAGACCTACTATTGCCTGGTTTCACACTAGTAGATCGCTCATCAATCAAGCAATCAAGATTCAAAATTAACTTTATTGTCCCACATCGTGGGAAATTTGTCTTGGGTACTTAAAGTGCCCATATTATGAAAAAATCACTTTTTCTGGGATTTGGGGTGTTATTTTGTGTCTCTGGTGCTTCCACACACATACAAACTTTGAAAAAAATCCACCCATGCTGTTTAGAGTGAGATACAGTTTCTGAATGTGTCCTGCCTTCAGTCTCTGGGTGAGCTGTTCAAAATCGGCACGGCTTGTGACGTCACAAGCCGAAACGAGCAGGCTAACCGCAACCATTAGCTCGTAGCGTTAGCATGCTAACGCTATGGCTAACGCTAGCATGCTAACGCTAGCATGCTACCTCGTTCTCAATAGCAAAGCACTACTACAACACACACAAGTTCACCATAATCTACAAAAGAACTACTTACATGTGCGCCCTCATTTAGAAGTCTCCCAGCTAATCCTGCCTTGTAACTGACCGAAGTTGTAGAAACAGCCTTTCTTTTACTGTCTATGGAGCTAGCTAGCTGACATGATCTACATCTGAGCTACTGGGCATGTGCAGTGCAATCAAAGATAGTACAGAAGAAGAAGAAGAAGAAAAGAGGTCTCACTCTGTAGCTAAAACAGAGACCAGCTGAAAAGAGGATCTGCAGCAGTGAGAGAGAGCACTGCAGTACAACACAAATATGGTGTTTTTTGAAAATTAAACCATGTAAACTTATTCTGGTACAACCTTAAAATACAATTATGAACCTGAAAATGAGCATAATATGGCTGCTTTAACCCATGCTGCAGCCATAGTAAAAACAAACAGACAGCATGTACAGACAACAGAAACTGTACAATACCATACAACAGACCGTACTGTGGTCCTGATGGTGTATAAAACCGAACATGGTGTCATGCAATGCAACATAACTCAACATACTCAAAATAAATAAAAAAAAGAGAGATCACAAGTGCAACAATTACAAATCTCCATCGTCATGCAGGCCTGTTCTGCCTTTTACTTGCGGCTATTTAGGAGTTTAATAGACACTGGGATAAATGAGTTTTTGAAACGGTTAAGTCTGCAGCGAGGAACTCTAAACCTCCTACCGGATGGCAGCAGCTCATATTCTGCATACAGAACGTGAGACGTGTCACGAACAATTCTATTTGCTTGTCGCAAAGAAGCATGTTCATAAATACTTTGCATGGATAAGTGCTCTTTAACACCAATGATCTTCCGTGCAGTATGAATCAATCGTAACAGTTTAGTGTTCAACTGCACAGGGAGGTTGCCAAACCAAGCTGTTATCCCGTACCTGACCAGGCTCTCCAGGACTGCTTGATAAAATATCAACATACATTTTTTAGTCGACGCCATGAATTCGCAAACGACGTAAGAAATGCAACCGTTGCTGCAGTCTGCAACAGAGACTGTCGACATGTGTGTTCCAGGTTAGTGACTGGTCAATATAAACACCAAGATATTTGTATGAGTGGGCATGACTGATGGTTTGGTTGTGGATGACCACAGGCCTGTGGTCACCGACTCTCCGAGGGTCGAACACCATCTCTTCAGTCCTGGAAACGTTTAGAAGAATGTGGTTATCATCGCACCAATTCACAAACTTTTGGATTTCCATAACATAATCAGACGGGTCACAGTTCTTTTTCATCAGAGATAAAATTGCAGTGTCGTCAGAAAATTTAGCAGGAGGTAGCCCAAGTCGTAGCAGAGCAGCGCCAGCAACATGTTATCAATCAATCAATCAATCAATCAACCAATCGTGAGTTATGCTTTCTCGTGCAGTTTACTGTTGTAGTTCTAAAAGTCCTCATACAACTCTACAACTCTACAAATACAACGTATCACAAAACAAAGATAAATCAATATGAAAAAGATTTCTTTGTAATGAGACCATGTGAGGCAGTATTTCATCCATGTTCAGATATTGTACAGACTTGTACGCTGCTTCCTCTGTCCTTGTGCACAGTTTCCTTCATTCCACTCTCTTCCTATTTCTGGTCAGCAATCCACCCCACACACACACACACACACACACACACCCCACCCCCCACCCCACCCATAGCACCACTTCCACAGAAATAAGGTAAATGCGCTGTGACTGATGGGAGAAAACGCAGGGCTAAGTATAGCCTGGGCCCTTTGTGCTCATACCTTGCCAGGTCGCAGGGGCTTGGGGGATTACAAAAGCAATTGTACACCTTTAGCCCTACATCAAGTGATACAGCCACGTGTGCTCCTTCAGACCATTAGCCCCCAGTGTTGTTGGTGGCTTTGCACTCCCAGTGTAATAATCACTGAACACACTCAATCATATTGCCTCAAACTCTTAGCTAAGCAACTTCATGTAGGTCTCAGTTTGGTTGACGTTTTGTCAAGTGCTTGAGTCGTGATTTTGCTCTCAGTTGGTGGGTGTATTGAAAAGTGGAGCTGGGCCATGAACACACACAGCTATTGATATTAGGAGTCCAACAAATTTGGTTTGTCTGAGGCAATGTTCACACTTGGGGTCTTTTTTGAAGCTGCCTGCGTCTGTTTGACATTATAATGGAGTAAACCGTGTTTTAAAAAAAGTCCTGAATGCTTTTTTAAATGCCACTGAACAATACATCGTTGTTTTATCGTCATCGCATTATCAACTGCCGCAATATACTGTACACATCTTGAAAGGCTGCAACATATTGCAATAGACGCTCATAGGTTTTTTGTGTTAAAGAAACCTACACATTAAAATGTAACATTCTTTAGTAGTTTAGAAGTAGTGGTTTTTATATTCAGTTAAATTTGTACAACAAAAGAATGTTAGAAATAATTTCCTTTTATCTGTTTTAAATTCAACAAGCAATTTGTTGTATTTTAGAAGAATACTGAAAGCAGCAGAACTGAGTACATTTTAATATCGGTTTATTTATGGCAATTAATATCGTTGGCGCGTGGCAGAGGACGGAACAGAACCGCGGCTCCACAGAAAATATTATATTATATATATTATTCACGAAGCCACAAGAGGTCCCTGTCAAGGAAAGTTAAACATACTGTAGGCAGTTTTCTGGGGTTGAAGAAATAACCTTGTTTTTCTGCTGAATGCCTCCTTAGTCACTGTAGCAGTGGAACCCCTAGAAACTCGATGCTTATTCTTCTTTCAAGCCAAATAAAACTAAAAAGCTAAGCTCCTGCTCAACACTTGTAGCTTGTAACAGGCAATGATTTAGGGTCCCACTTCTGGGCATTTTCTTTTTAAAACGTCTCTGTCATCTTGTTTCTCCATCCATCCATCCATCTTCATCCGCTTATCCGGTGTCGGGTCGCGGGGGGAGCAGCTCCAGCAGGGGACCCCACACTTCCCTTTCCCGAGCCACATTAACCAGCTCCGACTGGGGGATCCCGAGGCGTTCCCAGGCCAGGTTGGAGATATAATCCCTCCACCTAGTCCTGGGTCTTCCCCGAGGCCTCCTCCCAGCTGGAATGCCTGGAACACCTCCCTAGGGAGGCGCCCAGGGGGCATCCTTACCAGATGCCCAAACCACCTCAACTGGCTCCTTTCGACGCGAAGGAGCAGCGGCTCTACTCCGAGCTCCTCACGGATGACTGAGCTTCTCACCCTATCTCTAAGGGAGATACCAGCCACCCTCCTGAGGAAACCCATTTCGGCCGCTTGTACCCTGGATCTCGTTCTTTCGGTCATGACCCAGCCTTCATGACCATAGGTGAGGGTAGGAACGAAAAGTGACTGGTAGATCGAGAGCTTTGCCTTCTGGCTCAGCTCTCTTTTCGTCACAACGGTGCGATAAATTGAATGTAATACCGCACCCGCTGCGCCGATTCTCCGACCAATCTCCCGCTCCATTGTCCCCCCACTCGCGAACAAGACACCAAGGTACTTGAACTCCTTCACTTGGGGTAAGGACTCTTTCCCTACCTGGAGAAGGCACTCCATCGGTTTCCTGCTGAGAACCATGGCCTCAGATTTAGAGGTGCTGATCCTCATCCCAGCCGCTTCACACTCGGCTGCGAACCGATCCAGTGAGTGCTGAAGGTCACAGGCCGATGATGCCATCAGGACCACATCAACCGCAAAAAGCAGCGATGAGATCCCCAGCCCACCGAACTGCAACCCCTCTCCACCCTGACTACGCCTCGATATCCTGTCCATAAATACTACAAACAGGATTGGTGACAAAGCGCAGCCCTGGCGGAGGCCAACCCTCACCTGAAATGAGTCTGACTTACTGCCGAGAACCCGGACACAGCTCTCGCTTTGGTCGTACAGAGATTGGATGGCCCTTGTTTCTCTCTCTCTCCCGAAATTCCTCTCTTCTCCCACTCATTCTAGGAGCTTTGGCTGCTCTCAGAAGGGTGTCCCATTTTGTAAGTGCTTCAGGAGTTTGTGGAGTGGCAGCCTGACTTGCGGGACTGCAGAGGAAGAGGCGATGATGAAAAGAGAGAGGGATCCTGTGCCAGGAGTGGGAGAGGGAATAGGCAATAGTCCGGCATCGATAGAGGGAAGTGGGGCAGAGAATGATGCATCGTGTCAGGGAAGAAAGGAGGAAAGGCGAGAACGGTTGGACGGAGTGAAAGAGATCTGGCTGTCACAACATTGGCTGATCAAAGGCCTTCATGTCCCCTTTAAATATCAACTTCTGTACAACGCCAGATTTCAGAAATTAGACACACAGATCAACGGTGGCACATTCAAGTCATGATTTACTGTATGCCAAAGTCGGCTTTCAATTTCCTTTGATATATATTTGAGTAATACAAATTCCAACATGTTTGATCAAATCTTTATCGGATTGCAACAGGAGGAAAAAAGACCAGGCATGGAAGTTATATCCTTATTTGTTATTCATGCATAAGCTCCAGCTTCTCTTGCCTCATTCATATCATACTTCAAATGATTTGGCAATCAAGCCTCGGGGGGTGTACTGGAGAGGAGGGGAGCACAGACAGGAGAAATATTGCCCTGCTTTTCAGCTGTTCAGTAATTATTTCTCAGGCAGTAGCGGGGACGCCCAGAGGCTGATGAAAGAGCAGTAGATCTTGGGGGTCCTCTGAGAGCCTATGCACTCCACGAGAAGTGGTCCATTAACTGAGGCATCATGGGAAATCTGAGCTGGACAGTAACCCATTGTGAATCCTCTCACCAACGACCATATGTTCTTTCTAAAAGTGGATTTCTATTGCCACAGCAAACTTTCAGAGTTTATGTTGGATTGGTTGATGCCATTCTTTTGTCTAGAAACTCTCACAGTGTCATTATTATCAGCATCTCAAAGTTGTTTTTTTTTGCCATACTAGTGGCTCTAGGGATGGCAGTGTTGATCTGTCAGCCAGTTGGGCCACTACTATGGTCCAGACTGAAATATCTCATTGTTGATCAGGCTTACCCACAGTGGCAAAAATCTGAATGTTTGTTGCAGATGCTGGAGCTTTTATTAGCAGTAGCCTGTAGAGTTTTTAAGAAGTAGTAATGTGGGTTAGAAATGTGTTCATGAGTCCTCATTTGGTTTTATCATGTGGGCAGTGCGATAAACATCCCTGCTAAAGGTTTCTTGCTTTTTTACTCATTGACATTTGGTGGCATTAACAAACCAGGGATTTCTACGATTGGCCTGGCGTCCATGCTTGCACGAGAACAGAACCCGATTTGTTCAGTTGGTTTCATTAACTAATAATTATCGGTATCGGCCTTGAAAAACCAGTATTGGTCGATCATAATTGTTAGATACCACAGATTCAGTTAGTGAAAATCTTTTATTGTAATTTGAATTAAAATGGCCATTTAAATGACTGGTTACTTCAAATATCTTCTGCCTAATGTTATTTTCCTGTAGGAATCCAAGCTGGTTTGCCATATATGCATAAAATACTTACTTGAAAGAGATCTGCTCGGCCCTCAGGCATGCATAACTTGCCAGGGCCTTCCATCACAACATGGACTGTGAAGACACAAGTTATTAAAAACCACAGAGGAAAGCACGGCTGGTGTCATCTGAAGAGATTATATATAAAGATATTCGATCTAACAGGATTTATCAATGATGTATCAGTTATGACTTTTGAACTTTTGAATCTGTCTTGCTGGTTTTGTTTTTCACCTTATGAAACTTTATGCCCCTGGTCGCAGCTGGAGTGATCCCATCGTAAGATCTCTAGGTATTCCTGTAGCTCGTTTAGTGTCTTAATTGTACATTTTTGACACCCTCTATTCTTCCCTCACCTTCCACCCACTTTGAGTGATTGATAAATCCATACTTATTAGGGCTGGGACAATATGCTTTTGTCCCGTTTCAATTCTTTCACGATACATGGGCGCCGACTGGATTTGTATTGCGATTTTCATTTGTTGCGGTCCTAGAAGTATTGCGGTTTGATAGTATGATGGCATAAGTTCCAGGTCTATTGGGAATATTGGGATTTTCTTTTCCAAGACAAAAGTTACATATTATTCTACAAAAGTTAAATAATACTTAAAGAGACAATATATCATGGGGCATTTCTAAAAACGGATTGTTTTGTAAGAAGAATGCACATCACATGTCAGTCAGTCAGTCTGACATTTATTTCATTTGTAAAGAACTTAACATGGATTTTCTGCTTTCGCTCTGTTTAGCTGGAAACAGATATGATGTAGACGTCAGCGGTACCGTGTAAACAGAACATATTTTAACGGATTTTAACATGTGGCGTTGACGTGAACAGAAAATTGCGTTGCCTGTATCTTTTCACGGCAACCCTCCATAGAGATTTCTCGGCCTACTGTAAGTAACAGTGACACCATTTTTATGGTTAAACTTTGCAGTTGTCACATGCCTTCCAAACCGTGGGATCAACTGTGGTCCATTACACCGCTACCTAATACTTCTGATTATAAGAGTTAAGAGTTTGAAGGCTTGAGCTGTTGACCAGAGCTGTAGTTGCTTTTGTCGGATTACAGGTCTTGACGCATCCAGTCGAAGGCCTTGAGCAATCCTTTCATGAACCACATACCATTTGCTGGATTAGTGCATACGTGATCGAACTTCAGCAACATACTAATGAGAGAAATTTTAACAGCCTCCCTTTTGCTGTGGACACATAGACACAAAGAGAAGAATGCTGGATGTAATGTGAACAGAAAAATAAAATGATGCTGGGAAGATAAGGGATCCATGTAATTAGAAAGGGATGTAGAGCGGAGGGGATATGTGAGAGTGTGGTACAGTATGAGGGATTAGTTTGGATTAAAGCTCTGCTCTCTAACTCTGTTCCCTCATTTGCCACAAAGGACTGAACACAACATGTTCTGAGGCACAGAAATGACACTATTTTTATCCTTTTGGCAACCTGGGGAAAAGTCGCCTCTACTTTTATCTTTTCAAGCTAGCACAAATGTCTTCAGTGAAAAGGCTCTCTCACTGCCAGCACGCATCAGCCAGGCCTTTAAATAAAGAGGAGATGCCAAGCAGGTTTAGTGTATTTGTGGTAGACTGTGGTAGTTTAATAATTTTCTCATTTTCCTACTGTCGCAGTGGGGCTTCGCTGCCGGCTATCGTGTTGATTTTGTACAGGTCAGATTGAGGAGTTAAAGTGACTTGACAAGCAAAAATCCAATATACAGCTTTGCTTATTGGCAACATCACATGTTTTTTTTTTAATTGGAACCTTGGCAGGGGGGAAAGAAAAAAAGAAGTACAATGTCTATAAATAAATCATGTAATATGACGTCAAAAAAGTGCAAACAGCATGCTTATGCGTACTGATGAGTCAGAGCAGCTTACTCTCTTCAACAAACAAATTCATTTGAGTGGAATCGCCATGATCACAGCAGGAGTGGAGTAATCCATGCAAATCTTTTGCATCCAGTTCAACTCTGGTGAACTTTGACAACTGATGTCAAACTGTTGACTAAAGCCCTCTTGACAGTGCTGACTTTTGAGGGAACAGAGAGAGTGTTATAACTGCACTGCACTATCCACTTTGTATAACGTGCCGCAGTAAGAATTGTTTCACTAAAGAAGCAGGAAGACGGTTGCAGACAAAGCTAGCAAGCTGACAAACTGACAGACAGGTTGGACAGCTTGGACAGCAATAAGGACTGACCATAGGGGTGGGCAGTATGAAGATTTTCTATCACGGTGTATATTATTTTATGTCATGGTAACCATATATATCATGATACAGTAATTGTTCTGTCAATTCAATTAAGAAAAGGAGTCTGGAAAAGGTAAGACCCCTTAACTGAAAAGAAACAGAGCAGGGACCCCCCCATTGCACGAGTTGCATATTAAACTGGGCCTACAATAACGTGTAGGGCGGCCTAAAGCCTTTACACATAACCTTTTATGGTGCATACAATACTAAGCTCTTAAGTTAAAAAAATTGTTGGCATATTCATGTATGTATACATCATGTTTTACATATTTACATATTTTCATCAATGTTACAATGTGGCACAGTGAATCCTACTGTATCAGTGGATGGCTACCTTAGCTAAGGCCAGTAAGCCTATCATCAATGTTGTGTACATAAAAAAAAAAAATCCATGTTGAAGTATAGTTTCAGGCATAATATACAGTATATTTAAACCATTAATCAATCATTTGGCGGCCCACTTACAGTAACTCTGAGGACCCCCTAGGGGTCCCGGACCCCTTGAAGAAGATTACTGGTTGAAAGTAACCATACCATACTTGATCACGTTTCTTTTCTTCTTTGGGAACTGTACTGCCAAATAGTGGACGTGTGACGCAAGATTAAAACTTTACGATATTTCTTGTCGAGGTTAAAAGTTGTCTCGCGATATCAGTACACAAGTGCAGAATTACACACACACACACACACACACACACACACACACACACACAAAGGTGCAGTGCTGACCGTTACATTGCCTCTGCAGTTTGTTAAAGGTCCCATGGCATGGAAAATTCACTTTATGAGGGTTTTTAACATTAATATGAGTTCCCCCATCCTGCCTATGGTCCCCCAGTGGCTAGAAATGGCGATAGGTGTAAACCGAGCCCTGGGTATCCTGCTCTGCCTTTGAGAAAATGAAAGCTTAGATGGGCCGATCTGGAATCTCCTCCTTATGAGGTCATAAAGAGAAAGGTTACCTCCCCTTTCTCTGCTTTGACCGCCCAGAGAATTTGGCCCACCCACGAGAGAGCGAAATCATGGCTTTCAGACGAGCAAAGTGGCAGTTGGTCAAGGCCACACCCCCACCCTCCACCTTGCCCCCCACTCTCCCTCCTCCTCAATAGCATTTAAAGCTACAGACACAGAAATGGCACTTCCTAAGTAAAGCTCATCGTGGGACTGGCTCTAGTGGCTGTAATTCTGCACCAAGGCTGAATTTCGGGAAAGAGACTTCAGATACAGTATTAGGGGACCACTAAGGTCTATATAAAAGACTTCAGTACGTATTAGGGGCCACTAGTCATATAAAAGAGACTTCAGATACAGTATTAGGGGACCACTAAGGTCTATATAAAAGAGACTTCAGATACAGTATTAGGGGACCACTAAGGCCTATATAAAAGAGACTTCAGATACAGTATTGGGGGACAACTAAGGTCTATATAAAAGCATCCAAAGAGCACTATGTCATGGGACCTTTAAAGTCACAGTGAGACACGACAATGCTGGTAAAGCGGATATAATCGTGGTTACACTTTTCACAACTTCATGCAGACAGTGTTTGCTCCAATGGCATGGTCTAAACAAATTCTGTAGTCATGCTGCTATAGAGCCCAGTATCTGATATGTCATAGCCCAACCCTCACTTTCCCATCTGGTGACTGATTGACAGACACAAGACAAAGGCGTTCATATGCCCTGGTGACTGACTGACAGGCTGAGGTGTAAGGCAAGGGAACTTTATTTCTATAGCACCTTTCAGCAACATGGCAATTTAAAGTGCTTTACATTAAACATTAGAGAGCAATCAAAAACGGTCATGAAAACAAAACAGGCTAATAAAAGAATAAGTTATAGTGCAGTGTAAGAAATTAATAATTATATGAAGAATAGGTTGTAGGCATGGGTTTGGGAGGAGAGAGGGATGCCACAGTTATTTGGTCTGAAGAGGTTAGTTATACAGGAGAGAAGCCATTTCAGTTTGTGTTCAGACTATTTTTCCAGTCATATTTCATCATTTGTTTTCTCTAAAAAAGTGGTCAAATCTCGTCTTGTCTTGTGAACCCAATCTCGTGTCTCGTCTCGTGAGTTAACTGTTTGAGTGTCTGTCACCTTTTTCACCTCTTAAGAGTTTGCAGGTATGAAACAGGAATATTAGTGGAATATTCACTTTCATTAGCCATGTAAACACCTTAGTCAGGATATGGTCGTTTTCGGAATAAGGGAAAAATCTGGAATATTATGTGCATTTAAACGTTGTCAATGAAGCATAGTCAGTCCATGCCCACACACTCCTATGAATAGATATAATCAAGCAAATGAAGTGGAGACACCTGTGAGGGTGGAACAACTGTATGGGGTGGAATCATTGTTTTTGAAAAATAATTTGACACTCTGGCTCAAATTTTCTGACTCCTCTACCCTGTATATACCCCAGGGCTTTCCCAAGTGTATTTCAAGCCTGGTGGCCCACTGGGCCTAAGTTAGGGATTTAAATGTATTTTTAAGACGTTTTTTAAACTACAGTAGTGCGGCTTGGTTGCAAACTTAGACGTAGTCATATTTTCAAATTTCCAGTTAGCTTTTAGCGCTGACTTTATGTAGGGCCCTATGGAGTCTTTCTTATAGCTTTTTTTAATTATTAATTTCGCAATTCCGTCCATTACTTGGTATCACAGAAACTATTGGGCTCATTAAACATTAAAGGAGAAATCCAGCGCAAAATTAATCTAGGGGTTAATAACACATGTGTACCGAGTCGACCGTTCTCTGGGATTTTGGGTTTTCATGCAACCACATCAATGTAACCAGTTTTAGCGCAAACCGCTAGTTTCTTAAAAAGATAGTTTAGAAAGACAGTACTGTTCACGTATACATACGTTCGACTGGTCATGACTGTTTTCCCAAGATGGCGCCCGCATGTATATGTGAACAGTACTGTCTTTCTAAACTATCTTTTTAATAAACTGTCTGTACAGTTACAAAGTTCTCAATGCTTCAGTTTACATGTAGGGACCCTCATTATGCTACCATGGAAGTGTGGTGCTGTTTTGAGCCTTGTTAGTGGTGTAGAAATAGAGATTTCTTGTTACTTTACCCGTGGCCCCGACGACTAGCTTTATTAGCTAATTAGCGGTTTGTGCTAAAACTGGTCACATTCGATTAGCATGAAAACAAATCCCAGAGAACGGTCGACTCGGTACACGTGTTATTAACCCCTAGGTTCATTTTGCGCCCGATTTCTCCTTTAATGCTGCCATTAGTCTGGGACTGGCCCTAGCCAGGCCCTCATCGAAAATAGACAATTGCCACCGGGCTAAACAACTTTTCTGGGGGAAACCATGTACCTTGTATGTACTGTATATAAATATAGTTTTTATCAAACAAACAGGAGGAAATTGTGCATTTGCTTGGGACTGTTTTCAGCGGCGGATTAATCCAAATTTGGTGCTCTAGTGAGTATTTGCAGCAGGACGGTGTGTGTGTGTGTGACTGAGTCCAAATAAACTACAGTGTGTGTGTTCATGGTGATGAGGGAACATGTCACCCATGGCTCACTGATGTGTTTTTATGATACTAATATCATGCTGTGATACACACACAATACTTGGTAGGAGATACATTCGCTGGTGTTTCTGTTGGATTTGCTGACAGGTTTAATTATTGTTTTGTTTGCTTATATTTTATATTTGAATATAAGCCTGCTGCATCTGAAATGGAGTGGCGGAATCAGCAGAAAACATAATATTTCTTGGCATATTTGTATACGCTGAATGTTTTGCCTGTGTTTTGCCGAGCCCTGTTGTCACCCTCACCTAACAATCACAGTGGCAGACGACATATTGCTGTAAATACAGAAATAATCCCGAAGCAAATGGGACCTTATTTGACCTTTTCCAGAGCCGACAGAAGAGACGACGCGCGCCTTCAAATGAGGGACTTTGTACTGTCTGACGTGAGCGTTCAGATGTGTAATGCTGACTGAGATGAGCAGGATTTTCTTCTGTGTCTGCTCAGTATTCCCCGATGCAACCCTGGCTTTCAGAACCAGCCTTAAGGTTCACCCCCAGCCTCAGACACACAGCATGCTACTGTCGCTTCAAGTTCCGCTCGGGACACTTCTACTGACGCTATGACTCATCTACTTAACATCACACACATGTCACACTGCAGTCATATGTCATGGATTTTTTTAAATACTCTTCAGTTTATGTTGTGCAGGATGCTTAGCATGTGAAATAAGAGAATAAGTGGAAGGAGCAAAGCCTGGTGCCAATGCAGTCTGGTTAGAGAAAATCAGATTAAGGGTTTTGATTGACGTGTCTGGCCGTTTGCAGCCCTGGGAACACATGACACTGCAGATAATCTGCTCAAATAGCTCAACATTAATTAGAAAACATTCAACACATTTAGAGAGAATTTGAATCGCTATTTTTATTCTCAGTTCTTATCATTTTGGTGCTGGTGATTGTCCTTTGGGGCTGGCTAAAACCTCTTTTGGGGGGCGCCAAAAATTCCTCTATGCAGGAAAAACCCCTGCTAGCTGGAGCGCGCACGCATCCAGACTCTGCCTGGCAATTATATACAATGTGCATTGTAGCATAAGGAGCTTTGCAGTGCATTTAAGTGGAGTCAGTGTTAATGTTGTTGTTCTTTATTCTGAGTATGACTAACTTGCACTGCTCGCATGTAAAGCAGTTGTAGCTGTACATGAGCTCTAATCCGATTAGAAGGATTCTTTTTTTTCTCAATTCTTTTGAACTCGCTTCAAAACAAATGTGTTGCAGGTGATGCTGCCTTTTTATCCTGGCAGCATTACACAGAGCACACAACCTTATGGTAGTCATTAGAGCTGTAACAATTCCAAGTTTTGCTGTACTCTGAGATAATTGCGATTAACAATATAAGTGTCTCTTTCAGTCAAATTTAAAAAAAAAAAAAAAAAATTACTTTTTTAACCAATTCAAGTTTTGAATGAATCCCAGGATACATCTTTTGGTTATATCACTGTCATATGACCCAGATAATGTAATAACACAGGTACACAGCCTATGAAGTAAACCACGCCTCTTTATTATCCTAAAACATTGTTTTGAAACAATTTTTTTGGGGGGCATTTTAGGCCTTTATTTTTATAGGACAGCGGAAGACATGAAAGGGGAGAGAGAGGGCAATTGACATGCAACAAAGGGCCGCGGTTCGGAGTTGAACAATTTTTCTAACTGTATCCACCTTTGTTGTTATGAACGCGTATAGAGTTAATGCCAACAACTAGCATAGCTGTAGCTCAACAGTCCGACCAATAATCACTTATATAATTACAATTTGGCATATCTAAACAAAATCAACAATTACCATCAACGCCTTAAGACCTTAGCTAATGTTAGCAGTTTATTGCGGTTAAACAAAGAAACTGCGTTTATGTAGAAAAATTTGTCAATTTGACAATTATGTAATAATTGTTAAAGGTCTAGTAGTCATAAATTACAGCTCCATCAGGTCCAGTCCAGCTAACACCATGCACTCACACAATAATCTCTGAGGTGAGGGGGTTTGGTATTCATGTAGACTTTCACATAAGGTACATATTAAGAGGAGACACTACGGGCTAAAACATATTTTTAAAATGTTGAGGTTTTTTGGCTATTTTGCTTACATAACATGTCTTCTTTCAGACTAGTAGACAGAAAACATCCAAAATACACATTTAGGTGCATATTTTACTACACTGTGTCTGTAGATTTCTCCTAAATTCACCAAAAGTTAGCTTTAGATAATGCCTCAATTGCATATTTAAACAACATAACATAACCAATGGCTATAGGGGATACACACCAGCCAGAGAGTATTTTTTTTACTATCTCGCAACCCAAAAGCTGACTTATAAAGCATTATTAAATAGTTTATTAACCATTAAGAAAGCCATTAGTTATAGTTAGTTATACAACCTTTGTAAAGGGTTCCTTTTATCAGTAGCTTACATCCATATCTTCATACCCATACATTCTTAAATTTAGGATGAGATTTCTTTATTTTTCATCAACACATTCTCACTCCCATCGCGTCAAAAAGCGATGCTTGGTCAGGTGCCTTTGGCGTCTGTTATTGACGCAAAAAGTCTCCTTTAGCGGCATATTTAGATGTGCTTGGTCGGGACTCTTGGCGTCACTTTTTGACGCTCTGGGTCGGGACGTACAGTACGTTTAACCATCAAGCGGCACAAGAACGGCACATTTGTTGTTTGACCCATCCCCCACCCCAACGAATTTTGGATCTCTCATACTACTCAATGTTTGCGTCGGTATCAGACGCTGAGAGACACTGACCAAGCGTCAGTATTTTAGGAGTTTGGAGTAAGATGTTTCCTTGGCTTCCACAATCAGTATTTCACTTTTCAATGAGGACGTTGCAGAGCCCTTTCTCAGGCGTCGCTATGTGGTTCTTTAGGAGTTTGAATGGCGTTCATACTACACACTACACTCAACAAAGTTTGAAGTTTTTCCTGTCATTTAAAAAGCATGACTCTCTTCAGCTGAACAGCTGATCCAGCCATAGTACAGTAATAACTGCATTTCAAGGTTAGACTAGCATTGATGAGGTTTGGAGAAGACGTCTTATAGTTGCGATGCTTCAACATGTCGACACGCAGGCGGAAACAGACAGTGAATAAAGTGGGTTTTTTTTTTGGGAAAGTGGAGGACATTTTGGAGAGAATTCCCAGGAAATACCAGGATCTCAATTCCCAGTATTTAACCCTAGAACGCTTTCAAATCAAATAGACCAACATGCTTGTTGTGTACACAGCCTGAGTAAGCCCTGAGCCTGGTGTCAGTCAGGCAGCAAAGTATTAAAGTCACTCAGGATTGCACTCAGAAGTCAAATCTGCACATCTGCTGTCGTCGCTCCTCTGTTCGGCATCCGGCCTAGAACTGACTCCTCTCTTTAGAGCTAATTAGATGTCCCCCCCCCCCCCTCTCTCTATATGCACTTTACATCTATCTGTCCCCCTCAGACTATGGCTAAGGCCATTAGCTCTTTACCAAGCATCTTCCGGTTCACTCCGTCTAATCCATATGCTGAACTGGTAATACCAGGGGGAGAAGAAAGGGTGTGTGCACTCAAGTATGCATGCATATTCCCAAATCCAATTCGCCCCCGTCTGAGCATGCGACCCTGTCTGTGATGACCTTTTACACTGCAAAACCAGACTACAAAACATTAAAGATCTATGGAGGCGCCTTCATTGTCAGTTTATCTCCATGTGGCTGCTATCTGGCTGCGATTCACAAGCATGCGTAGAGAGCTATTTGTATGATAATGTAAAACAGACTCTGTGGACCGGCTGCTTTTCTGCGATGCCATGCAGGAGACAGCTGACATAAGCACTTATTGAATCCTGCCAACGCTTCAGTCAAAATGTGAGTAAATGCAGAGGGATAGAAAGGAGGAGAGAATGAGGAAAATGGCTGGCGCTGGTGCTTTGCCATGTAAATGTCAGCTTCACAGGGCCCCCCCGTCTGCTTGCTTTCAGGCTTTTCAGCATTTTGAAAGAGTAAGAGACTACAATCACGTACACGACGCGAGTCTCTTGTGCTTGTTTCAGCGATGAGAGTCGACCACGGTGACCAGATTAATGAAGTTTCCATTCCATTCCACCCACTCCCACTCCCACACAGTCTTTAGAAGAGGCTTCCAACACATTGTGGATGATGTGACATGATATAACACTCTCCTCAATTCGTATCTCTTTGTCGAGGTGCCTTTGAATAATGGGAATGTACATAGGAACACTCAGAGCCCCGGAAGCCTGTCTGGAGACATTACCGACAAAATGTTTCATCCAGAGATAAAACACGAATGCATGGTGAGGGCTGGCTGAGCGTGTGCCATCTGCACCAAATATAAGGCATTCATTAATTGTACATTTGTTGGGGCAGGTGGGAGCAGAGTAGAGTAAAAATATATTCTGCTCAGAATCAGAATATGTTTATGGCTATAACAAGTCCATATTTTGGGATTTTAAAGTATGAATTGTCACACTGCATGTCCTCTCTTGGATTAATCAACATCATGATTCCATGAACCAATCTGATACAGATAGATATACTGTATTTTTTTCTTTTTTAACCGCTGTATACTACTAACCCTGTATGGATGTGATATGATTGCTATCATTGTTGTATGGCCTGGCTCAGTTAAACCCTTAGTAAAACATGAACAAATATAGAGAATGAATGCCATACAACTTTCTTTTATTAGCTACTGTGACAGGCAGACCTAACTGAAAAAGAACATAAATAAATAAATCTAGAAATAAATAACTATTCTAAAAAAACTGTGCATCCACAATTTAGTAAAGTAAAAGACATTTCAAGTGTTAAATAGTACAGTAACAGTATAAAACTGTAGTGAAACTGAAATTTGCAAAACTAATGCCGTCCCTCGAAACTGAAGCTGTGCATGCAGCCAACCCCAATCCCAACTCGTCAAATACTTCAAATACGGCCTACTTTAGCATATAAACATTAGCTAACTAAGAACCTGTGAACCACAATCCCAAACTGGCAGTTTGATTTTCTGTGTACTGAATTGTTTACCTAAAGTAAACTTCTTTGACTTTTATGAACATTTTCTTTTTCAAATATTAGTTTTTCTAAAATGATACTGTGTGAATGCAATAAGTTGACTTTCTTACTAAAATATATCTTGTTGACCTCTAGCTGAGCTGCCACCATTGTCCAACTAAAAGGACATCAAAATGTTACGAAACAATACAATACACCCATCTTAGGTTAATACTGTGCACAGCCTGCCCCGTCTTGTTTAGAGATGTTCCGATACCGATATTTTTCACCTGCCCAATACCGATTCTAAAACAGACAGTCAGTCATAACAGAAAAAGAATGTAAATATACTACTTTGAAGGATTTTTTTTCTTTGGGCTTACATTACGTAATATTGGATCGTTGCGTAAACCTGAGTACTTGCCGATACCGATCCCAGCGTTGGTATCGGAACATCTCTAGTCTTGTTGCTGTAGGTTGATGGAGAGGATAAGACATGGAGACACGTCAGTGTGGGTCTGTGAAACCTTGAATAGATCAAATTCAATGTTCTTTAAGAAGAAAGCACAGTCCCAAGCCCTTGTTGTGTTGTAGCAGACAGACGTGATGCGAGATTCTGAATTGCTCTTAGTTCCAAGGCTGCCGACCCATAGCTAGCGCTGATCCCTGACCTGTCTTTTGGAGAGGAACCTTGCAGGGATCTTGAACAAATCACATCAGCTGTATGTCGTGCTTACCCACAATCCTGTTAGGTTGTGTGAGACTTTCATGTCTACCAGTGGGAGAGAAGAGGTTTTTAATACCAAGACAACAGCGAGCAGCCAGGGCTTTCAGCTCTAATACTCTCCATCGCCTCATTAGCAGAAGACTGTGTGTGTGTGTGTCTGTGTGTGTGTGTGTGTGTGTGTGTGAGTTTGCGTGTGCGTGTGCGCGCATGTTGATGCTGTCACTCGGCTGCCATTATGCTTAAAACAACCCACACAGTGGCAGCCAGAGTCAAAGAAGAGCCATTATTAATATTTTTCCTCTGAAATGAGGCTCATTTTCTTTTTTTTGAAGAAGAAGCCGCGTATGGAATCTGATTGTCTGCGGGCATTGAGGTCCCTTTTTTGGGCACATGAAAGCGGACAAAATAATTTCTATTACCGGACATTATCAGGCGCTTAGCCGAGAGATTAGCAGTGGTAATTCTCTCTTCTTTTTTTTTTTTTAGGGTAAAGGTCTTTTTTTGAAATTCAGAGCTTATGAGCGAGAGAGAGAGCGAGGTAAAAGAGGGAAATGGATTCATTAGCCTGGAACGGATCCTCCGGTCAATAGCCACATTTTAGAAAAAACATCTTTATTATTCACGCTGTGTTGCCAAATGAAATTCAGTCAGTGACTTATCAGCATCCTTTCAGAAACTAGTGGCTTTACCAAACCTTCAGGGAACGCCGGGGGGCTCTGATTGTTCACCGGGCGAGACTCTCTGTGGTTTGAGAGACGATCCAGTCACTATTAAGTTGGGTTTCAAAGGCCTGGACAGCCACTCAGGGGACGGCAATACTCAGACTGAACAATGACGCAAAGATGTAAATACAGAACGAGTGTGGAGTCAATGAGCTGTGAGCTTCTCCCCCCCTGCTTATTAATTCTGCTTCTATTCCCGGCTTTTCTCATTTTGCTTCCTTCAAGAGATGGTCCATTTTTACCTCCCCGAGAGCCCGGAGTCTGTGCCACTGCATGTTTTAATCACGTTCCTCCTTCATCCATATAGGCTAGGGGACTCCAAGTGGAGCAGACTTGAAAGAGAGAGAGGCAGAGATTACCCCCGCACATTCGCCCATGGATTTGCAGCTACATATAAACCTGCATACATGCTTGGACATGCTTGCCACATAGTCCAGCGGACCGCAATAAAATGTAATGACATGGACTGTCGAGGAGGCCCGAGCTTCCTGCTGTGATTGAAATGGAGACACAAAGCTGCGGGGAATTGGAAGAAAAGCCAGCGCTCGCTCTCATTCTGCCGCATGCAGCAAGGGTTGTTTCCCCCGTTCCTGCTTTGTAAACTGCCACCCTTGTGGCTGCATTAATCCAATATCACCAACTCCTTTGTAAATAACAACCATTAAACATTTAGTCCATTCCTGTACGGTTACTTTCCCCACAAGACGTCCACCTGTTTTAATTCACGATGAATTCACAGCGTGGCTATCTGCAAAAAGCAGATTATCCCCAGGACAGATTGGAGGAGCTTGTGCATCTTTTACCTTTTAGGTAATTACTATGACTGCAGTTGTTTTTCTGCTCGTACCTGTCTTCAGTCTCCACAGGGGCTGGGTAAGTGACGCAGAACTCCTGAGGATAAAAGTACATTTGCCACGAGTCGCAAGGTGTCTATCAGTCGGGGGCTGGGTTTCCTAATGGGGTCTGGGGTCTGCCAGTAATTAACACAAATGACTGGCACTCTTTCTCTGGCTCTCTGCCTGTGAGGGATAAGACTATTTAGCTGTATTCAAACTCAGATAAGGACAAGTTGCTAATGTAGCGTGAGAAGCCTGACTGCTGTGGTTCGTTGCATTGCTATTTTGTCAGTGCAGTCGGTTTGTGCTATTGAGCTGTTTCTATCAACATGTTGCACACATCAGCAACAATAACACACAAATCAACTGTTGTGTGAATGTTCAGAAGAGGGCACAAAAAGATGAACAGCGCTGTGAAATCTAGGTACACTCTGGCACTTTGGTGCAATTTCCCGCCTGTTGCGTCACTTATTTTACTCATTTTAACTTCAAGTTAAGTTGGTTTCCTGTCTTTGGCCGTCCATCCATTTTATGGAAGGACGGCCGAAAGAGCGCTGTGGCCTCCAGGTTCAGCGGCACTGTGTTTTTTGCTGAAGCCCCCTGTTTTGGCACCCCTGCCGCACCGCCACACTATATTTTTTTCACACGGACAAGATGAAATACCATCCAGGTAATCCAGTTTGAATAATACATTCATGAGTTTGGGCCCAGTCACACCAGCATTTATAACAGTAACATTTCAAACCCCAAATCAATGAATTCTAATGGAACTGCCTCACAGCAACGTAAATCTGCATGGAGCTTTCACGTATAGTTTGACTTTGTTGACACACCACGGAGCAATGGCAAACTGTCTCCGAATTGTTCACCTTGGATGGAGCTGAGACCGGGAGTCCTAAATTGAAGAAACCATCATATTTGCTGTGTTAATGGAGGTCCATTTCTTAGCGAATAACAAGATTGAAAGCTATCTTGATGAGCTCTTATAGTTAGTTAAAAGCCCCCTTTCTGATGGTGCAATCAGGAGGGGGTTCGCCATTCGTCATTTTTGCAAATTTTTCAAACAGACTGTCCAACAATCATGGCCACTTTATGCAGCGATTGGTAGGTGTGTGGAGGTATGGAAGCAGCTCTCCTCTCCTACTTCCTGTCACGCATAAAGACAGTGAACAGTGCTCATAGACAACACTTCTCATCAACGGGTTCATTTGATATCGTAGGAAATTACGGCCACCGTTGGCTGGTGAAGTGATGACCAGACCGGTACGTTTAGCGGTCTTAACAGTTAGAGTTAGCCAAGAAAAGGTGACTGTGAGCCGGGTACAGAGCACCGTAAAGTGACAGTCGTGACAGGAACTGTTACAGTTAGGTTTGGCTGATAAAAGGTGAGCATCATGTAGCGACGACAGTTAAGTTTAGGCACCAAACTTTGTGGTTTGGGTTAAAACACCGGCCCCCTTAAGTAGTCCTCCTGGGACATGAACACCTGTTTCCTGGGTGAAAATCTTGTGTTTTTTCCTTAACTTCTTCCGGGACATGAACTCCGCTCCCCTGCTTGAAAGCCCTGTGTTTTAGGACCCAAATATCCCCCTCCCCGACATCCTCCCTCCGGGGATGTTCGCGCTGTTATACAGCGGCAGTTACTGTGGTGCTGGCATTAATAATTATGTGGAATACATACATACTTTTTGTAGCTATATGGACGAATGGTTCATGAGAACAGACTGTGTTGGACGTGTCCTCCCTATTAAATCAAGTTTATTTGAAGCATATTGAACCCTTAACACACATTTACACCCTCGAGCAAATGTAACTTTTTTACCTAATATGCCTAATACGTCTGTCTGCGGGAGGGGACCGGAGCACCCAGGGGAAACCACATAAAAGCTCCAGCCAAAGGGCTTGGCTTCAAACCCAGGATCTTCTTCTCACCACTGAGACATTTTGGCGCACCGTGGAGGACATGCTTCCTTTCACGCATTGGGAAATGTGTTGAGACTGTGGCTCAGGTGTTAAAGTGGTCGCCTGCCAATCAAAAGGTTGGTGGTTTGATTCCTGGCCCTGCAAGTCTACATGTTGAAGTGTTCTTGGGCAAAACACTGAACCCTGGATTGCCCCCGATGCTGCGCCATCGGAGTGTGAATGTTTATCTGATGAGCAGGTGGCATGTTTTACGGCAGCCTCGGCCACAGTGTATGAATGTGTATGAAAGGTGAATGGTTCCTGTACTATGTAAAATCGCTTTGAGTAGGCGTTAAGACTAGAAAAGCGCTATATAAGGCAACTAGGGTTGGGTACCGAAATCTGTACTTTTATGGGAACCGACAGATTTACGTTAAATCAAACGGTGCCAAATTTTGGTGCCTGAGAACGCGTAAGGGCAAGCATATCTGTCCTTCCTGCGTGTTGACAGAGAGCGAAACTACGTAGACTCTGCAGTTTGTTCAAGTCACAGTGAGTGACGGCAATGCCATTTAAGCGGTTGGGAGTGTCGTTACACTTTCAAAACTCCACGCAGACGGCGTTCGCTGCAGTATAATATTAATGGCGAGCCGAAAGTCATCATGGTGCGGTAAATAAGATAAATAGGTTTGAAATTATGTTTACAACTGAAACTATTTTTTGTCATTACAAAGTGAAAGTACTGAGAACAGGTACCGTTGGGTGCCGGAACCAAATTTCAGGTAGCAGGAAAAAATGTGAACGGTAACCAACCCTATAGGCAACACATCCAGTCCTGATACCCCATGATGTCTCTGCTTACAAAACACCTGAGTCAGAAGGAACCCCCCCCTCCTCTAGTACTCCACATCCTCCTTCTCCATCACTCTCCAGATCTCCCCCAACCCCCCTGACCCACCTCCAGGGACATTGTATTTGTTAATCCGCCCCGGAGAGTGAGGACTTCTGCCGGCCGCCAGCTTGTATATCCCACACCATTAACAACATGACAGGAGGAGTTAGCTTGACTGGCATGTTTATTGTTCCGTTGACTGGGCAGTGCTAATGAGGCCTGTGCGCTGTGCTGGGCCAGCAGGATTACCCCAGCACCACAGGACAAGCACAAACAAGACCCACTGTCACTGACCATTTCCCTGAGAGCACACACTTGACACATGAACACACACACTGGACTGCTGCTGCCTTCAGGTGCTAACACTACACTCCCCCTCCTAAGCTCAGGAGTTACAAATGCAATTCCTTGATGCCTTTGGCCGGAACAAATCCAAAGTGGTACAAGGTAATTTTGGACTGGCATTTATATCCGAGGTCAAGCAGCGCTACTTTGCACTGTAGCTAGAAAATGAAGAGGAAATCAGCATTATGCAGATAATTGATGTTTTAACCCGTGTGTTGTCCTTCCGGGTCAATACTATCTTTTTAGGCCTTTATTTCTATAGGATAGTTGAAGACATGAAAGGAGAGAGAGAGGGGGGAATGACATGCAGCAAAGGGCCGCAGGGCGGAGTCAAACCCGCGGCTGCTGCGTGGAGGAGTAAACCTCTATGGGCGCGCGCTTTACCAGTTGAGCTACCCAGGCGCCCCGATACATTTTTTGGATGTTTTTGTTTCTTTTATTGATATTTTTTTTTTACACGTTTTTCGCCATTTTTGACACTTTTTTTCGACGTTATTGGCACTTCTTTTTTAACAGCATAAACACCAATAACAGCAACTTAATAACACTAGTTTGACACTTCATTGTCAATAAACCTAATTTATATGAAATTATACCTAATTCTTGTGTTAAAAAAAGCAGAAATTATGCATTATTTTGACTAATTGATGGATGAGTTGAATGAATTTCGATGAATTTCTTAAAGTTAAGTTAGGATACTGTTTTGAAACCATGCCAATATTTACAATATTAACATGTAATATTTGTTAAGGCAAAATTTGTGTCAAACCATTGTGAATGAAGTTGAGAAGAAGCTGTATTACTTCCCCACCCAGTAAAACACCATGTAACTGTTACACAATCTCTAAAGGTTTTACAGGTTGTTGGTGAACCAACTCCTAGTATACAGTAGTTGATGGAAAAACACATTTTCTTTAGCCTATTGTTTAAAAATGTGGTTTAGAATTTGTGTTCCATTTGGATGGAAACCAGAAAATAATGGACTTTGTAGTCCTCAAAATAATACAGCCACTTGCATTCCGTCCTGGCCTTCTCCCCTCCTTCTGTCCCACCCGGTTTAGTGCATTCACTCAACATCACTCAATACATGTGCCTCTTGAAAGACATTCACGTACACGCGGCACCCTGCCTGTAACAGCAGCCTGCTGGTTTACGGTTTGTCCTAGCAATCGTCAGCAGCGCCAGTGTTAGCCCCATTAGCGCTAATGCTACATCTGATAAAAAGGAGCTGTTGATGAACCGTGGTAATGGGACTACTGTGGACCAGGTGATAAAATTCTGGGGTCCGTTTCAGAAAGGGAGGTCGATCAAACCTGAGAGAGAGGGGTAACTCCAGCCCGTTTCAGAAAGAGAGGTAACTTAACCTCTGAGTCAGTTACTATAGTAACTGAGTCTGTGAACCTAACCTGGTCGGGAGCAGGTTTTCTTCAAGAAACCCCGAGTTTCTCTCAGTCTCCTCCCTCTGACACAGCGCTCTTTCATTTCCTCATTCATTCATTTATTCAGACGCATTTTGTTATCTGCATGAATAAAAAAAACAGGGTTGGTTTATTAACTCTGTTAGGCAGACTAAAACGTTTTTGTTTTGGCTCGAACATGGCATTTCCTTTTGTGACGATCCCGTTGATGAAGAAGCTGTATTACTTCTCAGGGTGTTAAACATACGTCGGGAGATGATATTGAGGCCCCGACTACAGATGCATTTTCATCTCCAGATACTAGCCTACCTATTTGAGCGGTATCGTTTTTCTTCCTAGTCCATCAGTTATGTAGCCTACATAACCTTATCCGTCCTCATATCACTAACGTCACCCATTGTGGACATGCTCTTACATCCCAGCAGATTATTTGTGTCGCATTAAGTTTTTTTGCAAACGGCAGTTTTCTTTACAACACTGGTGATGCGGATCATATTAGTAAAGCCACGTCTATGCAGAGCCGTCAGAAGAATGTGACTCGCTCTGAAACATGTTTTAAACGTTTTTGTAGTGTTCCCTGGACACAAACCAGTAAGAGACATTAAAAAGGAGTTCCACAGGATTGCAGGTGAATGAGGTAAACCCTTTGAAATAAAAGATTATGGGTTATAATTCTGTTAATGATGGTGCTGCAGCCTCAGAATGGGATTAGTAGGCCTAGGATTTTTTGCCCGCAGGATTGCACCTAAATGAAATAGATTGTAGGTTCAATACCATTTCACCAGTAATATTATACTTATGATTAAATATGATATTAATACACCATATTGGAACTTATGCATTTACTCTAGCAGCAATTTTTTCCAACGCAAATTCTCTCTCTTTTGCAGCAGCCGCTGTGTTGCTTTTTTAACGAAATATATGTTCGAACTCGCTGTATGTGCGCATGAGTATTTCCGTTTGTGGTTGTTACCATGGTGAATTGTAGTATCATCGCCCCATTCATGCTGGCTTTTTATAGTGGTGGTGCACGCGCAGTCAACTTACTCTGAGTTGACTGAACCAACTCAAATCAGAGTTTCCCATCTCAGGGTAAATCAACTAAATCAAAAGTTCAGGGTTAGACTCAGAGTTTGTTAAAACTCCTTCCTGAAACGGGCCCCAGATAGTGCCTCACCTGCAGCACCAACTGTTGGTGTGACTATTTTCTTTTTTAAATCCTTCAGAGAAGCTAATGTCCTGTATTGTTCATGTATTAGCTCACTAGGGTTAGGTCCTGAATTCAAAACTTTTTAGGCACCGACTGAATTGCCTCTAAAGTATTGAGTATCGAAAAATGCCTCGTCATTCAATACCCAATTTCAATTTCCATCCATCTTCGTCCGCTTATCCGGTATCGGGTCGCGGGGGTAGCAGCTCCAGCAGCCAATTTCAATTTCTAAGGAGTAAATCGCATCAGCGTCAGTGTGCCAATCACCATGCAGCAGCAGCTTCTACCAAGATCTAATAATGTCTGTGATTGGCTGTCTAACGTTTCACGTCGTAGAGACACACAGGAAAAACTCCACGTTACACAGAGACGCCTCACGTAGTAGGAACTGAAAAATACAGAAAAAGATTTGTGTCGTAATGTTGTAATTCCTTTTTCTTTAATAAAATTGGTATCGAAAAAAAGTACCGGTATCAAAGTCACAGTATTGGAATCGAACATTGGTATCGTGATCTACAGGGTACCCAGCCCTGTAGATCACAATGTCAGGGTAAAGAGTAGTATTGCATCCATTTCACAATTTAAAATGGATTTACCCAACTGAAACAGTGGGAAGTAGACACAGTGCACCAGGTAGCTTACTTTATAGGAAGTCATTTCAGACACAGCCAATCTCTCCCACTCCTGCAGCTGCAGCTGTCCAAGGTCCTGATCTCTCTGCAGTGTGTGCTCGTCTCTATAAACAGCTCTGCTTTCAGCATAAGAATATTGTTTCTCAGAGACTGACTGTTAAACAGTAATAACATAGGCATTGCTTGTGTCTGTATGCATATATAGATATAGAGATATAGAGATATATAGATATAGATATATACATACATATATATAGCTATCTATCTATCTATCTCTCTCTCTCTCTCTCTCTATATATATATATATATATATATATATATATATATACATAGATATATATATGCAGCAATTGGTAAGGTGTGTAAGTGAACTATCTGTCCTGCCTTCTGTTCTGTCGGCCCCTTTCTACGGTGACCACGAGAGCTCAACACACTGCAAATTAGGAAAAAACATGCAAATACACACAACAAAAACAAATGAAGAAACTTCTTCCCCAATTTGACAACACATGAACAGCACATACAGAAACTAGCTAGACGTATCCAGGGTGCGATTTGTGAAAAAAGCAGAGGGGGGGATGTTTTTTGATCATACACAACAACAAAAACATGCAAGAATTAAACCCCCCCTTCCAATACCACCATGGATAATAGAGCCACTCAGCCAGCCATGCCAAAACACTTAAATATTAACTTCAGTATTCAATGGAAAATAATCTCAAATTTAAATAGTACAACGTGGTGTCAACATACGTACATTTTGTCCCCACCGGGGATAAAAACAGTTAAGTAGAAAATCACACCCTGCACGTAGCACACAACACAAACTGTTTCCAGAGGACACTAAGACTAATTTTCTGTGCGTTGAGCTCTCAGGGCCACCGTATGTTTCACTTGTTTAGTAGCTCTATTTATCTCACGCAAGTATAGTGCAGTTGCTCCTGACAGCTCTGGGAGTTAGAGAGTGAGTCAACTTAGTTTCTGTTGTGTGCTTTCTCTTCATGTCCTCCTCGGCCTCTGAATGTTTCTGTGCACTGGTGTTAGAAAAGTATGCCTTCTAATCATCTTTCATACAAGTCAGAAACTGCATGCATATACATCTATGCAAAGATGTATGTTATATACTAGCCCCTATGCTTTATTTTTTCCTTTTACCCAGAAGCCTCTTAATTTTACAATCTCCCAACTTTTTCATAAATGTGCTGCACCTGGTCCCTGTCCGGAGCTTTTAATACAAAGCATATCTCCTTCTGTTCACAGACGCACCAAAATGTCTGTTAAAATGGCCCCCTAGTGAGTAAACAAGATGGAACCTGCAGCGCTGGAGCACTGTCTCAAATTGAGAGCTAGCAGAATATGACAGCTCCTTTAATGCTGCTCTTAGACATTCATTATCATTAAGATGTTGGTTTCCATATCTGCTTAAGTAAGCATTTATCCTCAAGCTGTTAGGTTTCCTTTAGTGCTCTCTGTGTGTGTGTGTGTGTGTGTGTGTGTGTGTGTGTGTGTGTGTGTGTGTGTGTGTCTCTCTCTCTCTCTCTCTCTCTCTCTCTGCCATTGCGGGAAAATTTGCAACCCAGCGTTGCGTCAGCAGTTACAAAAGGAAGGCACTTTTTATATTTTTTCTTGAGGCTCATCCAAGGAATTGATGTACAGGATACATCTGGGTCTTTGGAAGAGGGAGAGAGCAGGAAAGACGGCAATGCCTTGTGTCTTTGTGTGTGTGTGCGTGTGTGTGCATTTCTCCAGTTCCCTCCTGTTTCCCAAAGACTATTACTCTAACTTTTCATCCATATCCAGTTGACAGAATAAAGACATTTCATTAAGGCTATCTCTGCGCCTGGGTCTGTTTAACGAAATGCATACTAGCCAGCAACACTGGTCTGTGTGTGTGTGTGTGTGTGTGTGTGTGTCATTAGCTGTCATTTGGGAATAGTTGCCTTTTACTTTTTTGTAGTTGTAGTATAGTCTGTGGTATATATTCATTTCCCTGGTTTGGGTGCAGCCTTATCCCCCTCTGGGTGTGTCTGCATAAGTCCATATAATGCACTTTGATGCCAGCATTCTCCAAGCTGCTCTCCATAATGAGAACGTATGTCTGTCCAGGCTTTGGATTTATAACTACATGTCCATCTGTGAGATACTCGGCGGTGGAGGTAATTAATGTAGGGCTTAATTGTCCGGGTGAGCGTCTCATCAGACCTTGGATCCCACCTTCAACCGCAACCCTGAACTCTAATAAGCCCACAGGGACGACCCAGCGTGGACCTCAGACCCAGCCGAGGCAGCCGCATAATTAGTCTGCAAACATGGCCTCACACAGCCATGCAGAGGACAGAGCTCATACACTGTTAAAATTTTTTTTTTTTATTTTGTCCGCAATACATGTTATTTCATGTTGTGCTGACAAAAATAAAATATGGTTACACTTTACTTGAAGGTATCTGCATAAGAGTGACATGACACTGTCATGAACGTGTCATAAACATTATAAAGTCATAAGACATAACGCTTCTTTTAGTGTCATTCAGTTTTTGTCATGACAAGTTATGGTTAGGGTTAGGGTTAATGTTAGGGTTAGGGTTCATGTGTCAGGACTGTCTCATGACAGTGTCATGTGTTCATGACAGTGTCATGTCACTCTTATGTAGATACCTTCAAGTAAAGTGTTACCAAAAATATTTTTGTCCAAGGGACTTGAAACATTGCGTTGTTCTGACTATTATAATTGCAAGCTGCCAGTTGATATTAGTTGGTAATATGTGGTAAAGACTTAGCATAGTTGTTAAGAAAACTTGATTTTAGTTGTTTTATTAGTTACTGTTGTACCCTCAACTATTATCGCTATGTTGGCAGCACAATCCAGAAAGAGTTGTTAAAACTCAAAATAATTCATGCAACTAGTTCACTCGTTATTTAAACTTAAACTTCTTACAGTGTAGCTGCAGTAAGCCAAGGTATTAATGTTCTATGAAAGTAAATAATGTTACAACTGTAATGGACAACAGTGTCACATTCCTCTCATTCACTATTTACCCAAATGCAGCTCTGGTGTGAGGGACGGTCAGTGATGGGGAAACTTGATGGGTGATTTTGCTGTTATTTAGGGTTGTGAATATATGTCTTAGCCAATGTAATAAATATTACATATCCTTTACATACATTTACACATTGATGGATAATTGGATGGGTCTGCAGGACACAGTCCCAGGCTCCCAAAAGGTCAGGAGGCCTTTGTTAAAGTGACTGTTACAAGCATGGGAAGTCACAGCACTCAGTCCAAAGAAGGGACACCCTGATCACTTTTTTTTATCCAGATGTTATAACACAGACTATAATACATGTATCAAATTAGAAAGGCAATTTAAACCCATTTGACAGCCGGATATCTCTGCTCAAAGCCAATTAAACCTGTAACACTGGGGTTCCTTTCATGGCTTCCTATACTATTTTGTTGATAATATGATAGGACCTTTCAACAATAGTGCAATTCAAAGACATAAAAATACATTAGGACCACATGCAAAAGAAATACAATACAAAAAGAGACTATAAATATGATTTAGAAAGAAAGGACCTTGATTTTTTTTCTGGTATTTAACTCACTGAATTAGCCAAAAATATAATTATATACCATGATATAACATTACATATACCCTGATAGACGAGTGCTTACCTCGTATGTACAGTATGCATTATGTGGAGTTCAGGAGAGAACACTTGCAAACACACTGTTATGGACCTCTAACTGTAACTGTAACTAACTGTATCATCCTGTGCTTAAACAACAGTATGTACTGTTATCCAAAGCTGGGACGATTGTGATTATTGTGTTAAGTTGGCTGCTCAGCTGCTGTGAATGCTGCTCGTCTGTTCTTTTTTGTGTGCCAAATAAGCCCAACCAATATTCCGTCGGGCAATGAAACAGAAGCCTCCCACTCTCAGTTGCCCTTTTCACTTGCACATTACACATCCACTCTGTCCGACATCTGCAAAAGGCCACACCATATATCCCTGTCCACTTTTACAGCTTGCCAATAAGAAATGGAAGTGGCTCTAACGCTCGCGAACCACCTAAGTGAAATTTAGGAGTATCCGAGCTACAGGAGGTGTGTGTGGATTATTGACAGAGGTGCCTGTGCCTGCTGTGAGTGATGTCCCATGCTGCTCTAGTTGCATTCAGGCATCTAACAATGGCTAATAATTATGTGTACATTTACGACAAGGGGCCCGGGTTTAATGGATGGATTCACTCACACTCCAATGGCGCTGCTGCCGCTGCTGCTGCTGGACTAGCAGACAAAGCTGCCGCCACACTGCTGATATGAATAAAAGCAGCAACTTTCCTCCTGATGTGCAAGTCAGCATAATGCACAACATTGTACTTGAGGATAAGTTTAGAGCCATATCTCATAAAAGCTACAGTATTTATTATTTTATTTTGGTGTGGTGCAGGTCAACAATTTTTTTTTTCACTTCAATTCAATTTGTATTTATAGTGTCAGACCATAATTCAATCAGGAGAGACTTTGTTGCAGATATGCAAAGATTTATTGTACATATGCATAATATGAAATGTACAGAGTCTTTGGAGATTAGACTCCATCGTTATAAAATAATTTTTAAAGGGGTAGAGAAGCCAAGACATATCCCCCCGATGGAGCCTAGACACTGGTGATGATGGAGAAGGAACCTGAAGGCCGAACGAAGGAGCTGTCTGCCAGAAGGGGACTCAGGGTGCCGTGGTTGACGATGACCAGAGGTGGAAGGGGTAGAGGGGGGTTGCACGTTTGCCTGAAAAGACAGCTGACAGCAATGGAGAAAAGACATTTAAAGCAGGATGTCATGCTGTGATTGGATCATGAATTTCGTGGCCAATTCTGGTTGGGTTACTGAAAAGTGAACGCCTCTAAACAGCTAATTAGTTTTAGGAAGAGAAGCGGTGATTAAAGTTAATAGAAGTCTTCCTAAAGGAATTTGCGCTGAGCTTCATCAGACATTATCTCAGGACACTTTACAGATTAGGTGTAGACCACACTCTATAACTTGCAGAGCAAGCATTTGGTGCGACTGCGGCGAGGAAAGACTTAGACCTAGGAAAGACTCCCGAGCCACATTAACCAGCTCCGACTGGTGGATCCCGAGGTGTTCCCAGGCCAGGTTGGAGATATAATCCCTCCACCTAGTCCTGGGTCTTCCCCGAGGGCTCCTCCCAGCTGGACATGCCTGGAACACCTCCCTAGGGAGGCGCCCAGGGGGCATCCTTACCAGATGCCCAAACCACTTCAACTGGCTCCTTTCGACGCAAAGGAGTAGCGGCTCTACTCTGAGCTCCTCACGGATGACTGAGCTTCTCACCCTGTCTCTAAGGGAGACACCAGCCACCCTCCTGAGGAAACCCATTTCAGCCGCTTGTACCCTGGATCTCGTTCTTTCGGTTATGACCCAGCCTTCATGACCATAGGTGAGGGTAGGAACAAAAATTGACCGGTAGATCGAGAGCTTTGCCTTCTGGCTCAGCTCTCTTTTCATCACAACAGTGCGATAAATTGAATGTAATACCGCACCCGCTGCGTCAATTCTCCGACCAATCTCCCGTTCCATTGTCCCCTCACTCGCGAACAACACCCCAAGGTACTTGAACTCCTTCACTTGGGGTAAGGACTCATTCCCTACCTGGAGTAGGCACTCCATCTGTTTCCTGGTGAGAACCATGGCCTCAGCTTTAGAGGTGCTGATCCTCATCCCAGCCGCTTCACACTCAGCTGCGAACCGATCCAGTGAGTGCTGAAGGTCGCTGGCCGATGATGCCATCAGGACCACATCATCTGCAAAGAGCAGCGATGAGAATATTACAAACAGGATTGGTGATAAAGCACAGCCCTGGCGGGGGCCAACCCTCACCTAATACGAGTCCGACTTACTGCAGAGAACCTGGACACAGCTCTCGCTTTGGTCATACAGAGATTGGATGGCCCTGAGAAGGGACCCCCTCACCCCATACTCCCGCAGCACTTCCCATAGTATCTCCCGGGGGACCCTGTCATACGCCTTTTCCAGATCCACAAAACACATGTAGACTGGTTGGGCATACTCCAAGGCTCCCTCCAGGATCCTTGCAAGAGTAAAGAGCTGGTCCGTTGTTCCACAACCAGGACTGAATCCGCATTGTTCCTCTTCAACCAGAGGTTCAACTATCAGCTGAACCCTCCTTTCCAGCACCTTGGAGTAGACTTTACCAGGGAGGCTGAGAAGTGTGATACCCCTGTAATTGGCACACACCCTCTGGTCCCCCTTTTTGAACAGGGGAACCACCACCCCTGTCTGCCACTCCTTAGGTACTGTCCCAAACTTCCACGCAATGTTGAAGAGGTGTGTCAACCAAGACAGCCCCTCCACACCCAGAGCTTTCGGCATTTCTGGACGGATCTCATCAATCCCTGGGGCTTTGCCACTGTGGAGTTGTTTGACTACCTCAGCGACTTCCACCAGGGAAATTGACGACAATCCCCCATCATCCTCCAGCTCTGCCTCTGACATAGAGGGCGTATTAGTTGGATTTAGGAGTTCCTCAAAGTGCTCCTTCCACCGCCCTATTACCTCCTCAGTTGAGGTCAACAGCGTCCCATCCCTACTGTACACAGCTTGGATGGTTTTCCAGAAGCACCTTGGTGCCGACCGAAAGTCCTTCTCCATGTCTTCTCCGAACTTCTCCCACACCCACTGCTTTGCCTCTTTCAGGGCAGAGGCTGCAGCTCTTCGGGCCCTTCGGTACCTTGCAACTGCCTCTGGTGTCCTCCGGGATAACATATCCTGGAAAGACTCCTTCTTCAGTCTGACGGCTTCCCTGACCACCGGTGTCCACCACGGTGTTCGTGGGTTACCGCCCCTTGAGGCACCTAAGACCCTAAAACCACAGCTCCTTGCTGCAGCTTCAGCAATGGAAACTTTGAACATCGTCCACTCGGATTCAATGCCCCCAGCCTCCACAGGGATGCACGAAAAGCTCCACCGGAGGTATGAGTTGAAAGTCTGTCGGACAGGAGCCTCCTCCAGATGTTCCCAATTTACCCGCACTACCCGTTTGGGCTTACCAGGTCTGTCCAGAGTCTTCCCCCACCCCCTGACCCAACTCACCACCAGATGGTGATCAGTTGACAGCTCTGCCCCTCTCTACACCCGAGTGTCCAAAACATACGGC
The DNA here is from genome assembly GCF_008315115.2 of Sander lucioperca. Classification (NCBI taxonomy): domain Eukaryota; kingdom Metazoa; phylum Chordata; class Actinopteri; order Perciformes; family Percidae; genus Sander; species Sander lucioperca. The sequence continues at coordinate 15,951,851 of NC_050177.1, forward strand.
CTCAGATCAGATGAAACGATTATAAAATCGATCATTGACCTTTGGCCTAGGGTGCTGTGGTACTAAGTACACTTATGAGCATCCCTATGTTCGAACAGGTGTTCGTTATAGACAATCCATGACTAGCACAGAAGTCCAACAACAAACAACCACTCTGGTTTAGATCAGGGAGGCCGTTCCTCCCAATCACGCCTCTCCATGTGTCTCCATCATTGCCCACATGCGCGTTGAAGTCCCCCAGCAGGACTATGGAGTCCCCCACTGGAGCGCCATGCAGGACTCCATTCAAGGTCTCCAAGAAGGCCGAATACTCCGAACTCTTGTTTGGTGCATATGCACAGTCAGAGTTTTCCCCCCCACAACCCGCTGGCGTAGGGAGGCGACCCTCTCATCCACCGGGGTAAATTCCAACGTAGCGGCGCTCAGCCGGGGGCTTGTGAGTATCCCCACACCCGCCCGGCGCCTCACACCCTGGGCAACTCCGGAGAAGAAAAGAGTCCAACCCCTATCCAGGAGTATGGTTCCAGAACCGAGACTGTGCGTAGAGGTAAGCCCCACCAGATCTAATTGGTAGCGCTCCACCTCCCACACAAGTTCCGGCTCCTTCCCCCACAGAGGTGACGTTCCACGTCCCCAGAGCCAGCCTCTGCCGCCCGGGTCTGGTCCTTCGAGGCCCCTGACCTTCACTGCCACCCGTGTGGCAGCGCACCCGCCCCCAGCAGTTCTTCCCACAGGTGGTGGGCCCATGGGTTCAACATCTGTTTTATCTAAAAAGATCAATCTCTCTGTTTGTTCATCGCACTTCAATTTTATTGCTGCAAAATGGAATTGTCAATCAGACAAACTGACCAACACATACATAATAATAGATCCATACTTGGCGTCTGTGTATCGATACAGTATTGCCACGGGAAATATTGCGATACTATGCTGTATCAGTTCCACCCCCCCTCCCCCCCATCCACACCCCTATTTTTGACTTGCTGCGTCTTTTGCTTTTGAATTCACGCCGTAGTGTCTGCTATCCCCTGTTTCATTGCGACTTTGCATATTTTCAAATTTCAAATTATCTCTGCTTTTCTTGGTAAATCTCAGTGGAGCACAATTCAAGCGACTCATCTCTGCGCAATACTGTGTCCCTAAATGGATAATGCTGCTTTAGGCTCCAGCAGATATTGTAGGAAAAAAAAAAAAAAAAAAAAAAAAAAAAAAAAAACTGCCTCTTGCTGGAGTAGTGTGATAAGCATTTGCTTCCCACCCTGCTGAAGGAAATGAATTCTTGGTCCCGGTGGCCAAGTCTTACATAAGAAAATGACTGGCTGAGATGGCTATCACACCCACAGCGCTGACATTCTCTCACTGTGCCCTGCTGTCCTCTCAGTCTCATAGTACATGTGTTAGCTGATTATAAGCTGATTCCACTGCTCTCACGTCTGTAATACGTCCTCTATTCAGAGGGAGGGTTTGACCAAATTGCTAAAAGTCACTGCAGATTAGTTTTGCCAACTTAGCTTTGGGATTCCCACCTTGTTATTGCCAGCTGTAGTATGAGACTAGCAATCCATGCTACTGTATCTTCAAGATGGATGATATGGCCGCATGGGAGCCTATAATGTTCATAATAAAATGACTTATTTGACATATAAGGAAGTTGTGTTCTTTTTGTCACAATTCGTCATTTAACATTTGACATTCAGTGGACGGACATACAAAGAACAGAATGTTAGCTTAATGTAGCTAATTGTTAATGTGTTGTGTGTGCCACTATCTTGGTTATAGTCTATATCCACGACGTTCCACTTCCGGGATTGCTCCGTTGACGCTGGAAATTCCGCCGGATGACACTCTTTTCAGCCGGATGTCCGTCACCTTCCTCTTTCTTTGTGTTGGCATTCTAAACTCCGGTGGATTTCTGAGGACTATGGTTAACTGCTCCTCAGATCTCTGCAGGGTGAATCCAGACAGCTTGACTATCTGTCCAATCTGAGTTTTCTGTTGCACGACTAAAACTACTTTTGAACGTACACATGTTCCACCAAAACAAGTTCCTTCCAGAGGCTATTTTGCAGAGGCTCCGTGGCTTTGTCCAGCGCTTAGCACCGCCCAAGACGATTGTGATTGCTTTAAAGAAATGCCAACAAACCAGAGCACGTTTTTCTCCCATCCAGGAATGCTGTGTGGACTAGCCAGACCCTCCTCCGCAGCGCTGTGGAGGAAGGTCCCAGGAGGCAGGCTGACCTTGAAGCAAAGCCTGTGATTACGATCGGACGACAACCAAACAACACAAGATGTTGTGCCTGCCATCGTGCCACTGGGATAACACACTGTCACTGTGAACTTGTAGCCAATGAATGTAAATCCGAGCCGAAACCTTTTGCCAAGGCCAATTACCCATCGTTGCATCCAACTGCCTAATTATACCAAATTAGCTGACTCAGTGGATTATGAGATGAATTAGTGCAGAGTGCTGAATATTAATGCAATTTAAAGTGAGGGATTTTCAAGCTAATTTCAATGTACAGGACACAACAGAAACACGAGTACCCTGAAACAACACTGCCACCTAAAATTTATATTTCTTTGTTTTTTTAGGGCGATGCTAGGAATCCCTTTAAATGGGAACTGAAATCAATTTACCTGCACAGTTATGTTGTACTTACTTCTCCAATTCATTTCAGAGGCAGATATTGAACTCTTTCCTCCAGTGTCACAAATCAAGTCATTGCACTTCTTTAAAAAGCTCACTGATTTTCTTTGGCTTTTTCTTGATTTCATCATTTCATAAGATGTGGTGTGTGCTATTCTTCTCCTTTCTATATATCTTTTATTCCCTCTTGTCCTCCCGTAAAAAAGGATTTTCAAATTCATATTTTCTAAACAAAACAGTGTACATGTGTAAAGCAGCTACAATTCCCCATAATGACTACTTTAACTTTCGACACGATTAAGTTATTTTTACTTAAGTACAATTTTGAATGCATGACTTTAAATTGTGATGGAGTTGTTTTTTACACTGTGGTATTTCTACTTTTAATTCAACAAGTGATACTTAAGGATCTAGACACTTCTTACCTCACTAATGTTAAGGTACAAACGTCTCCGACACCCATATACTACATGTATCTGGGAGGCTGTATTGATGAAGAACATGTCTTATGTTAAAAACACTCTGGGTCCTTCTGCGATAGGAATGTTTGAATGTGCTGCGAGTTTTAAAGTCTGTCTAAATGTCTTTGCTTTAATAGTCGTGTGTACAGAGTGTGAGAATGAACTGCTGTCGTTGGGCCAGGATGAGAGAATGGCTGAATAAATGAATGGGGTTGGGGAGTAGAGCTGTAACAATTCCAAATTTTGCTGTACAATTAATTGTCCCAGAAATAATTGCAATTAACAATATAATTGTCTCTTTCAGTCAAATAATTAAAAAAAATAATATTGATGTTACTTTTTTAAACAAATTAAAGTTTTGAATGAATCCCAGGAAACATCTTTTGGTTATATCATATTGGTCATGTGACCCAGATAATGTAATAGCACAAGGTACACAGCTTATGAAGTAAACCATGCCCCTCTATTATCATAAAAAAATTCTTCTAACTTCATCCCCCCTTATCATATTTGTTGTTATGAACGTGTATAGGGTCAAGTGCCAACAACTACCAATTGAAACAATAATACAAATATATAGTCCGACCAATAATCACTTATATAATTACTATTTGGCACATCATTCGCCTTCAGGGTTGGGTACCGAATCTGATACCTGTTTTTATGTAACGACCGAATTACGTCGGTACTAACGAGGACCGATTCACTTTAAATCAAACGGTGCCAAATTTTGGTACCTGTAAGCGCAAGCTTATCTGTCCTCTCTGCATGTTGACATAGAGTGCGGCTCAGCTCTGATACACACATGCACGCACGCAGAGGTGCGAACGGAAGGAAATTACATTGCCTGGGCAGTTTGTTTAACGTTAAGTCACAGTGAGTCCCGGCAATGCCGGTAAAGCGGTTGCAAGTGTGGTTAGACTTGTATATAATAATATAATGGCGAGGTGAAAGTAGTCGCGGTGCGGTTACACTTCCCTATGCCCTGTTGAATGACTGATAGGCTGGAGATTGTAGACCCAACAGTGTTCTCGATGCCTTGTTGACTGACTGACAGGCTGAGGTTGTAAGGCAAGGCAACTTTATTTCTATAGCACATTTCAGCAACAAGGCAATTCAAAGTGCTCTCCTCTCGAACAGTAAACTGAATATCTTTGAGTTGAGGACAAAACAAGACATTGAGGACGTCATCTTGGGCTTTGGGAAACACTGATCCACATTTTTCACCGTTTTCTGACATTCTAGAGACCAAACAACTCTTCATCCAGAAACCATGGTTTGAACCATGGTATGACACAATAAATGTAGGAACATATTCTGCTGACCTTTGTTCCAGTTCTATTCCAAGTTTCAAAACAATAAATACCTTAATCACACACACAAAAAAATGGATAACAACGATAATACACATCAAGAATAAGATCCTGTCAGAAAATCTTGTACACTTTAGAATTAGAAAAAAGATTTCAAACATTAAAATAAACAGAATTTAGGAGCAATCTGCAGGTTCAATCCCAAAGTATTTCCAAAGCCCACATCAGATAAAACCGTGCTAATTACATTTCTCCCGCTGTGGGTCTGGCAGGTTTTGAATGAAAGAAATGCTGAAGCACAAACTCTGCCCGTCGCATTTGGTGACCTCGGCGGAATGCGCCCCTATCTCGCCGCTGCAGATGCTCAGCCCTTTGAACAGCCGCTCTGTCTTTTGTGTTGCAGTGCCGTCGTTCTGGGGGCTGGTGAACTCGGCCTGGAACCTGTGCTCGGTGGGGAAGAGGCAGTCGCCAGTTAACATCGAGACCAGCCACATGATCTTTGACCCCTTCCTCACGCCCATAAAGCTGAACACAGGTGGACGCAAGGTAAGACACACAAATGCAACACACACGCACACTATTCTCTGTTGGCTTGATGGATGCTGGGGCATTGTTGCATCTTTTAGATGTTGCACTACACTACTCTCATGCTTGCCGCTTTTGTGTTGGCATTGTTTCGGTGCTGTTGTAGTTTGATAGGGTGTGGATCCCTGATCGATGCCTCCCGACCACTGTTTGTTTTGGCAGACAATGTGAGCTATTTGTCCAGCGAACACAGCTGGAGATAAAATAGAAAACAATTCACCTATTCAGTGATGCACAATGGTTGTGTTCTGGTTCAAGGAAAAGCCTTGACTTTATCTTAAGGGGTTTACAGATGAAACCCTGCAGCCCAACAGTGGATTAGTCAAGCATATTGTTTATTATTTCCTCCTGTACAGTGGTGTAACAAGGCCAGCGTGTGTATCAGAATGCTGTTCCATCCTGTGCCATATGACAGCAGCTAATTGGGAAGCCTTCACAGATGGGCTGCTTTCAAAAGTGCACAGTTGCATGGCGAGATTAATGTTATGACTAGTTTATGTTTCAATGCCAGCAATTAGTACAGGGTTAGCCTTGAGCAACGATAGAGCACATATGACGCATTGCAGTTTACCACCTATGGTACACTGCTACACAAGATCAACTAACAGATCCACAAATCCCCATATTATGTCATTGGACCCCAGTTTCGGACTGATCAGATTCTGGTCCTTGGCTTTTAAATCATTTAGAATTGAATTTCATTCTGTATAAACTCAGAGAATATAATATAATTAGTAAGAATACCTGTGATAAGAATAGTCACTCATACATTTTCCTGTTGGAATAATTTCTACTTGGAATAGAAATTAGATTTAACAATTTGTCTTTGTGCGAGGCTCCCCTGCTGCTCTCTCAAGGACTCCACTTTGAGAGCAGCTACCCTGCAGTGAGTCCGGAGTCAGGACATCACTCACAATGGCACAATTGTATTGCTATTAGGATGAATCAGAGGCAACTAGAGAGAGAAGTAGAGACAGGTCACTGTGTTATTTGGGCATCTCAAACATTAAGGGACAGAACAGTGCTTCTGGACGAATCAGTAAGACATACACCACCTTGAGACTGTCCTCACTACAGCATTGGGTCGTTTGCTAAACACCTGAAACAACCTATGTTGAGGTTTTCTTTGAAAGTGACTTCTTGCAGTTGTGAGACTGTAGCAATCATTGTGCTCCCTACATAGCAAAAGGGTTGTGTGATGATGGTAAATGCATTCAGATGGGGTTTGAGATAGAACAGTGTTTCTCAAACTTTTTACACCACGTACCACTTCAGAAAATATTAGGCTCTCTAAGTACCATCATTATGGCCCACGTTAAGATAGAGTAGCGTAGGCCTACCCTGTTCAGCTACGGACAGTTCACGCAGGAGGCAGGTTAATTCTTAAAAACATTATTTATTGTTGACAGCCACGCTGTACTTACTCTGTCCTGAGGCCTGTACTACGAATTAAGATCAACATGCCCTGGATTTTTTTACCCGGCTTCACCTAACCTAACAATAACCTAACGTATAACCTGTGTCACGACGGTGGTTATCAACTAGTTCAATCAGCCCAGGGTTTCCCAATCCAGCGCACATTCACATAAAAGAGGCGGTGTTTGCACAGCACAACCAATCACAAACATCTACCAGAGCTGCATAGTTTATATAAGAAGACCAAACTATAATTCTACATAAATATGAAGAACACAAGCACGGTTTTACAGGTAAAACGCAATACAGTCGCTGCTTCCTAAAACAGGAAGGAAAGCTGGAAAAAAAGCCAGCACTGTTATACGTAAATCACAACACTTAATCTTATCAATATCACTTCCCCATCAGTCAGGACCAAAATCCGACCATAATTACGCTTGTGTTTTCCATAAACTGCCGTTGCTTTAGCCTATTATTTCAGTTGCAACCCTGGCAGTGGTAAGTGATCGTGAGAGCAAATAAAATATTTAAAATCATAATTCAAACCAATGTGCGCATTGGCAACACAGGCTCAACAAGCCGACAAATACCATATACGTAATTCCCTCCGCAGAAAATCTACATCTTTCATAAATACCCATCACGGAATGTTAATGGGGTTGTTGGTCTCTAAATGTTTTAACTTTTATGAGCGCACCTCTCTCTCTCCACGCACCGAGCTCCACCTGATCTTCTAAGAATGATGACGCCGTTATCAATTGAGTATTGATTGGTCAGTAGGCGGTGCTTTTACACCGGTTGATCTCTAATCTCCAACATAACCTGCTCCCGACCAGGTTAGGTGTTCAGCATAAGTTACCACGGCGATTTAACCCGGTAACAAGTGATCCACCGTCGTGATACAGAAAACCCTGGGTTGAACCTGAAGTTACCTCGTTAACGCTTGCTTCGTAGTATAGGTCTCAGCTCCAACTTAATCTAAATTTGAGGTAACTCAGGTTAAATCTCCTTATTGTTTTGCATCATTTGTTGCTTGCAGGTGCTGTGGAGACTTCGCCGCCGCTGCTTAATTAGCGACTAACCCTAACCCTCGTCCACTACTTAAGTAGCGATTAACCCTAAGCCTAACCCTCGTCCACTACTTAATTAGCGACTAACCCTAACCCTCGTCCACTACTTAATTAGCAACTAACCCTAACTCTCATCCACTGCTTAAATATCGACTAGCACTTGTGCTCGTTCACTATAGTTTCAACAGGGCTGCTCAAAATATTCACCTCCTCATCCGCACTTCTCTTAGTTCCTGTTTGGAGCCACAATTGCAGTGTTTTTGAACCATTCATTTTACCTTGGCTTACTAGCTTGCCATCACAGCTTGTAACTAATTATAGATGTATGTGCGCTCCGTTTATGAACGTAACTATGTAGCAGGCTGATATCCAAACAAAAAATATAACACTTAAACACTCATTTTAAACATCTTTTAACTGATCATCATTTAGGTATTATTGGAAATGTAGTATTTCTATAGTATTGTTTTTGTAAATTTTGAAAAAATTTTCATTTAAAAAAAAAAAAAAAATATATATATATATATATATATCAGAGATTCCATCCACGTACCACTAGAGGTAGCTCGCGTATCACCATTGGTTCTTGTACCACAGTTTGAGAACCAGTGAGATAGCTGGTTGAGCCAGCAAAGTGAGTGACTTTGATTAAGGAGAACACACACATTTAAATGTCTAAAAACGACCATACCTATGTTATATATTGTTTTGAGTTGTGTAGTTAAACTATCCCAAATTTTTCCACCAAATGCCAAACCCAGAGAAAGCTGTTATTTTATTTTCAGACACGTCACGTTTCATTTAGTCACCCGTCAGTGGCGTCATATAACCTTTCACCATCTAGTTACTCATAACTTCCGTCAAAACACGGCACCCAGATGCTACGTTCGAGAGTAATTGTAAATCATACAATGTCACAGAAAAACATACTTGTAACACTGCTTTTTCTGCCAAAAGGCATCATTTTGTGATTAATTACATGCCACTTTGCAACAAAGTAATACAGCAGAAACCTTATTTATTGATACATATCAATATTAATCCATCTTAATGTTACTACAATGTATGTGCTGGTTGACAAGTAGCTAACAGTAATGCTAGCTAATGCTTGGTGGATAACATTATAGGGTTACAATTAGTATGATTGTTTTGACCATGGATAAAAGCAGCACTGCGCTAACTCACGAATAAGTTCACTAGTAACGTTAACGTTAGCTGTATAGATAGACGATTAATCTAATGCTAATTTAGCCAGCTAGCACACCCCGCTCTGCCTGCCTCACTCCCCCGGCACAAAGAGACTTCATTCGGGATGATAGCTGACAATACAGCCGGGACATGTAGCAATAGCTAGTTACCGTTAGCCCCAGCCGGTGCCGTGTGCTTACGACGCTAATGGCAGTTTAATGAAGCGCCAGGAAACAGAGAATAGCAGACCCAGGCATCCTATTCACAACATCGGCCATCCATAATGTTAGCTACCGGTGTTTGTACCGTAAATCTCCTGCCGAATTTCTTCCCCCTTCGCGTTTAGCTATCTTTACAGTTAGCTAGCTAAATTAACTCGACAAAAGGTGGGTTAAGCAACAAAACGAATAGTTAAGATTATAGAAAAGTAAAGGGGGCGATCTAGCAGCTGGGAGATGTTCTCATGCTGCTGACAACAGCAATCGAACATCATCGCCGTCGCAGAGAGTCCCCCTGCAATCCCCACCCACACCCGTCTCTCAGCCTCATTGAGTAGCTAGCTAGCTAGCTGCTAACGTTAGCCACTAATGTTAGCTTACTCTCTCACTAGCTAATGCCGCATTCTATTTACCTCGGAACTCGGATTTTCTGAGGTCAAAGTCGGAACCTGACCTCAGATTTACGAGCTCGGAACTCGGACAACCTCGCAGTAGCCCGAGTTCAAAATCCAACATGGCTGCCCCTGTATCAACAGTTGTGAAAGCTGCAGTAACATAAAGTTATAAGCACTTCTGTCTTATTTGTGTCACTAAATCAGTCGTTCACACAGGCATGTTCAACTTCCATCTGTGGACATGTTGCTACGCTGTTTGCATGCACAAAAAACGGCGTAATGCATTGTTATCAACTGGTATTGCTAACAACAGCTAACCGGGCTAGAGCTAATGAAAACAATGAAAATCCAACTTTTAAATGGAACGCATTCAACTCGGGTATGACGTCATTCCCAGCTCCGGCTTCCAAGTTCCAAGGTAAATAGAACGCGGCATAACTGGTCAGCTAGCTGCCAATACAGATTGAATCAAGAAAAACGTAATTATGTTGGGGAAACTGCAGCTATTTTATTAGCATGACATGAATAAACGTTACAGAGGCTACATTTACACTACTGCATTTTGGTTTGAATATGAATATCTTTTGCTACGTCTATCATCGTTCCAAGCTAATAAATCTCTGCTCTTACTTTTCACCGTTGTTGTCTTTCTCTAAAGTATTTTCTGTATTTTCAACTTACATCCATAATTTTCAACCGCAGAGTAACTTCAGAAAATCTGCTTCCTGTTTACACCCGCACGCACATGCCCAGTGTGTGGTCATGTGATATGTATTGTCAGACGTGTTGATATGGACAGAGATCGATTTTGTGTAATAAAAAAAAGAAAAATTAGTGGTGTAGATGTTGCCTAAGTGTCTTTGTTGTTGAGGTATATACAACGTTGTTTGTCCTTGCCTTCCAAAATGACCCATATAAACCATACAAAAAGGTCTCCAATGAGTAGGCCTGTCACAATAACAAATTTTGTTGGACGATAAATTGTCCCAGAGACTATTGCGATAAACGATAATATTGTCATTCTGAGACCATTTTCATCTAATATAATGATGATGGCATAATAATGCAGGTACACCTTTTCAAAGATCAATAAACTTTTATTTCTAAAGAATATTTAACACTGGAACTGGAAGACATTTTAAATATCCACAATAAATGAACAAAACAACCAAAAACAATTGGTTCGGTTTCACTCACCACTGAGTCTGACTTAATGTCCCGCCCAAAACACTATCTCACTATCTTTTACTGGCAGTTATGTTGATTGTTTGTAATTTATTAAATAATTGCTTAAAGCATTTAAACAAAGTTTTGTGTTGGAGTTTGTAACATTCCAAAATCTTAATTTTTGACTTATAGATTTTTATTTTCACTGTAAATGCATATCGGTTCCAAATATCTTATATCGGTTCCATTAACTACTAATAGTCAATATCGGTATCGGCCATAAAACACAGTATCGGTCAATCCCTAGACTGATTTACCAGACTTCTCTAGCTGTTCTATTATTTGCCTTTACCCACTTCGTCATTGTATCCACATTATTGGTGATCATTTATCAAAACGCTCATTGTGTTCATATTTTGTGAAAGGACCAAGGTCAACCCTACAATATCGCCGCAATATTGACATTGATGTATTTGGTATAAAAATATTTTCTTCCATATTGCCAAGCAGCTCTACATTGACAGTACCCATTAACACCCACACAAATTTGAGTCCAAGTTTGTAGTTATCTGGGAGAAAAGTTTCCAGAGTCCAAAAGCTATTTGGACGCTCTCCTCCTTCTCTCTTTCTTTATCTCTCTCTCTCTCTCTGCAGTGGCCTAAATGTAATCTGTTGTGTCTCCATCTCTCTGAGCACCTGAGCTGTCAGCCGGTGAACACGAGGCTGGCTTCACCTTGTCAGTGCTGATTCATCCGCGCTCTGTCTCTAGCTGTTTGGCAGCCAGTCAGCCTTGGCCAAACACGCCACAGAGAGCGGTAAAGAGCTCATGCTGCGGTTCGCCACGGCTCAGCTCGCCACCTTCGACACAGGGAGAGCTTAAACCCACTTTCTGCCCAGAGAGGGAAGCAAAGAGAAAGATGCACCCTCCCCAACCCCCTCTTTACAACACACACACTACATAGGGAAGATTAATTCCTCCTTTAATAGATTTTTGTGCAGCTCTGTATTGTGGCTAATGAATAGTTAAAGGGAATTTAATTGACCTCCAAAGATAAATTTTAAATAATGACGGGGAGACGTGCAAGGCTAGGCGCCATGGACTGAAGGAATCACAGTTATGAAAAAGGCACTATTAATTGAATATTTACTCTGCCACAGATGAGCCGCAATTACTTTAAGATTTTAATGAATTTAATCACATAGCCGGGTAGAGGTGAAAAGAAGGGATTTTGGAGTCCTTGCTCTGTCTGTGCAGTGTTTGCACATTTATGAATAGTGCTTATAAAACAGGATTAGATTTTGTCCCTTTTTTCCCTGCTTTACTTATTCAAACTCAATGCACAGGGAATCTATTAGCGCTGTGAAATCGGTGGCGTTCCTCACCATTCGGGGACACCGCACTCTCTCCTGTTTTTTGTTCCCGCGCTTTGAAGTCAGCTGCATGCAGAGCAGTGCTGTCAACATCAATCAGTGCCAGGTGGTGTGTGCCATAAACAGGGATATTTAGTGACGATGTTTCGTTGAGCAAAAGGCATGCTTTTAAAGCTTTAATCATATGTTGGTTGCTAAACAATCTCCAAGTGCTTTTGAGACAATCTGTGACCCTTCTGCACACCTGTCTCGTTTCTTCTTCTACTGTTAATGAAAACTGTCGTCCTGTAGTCCCAATCAACCAGATGAGGAAATCTGACAAGCATGCAGGTGCGCGTGCCTGTGCGTGTGCAAGTCTGCTACTGGCAGCGCTGGATCTGCCTAATTACAGTGAGTGTTAGGTAGAACAACAAACAGCAGGCTCTTGGATGGCAGCTGAGGGAATAAACCACATTCTCAGGTTTGCCCAGCTGGCCGGACAGCCAACCAATCAGACACCAGTCAGACAGACAGACAGCCAACCAGTCACTAAAGCTTCACTATCCTGGGTTTGATAGCAGGTGTGTGGCACCACTCAGAGTGTGTGAGGCACTGCTCTGCTGCTTGTCTTGGCTCTTTTCCAAGCTGGCTCACTGCAGATGTTTGCAGGTAGCTGAAGGGATCCATACATGGGCTCCTGCACCCATTGATAATAATGTTTGGCTATGATTCACTGAAGCAGATGTACAGTGATCTGTGTCCAGTCGAGGGTTTCACAACTACTCATTTTTAATTGTCACAATGTTTTGCAAAGTTGTGGGGTGGGTGTTACCTTGCATGGCAGCTGGATTCTCGTAATATCATGAGATCACGTGAGAATCGATATTGTTAGGCTCCAACCTAGTCTATATTGATTACGTTTTATTTCCGGAATCGCTCCTTTGCCTCTGGAAATTCCACCAGATGTCCCTCATTTTCGACCGGATGTCCGTCACCTTCCTCTTTCTTTGTGTTGGCGTTCTAACCTCCGGTGGATTTCTGAGGACTATGGTTAACTGCTCCTCAGATCTCTGCAGGGTAAATCCAGACAGCTAGATAGACTATCTGTCCAATCTGAGTTTTGTTGCAGGACTAAAACTACTTTTGAACGTACACATGTTCCACCAAAACAAGTTCCTTCCCAAGCCACCTTGGCTCCGTCCCACACCGCCCAAGACGATTGTGATTGGTTAAAAGAAATGCCAATAAACCAGAGCACGTTTTTCTCCCATCCAACGCTGTGTGGACTAGCCAGACCTTCCTCCGCAGCGCTGTGGAAGAAGGTCTGGCAAAGAGAGACTAGGCTCCAACCTAATGTGTTCATATCTGAACTACCAGCTTACCGAACCAATCAGAGTCCAGTGAGGAGCTACTGGCAGCTACGGGCGTGGTTTAGGTGTGTGTGACAGCCGCGACTGTTCGTTCAAAACAACAATGGCGGACGTGATGGTTCATCCAATCACCTCCCAGGTGTTTTTTTGAAAGTGCCTGCCTATTTCCAATGACGGCTTCTCAGATGGTTCTGTGTTAACAAACCATCCTGCGCGTCAGGTTAGAGTTACAACAATGTAATCGTTTTCAATCCATTTCAGTCATTGGAGGGCAGCCATCATCAGACAGGTGGCGAGATTGTCAACAGGATAGAGCAGCATTAATGTTTTCTGCTGTTATTTATAAAAAAAAATTAAAAAAAATAACTAATATTCAACTAGTGGCAACCAGTGGTTTTAGTAGTTGACTGGGTAGTATTTAAATATTAATATTATTTATTTTTTTAGCAGTTTTGTTATTTTTTAGCTTAATTTCACAATTTTGTTCAACAAATTGTCAGAAAAAAACAGGCAAATGTATAGATTTCTGTCAAATAAGGTAACACAGACTCATTGCCTTTACTATACAGAAACGGATCATGCTCATTGTTGTGCGTAGTCACACATTCATTTCTTGTGAAACTTGTGACTTTCAAGTTTTGTTCAAACGTGGCTCAGGGTCACATTCAAACTCCTGTCATGTACAAATGTTTGCTGCCGTACACATACGAAACAACGGCCTGACAAGTATAAGTCTGCAAACACAAGCCGATGTCAGTTGCAAAAGGTGGAGAATGCATTACAATGTGTAAATATTCAATTATGCAAATTGCTGATTCAAATTAATTACACAAAAGTTTGGGTTGGCTGAACCTGCGACGGTTGTCGCAGCATCACAAAAGGGAGCGGGCCTTGTGTATGAAAAACTGCAATTACCATCGTCTGACTGAGGCCCGCCCGCACTTCTCAAGGCGGGAGATTGCTCTAATTGCTCTCAGCGATGCGGGGGCCTTGAAGCTTGAGGATTCTTCTCAGGTCTCCGGCTCCGCAGATAGCTGGACGTGTAACAGCGATGCCGGAGCCAGCATCCATGGCATATCCATCTGTGAGTCTGAATCTCAATTACAAAACTGCTCAACAGAGGGACAGAAGAAAGAGGAGAGGAGGAAGGGAGATGGGGCGCGGTGGCCCAGATGGCCTCAAAACATTGGCTCTTATTGTCCTGATGGTTCAGTCGAAATACAACTGAACACCAGTGGTGGAAGTATTCAGATCCTTTACTTAAGTAAAAGTACTAATACCACACTGAAAAAATATTCTGTTACAAGTAAAAGTCCTGCATTAAAAATGATACTAAAGTAAAAGTATGTAAGTATCATCAGGAAAATGTACTTAACGTATTAAAAGTAAAAGTAGGCAATACAGAAAAATCCAAAGGATCTAAACAGTTGTGTGTTTAATGGTCTAATCATTTCAGCTGGACTTGTAGGCTGTTATATTGTTGGGTTTATCCATAATAAAAACTTGTATTTAATAAACTACATATGTTTTGTGTGTAAAGTAACTAGTAACTAAAGCTGTCAGATGAATGTAGTGGAGTAAAAAGTACAATATTTCTCTCTGAAATGTAGTGGAGTAGAAGTAGAGAGTGGCATGAAAAGAAAAGACTCAAGTAAAGTACAAGTACCTCAACATTTGGACTTAAGTACAGTACTGGAGTGAATGTACTTAGTTACATTCCACCACTGGTGTACACTGTAATTGCAAAATAAAATAAAATAAATCCTTAAAATAAATTGTTTTCATCCACTAGCTTTTAATTGTAGTTCAAGCACAGCCCCGTGAAAAGGAAACATATGTTGACCATGGGGCTGAAGACAGATGCTTGTTTTCATACAGTAGCTTCTTTGGGAGCATACACAAAATGAGATCGCTAATAACTCAGATTATTTATACTCTAAAAACTCAACTGTGGATGCATCAGAACATTGTCCATCCAGCATCTAGTAAAGACCACTGAAAGAACTGTACTTCCATTATTCTATCGCTTTCCATCCCAACTTTTGAAGCCAAATTGCTTTCTTGACCTTAAAACCTCTATGTCATGAATTTGAAAGTTGCAGAGGGTCTGGACAGGATGCACGCACTGAGTTTGCAAAATAAACTGCATTAAAAGCAATGCTTCTCCTATACAATCCAAACAGTAATAATAAAAATAAAACTGGAGCCATATGAGAAAACATCCACAGATGTATTGTTTATTATTCTCTATTCGATAAAGAAAAGATAAAGTGACATCAGCATATAGATGAAGCCATCTAAAATTGATGGGGCCCCGGCAGGTCCGTGATGGGTCCCTGGCCGAGCTGTGGCTGAAAAAAAATCGACGTAGTGAGCTGGGGGCCGACTGGTAACGCCCCTAAGCCCTGGGTGAAAAACTAGTTGCAGTGGTTTATCCATCCACCAGGGGGGGGAGTGATATGGACAAAGCCATTTACTGGCCTAAGAAATCAGCTATTATTATCATATATGATAGTGTGCGTCCTAAAGCTACGTTTATCATATCATGTTGACCAGGTCGGGACAATATTCTGCTGAAGCATTTTATAAAACCCAGATAGACTACAGATGGCTTTTTTGTTTTAATGCTTTAAGGAGACACGTCCGTACTACCGATTTGTTCTCTCCATGAAAGCTGTTATTCAAAAGAACTGCATGGAAATAAAAGCAATACTAAGGGAAATGAATGATATGGAGTAGGAAATAGCAGAACTGTGTGCAGCACTCATCAGCTTACTCTATCTGCAGCAGCACGTAACGTCGGACTAACCCACAGAATGTTTTTTACACATTTAAAAAAAATACTACAACAGTTTGGAAAAGATCGTGGGTTAGAGCCAGCCGCCCGCTGAGCGGTTGAAATCAGCTGATCACTTGTTATGGCCATGAAAGCTACAGTAAACAGAACTGCACGGAAATAAAGCAATATGGAAATGAATGATAACGAATAACGGCATTTTTCGTGGGCATCTGAGCAGCTGATTTAATGTACAGTATTTAGCTGCTACAGACAGTGGTGAAATGTAACAAAGTACAAATACTTTGTTACTGTACTTAAGTACATTTTTCACGTATCTGTACTTTACTTAAGTAGACTCAATAGTGCATACTTTTGACTTTTACTTTTTTACATTTTGCAACAATTATCTATACTTTCTACTTAGTTTTTCCCCCTGCCAAAACGTCTTCCTGACCGTCACACGTTTGTCTCACCAGTGAAGTTTGGTTGCCATACATACCGTATGTATGGGGCACCACCGATCTTTCATCGGCTTCCAAGCCGGCTCCGGTGCTCCAGAGCCCGGGCACAGCGCCGCTGACCCTCGGTAATATAGCCTCCGGTAAAAGTGAAAATGAAAATGTTTGTTTTTTTTTATTTTTCCCTCACTGACCAAGGTGCAAACTAACCAACTAACCAACTTTTTCGGTAATATGCAAATAAGATTAAGAGAATAAATCGTTATGCAAGTACTTTTACTTGCATAACTTATAACATTACTTTTACTTAGTACATTTAAAATCAGGTACTTTTTACTTTTACTTAAGTAGGGTTGTCATTGTGGTACTTCTACTTTTACTAAAGTAAATATGTCTCTGGTTATTTGTACTTTTACTTAAGTACTGAGATTCAGTACTTCCTACACCACTGGCTACAGAGCTCCGGTGTGCCGGCTCAGCAGCAGTTGTTTAGCCGTCAATTGGTGACTGTGAGCCGGCTACAGACACCACCAGATGCCGCTCCTTTCAGGGGCCATGCATTTGAGTTAAGCCAGAAAAAGTGAGTGTCATGCGGCGCTGACAGTTGACACCAAAATGAATAGTTAAGTTCAGGGAAAAGATCGCTGTTTAGATTTAAACACTCCCGAGGAACGAACGAGCGTTTCCTGGGTGAAAATATTTTGTTTTCCACGAGAAGTTAACTCTGCTCTCCGGCTTGAAAGTGCTGTGTTTTATGTAGACACCATGTAGTGCTATTTCATTCTGAGATTATTTTCCATTGAAGTTCATAAATAAGTGTTTTGGCATGGCTGGCCGCGCATATCAATGGTATTGAAAGGGGGATTTAATTCTTGCATGTTTTGTTTAGTTGTGCATGATCAAAAAACACTCTCTCTGCTTTCTTCACAAATCGCACCCTGACAACGTCCATATAGGCTACACCAGCTGTTAGTCCGCGGATTAAGTCCTAAAAATGAACACGGGCTAGGTTGATGTTCGCTTCGGGGCTAGTCTCGCATTGCCAGACCTTCCTCCGCAGCGTGGAGGGAGGTCTGGCAATGCGAGACAACCTAGTCCAACCTAGTCCACACGGCATTCCTAGATAGGAGAATGAATGGTCAGGGGTTGTTTGCCCTTCTTTTAGATCACAATCATCTTGGGCAAGGCTAAGCTCCTGATGCAGCGACGGTGGCTCTGCTAAATAGTCTCAGGAAGGAGACCCAGGAACATTGATTTATGGACAAACTGAAACCTACACTATGCATTTACGACCACTTGAGAACTTTGTAACTGCTCAGATCGCCAACACCTGTGTGCTCTCTCTCTCTCTCTCTCTCTCTACTCACTGAGCTATTTATTACATGACGATAGCCTGTCAGAACTTCCTGTAATTAGTCTGAACCATTAAAAAAAAAAAAAAAACATTTCACACCAGAAACCTAATCAAAATTTAATTTGGACCAAAGTTGGGCTGTTTGGTCCCGCCCGTGGTTCGGTGAAGGTTTTACACCCGCCATTTTTGTTGGATCAAAAGAGGTGAAAGGGCCACAAGTAATTTATAGTGTTTAGCAATTTAGCATGTTTCCTCCCAACATGAGCTTCACCTCGAACACATAAGTTGAGGAAGTAAGATATGTTGTTTGGGCATCGTTTTTTCCTGGCTGAGAATGGGCCTTTGGGTGGACACATTAAGTGGGGGATGTGGTGGTCCTCTTCACTGTATGTCCTGCAACTTGTATGGACACATTTATGGTGGAAACATCTTTATTTATGTGAAGTAAAATACAGGTGACAATTCAAATATAAGGCAGCAAGAAGGCTTTTACATGAGGGCCTGATCCGAGTACACTTGATCCCAAGTCCAGCTCGTTTGATTAGTGTAAACATGATCCCTGCCCAAGTCCACATGAAACTGTGGTCTACAGTAGCCTACAGTCCATGTGTACACCCATACGGTTTTGCATCAGGTGTAAAAACCAACTCTACCAAAACATGGAAGTGGACTTCTATTGACCGCGACTACTAGATGTTTTTTAACAGGTTATGAAACTGCCTCAATTTAATACTGAAGCCATGATATCAGAAGGCAGCACAGCCTGCCGAGGACAGAGCCAGATCTGCTTTGCTGCCTTCTTCTACCTGCAGTCGGAGCTTCTGTGGGAGGCTGAAAGCTCCTCGCCTGACAGCGGCTGAATTACCTCGCTAAATCCATTTTCTTTCTCCAATGCAGTTTTCCAATTATTTTTTTTAAATCTTTGCCTGGTGAACACTGTATCTCTGTCATTAGATGTGCCGAATTTTCGACAGGGGAAACTGAAACATGAAACTAGCTGTGTAGATAGAGTACTCCAGCCATGGTCTCCCACCGTACCTGCTCGGGTTTATGCGTGTGCAGTCTGGCCAAAGTTACGCTTCGAGGAAAACCTACTGATCAGAAAAGTGACACCGCTCTCGTTGTGTCTCCATGTTTATTAGCAAATCAGATACAGTATTAGTAAAACATATTATTTCCATGTGGTATTTTTATGATTTGTTGAACCGATGAGGACAAAATAAAATACTTATTTGTTTTTTAATTTAGGGTGAAGGGAGGATACTGGCGTTAGTGGGGCAGGCAGGGCATTGCTCCCCCGTGCCCCTGCCTAGGACCGGGCCGTTTCTCTATTGCTACGTTTACACGCGCCCGGCTATTTTCATAAACGGACATTTCAACCTCTCCGTTTTCAAAAATAACATTGTGCACAGCTGTCAGTTTTCAGAAAAGTGTTCATTTACACGTATATATGCCGTAAATGCCGTCAAGAGCATGCCAAACCTGTAGGTGGCAGTGTAACGAGAAGCTCAAGCCCATGTTAGCCAATCAGAATCCCGAAAATAGCAACAACAGCAACGAATCACTTCCTCGCTCTCCTCTTCCTCACTTCCTCGGCTGCCTAAACCTCTGTTTGTCTCAGTTTACATGCAAACGTGCAAACAAAGTTTTCCAAAATCTCTACTCTGGCAGGAGTTTTTAGAAAGAATCATTTTCAGAGGCGAATTCTCCGTTTGCGTGTAAACGAAGGGCACAAACAAAGGGAAATGTCTCAGGGTGCTGTGTGGCACTCATCTGAATGTACTGCATATAGGGTTAGAGTGTAATTACGCCAACAAGCACCAATTGTGTCAATTAACTCACCTGGCACCTCTCTCCCCTGCCGCTGATTGCTAACCATGCCCACCCCAACAATAGTGTTTATTTGACATGACCTATATTTTAGCGAATTTCTCCTGCTGCCTTCATTACACAAAATTCTAGAACTCTAAAACACGCCATGCTTACTCCACATGCACGAGGAAATGAAGTCATTAAATAGGCCACTTCAGAAATGATGTATCACATTTAAAGGATAAGGTACATGTTATATTTTTTGCATGTTAGTCCATCTCAAAATACTTTATGTCTTCCTGTCTGTGGCTCTCAGCTCCGATGATCTGATGGTGGTTATCTACAGTAAGTAAGTAGTTTATACGGCTGGTACATAGACAACCCACGCTCTTCATTATTTGCACTGCCAAAACATTTGAACACTCTCGTCTATGACTTGGATCATCATGGATCTCTGTGTAACCGCCCACCCTGTTCTCATGAACCATTCAATGCAAAAAGCTACGAAAATGTAAGCACTTGCTGTATTCACTACATTGTTGGCCGATGTATTAGAACGTGGCTGGCCGCGTAAGGTGGAGGTCGGGGTGAATGGGTAGGCGTTAAAACACAGGACTTTAAAGCCATTGAGCGGAGTTCGCATCCCGGGGAAAACTAAAGTCTTTCACCCAGGAAATATGTGTTACTTAGGAGTGTTTTAATCCAAAGCACAATCTTTTTCCTAATCTTAACTAGTCGTTTTGGGGCCATATTTTGTGGACTAAAGTGAACCGTAATGTCCGCTGCAGCTCACGATGCTCTGTACCCAGCTCAAAGTCACCTATTTTCGGGTAACTGAATCACCAACTACCGCTGATACAACGGAGGTCTGTTGCCAGCGTCGCGAAGCTGTGTAGCGGCTTAAACAACTAGCGATTGCTACTCGGTCGTCATGGAGCTCGTAGCCAGCTGGCGTCATGGACCACCCGGCGTCACGTGACAGCATTGCACCCTCGGGGGAAACTGTGGACTTGGACTTGAGTTCAAAGTTGATGACAACAAAATGAAACTTTTGATTGTGTGTTCTCCACAGCTATCTGTTTTGTGTCTGCTCCCAGACAAACTTCGATTCAGCTGCATGTTTTGGCTCAGTGTGTGGTCTGTACTCCCTCCTGGGTTGCTTTCGGCCTCAACACGCCGCTGCCATGCCTGACTTGGCCTGGTTAGCGGGGTTTGATTAGAGGAGTGCATGCTCATAGAATGTGTTTTGGGGGTATTCGGTTGAAAGAGAGAGATGATATGTGTGTTACAGCAGCATATGGATGGATGGTTCACAGGGAAGTGGGTCAGAGTTAGTTTTACTGCCGTCCTGCAGTCTCTCAGGACAGACTGGCAGGGAGGACTGTCTGACACTACACAGCATGGCACACATATTTGCTGTACAAATGGCTCACATCGCAGCGATGAAAGAAAAAAAAACTAGATGGTATCACAAGGTTTCTCTGTGATTACCCAGAAATAACTGTATTGATCTATATAGGATGTGTGATTTTTTGAGTTTTTGAAAAAGCCAAACAAGTCTCATGAGATCGGTTGGTGTTCTGTCTCTGTGCAGCCCTTCCAACCTGTTTGAAAACTTCTCCGTCTCTTCCTCCCGTTAATGGATCCCCTGTCAAAGAGCGGGTAATGACATCTCGGGGGAGGAAGCTCTAGTCTTGTGTCTTTTGGGATTTAGGGCTGAGCCGACAGAGGGGCTACACGGTCTACGCTGGTTTCATGCAGATATTCAGCATCGTTATTCATGTGTTTGTCCGACCACTTCAAGTTATTACAAGTAACATTACAAGGAAAACTAACAAAGTTTAGAATTCAATCTAATACTTTTTACTCTTGTGACTTGATGAACAGTCTGTTGCTGTGTGGTCTAGCCAGACCCTCTTCCGCAGAGCTGTGGAGGAAAGTCTGACAATGCGAGATTAGAACAGGACTAATGTTCTGGGAAAACAGACGAGTAGAGGAGTTTGATGGGAACAAGCACAGAACACAAAACATTTCAACGCAGGATACACTGTAATATGGTGATTGATGTTGAAACCCACCGCTGCTCCTGCTAATGATAATACGCATGGACAAGTGAAATCCTTCATTGCTTTCGTAGCATCGAGTACCTCCTCGACATGTAATTCCAATTACACATATAGTACTGTGAGCACAACAAAACTCCACAACCCCAAAGTTTTTACATTTTCAAACTTGTATTCTTCAGACCCAACCGACATCACTCAATTTAACTAATCAACTTCAATTTATTGTGTATCTAGCAGTTTACTCTGGAGCTTCAAAAGGCTTTATACAACTTTTTTTTCACACATGCAAGAGTACTCTCCAAGACCTGTAAATATACTTTAAAGTGTGCAATCAGTGGAGTTCCCCAATGAGAAAATAACCCTGATGATGTAAAAGTGATGTCATATGGGTAATCTGAGCTCAGTGGCCGATCAGTACTGCACATGTGCAACCGTCAACAGTGATGTGAAGGAAGCGATATGGCTCACTCCATCATTAGCCCTGGAAGAAAAGATGTTTAAATCAGAATAGTATTGATTAGGACTTTTTTTAAAACAAGTTTTTAATTTATGTGTAGCCTTTTATGTGAACGGTATCACATCTATAGGCATATATGTGTGAGACACACATGGACATACACTATATATGTAGTTTACATATTTAGTCATACATCAAAGCATCATCACATCATCATCACACGTGGTTATAGATGTGATGTACATACTGTATAAGTCACCATATATCATATACCTTGTCAGACTGCATCCAGAAGACGTTAAAACTTGTTTTTTAAAGTCTGTGATGATGGAAGTAGCTAACGAGTGAGCCATCTCATTTCCTTCTCATCTCTAACCATGTTTCAATCTACACGTTTTTTTTATGAAAATGAAGTAATATCGAATAAAAAATGCCTCATGGAAACAGTCAAATTCGATTGAATTTCAAGAATATCGACACTAAGATTTTACTTTCGATCTCTTTGGATTTTCTCTTAATTGGTGAACGGCTTATGCGATAAACGCTGATGGAAACGTTGCTGAATAAATAATGAATTGCGATTACGTTTTAGGCCATTTTCTGGTTGCAACCCACTATAAAACAAAGAAGAAGAACTTTTAGGTCATTTCCACTTTCTTTGCAGACATGGCGGATGTCAAAAAGACAGATATAAGTGCACTAACGAGGAGACGAGAGACTTTTAAAATTAATTTATGAGCGAAATATACCGGCTATTTTAGATAGCAAAAACCTTAGAAAATTCGTTGTTGTCTTATTATAGCTTGAAATGTTGGGACATAAGCACTATTACAAGTTTTGCAATATGAATCATTTGTAGGTAGATGGCGCATTCCATTTTGGCAAGCAAACTTTGTTCACAAATGTAAGCTTGAATGTTGTGTGATTCAGTGCGAAAATGAATGTAAACACTTTAACATGTCTCAGATCGATTCAATATAGCAATCTGAATGCAAAACAACAGTTTTTATTCGCTTTAAAGCTGTCGGATGGAAACACACTCTCCCCGGCTTTATTCACATGAACTTCACATAATATATTGAAAAGTGGATGGAAACATATCTTGTGTTGACAGTTGCACATGTACAGTACTGTTCGGGCAGCCGGGACATTACATGAATTCTGCTTCACAAATGTAGTGAAGTTTAAAAGATGTTGCCATTGACCAGGCAGGGAGGGTCGAATAAAATATGGATATTGTTTGCATTATGGGAATTGTAGGATCCAGTATCTTTGAAGCTTGACTTATACTAGGGACTAAAAGTCTTTATGAAAGTCCAATACTAAATCCCTAAATTGACCAATTAAACCAAATAGCCCATCTGCGTTAAATTTATATCTATAGCCAGCTTGTAAATATAAGAGAAAACTGTGCCTACAGGAATTTCAGATGCTGCTTTTATTTCATTTTCATAATTTAACGTCTACAGTACACGGTTATTATTAGTATTAGTTTGCTTTACTGGATATGACCTAAATGTAGCAGAATCACTCACCATCAGGACTTTTCTAAGCTGTCCAGTCATACTGTGACACCTTTGCGTGCCTCTTGCATGACTGTCATTTGAATCTACATTCATACGTTTTTCACTATTTATCTCGTATCCATCACAGCAGCTGACAGCCAGCCTGGGGCCCCCGCTCATATCCGTCTGCAGGGACAAGATGGATAAGAGTCCACCTGCTCCATCACTCCTCTCTTCCACTCACACACTCCCTATTTTTCTCTCACTCCCTCTTTCTCCCATAATCCCATATTGTCATCTGTCATCTCACTCAGGTCTCTAGAGCCTTCTCGGACCCTGATGGTGGAGTAATGACAGTCTTGTTTGTATGGGCTTGGTGTTTCGGTAGGGAGAGATACATACTGTAATAGGGAGTCATTTTCCCCAGTGGCACCTGTTTTTGTTTGAATCCTGCTCTCGGTATTTGTAAGATAGTGGGCATTACAAAACAGCAGTTATTCTCTGTCCCCTGATGCATACTGTCTTTTGTAGGGAAGGTGAAAAGAAAGAACGCTCAACTACTGCTTTCGGCAGCACGTCTTTCTGGGTAACCTCTTTTTCCTTCTTTATACAGCTGTGAACAAGCAACAATTTCACATCCATATTAGGGGTGTAAGAAAAAATCAATACACTTGAGTATCGCGATATTTTATTTTGCGATCCATTTTTGATTTTCAAAAAGGCAATATCTTTTTTTTTTAAACGTTCAAAAATATTCATGTAAGACAGTGGTTCATGTTTATGTTGTGTTTAAACCCCCTACTGCTAGATGGCTATGCTGAGACGCACCACTAGTGTCCCTGCCTAACAGTGCCTAGCAGTGCCTGACTTTTTGCTAGAAGCTAACACTATAGCTATGGCTGAACTTTGGCCTACTTTAGCATATAAACATTAGCTCACTAAGAACCTGTGAACCACAATCCCAAACTGGCAGTTTGATTTTCTGTGTACTGAATTGTTTACCTAAAGTAAACTTCTTTGACTTTTATGAACATCATGTCTTTTTTTCTAAAATTATACTAAAAATAAATCCCAATATATCGCCTTAGGCACAATATTGAAATATATTGCAATATATTGAATCGTGACGCATGTATCGTGATACGTATCGTATCGCCAGATTCTTGCCAATACACAGCCCTAATCCATATAGTTAACACACCGAACAAATTCAATTGCTGTTTGCCAAAACCATTTTGACAAAGGGCATAGGTTTTGTTTCCACATTGGGTGGGACACATTGGGGACACACATGGGACCCCAGGAAATGTTGTGGGTCAAACCCTTTTAATCACCTGCATTTTGGTGAATTTTTATGCAACAATTTGTGGTGCAATAGTCTTCATGTAAAGGACGTTATTTTTCTCTTGTATTGTTTAAAACTTTCTGCATATTCAAAACATCACGAGTGTTTTGGGATGTTTTATAGGAATCATGTACATCTCAACAACAAATCTGTTATAGAATAAGACCTTTTGAAAGCCAGAAGCTCCAAAGTTTCTACATAAAATCTACATAAAAGATTACGCAAGAAATCACATCTTTAATTTGCACGCTCCTGTTGTGTTTCTTCAACCCGCCAATGTAGCACAGTAGACATAGTCCTTGTTTCCCGGTCATGTTTTGAGCTCCCTGAGTGGTTATTTTTTACCTCTTTTGGGAAGTGGGTTGTCTTTCATATTTTATGAGGGGGACAAATCTACCTCTTCTAAATATTGTGGGAGGGAACATGTCCCCTGCATCCCCCTCCGAAATCTACGCCTATGATTTAGACAGTTCAGTAGTGCCAACCTCTGCAGTGGAACGCCTGTTAGTAATCAGTCCGAATCACAGTCAACACACTGAAAACTATTTATTGTCTCTTAACCTAAAAAAACAGTACTTTGTCCCATTCAAGAAATCCAATTAATGTCTTTCTTTTCTTAAAAGCTGCTACTGTCAAGTTAGAACTGGGCGATATGGATAAAATCAAATATCACGATATTTTTTGACTAAATACCTTGATGTTGATATTGCGGCGATATTGTACGGTTGACTCTTGGTGCTTTCTCAAAATATGAACACAATGAGATTTGTGATGAATGTTCACCAATAATGTGCTTACAAAGACTAAGTGGGTAAAGGTAAATCATTAAACAGCTAATAAGTCTGGTAACGAAAACGACATCACTTTACTGTAATGCAGCCTTTAAAACCACAAAAAGACACTTGTGTCATATCACGATATCCAAAATTTAAGACGATATCTAGCCTCATATATCGATGTCGATATAAATTTAGAAACATTGCCCAGCTCTATGTCAAGTATGTGGTACAAGTAGTACAAATATGTGGTAGGGATACCTCAGCTGAATCTGCAGCATCAGTATCAGGGACAGCTAAATAAAACCTCATTTATTTCCGATCCTCTTTGTGACTCTGTATTGTACCTAGCTGACTGGAACCTGGAAACACTGGAACCTTCCTAAGGTACAAGGTTGTGTGTGGGCGAGTGGCAAAGTGGTGCAACCAAATAATCTACACCTACCAGTTTAAATGAAAGATATTGAAACTAACTATTGATTTGAAACTACATCCTCCTACAAGTTGTCCAAACCCTTACACAAGAGAGGATGTTTTAATGCTGGTGTGGCTAGGATCCACATTTGGATCGCAACAAATTTAAAAAGCCACATACAATATTAAATGAACTTAACTGTTGACACAATACAGTAACGTGAGCTATTTAAATTAGCTAAATTAGCAGTGTATCTCCGTGTGTACTTCGTCCACAGCAATCCCACCAATCGGTCCCAAAACATCCCAGGAAATGTCGTAATCATATTCTTTGGAAATCTTTACAATCATTCCCCGAAAGAACCAAGCAGGCCTGCCTTGTTGCATGATCCAAATTTTCTTCAAAACTTGACATTTTTAGCGTGCAGCTTGCTGGCTCGAAGGTTGCTGTTGTTTCCCGAAGCGAAGGGATTTTGAGAATGACAACACACAGGGCCAACATCCTGCGCATGAGCTACGCACTGGATGTCAGACTTTATCCTATTTGATCTAGACTATGTGCATAAATACACAGTCCTGATCCAAATCTTTCTTATGCAATAATTAGGGTTGGGTACCGAAACGCGGTGCCAATAGGGCACCGGTTCCGACCTAAACGGTAGTAACGAGACCAAATAAGAACGAAAATTTCGGTGCCTTATTTCGGTGCCTGACTTTAGGCCTACACTGAACTCAACAGCAGGTAATGTTAGCCTACCTTTAGCTAGCAGCTGGATTAAACATTGTTAAAATACTGACAGCTAACGTTAAACAGTGTAAAGTGTGACTGTATTTCAATACCGGGACACAGTCTGCTCTGCAGCGCAACAGATGCCGACGTCGGAAAAACACAGAATCACTGAATCTGGTAACCTACAGCCTCGCGGTGCATTCAAAGTTATTGTAAAATACCCTTTTCCCATCTGGTGGTTGTTTTTGTCATTCAACAGCAATTTACTGGTGAAATACGTTATTGTTTATTATAAGTTATAGTTATTACATTACTATTAAATCATTTAATTTTGACCATATGGCCGTAGTAATAAACAAGTTGTTCTTAAATGTCGCCGACTGTTGTTTAGTACCCTTCTTTTTTTCTTCTTTTTTTTTTTAACTTTCTTAAAAAGTATCGGTACCGGAACCATTTTAAAAGTGCCGCTTTAGCACCGGTATCGGAAAAAAACCAAACGATACACAACCCTAGCAATAATTGTAATATTGTGTAATCATAATCAGAGCCAGTCAGCTTTGATCCACTTGGGCATTAGGCATATTGACACATGTTACAGACCCAAAACTTTTGGTAATACAATGGGACCCTACCTGGACCTGATGAGACTGCATGAAGCTGCCTGACTGTGCTGTTTCGGACAGGATGTACTGTTTCTACTGAGAAGAATACAAAGTGTATGTTTTAGACACTATTTCCTGAAAGTGTAGATTTCAGTTGCTATAATAGCTATGACAATACTGCCTCTCCTCCGCTCATCTCGCCCATATGTAAACACTTGCCATATTTATTATTAAACCAAAATAGAAATGCCTTTATGGTAAATGCTCAACCACATGAAGACAAGCATTTCTGAATCACAGTTGGAAAAGACCTCAAGCAAGGACAACTTCTTCCTATGCACAATCCTTACCGAACCCATCCTGTCTTACAGAGCTGCATTTAGTGATACTGTTGACATAACCATGCATTTGGCAACGCTGTCAGAGCTGCAGGGATGCACTTAAGGGACTGAGACAGTGCCGGAAGAGAATTAGATAGATAGAACGCTGCTGTATTGCTAAAAATTTACAATGTAAAATATTGACGCGCCTGAGGACACACACAGCTCTTACAGGCATTACCAGTACTGTTCTGTACATACTGTAATTGTGATGTTCAGGTCACTTTATAGCTTTCAAGGAATATTTAATAGAACATTTTGTGCAGGAAGTCAAGGCTTAAGGCTTACCCCTATTTTCCACGCGTGCCACGGGGCATTCAGCCAGCCGGGCAGGAAGTGAAATAGCGAGAGTATCCAGTCAATTCACCAAAACCCCCCAATATCATATATGTCTCCTCTACAACACCACAGACAACGAGAGATTCATCTTGGAGGTTGACAAACATAATAGACACCACAGATCTTTTTTTTAGGACACCAGAAAAGAGGAGGCATGGAGTTAAACTGTAGGAGTGCTTGGAGTGGAAGGTAGATACTAGCTTAATAAACACAGGATTGTTCTGTAATGTACTTGTAGAGACAATAACATCTGCGAGTCGGGCAGCCAGACGCTCCGTTTCTGAGACGCTCCCGGTGTGGTATAGCTAGGATTGGGCATCGAGAACCGGTTCCAAAAATTAAGATTCCAATGGAATGGTTCCAAATTTAATACAAGTAACTACCTACGTTTTTGATTCCGTAGTGGCCGCCTTACCTCCAGGCACTTGTTGTGTTGCCGCCATGGAGCACAGTAAGCGGCGCTCTGAGGTGTGATTTTATTTCACGTTGAAAAAGCTCGGTAAAACTGTAAATCACCATTGAATCAAAATAACATTTGACTGGTTTCAACTCCACCCCTGAAAGAACCGGAATCAAAAGGAAGAATCGTAATTGGAGTCAGAATTGTTCAAATAAAAACAATGCCCAACCCTAGGTATGGCGCGTGGCGGAGGACGGAACAAAACCGGAATGCAGCAAAGACGCGCCCAGTGGAAAATCTGGGTTACAGAGACGTGTACTGTGTATGGATGCATAGAACTGGTAAAGA
Source organism: Sander lucioperca (assembly GCF_008315115.2). NCBI lineage: Eukaryota > Metazoa > Chordata > Actinopteri > Perciformes > Percidae > Sander > Sander lucioperca. Next base: position 15,980,796 of record NC_050177.1, read on the forward strand.
GAAATTAAGGTTGGTTGCTTTTACCATTACGATTCACTCAGAATCTCTTGAACACCTCGACCTTGTCTCGCACTCTATTCCTCTTTGTCACTCTTTATTTTCCATCCTTTCAGAATAATTACTAAATCTCCACAGGCTTCCTGTCTGTCAAAGGCTCCTGTTCTGTCTTAGTGGATGTTTTTTTTTTTTTTCTTCATCCATCAGTTCAATATTTTCCCATTTTATAAGGTTAGCGCTGACGTAGATTGAAATACATTGCACCAGGTCTTCAAATCCAATTGTGCATGTCCATTTTTTTTCAACCCTTATGCATATAAGCAGAAAGGGATTCATAGTGCCTGATGCTTTTATCTCTGCCGATGTTTTACCATAACTGAAATTCTACGTGTTATGCCACTCTAAATGCACGTCCTCTCTGGTGTTATCTACCTTCCATTTCTCTTTATCCAATCCACCTGACTTTGCCTGCTCCCTCGAGGCGCTCTCGGCTTTGCGAGGAACAAAATATGTAAAATTGGAGACCCGGTTTTATGGTTCTGGTTTTTCACATTTTTCACGGGCCCTAACAAGCTCTTTTCACTATCAAAATGACTTTATGTAATGCATGTCAACTTTAATATTTATTCAGCAAGACGTTACGGACAATAAACTCCAACAGCACCTCCAATAGATTTTCTTAGTGGGTAGACGGTTAAATAGTGCTGTGTTTTGTCATTGTGTGGCCTTTTCAGGGCAAGAAAGCAATACTGGGCTTGATTAAGATGTAGAGAACTGCTGCACTAATCGGCCCACTTTCCAAAAATCCCTCCGTCTTCCCATCCTCCTATTCTCTCGCTCCATCCTTCTAATGATGCCCAAAGTGAACTTCTCCTCTTCCCTCCCCTTTCATTTGAGCTCAGGCCATTATGGCAGATAGTGAGTTAATGAACAGCAAATGAGAGAGGAGAATGGTATTAATCATCTGTGGGCCTGCCATATGCTCTATTATCATTCAGCTTCTTTCATCTAGGAGTAACCTTTCTGCTTCCACCGCCTCGTCTCCTGAGCATTACCTGATGCCTGAGAGTGCTTTAAGGTTCTAGAATATTTCATATTATCAGGAAAATCAGGGAATCTGATACACTTGGGCCCCTTCTTGGGAGGTCTGAAAATATTGAGATAGTAAACCAAGACATTTCTACAATTCTGTTGACTTTAATAAAATTAAACTTGGCAACAACTTCTCCAATATCACTTGCATGACATGTTTAAGCATAACACCAATTTGTAGCCATTAGTAAAACACCACCATGGTACTTAATAACTGCTTCTAATAATTTAAGGGGTGCCTGGATAGCTCACCTGGTAGAGCATGCGCCTCATGTGTAAAGGCTCACTCCTTGACACAGCGGCCGCGGGTTGTTTTAAGTCGTGCAACAGAAAACTCAGATTGGACAGATAGTCTAGCTAGCTGTCTGGATTTACCCTGCAGAGATCTGAGGAGCAGTTAACCATAGTCCTCAGAAATCCACCGGAGTTTAGAACGCCAACACAAAGGAAGAGGAAGGTGAGCAATCCTGGAAGTGGAACGTCTTGGATATAGACTAGGCTGTGACAGACAGTGGTAGAGAGAAACAGATTTACTTTCCGTTTGTGAGCTCCAGGTAAGTCGGGAAAGCCGCTGTAGATGTAACGTTACGGTAAAGCCAGAGGCTGACTGCGGTCTGGTCAAGCAGTTGTGCGCGGCAGCGGATATGAGGCGCTCTGTTTTTCTGTGCTGGTGGGTATTCTTCTTCTTCTCCAGCATTTAGCGGCAGACTAGAACACCTTTAGGCAAATACTGCCCCCATCAGGTCTGGAAGAATTGCATCCCCCGGTACCTACGGTACTGTAGAAAAACGAGTACCATCATGTTTTCAGAATTTTGGTACCGACTTGGTACCAAAGTACCGGGTCTTGTGACATTGTTTCTGTTGACTTTGAATGAAGTGTGTTTTACGATGATAAAAGTACTGTTTATTTAAATGGAGCCTGGTGGGTACAGTAATTCTGAGTTGAACCTAACATTTACCTTTTAGGCATAGCCATGGTGTGAGCAAACATTGAGTTCTACTTTCTTCACATTTTGTTAAACATGGCTTTCAGATCACAGCCAGCAATAATGCCAGAGTGTACTGACCACACACACTTCTACAGCACTGCAGCACGTTGAGAATTTTAACCACTGGAGGTCAGCACAAACAGGAGACTCAGAGGTGTGAAGTTAAAGAATTCCTATGAAGTTAAAGCAGTTTGCTTGTGTAAATGTAGAGCATCATCGCAGCATCATCACAGCATGAGGGGAGCATGAACCGAGGTGTAGCTCTGTGGTTGAGATGTGAGTTCTTTATTCTACACCTGCAGCTGAGGGTAGAGCAGACTTCCAATCGATAGCTAAGGATTTTGCCTGTCTAAGAGAGCCACTCTCGCTCTCCCATCCAACCAAGGTCCTCTAGAGCTGAATGTAATACTCGCTCCTCAGTGTGTGTCTGCATGTGTGTGTGTGTGTGTGTGTGTGTGTGTGTGTGTGTGTGTGTGTGTGAATAAAAACCTGCACACCTTTATGTGTGTGTAAATGTAGCCCGCCAGTTCTCCATCTCCAGGCCGCAGAGGTGAAGGACGAGGCCGGGGAAAGAGCGCGGGGCCTCGGGGTGGACGTGATCCCGCTGCAAATGGCATTAGCCTGGGTAGACTCATGCCAGTCTGAAATCTATAGTCCTGTCCTTGACTGGCTTACAGCCCAACATCCCATGACTCCATTTATGTGTCATAATGACATCCTTTCTGTCTTTCTGTCTATTGTTCTTACTCTTTCTGTCTCCTTCTCTTTGTACATCTGGCTCACACTGCTTTGCTACACTGTAAGAAATAAATCCGTAAAATAAAACAAAAGGTTCTGGCAGCTTATTACCCGGACTTTGTCCCGTAATTAAAAACAGAAATGTTGTGTATAGCTATGGTAAAACTACAGAACATCTCTTATTTAAAATGTTCTTTTCTTTTTTACGCTTGTTTCAGCGCCTTTTGGTGAGTTTTTGTTGTTGCTTATTGACACTTTTTAAATGCTTTTTTAAAACGCTTTGCTGCTCAAAATGATCGACCCTGACCATTGTTGCTTTAAATAGGGGTCCAAGCCCGAGGGGGCTGGGAACCTGCGTATGCAAGGCAACGCAGTTCCCATTATTTTTCTTATATTTCCAGAGGTAAAAGTGGTTCTACACCGTACAAGTTACGCAGGTGAAACCTTCAGGGATGGTAGAAAGTGTGACGCGTACCTTGGAAAGGAAAAATGACACATATCCACCAGCAGGTGGCGCTATAAAAAAATAAGAATGGGTTCAATGACCTTTTTTATCAGGGATTTTTGAGGACAGGCAGGTTTTTAAGCTGTAGCTGATGTGTAAATGCTTTGACATGCTGTCGCCCATAATCTTGCCACGTATGTTCGAAATAACACAATGGCCATGATGGCAGCGGTACAGTGTTCAGAGTGTTTGCTGCCCTGCCAGCAGAGAAACACATGGGCAGCAGGCGATCCGGCCAGTAAGGCTGTGGAGCTGTTAGTGCACAATATGCAGAGAACTGGCACATACACCCAGTAAACACGTGTTCAAATAAAAGCTGAAACATGTTACCTCGAGTCTGAGCTTTCTTACCGCCTGCTGAGATCAGAAACAGTCTGGGATTGTTATGCTGTCATCTTCTCATGTGGAAACACTCAGAGAAGTGAATATTATATACTATAGTGCCGGGATGTGTCACTACTGGCAGATGAAGGGACAGGAAGCTGTTCACTCCTCCTGTCCCTCCCGTCCATCACACCCAGGGTTTTTCGGGGATAACCGGTTTGCGCACAGTAAAGGCAATGAGTCTGTGTTACCTTATTTGACAGAAATCTATGCATTTGCCTGTCATTTCTGACAATTTGATGAACAATAATGTCTATTACGCTTAAAGGAGAACTCCGGCCAATTTTTACCTGAATCGTGATCGCTAGATGACTACGAGTACTGTCGATAGGAAAAGAAATGAGCAAAATCGGCTCCCAGTTAGCTAAAATGCCAATTGTGGGAGCATATTTTAGAGTGCCTTTGTGCCTCTTAACAGACAGAAAATGCAATTAAAATTTCTGTGCAACATGAACAGGGCCCTTACTTGACAACAAGGTGCGTTTTCAACTCAGACATTGTGAAGAAACCGTTTAAATTTAAAGTTTGTACAGTCACTTACCTTGTCTCGATACTGCCAGTAGCTAGCTCGGCCTGCTAGCTGCACAGCTCCGTCCGGGATGATGGGGTTCAGCCAGTTTTCGGTGATAATCATCACTCAGCAGTTCCGCTCAGCCATTTTGTGTGCGATGGATCTGGCGTTGGTGAGTAGGAGGCTTCGCTGGCAGTGTCCTTAGCCGGGCTAGTAAGCCCGACTGGCATCCTCGCTACTGCTTTCGCCGCCTTTGTCGCCTCCCGCTGCCGACAACAATCCATGGTGCGCCCGGTGGTCTGGCTATGTCCTCCAGACATAGCCATAGATGAGAGGGAGGAGTGAGGGAGGAGCCCTTACACTCTACGTTACGTTACACACTTTCACTGGCAATCACATCATAGCCACGCCCTAAAACACCCTCTGCTTTATCGCCGATTTTAAATCTTAAAATCAACGAGACTATAATTCAAAAAATGAACATCATTCTGTGTTGCAGAAGACTTCAAACTAGCGATTGAGACCATAAACTCATTATGAAAATGTTTACTGAGGTAATAAATCAAGTGAGAAGTGGGTCACTTTCTCATAGACTTCTACAGAAACCGACCTCCTTTTGCAACCGCACGTGTTGCCCCCTGGTGGAATTCAGATAGAATGCAGGTTTAAGGCACTTCCGCATTTGCAGCACTTCGCCGAACCAGATGCTTTGACCATTAATATTATACAGTCTATGGTCCCACTCCCCTCACTCCTGGACATTTACCAAACCCGCCTCACCCGCAAAGCAACCAGAGTTGTGGGTGACCTCAGCACCCCCTCACACAGCCTGTTGCCATCTGGGAGACGGTACCTGAGCATCCGAGCCTGTTCCACCAGACTGGTGAACACCTTTATTCCCCAGGCAGTCAGGAAGCTCAACACCCTCCCCTTTCTCCCTCCCCTTTGCCCCCAAGAACTCTGGACTTGGAAGTGCTGTGTTTGTTTCAGGGACCTATTAAAAGTATTTTTGAAGAATTTTGTTTGGGTTTGTTTACATGATGCTGGGCACGCCCGCCTCCGTCACACAAGTAACCGGCGCATCTACTGACCCAATGTTTTCACCGTCCGAAATCTGGTTTGGTCATTCCCTATATAGATCACTATTTAATACACACTATACAGGGAATAGTGAATGAATGAGGGAACAGTTTTGAACACAGCTTCTAAATCTCCTGCAACAAAATGGAGGCTATTTTCCTTCCCGTTTCCACTGTCAGATTTCTGTCTTCTGCCTTTCTAGAACAGCAATACAAAGTGGATAACTCCTTTGAGAGGTAAACAGCTAGAAGAAGCCTTCATTATCTTAGCTTCTCTGTGTGCATGATACAGGATACTCTCTGTGTGCTTGTGAAGTGTCAGCAGTTTGCAGAATATACAGTCCCCCTCTATAAAGGAGGGCTTGCAGATCACAGGCATGTTCCCTGCTCCTTGATGTTTGCTTAGTTCTGCCTTTTTTTTTCTATTTTCCCTCCATAATAAAGTCAGCTCTGCCTCATTCAGTTTACCGCAGTCCTATCCCATCAGCAGTTACTTAGCTCTGAATTACAACTATGACTAGGTTGCAGTTCTGTCATAAAAGGCAGCCTTAAACTTGTAAACAAAAGTAAAAAATCCTTACTGGCTGTAATTATTCTTAAATTACATACATAAGTGCATGATTTCCCATCGGTTTTGTTCATCATAGGAGATCATTAATAAGCTTATATTGTGTAATGGTGTAAGTGATATAATGACTAATGCTACGGAGATAATACATATTTGATATACTGTATTGTTTTGCAGTTTATGCTGTATACAGAATATGGCATGGAGGGCCACACTGGAAAATGAGAATCACATCGAGGGCCAGTATACTTTATTGACATGCTTTTATTTGACCGAAAAAGGAACATATTTTTGACTATTATTGAATGTCTCATGTAGTCTTCTCACTTACAGTTTGGTCGACATAAAGCCCCAAAAAAGTCAGTAAAAAGTTTCCTTAATGGGGGGGCGCCTGGATAGCTCACCTGGTAGAGCTTGCGCCCAATGTATAAAGGCTCAGTCCTTGTCGCAGCGGCCGCAGGTTCCCTCTCTCTCTCTCTCCCCTTTCACATCTTCAGCTGTCCTATATAATAAAGGCCTAAAATGCTCAAAAAGAAAAATCTTAAAAAAAATGAAAATAAAAGGTTCCTTAGCCATCATAGAATTTAACAAATCAATCAGAACAATGATTACATTTTTAAAAGTAGCTATACCACACAGCCGACTCACAGCAACCTGTTTCACAACCCTTAATATGCAAACTCACTGGTTGTTTGGGAATTTCTGAGTCTCAAAGTCTGTAAATCTGATAAATTATTCTTTGAATGTCGCATAACTACAGTTTGAAAAACAGTTTCCTGTCTTTTGGTTTGGCGCAAAACTAAGCGGGCTAAAATTTATTGTGAATCTAAATTGATATGCGGGCCGGATCAAAAATTTGCGAGGGGCCGGATTTGGCCCGCGGGCCTGGAGTTTGACACATGTGGTATATGGTGTCTGCAGTCTATCCCAGAAGAACACTGTGCGGCGTGGTTGTGAAATGGGAAAGCCATATGTGTACTGTTCATGGGCTGTGCATCAACCCACACTCATTTGAACTATGTTTAGCCATGGAATACACGTGTGTGCTCGTTGATGCATCAAGCCGGGTGTGAGGAAAGGCACCATGATAACGCTGCAGCTAGAAAGAGAAAATAAAAGAGAAAAGGCAGAAATCTGTTCTGCTGTTACCTGCGGTGTTTTTAATTTATCCAGATACGTTCATTCATCCGTGCTGATCTTTTATTTACCATTCAGTTATTCCTCCAGCAACTGGCAGAGAGATTAGAGTCATCCAAACATCATCCAATGTAGCTGCAAGTGCAATTAGAAATCTGCAACTCACTAAGCTCACTCACTGACTCTGTCAGCACAATCCCAGAAGGTGTTCGATTGATGAACTTAATATTCTCCCACAAAGACGCTAGAATTAAACATCAGTCAAAGACTAGACAGTAGAGCACAGAGGTAAATATGCAACATTTTATAATGTAGAATCAGGAAGAAACTAAACAAAAAAAACAAAAAATGATGTAGGATTAGTGCATTAACAATGCAGATGTTAGCATTATATATATATATATATATATATATATATATATATATATATATATATATACCAATATCAACCATTATACCAATGTCATGAAAAGTACAATAACCAATGTTATTCTTATAGTGTCAAAGTTCCATTCTCATCCTCCTCGCACATCTCCATATTCAAGTGTAGGCATATCGATATTGTGATATGAGACTAGATATCGTCTTAGATTTTAGATATCATCATATCGTGATATGACACAATTGTTTCCTTTTCCTGGTTTTACAGGCTACAATACAGTGATGTCATTTTCTGAACTTTCCAGACTGTTGTAACTGTTCTTTTATTTGCCTTTACCCACTTAGTCATTATATCCACATTACTGATGATTATTTATCACAAACCTCATCACAACCAATAGTCAACCCTTAACCTGGTTGACACCAGACCCTTCTCAGTTGTAATTGAGAGTGGGTCTGGGGAAGTTTCATTCCACGGCCATTTCCAAAGGGGCGTCACCAACGGACACCGCTCAAATGCCTCTGGGCGCAACTGGATAGTCCTTTAACCAATCAGACCAACGATCTGGGTGACGTAGCAGTGACAGCGGCATCAAAAAAAAGCTGCTTGCCGGCGCTGCGCTATCGTCATTGTGTAAAGCCCACCTCAACGGTTGTGATTGGTGCCTCGATTAGGAAAAACTGGAAATGCGTTTGAATGAGCTCTTGGCCAGACGGACTTGGAGATCAAATCTCTTTTCCCAGGCTAGTCAACCCTACAATGTCGTCGCAATATCAAGGTATTTGGTCGAGTATATCGTGACATTTGATTTTTTTTTTTCATATCGCCTAGCACTATTCAAGGGACATTACAGATTAATACTACTTGGATTTTATTTTCATTGTTTTGGCCATCCATCCTATTGGTAGTGGAAATGTCATTCAGTTTTGCAGGTAATTGGTCCTAAAGCAAAGTATTGCTATATAAACTAAAGGTGGTGCTGGATGAAAAGTTAGGGGATCACCTCACATCATTTTGTCTAAAAAAAATGTAGTGCCAATCCATCCAATAGATGCTAATGTTTCAGCGGTTGACAGACCGACGACCCACATACTCATAGTGCGATCCCTAGAGCCATTTTACTATCATGGCTAAAGCCAGACCATCAGACAAGTTGGAAACAACCCCCCAGGTTGATCAAACTTATGTGGAAGAGAAAATGAAAATTAGAGCCTGACTGATAAATCAGTGGGCCAATATTATCGGCCGATATTAGGCATTTTCCAAACTATCGGTATCGGCATTTATAGTGGCCAATAAATGAATATTTAAAATATAATATAAAAACGGACAAAACACCCTTCAACCATGTTATGAGTGTTGGCGTTGAATAGTTGGTCCACCTGAGGGCGCTCTACAACGTCCCTGTTGGCAACACTCTGTTTATTTATCAGAACTTTAATATATTTTGATGTTCCTCTGTTCTGTTGCGACAATAACACAAACAAATTTATTTTTAAACTGCATTATATTATTATTTTAGTGAGGACTCATAAATAACTACAAATAACTAATGTTAGGGAAATCTGTTTATGCTTTATTACGCGTTTCTGGATTATTCTTTTTTAAATATATATCGGCCGATATATCGGAATATCGGATTTTTAAATCTTTGTATTGATATTGGCCTTAAAAATCCTTTATCGGTCGGGCTCTAATGAAAATGTGAACAGTAAAGTGATTACCCACACAGTCGGTCCTAAACATTCATCACATTTTACAGACCCCCTGCCATACAGTTTTTTTCGTGTCCATACTGAAGCCACGTTTTATAAACTCTTCATACAGTTTGCATTACCAACCTGTATCTTCGCCAAACAGTTAATCTCACCTCCAAAACTCACTTAAATGAACAAATCACTTCATACAAATCTGCACACATAAGTAAAGTAAGTAGTAAGCACTTTTTCTCAACTGCCTGAAACGCCTCGCCCACATTCCTGTTTGAAATTCCTCAATTAGTGACGTCATTGATTAAGAAAGCCAGCCTAGGTTTACATCTGAGCTGCCCATAGGTGCTGCCTTAGCAAGCACAGCCCGCCCAGTGGCTTGTTTGAATTTGGTTGACCAATCACAACAGACTGGGCCAACTGACCAATCAGAGCAGACTGGGCTTTTAAGGAAGGCGGGCCAAGAGCTCAGACAGAGTGTTTCAGACAGAGGAGCTGTAGCAATGGGCAGTATGAGAAACATGTTTTTTGAACATCAAAGCATGTAAACCTATTCTAGTAGACCCCAAGAGAGCAAATATGACACTGAAAAGGAATATAATAGGGGCTCTTTAACATCACTTCCAGCATTGGAAGCACACATTGACATTCACCGTAGACGGGGCAGAAATGTGACTTTGATGTTACAAGAACGAGAGTGAAATCAGGCATGCCACTGAGGTTGTCAGGTGTGAGCACATCAGAACAACTAGCTCTCAGCAACACAACATCCAATGGGAAGATCGGGCCAACACCACACTAACACTATGCATACAAAAATGTACAAAAGGCAGGAAAAGAGCATGACATACAGGCTGCACTCACATTTAGCCGTTTAGCCGGATTATCAGCAGTGAGGCAGGTTGATAAGAAATGGTGTTTGCCCATACTGTAGAGCCCTGTGGATTCCATTGAAGCCAGTGTCAGCTGTGATTCATTCTGCTCCATCCCTAATTAGATCAAACTGTGTGTGAGTGTGTGTGTGTGTGTGTTTGTGTGTGTGTGTGTGTGTGTGTGTGTGTGTGTTGTACAATGAATAATACACAGCTGAGCAGTAGTGGTTCTTCTTCATTTTAAATGAAGGGGCCAGGCTGGGGCCACATTTTTAGATGTACAAAATATATTAAGCAAATCACCACCAACCCTCCATAGATTTGGTTCAACAGAAGATTAAAGATACACATATAACAATAAACACAAGAATACTCATTCGGTGTTGATGTACATTTATATTTATCACTGCACTTAATAATATCCCCTCTTTAGGGATAAAGGGGGCACTGGCCACCCTTGCCCGGATTCCACTTTTGTTTTTGTCAGGATGAACAGAAACCATGTTCACACATTGGTTTTCATAGGCTCCACCCCTGGAAGTGGCAATTAGAAAACTCCCAGAACAAACCGCAAATTATCTTTAGTGATAATTATAATTAAAAAAATGATATTATCACAACATATCCAAAAACTGACACGTCAGTCATGCTTCAGTTCCTGCTGCCTCAGCCGTTTGGCCTACCCTGCTGTTGCTGCAGATTTCCTACAGTATCGATACAGCAGACTGTAGCCCTCTTTAAAATTCACAGGATTTTGCTAATTTAGCATGTAAACAACATATGCTGCTCTGTCAGGCTGACGCGAGGCATAAAGAGTCTCTGCAGGCGTGTTTGGTTAGAGGCTCAGTGTATTCTTTAAGGCAAGTTGTTTACCTTCCCCTCCCTCCAGCGTGCGGTACTAATGAGAGAGACGGGGGGAGGGCGGGGGACGCAGCAGGAAGAAAGGCAAATGTGACCTTTACCAGCATCCCACCTTCTTGCTCTCACTCACTCACTCGCTCACTCCATGTTCGGCTCCGTCTATCTCTATATATTTAATAATAGGCCACCATTGCAAAATAAGAACATGTTTTTAATGACTTGCCTGAATAGCAGGCTGTGCTCCTGGGGGGGGGGGGTTGGGCTCCACAGGTTGGGGGTTAAAGATGTGGGTGAGGTGAGGTGTAGGCAGATGCTGCACAAAGGTCATAGACACCTCCACAGCCAATTGCATAGACAGGAGAGTTGCATAACATGGTGCATTTAGTACATATTACCAACCGCTTAGAGAAAATGTAGTTTGAATGGAGCTCCAGTGAGTGAAATCTCAGAAAGAAGCTCAGAAAACCCCATGGCATCCCATCGATCTGTGTGTGTTTGAGTGCGTTTCAGCCCAAACTGAGTATCCCATTAATGTGCCGTCTTCCAGGGTTCAACCCCAGCTTTTGACCTCCCACCCCTCTCTGCCGCTCTTCGTTCTCCTGTTAACCCTTAGCTGCTGACCTCGCTGCTAACAAGCTCCCCCATAATGACAGTCCTGACATGTGCTCTTCAGCAGAGGGCAGATGCAGTAGTAGCCTCAAGCAACTCCAAGCCAAATCCCAGAACTTCACTTTTTAATTACTTCAACTGCACTGGACAGCAGAGTGCTGCACTGTCAAGTACAGTTTGACAAGGTTGCAATCTTTATATTTTTGGCTTAGAAAATTAAAGATATCATTGACTCTTCTCACACGAAAACAATCACCTGATTCATTGATTCTGTGTTTCCCTCAGATCTTAATTCCTGTCAGGGAGGAACAGCTTCTTAGGATTCACTTAGAATATCCATCACTGACGCACTCCACTGAATTCCAAATGTTTTCTTTTGGGTGAGAGGCTCCTTCAGGCAGGCTGAGGCAGGTTTCGTTGTAGGTTTTACAGATCGACCCCCTGGAGCTGTGGAGTAAACACACACCACACTGGAAAGATTTATTGGAATCAAGGATGAACGCATCGACAGCCAGATTTTATTTTTTCATTAAAAAGCTGATGGTTCATATCGCTGTAATTTGGATTGGATTTATTAGGACTCATTAGTGAGACTGTATACCCACTTCACATGTATTGAACTTATATTATGAAGTTTAAGGATTTAGGATTTAAGTACAGGCTTGTACCAGGACCTTTTGCCAAAAAGAATGTGTTCTTCTGTGTGTGTATAGGGTCCTTAAGCCAACCCAATATAATAAAACTAAGAACACAAGGTCATCTGGATCAACTTTTTCCCCCAATGCAATATGGTTTCAACCAGTAAGGCTCTGCGTTGGCCAATCAAATCCAGGCACATTTTTGGGGGGATACGGTTCCAGGTAGACAGACAGGGATAGGGATGAAATGAGTGTTGCGGTCCAGAGTAAAATCCGGTCGCACCACACTGCGCATTGTCTGATAAGCCTTCAAACTCATGAGTCAGGTGCCCCGTTTCACTGAATTGTTGCATGTAAATTGCACATGGTGGCAGTATCATGTCTCACAAATGATTGTTGCTCTAAATTGCAGATGAATTTGCTCATAAATGCTAATGCATGAATCGTAAGTGTGGTTATTTTCTTTGATAAGGGTATTTCATGCTGCAAATTGCAGCTTGAATGTAACAACTTTGGTAAAGAACTCAAACCGACCTTCCTGGATCATTTTTCAGCTCAGACCCATTCAGGCTTAGTTTGGCTCAATGGATGTACATTACTGGGATAAAGCCACCGAATGTTCCTCACCTCACACGTTTTTTTCCCCTATACCAGAATATATGAGCGACATTACCAGACCTTACTACAGTGCTGTGGAGATAGGGCTGGTAATGCAAGACTAATTCCGGCTTAACACTTAACAGCCTCAGTATAACGATGGTCATATGCTTCCATTAACCATTTGGACGTATTCAAACTGGTGTGCTGAATATGCTGATGTATTTGGAATAAGGGGTTGTTGTTCTACAAACAGTATTACCAAACTAAATAAAAATAAAAAAAACAATTAGAATTCACATATAAAATGATGTGAATTCTAATTGTTCAAAGAGATATTTTGCTGATATAAAATCCAGCTCTGTGACTTCCCTCAGTGGTTTCGGTCCACGAGATCCGCACGGATCTGGTGCACTGGAGCCCCACAGGAAAACCAAACCGTTCATCTCACCACGCTGTCCACACTACCGTGACACAATTGGCAAAAGTATCCCTTGAACTATCTGCAGTTCTGTGTTGATAATCAAGCATGTGTGGAAGGAAACCAAGGTCTTCCCAGGAAGAGTTCCAGGAAGTGATACATTTTAAACCACAGAAAATGCATTCAACCCCTGTTAATTAATATTTGCCCTTTTGTAGTCACTCTATCACAAGTGCCAGCACGGCATCAGTTTGCAAGGCGGTGTGTGCATCCCTGTCCCACTCTTCATTTGTCACACTTAGGAGTAAAACCTTGAGAGTGCAGCATGCTTTAGGAGCCCGGCAGAAACTACCCAGGCTGCACTTCACTGCAGATTAAAAGATTGATGACTGTAGTCAGGGGAAAATGAGCAAAACATAAGATTTCCATTTGACTCCATAAGACTCCATTTGACTTTGGCACAGGGCCAGAAAAAATTACACGTACAGTAGGTGTCTGTCTGACTCCAGCCTCCCCTGGAGTTTCTGGATGGTTTGCTGCATAAGGGAAAGCAAGGAATAAAACTCTCCTGAGGTCTGGAGAATAATCCAGGGAGCAATTCATTTGGAGTTTAGCTTCATTTTCAGTTAGACCAGCGGCCACGTGTCTTGGTAAGCCCCCCCGTCAGACCGATGTGGCACTTTGCGGGTGTGAGTAATTAAGGTCACTTTCCCCAAACAGGACAAAATAGAACTAATCCTCTTTTCTATGGCTTTGAACACTTCCCATAATTTCAATACCATTAAATGCCCTGTGTGCATCCAACCTGAAATCAATGCCCAGAGAATTAAAAACCTCCAAATCTAATCTAAAGCCTTTTGTTTTTAATACGTCGATTAAAGCCGACATGACCAAGAACTCTTTTTCACTTTTCTTTCCACCCTCTTCTGTCTCTTCCTCCCACTGTCACTGTTAATTGCTTCCACTTCCCCGGCCCATATTTGATTTCCACCTGTCTTATTGTGTGATGTGATTAAAATGTAAAACGCTGCGGTGGATGGGGCGGCTTGTACACTCGGCTCCTCCATCATTCCTTATTGCGCTGGGCCTTGGCTGTTTGCAGGCAGCACTCGGGGAGCGTGCAGGGAAGATTGAATGGTTCTGTGGCTTAGCGTGCTATTTCCTCTAATGCACGCCGGCCATGAAGGCTATCTGGGAGATTAATACTGGTTTGGGCTGTTTGTAACACTGGCATTTATTCTCTCCAAAGTCCCAGCCACCAGGAGACGCTTCTTCATTCCAGCCCGTGCCAGGCCTCTTTACCCGTCAGCTATCTGCTGCTTTTCCTCGCTGCCTTATTCCACCCTTTCCTCCTCCTTTTGTCTTCCGTGCGCCTCTGCTCCATATTTCCATGTTTGCAGTCGTCTAATCTGATCCGCCATCTCTTTTATCTTTCACTGTTTCTCTCTCAAAGTCTTGTTATTCTGCCTTTAGGACCCCATGCAGCCCAATATTTGGGAGAATGCATGAAATAGCAAGAATAAGTTCAGGAAATCCAATAAGGATTAAACAATGCAGGCTGGTCGTCCTCTGCGGGTCTAGCAGGCACCAGATAAACACCAGCAAACTGAAAACGTCTGTTTTCATGATTTAGAATTATAGGGAAACTGAGGATTTGAGCATGCACACCTCTGTCAGCTGCCTGAGTCATGAGAGGTGGAATAAACCTCATCAATAATAGCCTCCCCTGCCTCCTTCATCTGCACATTGCATTGTCCGTGTTAAGAATGGCACCCTCCTCTGAATAGGTAAACAGCACACAGAGGGCCAGCTGAGTTTTAATTCAGACTGCTGAGCTAAATAAATGTGTCTGTAGAGGTGTCAGCCACATCGCAGCGCCAGAAGCTGTGGAATCCGTTCCACACACAAACCCCCCCGACTCCATATCGTTTCCTTCATTTTCATTTCTCACCCCCTACCAAGACCTATTTCTTTCTGCAGCGCAAGCATCCTGCAAATTGTATTTCCCCCCCCAAAAAAAATGAATTTGGGAAAAGTTCAAGGGTACCATATATATTTTGTTTCCCCCATGGTTTCAATTTGTGGCCATATTTTCCTGGGTGCTGATGCGCGGGTAGTTTAGGCATCAGGGCGCAGCAAAAGAGGTATTAAATCCCTTGCTGTTTTCTCATCAATCAAGTGTTTGGACCCTGCCAAGGAGGCACATGTTAACAGATTTCACAGTAAACCTCACTCAATATTGCCTCACGCCCAGAGGGGCACAATCCCACTCACTGTGGAACTTTAAAGGCAAGGCCAGGCAACTTTATTTGTAAAGCACATTTCAGCAACAGGGTAATTCAAAGTGCTTTACATAAAACTTTAACGAGCAGTTAAAAACAATAAAAAAATAAAAAAAATACGAGAATAAAAGTTACAGTGCAGTATACGAAATAAAAAAATATGTAAAGAAAGGCAGCATCAAAAAGAAAGGTCTTCAGCCTTGATTTAGAAGAACTGAGAGTTGTGGAGGACCTGCAGTTTTCTGGGAGTTTGTTCCAGATGTGTGGAGCATAGAAAGTGAACGCTGCTTCTCCCTGTTTAGTTCTGACTCTGGGGACAACAAGCAGACCTGACCCAGATGATCTGAGAGGTCTGGGTGGTTCATAGTGTAGCAACCGATCAGAAATGTATTTTGGCCCTAAACCGTTTTAGTGATTTATAAACCAGCAAAAGTATTTTGAAATCAATTATTTGATGGACAGGAAGCCAGTGGAAAGACTTGATCCACTCTCTTGGTCTTAATGAGGACTCGAGCAGCCTGTAAAGACACCGTTAGACAGGGGCGCAACTACCCAGTGTCAGAGGGGTATGCAGCAACAATTTTGGCGCCCCGCCCCCCCAAAAAAAAAAACTAAAACTAAAAAAACAACAACGACAACAACACATAAATAAATAAGTGTGTATGTATGGGGTTTAAATAACAAAGGTTTATCTTAAAGTATATCAGCCACTGTAGGCCTACCATAATTATAAATAAGTATATGGTATACGTATATATACTGTACATTTATAAATGTACATTATTTTCATTACAATAAATAAATCATCATTAATGGCATTCGAGCATATGCGTTGCGGATGTTTCAATTTGCATTCTGATTTCTTTACTACATCTCCGCTGTCAGACATAGGCTAATTGTTATATTTCCCACATGCGCCGGGTTTTGATACAGAAATGTATTTTTCATTTGCAGTCTTGCAAGCGGTTTCAGGAAAGTTGCTGTATGTGTCCGACAATGCAGAGAACATTAACCGGTACAAGCCTACAACTGTCAGTGTGTCAGAGGCTCCCGGACGGTGAAAACTGAGACTCTGTTACCTGCTTGTCAAAAATCGCCACTTACTAGCTAATGAATTAGCCTGAGGTAACGCTAGCTATCAGTAAACAGAAGTGACGTGGTGGCTAGCGTCTGTTTGTGCGTGCACGCGCGTGTATGCGTGCGTGTGTGTGTGTGTGTGTGTGTGTGTGTGTGTGTGTCGGCCCGCCCCCCCCACGAAGCTCCGACCTGCAGAGGAGCAGAAGAAAGTATAGCTGCACCTTTGCCAAAATGAAGACTGAAAAACAGAACTATTTTGGTACAAACATTTACTCGCCATGTGGCAGATAGTCACATAGAAATAGGTAGATATAATGTATTATTTAAATATAATATTTAGTGTTTAATAAATAATTGTTAAATGCAGTACAGAGTCTGTAGTCTATCACAAACACTCGAGGAATGCTGCAAACATTTGACAGCCAGTATGAATTACCTGGGAGAACATACGTGTCACAAACGGCAATTCCACAACTGTACAACAGCGTGAAAGACGACATACTAAAGGCGATCAAAGACATATTGTGGATATTTAAAATGTCTTCCAGTTCCAGTGTTAAATATTCTTTAGAAATAAAGGTTTATTGATCTTTGAAAAGGTGTACCTGCATTATTATGTCATTATCATTATATTAGATGAAAATGGTCTCAGAACGACAATATTATCGTTTATCGCAATAATTTCTGGGACAATTTATCGTCCAGCAAAATTTGTTATCGTGACAGGCCTAGGCATCAGATAAGACAACTATTATGCAGTAAGGTTGTGCTGCTGTTTTTGAAAAGTACAAATATGGAGAGCCACTTAGCATAGACCTTTAAAGAGAGAGAGAGATGTGACCCTGTAATTACAGCTTCCATGTCATCCAACAGATGTAACTATAGCCTGTATATGTCTGACAGCACAGCTAACATGAACAGCTAATGGTAAAACAAAATATATTAATGATTCCATGGTAAACAAGAGTTATTGCATAAGTTATGTTTTCCAGCTTCTTGTCATTTATTGTGCATGCTACCTTATATTTACCAGTTGTTATTTTACCTTATTAAAATAGAGATATATGCCTGGGATTGGTACCATAGGGTTTATCAGCAACATTGGTTTGCATTAAGCTAGCCGTAAACCCCACTTTAGCTGCTAGTGTTAGCAAACACTAGCTAGTCTGAGAACAGTCTGTTAACATGAATATTTGCAAGCCTCCAAGTATGGTAGCAAATGAATGCATGATTCCATGGTAAACCCCCTTTTGGCTGCTACATTCCCAGTGTTAGCAAACACTAGCTGGTCTGTTAACATGAATATTTACAAGCCTCCAAGCAAAGACGTCACATTTTAAATCCTACCTGTTCCATTTCACCATCCACTTATTTAACTGCTGTCGCATCCCTTGACATGCTATCTACTTTTCCCTCTTTCTTTTTCTATTTTTAGCCTCCGACAGCTTTTGCTTTATCCATCTTTTTCCATAGATGACAACTCACTACTCGTACGCTCGTACCTGCTCGCTCAGTGCTCACGGCGCCCCCCCCTCCCTCTTCTATCAACATTCTATGATGGAATCTTATGAGACAGGGCGCCTACTCTAGCCTGTTAGTCCTCTAAAATGTTATTTAACATTGAGGAAATGCTGAAATGATTTAGAAATGCACAACAGCAGCTACATAAAAAATACCATCGCTTTGGCGCCCCCGTGGCGCCGCATATAGCGCACAATCTGAGCCAGTGGAAGCATGTAGATGTTACATAGAAGAGGTCCCAGAATGGAGCCTTGGGGAACTCAAGTAATTACCTGTAGACACAAAGTAGTCCCTATTCTTTAAGTAGGATGCTAACCAGTTTAGTACTGTGCTAGAAAGTCCAACCCAGTTTTCCAATCGGTCTAGTAATATGTCTACCGTGTCAAATGCAGCACTGAGATCAATGTTTCCTTTAGGAATTTTTTTTAGCAGTGGGGGCAGGTCTGTCCGAACAACAAACACTGGCATGGTGTCACACAACAAACTCCACATGTACAATACTCACGTTTGCCTCACGAACGCACAAACCAGACATAATGAAGAAAAGGGATATATAAAAAGTCCGCTGCCACTCTACAGACGTTAAAGCACAGTGCCGCCCACTAAACCGACATCAGACTGCAGAATCGCCGTCCGCCTGCGGGGGGCGTGGACAGGCTTTCCAACAGCACGACTCGTACGAGTTTGTTTGAAGCATAATTTGATTCCGATTCACAAGGTCCCTATGTGATTTGATTTTCTTTTCAATCTTGATTTGGGATAATTCAGTTACAAATCCAATTTTGCTTGGATATGAAAGATATTCTACAATTGTATAAGGTTTTCTCTAACCTGCTGCATCATTAAAAGTATTAATGTTTACATTAAGAATCAACCCTAAAGCAGTTACATTAATGTAACATGAACACACTACAGCAGTCAACACAATAAAGTGCAACTCTACAGACTCTACAGTGAGTTTTGAGTGACATTTCTTTTTTCAGATATATTGAGAGGATAGTTCCTCTCAATATGGACCCCTTTTCAATTAACCATGCCAGTTTTTCGTTCGCCAAAATGTAGCTTTGGAGCGTTATTTATCCAATTTTCTGACAAGCTAGCATGGCATAGTTGGTACCATTCCTAATCGATATCAGATCATTCAAATGAAAATCTTTTTTTTTTCAACCCAGCCCTGAAATGAACCCTTTATGGTCCACACTGAGTAATTTCCCTTCTTCCGATGAAAGCTAAGAGCAACATACAGTATTGGTTTCCAGAATGGTCTTGGATTCTCAGACTAAAGATGTCAGACATGATTGGAGAGCTGAATTCCTCCGACTGACTAAGAGAACTCAGACAGAACAGTACAGTGAAGAAGATGGTGTGATTAGCAATGAAAAGAGGCTGATAAAGAAGCCAGGAAGATACTTCCCTCCCCCCCACATGGAGGTTAACTATAGCAGCATACAAAAATACTCAACATCCGTCTGATTGATTCCTCTCTGGCTTTCTGTCTTCCTCTTACGTATTCCTCCCACTTGTGCCATTGATTGCAGTTAATTGTGTGGAGGTTTGCATGAGGAGAACGATGTGCTGCAAGCTCTTTTTCTCCATTCTCTCCCATAGAGAAGACAGTCTGAGTCACGTCTCTCCGGTTTAGCCTTAACAGAGCCCCTGTGGTTGTAGCGTCCAAGTCTTTCTGTTTCTTTCACTGCGTCTGTCTGAGCATCCTTATTCTCTGTGTTCATTTCATGTCTTCCTCTCATTCCTCTTGTGTCACAGAAGCCTTGGTTTTAACATGAATACACTAATTAACTCTGACAATTGACTCCACTTTTGCTAAGAACTCTCTGGAGAGTACATGTCTTAATAACAATAATAATGAATACAACCATGGTTGAGTTTCAAGTATTTGTTTACCCTTCAGCCGGAGTGACTTACAGTGGGTGGGATAGTTCTCCCAATCAACATAACATCACTGTCTAAATGTGAAGAGAGAACATCCAAACATAATTAGTAATTATAGTTCTTTTTTTTGTGATATGATATGATTTCTTAGCTTTCATCAAGTCGTTCCAAAATCAATGCCCTCAGTAACCTCTTTATTTTAATTATTCATACTATGAACGAAACTGCTAGGAGGAGAAAAAGCGTGCGGAAAAAGTGAATTAATAGAAAGAACAGAAAGTGTAAGGGTGAGAACTGCAGTGGTTACAAATAGGCCCCTCAATCTGAACAATTTAAAGCTGCACTAACCAATGTTTTTTATGTGAAAAGTGTAATTTGTAGCGAATTATCACCCAACTCTGTAGTTCTCCACCCCCCCCCCCGCTCGAGGTTTTAGTGTCTTTCAGCACATTGTTAGGATTCCCCATCAGTAACCCTGCTTTTTTCCGCAAACAAACTCCAATAGACCGACTGTACACTGCCCAGCTCGCCGGGGAACACAGTGGAGAATTCTGCAGCTAAATGTTCAATTTTACAAGTACAATCATAAGACATAATGCAGATATGAGAAATGGCACACCCTGGTAAGCTATTTGAAGCTTGTGCGAAGGGGCCCAAAAACTAATAAATAATACACATTATAAATACTATCATATTGTTTGGATAAGATACAACATCATTTACAAACTTCATTTACAAACTTCAAGAAGAATAAAAACCCTAACTACCCTAACACTACCTAAGTGGTCTCAATACATTTTGTCCATCAGTCTAAGCATTGGTTAAATAGATAAAAAATATACATTAAGATTAAGATTGACAACTAAAGAGCAGATACGGGCTGGTCACCTAATAAAGTTGTCATGCAAACGTTTCCGTACACCTGCTAAATGTAAGTCCACTACTCCTTTAGCTATGTCTCCACTGAGACCCTCTCTCTTTAGCTGCAAAAAACAGTGTATTTCTTCATCAGGTAAAGGGGGGTGGGGGGGGGGGTGCTGCTTCCTGCTGCCACTGGAAACAAAGGCCGCAGAGTTGGTTGTTACAGTACGTCGCTCTGGGTTCTATTATTCTATCTATTTTGTTTTGACTTTTTGTTTTCAAATTCAACAATAACACCAGTACATACAATGTAGCCTACATATGGTCATAAATATGTAAACAGTCTACACAAGACGCTGCAGTAAGGGCAAAATGTGTAAGTGATGTGTTCCAGGAAAAAAACCTAAATAGCCAATAGACTAAAGAAGACATACATGAACAGGTGTTTTAAACTTTGGTTGAGTAAAGTGGCGAACTTTTTGAAGTCAATCGAGTCACACAGTTGTGTAGACATCCCAGTATCAATACACATATTAACCTACGCTTCCCCCCGCTTTTGGTGTTCCTGTGTATGTACTAACCAGCAGCTGTCAGGTCGCCGGTGAAAGCCCTGTAGTGTTCTCTGTCCTGCTGTTGTCTCCGTCATGCTGCCTGGCCCTGTATCCATACATCCATGCCCTGTACCGGGGTAAGCTTCTGTTTCGGGGAAAGGGGGCTTTGCGTTCTCCTTTACCTTGTTAAGGTAAGCTAGGTTAGCCTCCTTGTCAAATGTACTTTCAAATTCGTGGGATTTTTCTCTTTAATATATTGTCCACATATTTTACCACCTTCCACTGCAAGGCACTTGCTTTTATCTGACAGAGCCATAATCAAATAGGACTCTGCCGCTTTCTTCCGACTTTCGGTACATGATGCTAGGCGAGGGGCATGGACTGTGTTGTGTTCAATTTGACGTGGTTTGTCGAAATTTCTGGGTTCCCAGTCGGAAACTATACATGTCTACGGCAAAGACAAAGACGAAAACTAAGGACATTTACTCATAATTTTATTTTATTTTAATTAGTTTTGCAAACAGACATTACAGTTTAAGTTATCGTTTTTTATTTTTATTTCAGTTTACGACAATGTTTTTTCCCACCTAGTTTTCGTTATTTCGTTCGTTTTCGTTAACGATTATAACCTTGCAGGGAACACGCGCTTCCTGGGTGAAAATCTTTTATTTTCCCTGAAAAATGAACTCCGCTCCCCGGCTTGAAAGTCCTGTGTTTTAACACCCAACCATCCACCCCGATCTCCTCCCTACACAGCCAGCCGCGTTCTTATACAGCGGCAGTCAATGTAGTGCACACAGCAAAAAAACGTGGAATGCTTACGAATTACAGTGCTTAACTTTTCGTAGCTTTTTGAAACAATGGTTCATGAGAACAGGCTGCATAGATCAGTATATGACCTCATGTGGCCGCCAGTAGCCACAGACGCAGACAGCAGCACAGAAAAAGGGCAGGAAGAGGTGGATGGAAAACATGACTGTAGTTAAAGTAAGCGTAAGCGACTGTGACAAGTGAAATTAGGACACAAAGTTTGCAGTCTGCTTCAAAGCACACGGTGAACAAAGCCCAGGTTGGGTTGAAAGTAAGCAAGAGGAGGAAGAGGAGGAGGAGGAGGAGGAGGGAGCTCAGAGAGACTTTGTCCTTCACCTCCTCCACGGGGCGAGTCTCCACCGCCAGAGGCCATCGCTCCACTCGCCTTTGATCCTCCCTCTCTCTTCAAACTTGCTGTTCATTGACAAAAAAAAAAAAAAAAAAATATATATATATTGTTTTTTTCTTTTCCAAATTCCTTCTTCTTAATGCGTTCAGGCTGCAGCCCCAAGTGCAACACACACTTGTACAAAGATCTGAATCACATCAGGATAATGTCTGTGTGTGTGTGTGTGTGTGTGTGTGTGTGTGTGTGTGTGTGTGTGTGTGGGTGCGTGTGTGTGTGTGTGTGTGTGTGTGTGTGTGTGTGCGCGCAGCGCGGCCACTTTTGTCTGTCTCTTTCTACCTCGCCAATCTAATTTGTTTGTTTACCTGCGTGGATGGGCCGGCCAGCCGGCGGTCTTCGGTCAGGTGTGAGTGATGTCGGTGCGCGGTGTGTGTTCCCTCTCCAGACGCAGCTGTGTGTCGAGGTGGGACAGGCCCGAGGTAAGGTAGCACTTAATGCCACAGTGAAAATGGAAATGTCAGGCTCCCATGTGGAACGACATCTGGCCTGTTATTCAGCGCACGGTAGCTGGAGATACACCTGCATACTGCAGAGAAACTAACTTCTCATGTCTTAATGGGTTTGAACTGTGTGTGTGTGTGTGTGTGTGTGTGTGTGTGTGTGTGTGTGTGTGTGAGGCATAACAAAGCAACCACAGTCGATAGCATCAAACTTATATCAACTACTGAATATGAATAAAAGTTCTTAAAGCAAGAGCAAATCAAACAAATTCAAGCTTTTCTCAAAGTTCACTGCTTTATCACTCATTGCTTTGAGTTCAGAGAAGTAGGACTAGTGTTTTGGGTGGAATGGGGTTTATTTTTTTCTTCAATGAGAGCCAAATGTTCCAAAAGGAGCTGATTAGTTTTAACACAGAAAAGTTATGCTTCCTGTTACAAGAAGACACTGACAACTATAGTTTATAGTGAGGGGGTCTCGTCGCAATAAGGACAGCTCAAAATTAGCTAATAGTTATAGACGAAAAAGAAGAAAAAAATGCAAACAAGTAAATAATTAGCACATTTTAGCCAAAAAATAATTAATTAATTTCCTTTAAAAAAAAACTAAAAAAAAACAACGTAATTTTAATTTTAAAAAGTAATGAATCCCTTAGGGCTGTATTCAACCAAAGTTGAACGTTTGGAGTTTGTTTCTGTTCGCAGAACTTTGGGTAAAAAGCTGTGCTCGTCACTGTCACTTTTTACCCCGCTGTCCAATCACGGAGGAGGAGGGGCGTGATGAATACCACAAAGACCAACTGTCATGTCCGACATGTACAAGTGCTGAACCACAACAACAACATTTGCAGCCAGGGTCGTCTAGCAACTATCCGTTGGCTTGCGAGCTGGAAAAACCAAACTCTTGTCAGGCCAATCAAACTGTGTATAGAGTCGGTGGGTGGGCTTAACATAAGGACGGCAGAGTTGCGACGGTTCCACATAAAATTCCCTGCTACTTGAAAAGAAAGAAGATGGCTAGCAGCAGCGATCTTCTTTCTTTTCAAGTAGCAGGGAATTCACGCGGAACCGGCGAACAGCGAACTGGCGAACAGCGCTCTATCGGCTTTGGCCACGACTCTGGAAGACTTGGAGTTAAGATTTTCTTTGAGAATACGGATATGGCAAAAGTTTAATCCATCAACTAGCGTTGCTCTGGTTGGTTGTAACGCTATCCTATTGCGTGCAGAGGGAATTTGAAAGACAACCGTTTATCCCGCCCCTCGGATTGAGCCCTGCCAATGGTGAGTTCCCAGACCCAACATCTTGATGTTGGCTTGTCAGGCTAAAAACTCTCTGCTTCTGTGGGATTTCCAATGTTTGAAAATCTGCTAAATTCTGCTTTGAGTGTTGCGTAATTGCAGTTTGAAAAACATTTTCCTGTCTTTTTGGGTTTGGCGCACAACTAGATTAAATTTATTGTGAGCCTAAATTGATATGCGGGCCAGAATAAAACCTGCGAGGGGCCTTGAGTTTGACATGTGTGCTGGACCGTATATATCAGTCCTCTCTACCGGCGAGCTTCAGCCTTCCCTGCATCCGTTGCCTTGGGCTTCCTTTGTGTTGGCATTCTAAACTCCGGTGGATTTACAAGGACTGTGCATAACTGCTCCTCAGATCTCTGCAGGGTAAATCCAGACAGCTAGCTAGACTATCTGTCCAATCTGAATTTTCCGACTAAAACTACTTTTGAACTTACATGTTCCACCAAAACAAGTTCCTTTGGCTTAGGCTAATTTGCAGCGGCACCGCAGCTTATCCAAGACGATTGTGATTGGTTTATAGAAATGCCATTAAACCAGATCATGTTTTCCTCCCATCCCTGAATGCTATGTGGACTAGCCAGACCACTAAACGCTTGTTCACACTGTGTTGGAACAACAGTGTGAATAACCTTGTGCGCTTTCACGTATTCAATCGGCCAGTGCAGAGCGTTGCTGGGTGTTCACACTACGCAGTGGCCTTTTTGAAAAGAGTGGGCTGCATTTAGTCACGCATTGCTAACGTATGAAAAGGACCCGAGGAAGAGGAATTGAATGTGGTTTCGAAGGTCATATCTTGTGCTAACGAGACCACAATGCGTGTTTTTCACATCAACGACTTCTGTGACCTTGCTTCGGTAAAAGACTAGGGACAAAAATACAACCTTCTTTCCACCATGCATCAAATCACACATCATAAGACGGTACTTGCCGCCGCCCTGATATGAGGAACGGATCGAATGTAACAGATATTTATGGATATGGACCCACTACAATCCACTTCCCCTCCCAGACTTTCAAACAAGCTTTTGGAATGTGAGCAGCCTGCTGTTGGTCCTCAGCGCTGCTCTCTCTTTGTGTATCTATTATGTTTGCTTTTTATTGTTCTTGTAAAGTGGCTTTCTCCGGCGTGGCGGTAACACAAGCTAGGGCAGTTCTCTCGTGCATCGCGCAACCATCAGAGAATGATAGATTGTAGTAATACAAGCTGGTAAATGCCTCCTCGGTGCTCCTTTTAAAGCTTTTATCTCAGATTTGACATGAGTGCGCGCTCAATAATCAAGTGGGCCATGAAAAGCCAGCAGACACATGACTGATAACTGGTCGATGGCTCACTGAGGAACAGGGCGAGTAAAATTATGGGCCGCTTGGGAACGTATATAAAAGATACCTTCAAATCAAATGCAGTCAGATGGAGGTTTTGTTACCAGGCAAGTTTAATTTGATGATGGATTTCTGCCAGCAAATGCAGAAATACTGCCTCAGAGAAAAATATTGTCCTCACGTTGGGTATGGCTTTTTTTCAGGTTGTATAATTCAGGGTGGGGTTGGGGGGAGAGAAAGGAGTCATGTGTGTGTGTGTCTGTCCGTGTGTGTGTGCGTGTGCGAATGTGTCTCTATCTGTGTGTGTGTGTGTGTGTGTGTGTGTGTGTGTGTGTGTGTGTGTTTGTGTGTGTGTGTGTGTGCGTGTGGGTCTGTGTGTGTGCGCGTGCATGTGTCTGCATGTGCGAGTGCACTTGTGTCTGTGTGTGTGTGTGTGTGTGTGTGTGTGTGTGTGTGTGTGTGTGTGAGTGCGTGTGATAATGTGTCTGTATCTGTGTGTGTGTGTGTGTGTGTGTGTGTGTGTGTGTGTGTGTGTGTGTGTGTGTATAGACAGATAAATGGATGGTCTTTGTTGTGGCCGGCCTGGCCACGGAAGGCTCAGGCTACGGATGACATTTTGAGCTCTGATTGCCTGCCAGGTCGGCTGACACTTGGATAGGCTGCACTCCCACAGGGAATGTGACAGAGATATAGTGGAGCCCGCTGTGTCACATGCACAAACACACACACACACACACACACACACACCTCAACAACTCCCACCTGTGCATGTGAGAGACAGTGTGTGTGTCCACCGGTTGACCTAGGTGCTGCAGGCATCCATTACCAATCTTGGGTGTGATTGAGGGGAGATCCAGCCAGTGAGCATGTCTAGGCTGTTTTATCCCTGCTGCCTTACCACCTGCCTAACCTCCTGAACCTACAATCCTGCCACAGCCTTGAGGGAATTGCAACTCTTCGCTTCACAAATCTAAGTAATACAATATACTGCAGCCACGGGGTCAAACAGCCCTGAAAACAGCTATGGAAGAAACCCTACTCAATGTAATTAGAGGTAAAATACAGCTTTACAAAGACAAAATGTAACTTGTATATACCTTTTTAGCGAAGTATAAGAGGACACAGTTTTAGGAAGAGAGAGAGGTGATTAGAAGTATTCCTGAAAGAATTTGCGCTGAACTTCATATGTATTCCTAAAAGATTCACAGGACCATCTGACCATTTAATTGGGACCTGACAAGGTATCTTAAAGTCAGAGTTTTTTTATGATCCAATTCTAAGAATACAACATTCATCATAATTGGACTTCAGGCCTGACATAGAGGCAAAGACATCTAAGTCTACGATGATAATAATAATCGCTATTGGTATCGGCCCTGAAAAACCAGTATGGGTCGATACCTAAACATGACACCTTGTGTTTTATTGAGATTAAGATTATAGTAAAAAAGCAACAACAAAAAAAGTCTTGATTCATAACATTTGCTGCTGTAAGAAGATATACCACTACTATCCATAGGTGTGATGTAGAAAGGGTGCAACCTTTATTTTGGTTTATTATACCAAATCATTATGTTTTCTTTTAGTGGAAACTTATTTCATACCTATCTATAGAGCTGTGTTATTGTGTACCTTTAGTTTGATTGTAAAGTTGGGGCTCCTATTTTGGAAGTAATATGCCAATATAAGGCGTACAGATAGTTAAAGTGAAGCTTTTAACTGTAGTTTTTAACAAACGTCACTCAAACCGGAGGAAATAGTGCATTTGTTGGGGACTATTTTCAGTGGCGGATTAATCCACATTTGGTGCTGTAGTGATGGACTCAAAATAAGTACAGTGTGTGCGTGTTCATGGAAATAAAGGAACATGTCACTCAGTCAGTGGCAGAAGAAGTATTCAGATCCTTTACTGCAGTAAAAGTACTAATACCACACTGTATAATACTCTGTTTCAAGTAAAAGTCCTGCATTGAAAATGTTACTTTAGTAAACATATGTATCATTAGGAAAATGTAATTAAAGTATCAAAGAGTAGAAGTAGAAAGTGGCATGGAAAGAAAAGACTCAAGTAAAGTACAAGTACCTCAAATTTGTACTAAAGTACAGTGCTGGAGTAAATTTACTTAGTTACATTCCACCACTGCACTCAGAGCAGCAGTGTGACTCACTGATGTGTTTCTATGGTACATCAGGCTGTGATACACACGCAATACTACACTCACTGTTGGTTTGGTGTTTTCATGGCATTTGTTTACAGTAGGAAACATAAATGATCACCAGCCTTGTCCTATAAAGCATTTCATGACTACTAAGTATGATTCTTTCAGGATATTAAATGAAGTTAATGCTTTTCTTTTACATCACACGTGTCAAACTCAAGGCCCGTGGGCCAAATCCAGCCCCTCGCAAATTCAGATCCAGCCCCCAAATATCAATTTAGGTTCACAATACATTTTGGGCCGCCTAGTTGTGCACCAAACCAAAAAGTCGGGAAACTGTTTTTCAGACTGTAATTATGTGACACTTGTTAGAATAATGTCATTATCAAAGAATAGACAGAAACCACTGAAATTATATCAAAGTTCATTTTTACTTGCGAACACAACAAGGAACCATTTACAGCACTACTCATAGTACAGAAAATATCTAAAGGGAAGCCCTCTACATCGGCTTATTTATACAATCATAATACAGAGTTAATGTCGTCAGTTGTTATCTGGTCAGAGTCGATGACAGCTCCCTTATCTGGTTCTTTCCTCAGCATCACACCATGCTCAGACAAGGTAGCCAATGGTTCCATGTTATCTTGTGAGAGCAAGCAGTGTTTTGGTTTCTTACTATGCAAACAGATTAATTTAACTGAGAGAAAAGAGTAATCAGTATAATATTGTATTCTTATGCAGTTTTAATATTAACGAGACAGAAAGAATGTAAATCACAATTTTTCCAGCAACACTCAAAGCACAATTTGGCAGATTTGCTGACTTTGAGACTCGGACATTCCCCCAGAAGCAGAGAGTTTTCATATTCAGGCTGTGAAACAGGTCGCTGTAGCCTACATTTAAAGAATGCAATCTTTGTTTTGCTTGATTTGCTAAACTCTATGATGGCTAAGGAACTCTTTTGGTGATTTTTTTGGGGGCTTTATGTCAACCAAACTGTGAGTGACAGGGCTTTATGAGACGTGCAATAATACAGTCACAAATATTTGACTTTTTCGATTAAATGAAAGCATGTGAATTACTGTTACTATACTTGTCTGGCCCTTTATGTGATTCTCATTTTCCAGTGTGGCCCTTAGTAAAATTGAGTTTGACAGCCCTGTTTTACATCTTGTGCTGTATTCATAAAGCTACAGTTTGGTGTATTTTATATAGGGCTGTCAAATGATAATTTTTTTTAATCGTGATTAATCGCTGAATTTTATACAATATTAAAGCTTTTAGAGGAGTTAGACGTTAGACTTCATTCAGCAGAGGATGTTGTACAGTCTCAAACACACATCGCCACACTTTGTCGCTGCAACATAGGGCTGTGCAAACAATCTAATTTGTGATCGTGATTACGATTTCAGCTCCTAACGATCACAAAAACAGTAATCGTTGAAAAATTATTATTTTTCCACATTACGTTGCGCAAGTAAACTCTTATTTTGTCTTTGTGTTCTGAATGAGAGAAAGACGTTGACACGGGAAAAGTATGAAGGGAAATGTCAGAGTTCAAGGTGTTTTCACTCTTTTCATTTGTTTAACTGTTTCACTGTTTTTTTTTATTCAGATAATGCAACATCTCTCCAAAAGACAATGAATAATCCTGTTGAATGATTGTGATTTCACTATTCACCAAAAATAATGGTGATTATGATTTTCTTTCCCATAATCGAGCCGCCATGGTTGCAACATGATAATTCAGGTGAATAAGATCAGTCTGCTTTTACACTGACATCCTACCAGGTCAGGCTAGAGTGGATACATAAAACAAAAATCAAATGACACCTCAAAAGTACACCTACACAAGAATCTGCTTATGTAAGTGTAACTCCTCACTTGTGTCCTCAAGAGTACCACATACTCCCTGATTACCATGCACGACTCTGTGGAACACCGCTGCATAACAGGATGATTTCTTTTTTCTCCATCCTACGCTAAAGCTGGTCTCCCGCTGGACTTCACATGTAGTAGAGCAGGAGTCTTCAAAGCTTTTTAGGCCAAGGACCTCGTAGCTGAAAATAAACAGAACAGGGACCCCTTACTATACATATTGTATGAACTAGAGTTGCATATTAAACTGGGCCTACAATAACGTGTAGGGCGGCCTAAAGCCTTTACACATAACCTTTTTGTGGTGCATACAATTTGAGTGTATATATATATATATTTGGCGGCCCCCCTAGGCGTCCCGGACCCCCTGTTGAAGATCTCTGCAGCAGTGTAAAGCACAGTATGTGGAATACTGTATAAGCAGAGCCTGTCTGTTTCCAGTTTATCATCCTTCTTCCTCCCCTTGGAGAAGGCATCAGCAGGAACACAACTGTCTACAAGAGGCTGTGTTTACACACAGCTATAAAACCACTTACACCGAAGAATTAAACTTTTATTGACTAGCAGGGGTTGAGCAACGATGCCTCGCTTTATTTCGAGGGTGGGTCTTAATGCCGGTGGAGGGGATGTACATCACAGTTGGAGGGAGTGGCGTGTCAGGAAAAATGCCACTGTTAATTAGAGGTGTTTATCTTCACTGGTCTCACGATTGGATTCGATTACGATTATCCTGTCAGGGAATCAAATCGATATCACGATGCATCATAACGATGCATTATTGTTAAATTGAGTGCAGTATAGAGGTGGATGAATAATGTCTTTGTCATCATGTATTTTTGTTTTGTTTGTTTGTTTTGTGAATTTATATGTCACCATTATGTGTACCTTTTAATGTATAGTGAATGAGTGCTGTATGATTGCTGGCTGTCTCTATGTTAGTCCTATGTTACCTGCCTAGGGACTGCAGATGAAAAGTAGTTATTTTTACTAATTTTTACTAAAATACATGGTGTTTTTATACAACAATGTTAATAAATATGCATGGTCCCTATCAAATAAACCAATAAAATAAAATTTTAAAAAATCACGATCCAGGATTAAAAATTAGTACTATCTACCAGCCAAATGTCGGTAAAATATGCAAGGGGCTGGTTTGCTTCACTCACCAGCCAAAAAAACAATGGTAATCAATTGAGTGGCTGGCAAAATGTGAACATTCACAAGCCATATGGCAGGTAGATGAAAAAGTTTATTTTTCACCCAGGATGTGTCACCACCTCCATATTATTATATATTGCTACACATGGTTTTCATTCAAGCTGTCATATATAGTATGTATATATATGTGCTCTTAAAAAAGACACTTTCTGAATGTAGCAGAGTCTGAACACAGCAGACAAAGGGCAAAAACAAAAAAAGGAGCTAGCGGAAAATCAACAAGTAACATCAGTAGGCAATAATCAACTATGTTCTGTCACTGCATCCATGCAGAATCATCCAGGTCTGCATCACGATGCATCCATGCAATGATTAATTTTAACGTCCCTACTGTTAATGATTTACATTCCTTCTCATTGAGGACAAGGATCAGCTGTACCTGGACCAACGGATCCTTGGATCTACCTCAGAGTGTCTTAGTATTCCAACACACAGTTATCGTGCGTATCCATATCCAGATGTTCTATTTTTTTTCAATGTACATGTGGCGTTCCATTATAGAGCTCATTAAACACTGACATGTTTGTCATACCTTTTCCCAACTGGCCTTTAAAATGAAAGCCTACAGTATGCATTGTGTCAAGTTCTGCATGGTATAAAATCTCCCATTGTCCATGCTCTCACTCTGCTCCTCTTCTTTCTCTCTGGTGGGATGTTTATAGACCCGTTTAGTCCCACTCTTTGGGTTTTATGGGCCTAATGTGGAATCTCAGCAGCAGACTGATCAGGTTAGACCACTAAACAGACGGCGGTTAGAGTCACTTGAAAAGGTTAGGAATGTAGTTGAAAACTATTATTTTGTTTAAAAGAAATATTTATTTGAAGCCTTAGTACCTTCCATAAAATGGATTATATGTTTGAGTTTTCCAGTGGAGCAATAAAAATGTGATTTCTACCTGGTTGTTTGCTCCAGTGCATCAAAAGGTCATCAAATCACATATTTTGCCTCATCAGACTGTTAAAAGTAGGGTTGGGCATGATCATTGTGATTTAAACAAATCTGATTCCAATTCCGATTCTTCCTTTCGATTCTGGTTCTTATAGATTCTCGATTCTGATTCTTTGAGGGGTGGAGTTGAAACGGGTCACATACTTATTTCACAGATAAGAGGAACATTTTTATTTTGATTCAATGGTGATTTACAGTTCTACCGGGTTTTTTCAACGTGAAATAAAGTCACACTTCAGAGCGCCGCTTCCTGTGCTCCATGGCTGCAACACAACAAGCGCCTGGAGGTAAGGTGGCCGCTACGGAATCAAAAACTTAGTTAGGTACTTGTATTACATTTGGAACCGATAATCAGATTCTAAACAAAAATTTCCAAGTGATTCCGATAAAAAAAAACCGATTCAATTGGAATCGTAATTTCTGAAACAATTCCAAGTTGGAACCGGTTCTCGATGCCCAATCCTAGTTAAAAGGCTTAAAAGGTAGACTATTTATGTCTGTTAGTCTATTTGTATTGTTCTGTGCATGTATTCATTTCATTCCAACTTTAATCTCACATTCAGTTAGATCAGGGCTTGAAGAAAATGGTGTCCATATGGACACTGACAGTTCTTGGTTTTCTTCTCCTTAGTGAGCATAAAGCAATCCCATTTTAC
This sequence comes from Sander lucioperca, assembly GCF_008315115.2. NCBI lineage: Eukaryota > Metazoa > Chordata > Actinopteri > Perciformes > Percidae > Sander > Sander lucioperca. Next base: position 16,013,209 of record NC_050177.1, read on the forward strand.
AGCAACACTTTCATGCAAAAGATCAGACTTTTTCAGACTTATTGTAAAAACATAGACTTGAAAAAATCTGAACCTATTCTTCAATGCTTCTGCCTTAATAAAGGGTTTATGTTACTCACTAGCTGAATGTCACAGTTTTTCATTTAGCAAGTTGTTGATTACTATAGCCAACTATATATCTTTGTATTCATTTCATCATCATTAAAATGAAATAGGATGTATAATTCCTGACATAAGCATTGATACATAACCATCTTGAAAAACTTAAATGATTTAATTAAATTTAAATAAACGCCTCTATATATACAGTACGTACACACTCAAGGCTCACATCAATTCTGAAATGATTACTGAATTGTTGCAGAAGAAGCAGAGAGGATGCGTTCAGAGGCTATGCAATTCACTGCAACTCTGTTATTCTGCAGCTGTGAAAGGAGACTCATGGCATTGGGTATAAATGGGAAAGTAATTAGCAGAGCATATGCACTTGGACTTGCAAGAGGCATGTGTGTGTGTGTGTGTGTGTGTGTGTGTGTGTGTGTGTGTGTGTGTGTGTGTGTGTGTGTGCGCTGTTCAAGGCCACCCACCGCAGGAGAGCCTGACTGACAGCCTGAGAGAAGCAAACACACGGCTAAACAAATCCACACTCGTGATATCAGAGCAGCTTCGTTGAGAGAGACGACTCCCTCTTGGCTCGCCAACTATCAACCCAAAACATTACAAGAATATTGATGTTTAACACTTAATTTCATGTTAACACATTTTCATCATACATGATCTAATAACTCTACTGTACGTCTTTGGAGAGTTCACTTTATTGCCTAGACCCAGAGAAAATGTACTGATTGCTGTTTCCTCACATCCTGCCTGTGTGTTGTAAGCACTTCCTGCTTTGCTGGAAGTGGTCTCCCCATGCATTTGAGACGGCACACATCACAGCATGATGCAACGCTGCAGCCTACACCAGCAATGCTAACGATTACACTGCGAATAGAGCTGGTTCTAAGACTGCTGGCAAATAATTATTACTGGAGGGTTTGTTTCAACAGCTTGTATTGCTCTGTTTGCACTCCCTTTATTTACAGACCTACAGACCTTTTTTTCATTTTAAATGGCATACTGTATGCTGTTATATTCAGGAAAATTGCAAAAATGCCATTCATTTCCATGTGAGTGGTACTACACAGGTAACAAGGATAGCTTTTTTAATAAATGAAGTTTCAGAATCAGACTTGTCATGTGTGATTGGGACAGAGGTGCCAGAGACTTCCAACTGAACAGCACCAACAACAAATGCATACATAATATATGTAACTAGGGTTTTATGAATGGAAGTGAAGCTGGAACGTTTCATAGTCATTGGGAGTTAAAGATGGCCATTTAATTCGTTTTTTTCTTTCCCAATTGGTAGAAAGAGGGGAAGAGCTTAAAAGAGCAGGCAAATGCATTCAAAGCATTCTAAATAACTGATACAAACTGATAAACTGATGAAAACAGAAAACAAACCAAATTATTTATGAGTTTTTATTTGACAAATCAGTTTTGTTTCCCTCATTTTTCGAATGCCACTCTCAATGCCGCCATCACTCACCATGGAGCCCTCATACTGTATTTTGTCTGGAGTGCCGAGTGCTGGCTTGTGTTATTGCACGCCACAGGGGCCTCTCACCGCTGACGGATTGCTAAATGCTACTCATACATCTCAACTTCCATCTTGTACGGGATGGTGCAGGGCAGCTGACTGCTAGTGTCACGTTACAATGATGGTGAGTGCCAAAGAGATGTGAGAAAAGTGAGATCTAAAAGTGTGGAATAATAGGGTATCAGACCGGATGGATGGATGGATGTTCGGATGGACGGATGGTCGGATGGATGCACTGATGCGCTGATGGACAGACGGATGGATGGATGCACTGATAGACAGATGTGTGGATGAACTGATGGACAGATGGATGGATGCACTGATGGATGGATGCACTGATGGACAGACGGATGGATGGATGGATGGATGCACTGATGGATGGATGGACGGACTGATTGACGGACGGATGGATGGATGGGTGCACTGATAGATGGATGGGTGCACTGATAGATGGATGGGTAGATGCACTGATGGGTGGATGGATGGACGGATGGACAGGTGGACGCGCGGACGGATGGCCTGACCGATGGACGGATGCACTTATGGATGGCTGGATGGATGGATGGACGGATGAACGATGGATAGATGGGCGGATGGATAAATGGACTGACGGATGGATGGATGGATGGATGTAATGATGGATAGACGGATGGTTGGACGTATGGATGGATGGATGGATATAATGATGGACAGACGGATGTATGGACAGACCGATGGGTGGATGACCAGGTTTGCAAACAGCTTGTCATTTGTGACTTCGAGAGCTTAATCTTTCTTGGAGACATCTCTCAACATGTTTCTCAAACTCTGAAGGCGTCTTAAGGGCAGCTAATTGTGTTTTTACTTCTCGTCCCTGCTTATGGGCATCTTTTATTTTCTTTTTCATTCCTTCCTTCCTACACTGTCTCCCTGTCTTTATCTTTCCTCCTATTCGGTTTTTACACTTTGTACTTAATCCCACATAGCCTTTCTACCTAGCCGACGTCTGATAATGAGGTCATTTATCACCACTATGTAGAGAAGTCCTCTTTTTAATGCATGTGTTTCCACCTTCTTGGAAAAGACATGTTTTCGAACAAAATTGCTTTTTTGAGTCCTGATAGTGTTAATCCCCTAGAACAGTCATTTCAAAGTACCAGACGCTCTCCATCCCCTTCGCAGAGTGCAAAAGCCATTAAAAGTTGTGAGTTTCCTTGTAATGGCATTATGAGTGAATCGTGTGGCCTGTCTGCCTGAGCCTCCCTCAGGCCATCTCCCACTCATGTTTTCTGTGGCATGTGCACTCTCACACCATATGGCCACACACAGCACATACTAGGGGTGTGAATCTTCACTGGTCTTACGATTCAATTTGATTACGATTATCCTGTCAATGATTCAATACGATTCGGTATCACGATGCATCACCTCCTAAATATTAATGTAAATTGCTACACATTGCAACATATTCAAGCTCTCAGATATATATGAACTCCCCTTTTTATTGTATCTGCTCTTAAAAAAGACACTTCCTGAATGTAGCAGAGTCTGAACACAGCAGCCAAAAGGCAAAAACCATAAAAGCAGCAAACGAAAATCAACAAACAACATCAGTAGGCAATAATCGATTATGGTCTGTCACTGCATTGATGTAGAATTGTCCAGGTCTGCATCGCAATGCATCAATGAAATTATTAATTTCTAGCACATACTGTATGTACACGTATACACGCCCACTCTTTTCATGCTCAGTATTGGAAGCTCATTGTTTAGAAAGAAATACAAATTTGAAAAGTACCTATATATCTAATTTGCCTCTGTTTAAGCCATAGTTTTACCTTAGTATTAAAAAAGTTGTGATCTATATCAGATTGTTAGGTATTCCAAATCTGTGGGCCTTTAACTGAAAAAGAGGACTGGACAAATGCTGTCATGCACTTTGCAGGTTTACAGTCTCCACAGACTGCACCTCTTGTGGTGGCTACTTTACTGGAGTATTTTTGAATCATTCAACCAGCATAAACATGTAGACATTTAGAAAAGCCATATTTCAATCTGCTCTGTGCACAGTCTCTCATCCACATCAGCGTGCTAGCCTGGCTTAAAACAAATTGTTACAAACAAGCCGTCTGTATGTAGTCCAACTGTTCTTAGTTTGCCATGTTGTTAAAATTAAACTCTTGTAACGTTAGCTGCTACACAAACCAGCCCCTCCTCTCCGCCAGGACAGCAGGACGAAATGATACTGACTTTCTTTCTAAATACTTATTATTAACTTAAAAATAATATGTATTTTGCTGACACTATTTTTTTTTTCAGTGAGATATGACTCAATTATACTAACTGAATTTGTGCCTTTTCCATGCATAAAAATAATGACCAGAATGCACCAAATTACAACATTAAAAAAATAAAAATACCCAGAGCCTACTGTGGTGATTTTGTGGCACAACCTGGACAACATTTTAAAAAAAAGTTTAGTCAAAAAGCATGTTCTCACCAGCACTTGTGCCCTAACTTTGAGTGCAGTTAACACATGAAAAACAAATTCACTCAATATTCTTAAGAAGGCGTTTTTCACACAGACCATTTCTACAAATTTTTTATACAAAAATCAAATTCCATAATTACCCTTTAAGCAATTTTGAAATGGCAAACCACTCGTACGTGGGCTGGAACTGTGCCGTGGAGATTTCCTCCGACCTAAAAGAAATCTGGAGCACCTGTCAGGAATGCACTTCATCATGAAGCCATGTGGAAAGACTAATGTTTGGGGGGGTGAGCAGAGTTGATTGAGTAGCGTGAGTTGTATCTGACAGTAGCTGCTGGATAGCTGGTTTGTTGTATTTTGGTGCACAGCCTGTGCCCCTAGTGTTTGTTTTGGTTGTAACGTTTACGAGCCCTGTGTTGTCTCCCGAGACCGGGCTTTTTCACGGTGTGTTCAGGGGGCAGGCAGCTAGCGGATCAAGGAGAGATGCCTACGATTTGAGACAAAAATGAAATTGCGCTGAAACCATGCAGGAACTCATAGTGCACCTTTAATTTGTCATTTTGCAAATCATTCTCTGTTCTGAGAAAACTGCTTTCTACTCTAGCCTCTAGAGAGAGAGAAATGAATGAAATTCATGAGGCGTCAAAATTATATGATTAATATGTGATGAAAACTGATCATTATCCAAATCACAATCACTCACTCTTCCCATTGCATCACATAGGAGGCAGTGGTTTTAGAGTCTCTGGCATATCATTGTATGAGTTTCCCCAGTGTAGATAAAAGCCAGTGGTACAGATCCTCGCAGAAATCACACCATAATCATTTCAATTTTTATTTTTTTATTTTAATATTTTCCAATGAAAAGGACAATGATATAAAAATGATAATTTCCTCCAATATCGTGAATCATATCGCAGTCGCAATATCAGTCAAATGAATCGCAATAACATATTTTCCTCATATTGTGCAGCCCTACTAGTCAGTGATTTAAAGTGTGATCCACCTTTTAGCATATCAGTTACTGCTTGTTACTGCATGTGGTTTTTCAACCCAGTAACAATTACGTCCATATTGGACGATTCCACACCTCACGATTTCTGTCCGCCATCGTTCAGTGCCACTGCAGGAGGTAGGGACCCTTAGGCTAATGTGGAGGTTGGGGTGGTGGATGGGTGTGTCAGTTTGCGTCCTGTCATGTTCCAACAATTAATGTTCACAATATTTCAGCTTAACCATACAGTAGTTGTCATGCCCAGGCAATGTAGAAGTAAATCATTTGAAAGATGTTGGCATTGGACATTATTAGGACTGGGTACTGAATTCAATACGTTTTAGGCACCGACCAAATTGCCTCTCAAGTATTGAGTATTTAAAAATGCCTCGTCATTCAATACCCAATTTCAAATCTCATCAGAGTCAGTGAGCCAATCAGCATGCAGCATGCTTCTACCAAGATCTAATAATGTCTGTGATTGGCTGTCTAACGTTACACGTCGTAGAAACACGCAGGAAAAACTCTACGTTACACAGAGACGGCTCACGTAGTAGGAACTGAAAATATAGAAAAAGATTTGTGCTGCAATGTCTAATGTTGTAATTTGTTTTTGTTTCATAAATTTGGTATCGAAAAAAGTATCATTTAGGAACCGGTAGCAAAGTCTAAGTATTGGTATCGGTACCGGTATTTTTTTAACGATACTCAGCCCTAGACATAATATTCCTCCAATATCAGAGATACATTAGGGTTGGGTAATTTCACCCTACGATGGGGAAACTTTCTAGCCTGGGAAAACTCTGACGAACTTCCGGCAAATTTGAGATTTGCTCTGCAAGTCAGTCTGGCCAAGAGCCCATTCAAGCTCATTTCCAATTTTTCCAAATCAAGGCACCAATCACAACCATTGAGGCGGGTTTTACACGATGACGATAGCGCAGCGATGGGAAGCAGCTTTTTGTTTACATTCAACATGACGCCCACCGAAGCGCAGCAACCCGTTGATGCCGCTGTCACTGCTACGTCACCCGGATCGTTGGTCTGATTGGTTGAAAGACTATCCAATTGCGTCCAGAGGCATTTGAGCGGTGTCCGTTGGTGACGCCCCTTTGGAAATGGGCTGTGAATGAACCCAGACCCACTCTCAGTTACAACTGAGAAGGGTCTGGTGTCAACCAGACTAGAAACTTTCACAGATAGATGACATCTGTAGGGCTGTTTGTAGTCCTTAGGTGACCTCCTCACACCGTTTAAAACAGAGGATCAATGAACATTGAAGACCTATCAGGGTGGTAATTATAATTTCCCTAATCAGGGGTTAAAGTGGGATCTGGCAGGTGGGGGTATCCTAAGGTCCGTGTGGGGGTGGGTTAACTGTTTGCCAAATTAAGCAGAGCACAAAAGGCCAAATTGACTCCTAATTTACCATATGACCGGTTACTGAGAAGCATTTAAAAGGCTATTTAAAAAGATAAAATAGACGTAGTCTGACGCAGTCACTTCACATGAATACCCAGCCACTGAAAGTTCTATAATGTCTTCTGTGGCTCTAAATCTGAGATCGTGTACACGTATCTCGGGGTTGAGGTATCTTTTCTTTTACAGAAAGCCTGCATTACAAACTTGAGGCATGGTTGAAACACATTAGTAGGCAGAGTCAACTGAGTTGTTGCATCATGGGTATATGTTGGTTTCTGCTGCACCTATGTGAACCATACACACTAAAGCTTTAAGGGTAGTGCGGGCATACGGTTGTTTTAAATGAAGCATTATTATGTATTTTTGGTCTGTCTTCATTTTCTGACGCGCAAACTTGAACACAAACCCAAACTCACACCCCCCTAATGTCCTCTGTAACCCTATCCACACACACACAAGTGCTCTCCGAATGACTGGAGACTGACAGAGAGGGGCGAGACACAAAGAGTTTCACAACTCACTTACAGACAGGCTGAGTGATGGCCAGCGGGGAGGAAATCAATAGCAGGAGGGAAGACACAATCAAAGCTGTCCATGGACCAACATCCCGTTACTGTCGACGGCTTTTAATCCATAAAGCCGGTGTCTTCCCCCCCAAACAAAGGGAGAGGCAAGAGGCTCTGCTCTTATCTCTATCAGGGCTTTGAATTCCAAAGGCTTATCACTGTGGAGTTACAGGGGAACTACGTGGCATTAGACTGAGTGTCGGCCTCTTCTGGGAAAAGGAGAGGTTTAATGTTGTCTGGCTAGAAGATGGCTAATATATGAGATTGTTTGGTATAAAATCTATATACATTTGCAATACAAAAACGTAAAAATATCCATTAAGCCAACAGATCAGGGATTGACCAGTTATCAGCTTTTATTTAATCGAAAACCGATGAAGTTAATTATTAAAAAAGTGTGCTACGTTGGCTCCGCTACAGCTCTGTAAGCAGTCTGCAACACTTGCAAACAAACTGGTAGCATGTTTAGACTTCAGAAGCTATTTTTGATTTTATTTATTAATTTTTTTGTCTGTGTATTATAGGGTTTCAGTTTTATTACATAATTGCTTAAAGCATTTAATCAAACTTTTGTGTTGGAGTTTGTTCCAAATATCCGTTATCGGTTTCATTAACTACTAATAATCTGTATCAACCAGTATCGGTCGACCCCCTACAACAGATCTCATCAAACTTCAAATGATAATCAATTCATGAAAACTTTTACATTTATGTTCTCAGCATCTGCTGTCTGCTGAGGGAATGCTTTTTACGCTTCTATTATGTTTGGAAAAAACAGAATAACATGCAGAATTATAATGACAATAAAATATAGAAAACAGCACCACATATAGAAACCATAGCAACTTTATTAACATCTTTAACTTGAAGTACTTTAGCGTGCCTCCTATGCTGTTTGATTGACAGGTCATCTCTGACAGGAACACACAGGAATGAACCCGTGGCTGAGATTCGGTGTCTAATTGACAACTGTGATTTGTTTTAAATGACGCAATACATTCTGAAAGAGTGCATTGCGTAAGTCCTCAAATCAGCCAAGAGAAAGTAAGAATTCTGTCTCTGAGACGCCGGAAGACACTGGAGGTGAATGGAATGTCACTCACTGACAAATTGCATTTTTCTTTTTAAATCAATCATGCCCCTGTTACTCTCAATACTGTAGTTTTCATTGGACCTACTTTCAAATGAAGAAATCGTTCCTGAAATCTGCTGTGGCCTGTGGTGAGTTTAAAAATCTGGCAGTTATTTGTATGAAACTCACTCTTTAGCTATGGTCATAAAATGTGGAGTTGGGCTGTGGCGCACAGTGTTAATGATAATAATAATGAAAAGGGAGAAGGGGGAATACATTTGACTCATTTTAGATACTCAAAGATGCTTTTGACAAAGTGGGTGAGTAGACAAACTAAATTGGAAAACTGAGCAGGGCAAACAAACGCAGAATAGTAGAGTTGTGTTCTACAAGAGACTTCTTGATCATCCACAAATCGGCTTATAAATCATCAACAAAAGACGCTCCAAGAGTTTTTGTGGCTACGCGGCAGGTCAGCTGAATATCTACAGGCCAGCATACATCTCAACATTTATGAAGATTAAAGTTTCTAATAATAAATTAGTAAAGAATAGATATTAAGTTGGGTTTAAAGAGTTGTCCTTACAAGCCAATACCTCTGTAAATTAACAAATACTTGATGATTCGACACCGCTAACTAAACTCTAGTCTCTCATAGCCAGACCTTCCTCCACAGCGCTGCAAAGGAAGGTCTGGCGAGTCCACACAGCATTCTGGGATGGGAGAAAAACATGCTCTGGTTTATTGGCATTTCTTTAAACCAATCACAATCATCTTGGGCGGCGCTAAGCCCCAGACGGAGCCACGGCGCCGCTGCAAAATAGGGAAGGAACTTGTTTTGGAGGAACATGTGGACGTTCAAAAGTTGTTTTAGTCGTGCAACAGAAAACTCAGATAGTCTAGCTAGCTGTCTGGACTTACCCTGCAGAGATCTGAGGAGCAGTTAACCATAGTCCTCAGAAATCCACCGGAGTTTAGAACGCTAACACAAAGACAGAGGAAGGGGACGGACATCGGGCCGAAATCAGGGACATCCGGCGGAATTTCCAGCGGATTTTCATTCAGATTTTTCTTTCAATTTTCATTGGAAGAAATAGTCCCTATACAAATTGTTCAGTGAGATGTATGGGTTCTCCAGACTCAACGAGACACCTTTTACTGGAATGTTGTTGCCATTACATTTTGAAAATGTTATTTGTTTAATCTGAGTATGGATGAATGAAAGCTGACAAATGGACGTTTGAGCTTAGTTTGCATCGATATTTTTTTCTTCTTCATGACAGTTTTTCCAATGCTGTGAGCACGCAAAGGTCCATTCACCTCCCATGTGTTGTGATGGACACAAATGTCTCAGAATCTGAGCAAATAAAAGCTTAGCTACATACTACTTGATGTAAGAGAGAACATATGTTTTTTTTTTTTTATCAAGGCAACAACATGGAGACAATATTAGTGTTTTTCAAATAAAAATGTAGATCTTGTGGATTTGAAGATGTGCTCTATATTCCCTGTTTCAACCCCCATCATGTTGACCACATTGGTACCATATGTGCATGTATTATGAATGAATATTCAGTGGAGTCAGCGAAGAGGAAAGCGCATTGATCCAGTGAAGATCCGGCCTGACACTCGGAAACACTCACACACCTCCCAGAGTCTAATCCCTATGCCTCTTTCAAGTCTTTTGAGACCCCATTGGCTTCATCCACCCATCCCCTTCAGTGTGTGTGTGTGTGTGTGTGTGTGTTCACAGACTGACATGCTCATGTAATATTCAGCAGACCCCGGAGCCTGCGGGTGCCACTGGTCTGCCCTGTGCTGGAATAGAGGTGTCTGCCCTCATCTCACCTGTGACTGCCAAAGGAAAGACTTGCGCCATAACCGCTTTACTGCCTCCACCTTTACTTCCTCTCTCTCTCTCTCTCTCTCTCTCTCTCTCTCTCTCTCTCTCTCTCTCTCTCTCTCTCTCTCTCCCTCCCCCTGCCTCCTCATTCTCCTCCAGGCTCTCTCTACCATCCTGGCCCTGTCCTCGCTCCCTCATCTCTCCTATCCTATAGTTCTATCCCGCTTGGCTGTCACCCACACCATCTCACTGTCATGTCCTCCTCTCTTTCCTCATCTGTCTTCTCTCCTTTTTTCAATTTCCCTGCCATTCATTCTGTCTCTCCTCTCCTTCTTTGCGGCTCAGTCTGCACCCTTCCCGTATCTCTCCTTCCTCCACGCCGTGCAACCTATCTCGGCCTTAGGTCTGCCTCTTTGCTCTCAGTGTGGCAGAATTAGCTTGTCGCTCTCTGTTCTTTCACTTAATCCTGCGGGAAATGACAATGTTTCAGCCTGCTGCCATTATTTCACAGATCAAAGCGTTGAAATTGAACCGGGCTCGGCTGAAAAAAAAACATAACCGGGGCTCCTATCGCGTCGTTTACCTTTGCATCAGTCTCACTGCTCGCTGCCAAAAGGGGTGTCGAACTGTGTGTGTGTGTGTGTGTGTGTGTGTGTGTGTGTGTGTGCGTGTGTGTGAGTTCTTCAGTCTCAACACTCCCCCTGCTGGCTGCAGGAAGCAACAAGTGTTGTACAGGTGTCAAAAATCTCTTTGGCATACTTTAATTAGATCAATATCTGTTATCTGTTCAGAGCCTGCAAATGAAAGCTGATTTGGGGAAGACCCTTTTAAAATTAGAAAAAAGTTTAAATAAAATCAAAAATGAGCATCAGTAAAGGAAAATGTTGTTATTTATGCAGTATCTCATATAAGTTATGTATGATAGTAAAATGCGTGAAACAAAACAAAAAGGTACTCTCTTTGTGACCGGGAGGGTGGCGGTCTCACTCTCTCTTTTTTAATGAAAAAAGTTGTAAATATCACCAGGTACAGTAGCTTGAATTCATAATTGATCCCCTGGTTTGATTAGATTAGATTTTACTTTATTGTCATTGCACGCTAGCGCAACAAATTAGCACACCAGTTCAACAAATTAACAGTAACAGGAGCAAAGTGTATACAGTTATATGAACAGGAGTGAATAATATAAGATGTACAGAACTTTTTCAGTGCAATCCAGCCATTTGGACCAATGAAGTCGCTGTATACAATTTTGAAATGGACAGCTGCATGTTAAAGAGTAACTGAGGAGGGGTACTGTACCATTCCAACACAAGACGCTTTACTAGGAGATCTGTGATTATGCAGATTCTTAAAAGTACAGGAGCTGATGATACCACCATTATGGGCCAATCAACCAAGCCATCTGGATGCCCATTAAACAGAAAATTACAGACACCCACAGTGCAGTGTGCTGACATTGTGTCTGTGGTGCAGCTCAAGGCCTCTGTTTTTTTACAAAGATAGTTGCAGTAGATGCTCGGGCTTGTTGCAACAAAAATGAGAATTTTTTTATGACATGACAACAATAATAAAGGAGGAAATGATGTGTGATCTCGCAACAGCTGCAGTTGCCAGTGTAATATGGGAGCAGACAAGGATGGGAGGAAAGTGTCAAATGCAATGGGAGTTTCAAGTCAAGTGGGTAATGTTCTCACCAGCCGTCTCTGTTTGTGTGTGTGTGTGTGTGTGTGTGTGTGTAGAGGTACTGAGTAATGCGTGTGTATGCCATAGTGTTGAACATCTGGGCGTCTTTTTGAAGTACCCAGGTGTATAGTGTAGCGACAGCTGCACCGCTTCCCTCCTTTCTTCTCGAAACGACGAAGGGAGCTTGACAAACAGAAAATCCCCCTTGATCTATAACACCTTCGCCTCCATACCTAACCCCCTTCCTTCGTCCCGTTATTTTGCGCTATATGTCACCAACAACACCTACCTTCAATCCTACTAGATCTGGGCAGATGGACCAGCTCCACAGGTAGATAAATGCCGACACATTCCCAGAAGAGCTCTTCCCATCAACAATGGTCAGATAGAGGGAGCAGAAACTAGCTGTTGCTAAAGTGACTGCTCGAGCATGTCAATGAAAGCGAGTGTGTACCATCCAAACGTTAGCTTAAGAACAATGGGTAAATGACGACCAGGCAAACACTAAAGTGGCAGTGCCTTCACCTGCTATTTGCCTCTGGGGATCAATCAGAAAGATTACTTACAAGGTATTCTTTGTTCAATACAATACATTATAATCTTAGAGGGAGGGCTGCTTCTCTGAAGTAAACACTTTAATTTCCAAATCGGTTTCTAAGGGTTTTCCTTGATCTTTGCTCTAAATTACAATCACAAACCTTTTCGCCAATATGATGAAACTTCTGAGAGTGTTGCTGCAGATAAAAAGACTGCTAGAAAGTTTTCTCAACAAGTTACAAACTCAGAAGTCATGGCTTATTCCATCAACTTTTTATTACATTTTTCCCTTTTTTAACTTTCTCTGCAGATTTGAGGCACACAATGTAACTTATTTAGGTAGTTGGAGTTCTGCCACTCCATACCTTCTATTCATTGCAATTCTGTTTTCTATTCCTACGATATATGTATTAGGTACTGTAAGTGTCGTATAGTAATTGATTTGAGATGTACTGAGCCAGCGATATTACTTTCCTTACATGCGTGCTTATAAAACTGACTATTACTGAACTGCAAGATCAAATTAGAACTTTTTGAAATTTGGCAAGCACTCGCAGCCTGGCGTAGTCATCTTTATCTTGGGCAAAAGGGCTAAGTGTGTACAGCATGAATGCCTGTGTGTGGGTGTATGAGCCTTAAAGAAAAGTCAAGGGTAGTACCTCCTAAAGCGCGGTCCACAAAGTCGCAAAGTGTTTCATTCCATCTCCTACACAGCATGCGCCTCCATACTCTCGCTACAATACAATCTAATTTACCAATCAGCCGGCGTAATTACGCCCTAAGATCTGCTCCACTGAGAAAAATGTCTTCTGTCTTCTGCTCGAGTGGCGCAAATAAAACCGCTGCCCCGTCGCTCTTGATGAACAGAGAGAGACAGACCCCAAGGAGAGCAGCAGTGTTACAAATGAAAGTCTGAACAGATTAATCAGGAAAGCCTTAGTTGTGTGCTTCTTGTAATTAAGGGTGAGATTAATGACAATGTGCATATGGTCTTGTTAGAGCTTATGAAATACTATAAATGGTGATGAGAAACCTGAGGTTTTATGAGTACACAAGGTGGATTCATAAAATCTGCATCCTGTGTTAGAGATATAAGTGAGGTTTAGCTTCTCTCTGATTCAAAGCCTGCTCATCCTTTCTTCACATAGAACCACTCCCTCCTCCATTTACAAGCAACACTGTACATCTAAACCTTTGTAATGAGCCCTGGAGTTAGGCATGGCTGCCCTCTCTTCCTGTTACATCCATAGCAGGTGATTGAGCTCCTGTGCTCTCTGATGTGGTGTTTAATTAGCCAGTTGTTTCTGATCGTGACTGTCCTCAGCACCTTCAGCGTCCCTCTTGTCCTTCTTTTAGCTTCTGATCAAAAAGGGGTGCCCTTGTCTATATCGACCGATTCATTTACGGTATAGTTCCGGTGCCGCCAGGGGTTCCTGGTGCCCTAAGCATTTCAGTAACTTACAAGTAGTCTGTCCTGACTGAATGCTTAGCCCAGAAAAACCCACAAGTCTTTTTTTACGGCCCTGAAAATGGATAATCCTGCCTGTGTATTCGGTTGCATAGAGTCACAGGTCAACTGTTAATCAGATGCTGAGGCGAGCAGACTGGTGTGCGCCCACCACATGACCTCGAAGGGTTGAACACACAAGAGATTAGCATGGAGCACACAAGCCTTTGCCAAAGGGTCATGATGCAACAAAGATGAGATTATAGAACTGGGTTTACAGCATCTCACTGTGAATGTATCTGGTGTATTCAGCCATCTTTTGGTGGAACATTGGTGTTTTCAGAATACTGAACATATACATAGTTGGATAGTGGATTATGTTGCAAGTGCAGGCGAGTGGTTTGAGAATTTGTAATCTCGAACTACCAGACCTTCCTCCACAGTGCTGCGAAGGAAGGTCTGGCTAGTCCACACAGCATTCCGGGATGTGAGAAAAATGTGCTCTGTTTTATTGGCATTTCTTTAAACCAATCATAATCGTCATGGGCGGTGCTAAGCGCAGGACGGAGCAACGGTGCCTCTGCAAAATAGACTCAGGAAGGAACTTGTTTTGGTGGAACTTGTGTACGTTCAAAAGTAGTTTTAGTCGTGCAACAGAAAACTCAGATTGGACAGATAGTCTAGCTAGCTGTCTGGATTTACCCTGCAGAGATCTGAGGAGCAGTTAACCATAGTCCTCAGAAATCCACCGGAGTTTAGAACGCCAACACAAAGAAAGAGGAAGGTAAAGGACATTCGGCCGAAAATTAGGGACATCTGTCGGAATTTCCGGCGGCACTAGAGCAATCCTGGAAAGGAAAAGTCCGTGATATAGACTAAGTCATTTGTAATGTAGCTTGATATTTTCAACAAGAGCATAGTGTTGCTGTAGCTTGACTTCTGTTACTGAAGAGTAGCTACTGTTTCAAAGTAGCTTCCCCAACTTTGGCCCAGAGTTTCTATTTTATACCGTACACTGTTTTTTTTTAAATATTTTATATTTTTATTCCGGTCAGTTCTACTTTCCCGTTTTTTCGTTTGGTGTTAAGCTACTGTCAACTACCTCTGCGCTTCCTCCACAAACATTTCACATTAAAAGCCTTCCAGCGGCTCAAGAGAATAAATCTCCCTGTAGACCTTTAATGCAGAGCTGCTATAATTAGTCCAATAAACAATTAGTCAATCCACAGAAATTAATTTGCATATCATTTGATAATTGATTAGTGTTGCCAAACATTTGATAGTTCTAGGCACTGAAATATAACAACTTGCTGCTTTATTGGTCTTACATTATACTAGATTCAATATTTTGGGGACTATGGGTTGGACGAAAACAACACATTTGATGAATAATTATAATGAAAATGGAAATGATCGATACTTGCAGCTCTACTTCAGTGTAAAATATGTGGCACCTTGAAAATTGGTCACAATGAAATCTATTTTATGTTGTCGCTGTTCTTCTGGAAAAATCTTCAAACTTATTACCGACAACTTTTAAGCCAAGAGAAGTTTTTGGATGGAATATAGCTTTACAGGCATGTCACAGCCATTAGGGGAAATCATTCATTCTGGTAAGAATAATTATGCAATATATATTTGCATGAATACATGCCTGATTTGCAGTTTTTGCCACTTGACACTTGACCACAATAGAGTAATTATAGCTCTAGCATGTCAATGAACAATAAAACTTTCAGAGACTCAAACTTTCAGCTTCCTGTATGCCCAAATCCACTAAAGTGTGCAAGGATTAACAGATTTCATGACAGATTTTAAAGATTTGTGTGAATATACGATTTTCTACCCTGGTGACAAAACTGCAACAGAGTATGCTCATAACCGTGTTTGTAGGGATTATTTCTATGACAGAAAGGGTGAAACTGTTCACAGAAAAGTCTGTAAATTAGCCAGATCAACAGGGACAGCCACCTGTTTTTAATATGCATTTTCAATTTGTGTATAAAGATATCCTAACTCAGTGCTACCAACTGTTCATATTGACGTGTCAAACTAGTATAACAGTAGTAGATGGAAAAGTGGATTCCTTTCTTTTACAGATTTTCTGGAGAAGCGCTAAGTTAATAAATCCTGTCTCCTAAAGACATGTGGCTGTTGAACTTTAAATGTACTTTTGCAGTAATTTTTTTTCCATTGACCTTCATATCAATACGGTGGAGACAGAAATCTAAAGGCCTGGATAAATACAAAATACTATCTGGCTAGGCATCGCTAGATACTGATAGAGGTAAGTTAGAAAATATACAGTATTTTTTGGTAATTTGGTAGAACTGACCCTTTCATGGAAATGGTCGTAACCCATTATGAAAGATGTGTGGCTCTGTCCAACATGACTCATCTAAAGGAACTGTCCCTACAGTGATTAGACACCTAACTACTGCTAAATGGGAGGGATTGACAATTTGTGAAGTCTTACAAAACGCTTTCAGCAAAAGGAGGGTTTCAAGCCCAAAGGTCACCCAGACAGCTGAGTCATCCTTCAGTTTAAACAGACCATTAAAGTCGGCTCTGTTTTCCATTTTATGTTTTTATAATTCACCTAAGTGAATTCTGAAGCTGGCTACCAAGGCGAGCTCTCTGCTTGCTGTTTGTTTCTATCTGTTCCCTGCCTTCATCTCTGACAGAGCAGGCCAGCATCCTCCCTGTCTTTTTTCTCTTTCTTTCTCTTCCTCTCTCTCTGTCTGTCTCTTATCTCCCGCAGCTGCCCTGCCCTCCGTCACATCAGCTTTGCTCTGTCATCTCCCATGCCGTGCAGATGTTTCATCCTCGCTACTCCATCTGCTCCTCCTCCTCTCTTCTTCCTCCGCCTCCACTCGACCTCCTTGTCCTCCACTTACTTATCCCTTGGTTTTTTTTTTTAGCCCACGCTGAGGGCTTGACTGACATGTAACACTGCTGTGTGAAGAGCTCTCTAACAAAGAACAGAAGAAGAAGTGAGCCAGCACCTAACAACCTTTAGTTTTTATTTTCATGTGTTACTAGCAAAGTCAATCATAATAGTTCACAATGACTACTCTTATTGCATTTATTTTGTTATTTGCAATAGTTCTGTGCACTACTGTGTTTGTGCTTGTAGCATAAATTCTACCAAAGTGGTATTTACCTCAAATGTAGATAGAACTGGGACTTCGCTCATCATTTTAACATACTGTTAACACTAATAATGTCAATGTAAAGGTTGCTGATGAACACACACTTTGATTCCCAGGCTTCCTGTTGGCCCTCCCAATGTTGACTCCCTTGCTAGTGAGTAGGGGGACTCACTAGCACTGCTCATAGGTTTCGATGTAAATCTGCAGGATGCGTTGGCTTTCACTGACAGTGGCTTAACGCCTATCAACAAAATGACAAAGTAGAAATGTAATCAATTGTGTGAGGACAGGGTTCAAGTTAAAGCGTAACTCCTGCCAAAATGCAACCTAGGGTCTTTTTGTGAATTTACCCGAGTCAAACTTTCGTTTAAATGCATATTTAGGACGGAAGCACCACTTTTAAGATTTACCGTATTTTTGTTTTTCGGTCAAATGGCCTTTTGAATGGGAGTAATAGGGGCACTTTTATGCTAGCCTCAAAATAGCTATTTTTAAAACACTAAGAAGGCTCGACACAACATGAAACTTTGCTCGAAGTATCACCAGGGGCTCTACACATGAACTCGAGCATTGACAACATTGATTGTGTACCCAGAGGTTACTAAAAAGAGAGGCTTTGAACAACTCACCGTAGCTCTTGTTGTTTCCGGCCGCTACCACCTCGGCAGTCAAAACGAGTCGATATCAAAACAAGTAGCCACAGATTTAGTATATCCCTTGTGTAGTTAAGGTGTAGAGACCCTGGTGATACTTCGTGCAAAGTTTCATGTTGTGTCGAGCCTTCTTAGTGTTTTAAAAATAGCTATTTTGAGGCTAGCATAAAAGTGCCCCTATTACTCCCATTCAAAAGGCCATTTGACCGAAAAACAAACAAACGGATGTCCGTCACCTTCCTCACCTTCCTCTTTCTTTGTGTAGGTGTTCTAAACTCTGGTGGATTTGTGAGGACTATGGTTAACTGCTCCTCAGATCTCTGCAGGGTAAATCCAGACAGCTAGCTAGACTATCTGTCCAATCTCAGTTTTCTGTTGCACGACTTAAACGACTTTTGAACGTACACGTTCCACCAAAACAAGTTCCTTCCTGAGGCTATTTTGCAGAGGCACCGTGGCTCCGTCCGGCGTTTAGCCCGCTCAAGGCAAATGTGATTGGTTTAAAGAAATGCCAACAAACCAGAGAACGTTTTTCTCCCATCCCGGAATGCTGTGTGGACTAGCCAGACCCTCCTCCGCAGCGCTGTGGAGGAAGGTCTGTCAATGCAAGACTACTATATTGTGACTCCATCAAAATGATTCTTTCCAACAGGTCTTTTATAAATTTATAAACTCCGGTGGATTTCTGAGGACTATGGTTAACTGCTCCTCAGATCTCTGCAGGGTAAATCCAGACAGCTAGCTAGACTATCTGTCCAGTCTGAGTTTTCTGTTGCACGACTAAAACTACTTTTAAACGTAAACGTGTTCCACAAAAACAAGTTCCTTCTGAGCCTTTTTTGTAGTGGCACCGCAGCTTCTCTCCGGTGCTTAGCATCGCCCAATACGATTGTGATTGATTTAAAGAAATGCCAATTAACCAGAGCACGTTTTCCTCCCATCCCCGAATGCTATGTGGAGTAGCCAGACACTCCTTCAGCGGGCTTTGGAGGAGGGTCTGGCAAAGTGAGACTACATGAGACGTAACTGTGGCACAAACTACCAAATCAACCTAAAAGCCTCAAAACACATATGGCTTAATCACAGAGCCTCCAACTCTGTCTCCTCCTTTTCTCTCTCTCTCTCTGTGTCTCCCTCTGGCAGACATGATGGTTTTTCTAATGGAACGACAGGGAGTAGCTCTGGTGCCAGTACTCGTGGGGAGACGTAACACCCTTGAACAGATGAGATTAACATTTCTGCTTCCTGGGGGAGGTTTTCTCAGGGAAACATGACGACGTGTAACATTAAGAATTGGAAATAATGAAAGAAAAGCCATGTCATCTCAATGTCAGCCCCATCTTTGGATTCATCTGAAGACATTTCAAACTGTGTCAACATGAGCAAAAATATCTGCTGATGGTGATCATATAGTATGGTCAAAAGCACCAGAACCAGCAAGAAAGTGCACCATGTGTCGATATTGTTTTGTCAACATCATCTGGGTTTGTTCCCAGACAAAGCTCCTCCAGAGCCACCGGCTGAGCAGTACTCCTTACAACAAGTAAGCCGATCTTCATCTGTAAACTCAATGGAGTTGGCTTTTAATTTGCAGACAGTTTGTGGCACAGGTAGTCTTTATCCACTATGTTACACTTCCGGGATTGCTCCGTTGCCGCCGGAAATTCCGCCGGATTTCACTCTTTTAGGCCGGATGTCCGTTACCTTCCGCTTTCTTTGTGTTGGAATTTTAAACTCCAGTGAAACAGTGAAACTGCAGATTTTATTTTTAGATCTGTCCAAATAGAGAAAGGTTACATAAAAGATAATTGTAAGGCTGTCCCAAACGATTATTTTTTAAACGATTAATCTAGCGATTATTTTTTCGATTAGTCGACTAATCTAACGATTCATTTTTTGATTAATCTAACGATAAATTTTTCAATTAGCAATTAGTTTCCCATTGCTCAATTATTAACAATTTACACAGATTTCAATAAGGTTTAAATCTCTATTTATTAAAATTGTTTAACACTGCACTGTTCAAGTAAAATGAATTTTTAGTGCAACCTGAAGCCCAACCACAAAATGACATGGGAGGCTCCAGGCTGCAGCCATAACTCTTGTGGGTCGCCACCACTCACCATACTCGTCCTTTCGCGCTGCTATCTCTGACTCACTCACTGGACCGTCGACCTGACAAAAAACTGCATGTAGGCGGAGGAGCTTGGCTAGCTTCAGAGCTAAGGTGGGGCTACAGATTAGGTGTCCCTAGAACCCCCGTATCTAACAGTAGTTCTGCATGACATTAGTTCCGCGTTACATTAATTAATTTTGTAAGTTTTATTTATTTTATTTAGTGACGCGTCGACGCAAATTATTTGTGTCGACGCATTTACGTAATCGATGACGTCATCCCAGCCCTAGATAATTGAAGCCAAATTATATTCAAGATACCCCCTTCAAAATAGTGGTGACACACAAGAAACGTTTTTACTCTTATGAAAAGGGTCAGCTTACCCTCGATAACACAAAACACACATTTTCTCAAGCATTCATACTGCGAGCATTTTTTTAGTAGAAAGTAATTCCAATGAAAACAACCTTGTAGAACTCGACAATTAACAGAATAGTGTAACTTTATTCATTTATTCATTGAACTCTACTGATATCTTTTCAAGAGAATCCTGTGTACAAAAAACATTGATAGACATAGTTGAAAATCATCAAGTAATACAGCGCTGCGGAGGAAGGTCTGGTTAGTCCACACAGCATTCCTTGATAGGAGAAAAAATGTGCTCTGGTTTATTGGCATTTCTTTAAACCAATCACAATGGGCGGCGCTAAGCGCCAGACGGCGCAACGGTGCCGCTGCAAAATAGCCTCGGGATGGAACTTGTTTTGGTGGAACACGTGTATGTAGGGAGGCGAGCTCTGGAATTAAAATGGCTGCCGAGTGTGTGATGAGATTTTTACTCAAAAAAAAGATACCTATTGTTTGATTGTCTAACTCGGAAGATGTTTCCCGAATCGACTGGAGTTTATAATGCCAATTTAAAGAAAGTGGAAGGTGAGGGACATCCGGCCAAACCTCTGGCGGCACCGGAACTATCCCGTAAATTAAACGTCGTGGATATAGACTAATGCTGTAGTAATACGATTGAAATGATAGAAGACATGTACGGTAATTACCAACATTATTATTTCACAACAGGTATTATATCACTCAATTGTCTGAATCCCATATAATGGGAAGGGAAAATAAGTACAACAACCAATTATATCTAACCAGAGGTTTCACCAACCAATCAACACTAGTCCAGTATCTTTAACTGGTCATACATATTATACGATTAATTATGACTGATGATGATTCACTTTTATTTATTTATAATGCAGTGATATATTACAAAAAAATGCATTTATACTTATTATTATAAGTATTATCAAGTGAATGTAACAGTGGCCCAATCCCAAAGTCTGGACTCACAGACTCACGGACTTTGGTGCGCGTTCTCGCGAGATTTGTAAGGGCTTAGGGTTGTCCCAATGTCGAATTTCAAAGGGCGTGAGGGTTTGAGTACACACTTACCGAGCCCTTTCCGTGAGTCTGCAGACTTCACCAAAGGGAATTACCCACAGTTCAAAGCGTTGTGACGTTTACCGGGGAGACCATAGGGAAATCCGGAAATTACAAAGGTAAACTCAAAGAACAACAGCACGACACACGACACACGACCACGGAACGGACCAACCTGTTGTCCAGCTTGTAAAACAAGAGTTTGAAAAAATGTGGAATCAGGCAGCCGTCTCCTGTGCCTTGGTCGTGCGGAAAGCAACAAACTTAAAATGAAAATTCCCAAACCTGCAAGTGTCAGCAACATCTTTGTTAATAACCGTCGCCAAGGTAACGTGTGATCTTGTGAAGTGCTGTCCCAATCCCATTTATACCTATCTGAGCCCATGTGGCCTCACACACTCACTCACTTAGCACCTGAGATCAATTAAGTCCGTGAGTCTTTAGTCCTTAGTCCTCAGGGCTCACTTTGGGATTGAGCCAATGTATTGTGATATAGATTCAAGGTCATCTCACCAACCCTACAACCTTAGATACCCTTGGATCATAGACCTGACCTCACTGGAAAATATTTTTTGGAAAGACACACTGCTGCTGGGTTTTTCAAAAATGTCATTTACCAATGCTGTGAGCACTGCAGACGAAGTTCCACCCAATCTGAGCAATCTCAAACCCTAGACAAGTACACCCAAATCTGCAATAAATACCATGACGGGGAAGTGAGGAAATGTGCTTTTTGTGATGTGGTCGAACTGACCTTCATTTTTATCAATGACTATGTTTACATGTACACAATATTCCACTTTTTGCCCTTATTCTGAAAAGACTAAGCTGCTCATGAAAGCAAATATTCCCCCTGTGCAAAATAGGATTTTTTTTCCACCGGTGGTGGACTTGTTGGAGCGTGCCAGCGCCAACCAGTTTCTTGAAAAGGTTGGTGTAGCATTGTGTGCACATATCCAAAAACCTGTTGATATCCAAGTATTTCATAATGTTTAAAATTAGCTGAGTTTCTCCTTCTTTTCTTTTGGCCATGCATCTCTACCGCAGCCCTGCAAACTGTTGGCTGGTTGGTTTGTGTACTGTAACCATAGCAACGCACAGAGCTGACCGTAAACAGGCAAGAGGCCGTAAACTGGGCGGAAACTGTGGTAAAAACCCTGATTGAGATGCAGATTCTGAATGCGCTGTATACATGTCCCAAGAATGCCTCTGAAACCAGAATAATACTGGAATATCCCACATGTCTTAATCGGAAAAATGCTAAATTCGGAAAAAGGCCTTATTCTGAATATCCAAACAGAATGCAGTTTACATGACCGGTATCAAATTTGGAATATTGTGATATTTGTAAAAATAGTGGAATATTAGTCTGCATGTAAACATACTCAATGTATTCCATATATTGGCTGTAAAATGGGTATGGCAAGGCAAGACAGCTTTATTTGTACAGCACATTTAAGCAACAAGACAATTCAAAGTGCTTTACATAAAACATTGAAGAGCAGTGAAAACAATTAAAAAGAGAATGTAAAAACAACTAAAATAAAATAAGACAGGTGTGAAATGCAAGAATAAAAGTTGCAGTGTGAGAAATGAACAATTACATAAAAACATCAAAAGAAAAGTCTTCATCCTTGATTTAAAGGAACTGGAATCTGGGGAGTAAAGGTTTGTTTCTCCTTTACCCCACTGCCCTTAATCAGAAACCCTAGAAACGTCTAGTACGGTTGATTGATATTCCATATATTTTTATGAAAATGAGCTGAATGGATGTCCCTGACTTTGCCTACAACCACTGTCTGTGCTTACTAAAGTTGATAGATTTTCCAAATCACTCAAGGAAATGTGCTTTTATCCATTGCCCGTCTCCTGCCAGCCTGTTGGCCCTTTGTTAGACCGCAAATCTATCGTCGTCTCTAGAGTTAAAATGCATCATCTGCTTATGTAAGAGGCAGGCAAGTAGGGAGAACCAGAGAGAAAGAGTGAGAAAGCTAGAGATTATGAGTGTGTGAGTGAGCGGTGGTTTGTGTTTGTGTGTGTAATTGGATGCGGCTGTGTTTGTGTACACTTCTGCTTGTATATAAATCCATGGTCTGTGTCTCCCTCCCTTCGCCTATCAGTTTTCTCTCCCTCCGTCTCCTTGAGGGATGAGATAAGCAGCTGAAACTTTTTGGAGCCAAAGCCAGGAAGAGAGTCCTCCAAATCCTCCCGTAATCCCCTGCCGGCTCATTCTTTAGCTGTAATTATGTATCAGATACAGAGACAACTGGCAGGCCACATTCTGGACCACGAAATACTACAAATTGTTGCTTTTCACAGACATTTTCACAAACACTTATCTGCTCTTCTGATGAGTGGAGCATCTCTGTAGATTTGTTCAGCACCTGTTTGGGCGACTTGTTCCGCCATGCTTATTGAAAGCTGTTTGCCACTAGCGAGTGGCTTTGAACCTGTGCCTTTGTGAGAGTGGTTGACTTTAAAGGTGATTACGATGGTGTTGGAGCAGCGAGAAAATTAGGCCAATGTGGGATGTTGTCAGTGCCATATACTGCCATGCCAGTGTTGCCAACGCAGCCAGAGAGAGGAGTTTGGGGTACTCTGCATCTATTGTGACCTCCTCCCTACGAGGTTTTGTGGGGCTATAATACTATCTTGCTTTGTCTACCCATATCATTATTAACTTGGCCAGAAGACAATCTGATGCTGTAATGTTGTTTGACCATACGCTGTAAAAAAAATAATGGACGTAGCATCACTGACATCACCCTTTGGTTTGTGGACTGTCATTTTGAAGCCAGGAGTTTGGCATTTTGGCTATCGCCATCTTGGTATTTTGGAGCCAAAAGTGACCATATTTGGACAAAAGTGTGGAGCTGGCGACGACGACGCATCTAAGCCTGTGTTGTGTATGGTTTCAATGGTGCTGCGCTAAGCTAAACGCTAAAGAGGGAAAGATGCCAATTTTCAACCATTCTGAAGGAAGTCATCCAGCGTAGATTTACCAGCGGGTAACACGGACCTCTTGGTACTTTACATTGGCAGTCTTTCTCTTAAAGGTGCACTATGAGTTCCTGCATGGTTTCAGTGCAATTTCATTTTTGTCTCAAATCGTAGGCATCTCTCCTTGATCCGCTAGCTGCCTGCCCCCTGAACACACCTTGAAAAAGCCCGGTCTCGGGAGACAACACAGGGGTCGTAAACGTCAAACAAACACTAGAGGCACAGGCTGTGCACCTAAATACAACAAACCACGTTCCAGCCAATTACCGACAAGATGGTTGGGGGAGGGGGTGGGGGTTAGTGACAGTTACTGTGGATTTCCACTGGATGCGGAACGTCTGCGGAACGTCTGCGGACCGGCTCCGCTGCGGAACGGCTGCGTGCTCCGCCGTCCGTCAACACCCACCAGGTCCGGATTTGTTGCGGCACGGCTGCGGCCATGACTGACAGCTGAAGTCACGAGGACCCACAAGATCTCGCAAATTCACGTAGAATAGAATCACAAAACCAACAACAGTTTGTTTCCATCCAGAGGAGTAGAGGGGAAACAACTCTGTGCTGTGTTTTCAAGGTGTAGTTCAGGGAAATATGATCCGCCGTGAGCACGGTGTATTTCACTTTGAAAATTAACCGGATTTTTATTTTGTTTCTGTGCTCGACTGTTTCTGTGCTCGACTTCCTGTCCCGCACTATCTGCCGTGTGCTGAATTGCTGCGGAGCTCTCTGGCGTCCGGCAAAAATAGAAGCTCTGCGTATCTGCTCCGGAGGGCTGGGACCGCCGGAGCTGGGACTGAGTAGGGACGCAGACGTTCTGCAGTCAGTTGAAATACACACACTGACTTGGAAATCTACTAATGGAAACCTACTGACTCCGTCAACGCTCCGGAGCCATTACGCAGCCGTTACGCATCCAGTGGAAATTGCTGGTTAGCCATTTAGTCATAACAGTTACAGAAACAAGGGGGGAGTGGCGAGCTTGCTCTGTTTTGTTTGAAATTTACTTGGAACGTCAACAGAAGTGACCATGCAGGAACTCATAGTGCACCTTTAAGTTACCAGCTAATGCTAGCGCTATCTAGCTGGCTTGGTTGGCATTGCGCTGACATTTTCAGGCATGTTCTACCAAAAACAAGTCCAGGTCTATTGCAATGTCCACATCGCCATGGTCAGCATTGCTAATCCTCTGTCCTGATTGACAGTTCGGTGTGTAGCCATGCCCCTAAAGCATCCCCTGCTTTATTGTCTATTTTAAAATAAATGTAAGGATAATTTACAAAATTAACATCATGCTGTATTGAAGAAGACTTGAAACTAGAGATTGAGTCTATAAACTCATTATGAAAAAGTTTACTGAGGTAATAAATCAAGAGAGAAGTAGACTCATTTTCTCATAAACTTCAATAGAAACAGACTTCTTATTGAAGCCAGTAGAGTCGCCCCCTGCTGGAAGGTAGAGAGAATGCAGCTTTAAGGAGCTTCTGCATTGACTTCACTTTTCAGACCCAGAAGTTGCCGCTTGTGTTTGACTGATTAACACAGTCCTCTGTATTTGCCAATGCATGTGTGTGTGTGTGTGTGTGTGTGTGTGTGTGTGTGTGTGTGTGTGTGTGTGTGTCATTACTGCAGTGAAATCTTAGCTACTCCTCTTCTTCCTCAATCAGCTCCGTCCAGTGCTGCAAGGTCCCTAAATGTCATGATCACTCACTGTGAAATTGCAATTAAAAACGCAATAAATAAGTGATTGAGCAACAGTCTCTCGCAGGCCTGGACAGACAGGGGGACATCCAGCTAATTAAGATTTTTATGATCAATTAGGAGCATTGTAGTAAGCGAGAAGAGTCACTCGGCACAAAGCAACACAGGAACGTATAATGAAGTTCGAGAGCAATTCATTTGGTTCTTCCTGTTCTTTTCCAGATGTGTGTGTGACTGTGTGCGCATGCATTTTTCTCAAGGAGATTCGACCCACTCCTCCACACACACACACACACACACACACACCCCATGGTGTACACCTCCAGCCAGGTTGGCGTGGGAAAGGGCTGTGAAGTTCACTGAGCAGATTTAAAAAGTTCCATGCAGTGTCTTTTCTATGCCTTTCACGGGGAAGTGGGGAAAGCCAAGCTGGAATCATTTCCCTCTTCACGGAGAGTTAGAATAAAACGGAGAAAAAGAAAAGGATGGAGGGAGGGAGTGAGGGAGTGAGGGGAGTGGTCCTCAGAGACCCGCTAGACTGTAATGCATTTCAGGTTGAAACCAGATCATGGACCATTAAAGGAGAAATGGCTGACTTGGTAAACAGTGGTCCTCTGCGGACTCATCTCAGACGGAGACTAATTCGGCTCTCTGCGTCTGAGAGGAAGTGTTGTCTCTGGCTGTCATTAGCGGCGGCAGTTTGGATTGCCATAAATTGCTCCTTGATCGTTTAAATCATAAAAAAGAACAAATTAGATTCCTCCACCTTTCTGTCTCCTCCCCTGCCTCATTTCTGAGTTCCAACATCCTCTGAGTGTCTTTCAATATCTCAGTCTGTTGTCGCATAGTCCAAATATATATATATATATATATGCAAAATGTCCCCTCCTGTCCTCCACCCTCCATATCTACACCGGACATGATTAATCAGAAACACACAGCAGAAGTAGAACAACAGAGATGTAAGGGGACATAAAAGAGGGGATGCAGTTCACTGTAATAAGCGTGACAGATTGGCCTCTAAACAGACTAATTGTAATAAGGCATATTCCCTTTTAAAAATAGATGAGGAGTAATGAGGCACGGGACACAGAGGACAATACAGAGTGTAATGGGGTGTGTGAGGCCTGCATGAGCGTCTCTGGAAGGCACAGAGCAATCTGTGGCCTTGGGCCGGGCATCCGAGCATCTCGGGTGGATTGAAGTCATAGCGGGGTGTCTAACACATCCAGCTTG
The DNA here is from genome assembly GCF_008315115.2 of Sander lucioperca. Lineage (NCBI taxonomy): Eukaryota > Metazoa > Chordata > Actinopteri > Perciformes > Percidae > Sander > Sander lucioperca. The sequence continues at coordinate 16,040,183 of NC_050177.1, forward strand.
TTTATTTACTGCATGGGTTGTCGTGCTTCATTAGTGAGCTCTGTTGGTTTGGTTTTGTGGTTGATAGGCAGATAACGTCTGCTGTCTTAATCACCATTTAAACTGATTGTTTGTCAGTAGTGGTGGTGATGGTGCATGCCGGGAGGTCTCTCGGGTGTAACAGAACAACAACAATGCTCAAGCTGTGTTGCACTGGATTTTTCTCCCACAATGCAAAGCACAAAGAAAATGGAGGTTCACTTTGAGAAAGTATACATTTGCTTTTTTTCCAAGTGTTTTAAGAAAAACTTTTTTCAGCACATTTTATGCCTAACAAATTGTTACGGCCACAGCAAACAAATACAATTTAAATGTGACCGTCAACATATCTAATTCAATTTTATTTATAGTATCAAATCATAACGAGAGTTATCTCGAGACACTTTACAGACCAGAGTAGGTCTAGACCACACTTTATAATTTATGAAGTCCCAACAATTCCAGTAGTTACCCCAAGAGCAAGCATAGTGTGACAGTGGCGAGGAAAAACTCCCTTTTTTTAGGAAGAAACCTGGGACAGACCCAGGCTCTTGGTAGGCGGTGTCTGATGGTGCCGGTTGGGGGTGTGATGAACAGTGGCAATAACAGTCACAATAAAGATAATGGAACAGTGACTAAAAAATGGTAGTCGTAGTAGTTCATGGCATAGCAGGGCACTGCAGGTCGTTACAGGATGTAGCGTGGCACAGCAGGGCATAGCTGGACGTAGCAGGATGCAGCAGGGCACTGCAGGGCACCGCAGAGCGTAGTAGGGTGTAGTGAAGCAGGACCACGGCGACAGCTGCAACCAAATCTTGGTGCCATCCTATTCCAAGGAAATATGCTGGGAAAAATAAACATAAGGACTCCGGGGAGTAAACTCCCCAGAGCTAGGTTAGTAACACCAAACCCGAGGATAGTTAAAGTAAATTAAGGTTTATTCACCAATGAACTATTAATGATTAAACCAAAATGATGGGAGTCTGGAGGTCTGGCCAAAAAGAACAAAAGAAGGGAAGAAGCCTGAGCCAACCCATCAAGGGCCGTCGGACCCAGAACTCCCCAAACTAAAGAGTAGTGACTAACGAATAGAAACAAAGCCACGAAAACTAGACTACCCAGCCCAGTCGCATGGCAGTTCGTGAAATAGTAACGTTCCAATTTCGTGGTGACCACCACGAAATAAAGTAGAAAATCGTTTCCCTGTACACGACTGAATAGATCAAAATAATGTGACCATTTCACAAACTGCCGTGAGATCGGGTTGGACTACCAGACCTCCATCCTCAAAGCAATGAAACACAAAAGAAGATAACAGAAACCAACAGAAGACACCAGTGATCAGAGCTGCTTCAGTCTCTCTCAGAGAGAGATTTCTGTCTCCCAGCCTCTTTTATATCCAGGGGCGGGGCCACCCTCAATCAAATATCAGGAACACAAAATGAGAGCAGGGCGGGGAGCGCGTAACACAAATAAGTAAGGGATGTTGGATTATCATGGCTCATTACTTTAGATAAAAGTACAATGAGTACATCAAACTCAAAGTGCAAACTTCACGAATCCCTCAGAGAGTCAACTTTAATGTCATATCCAATAACGCCCCACTATTTTTGATATTTTTGTCATGAAAGGGCCTAATCCTTGGCTTTTAATTTGACACAAATACAGGAAGTGATGAGGTTCATTAACTGTAGTTTAATAGTCATTGCAAAAGAATGGAAAGGAGAAGTTAGAAAAAAGTTGTGAATAAAAAAAAATGCTTTTTCTTAGTACAGTTAGTAAAAACCATCTTCCTGTTTGAAGAAAGTCACCTGAAAACACTGCTTTTCAGTTTCAAGAAACAAAACTGCTTGACGACCTAATTCCAAGGCAACATTCTGTGGGCAAATATACTCATCAAAAAAAGAAACGTCCTCTCACTTTCAACTGCTTTTATTTACAGCCAACTTAACATGTGTAAAACTTTGTATGAACATAAAAAGATTCAACTACTAAGAACTAAACTGAACGTTTCATAGACATGTGACTAACAGACATGGAAAAATGTGTCCCTGAACAAAGGATGGTCAAAATCTAAAGTTGCAGAACGTTACAGGGAAGACATCCTCCTCCCTCATGTGGTACCCTTCCTGCAGACCCATCCTGACATGACCCTCCAGCATGATAATGCCACCAGCCCAACAGGTTCTCACACTCATCTCGTAAAATACGGACGCTTGGTCAGGTGCCTTTGTCGTTCTTATTGACGCTAAAAGTCTCCTTTAGCGCTATTAGTAAACGTGCTTGGTCGGGACTATTGGCGTCCCTTTAGCGCTATAAGTAAACGCGCTTGGTCGGGACTATTGCCGTCCCTTTTGACGCAGTTATGTTAAGGAAAAGGTCGTGGGTGGGCTTACGGTTCCGTGACACGCGGGAAGAACGGGATGGTTGGGTTTAGGAAAGGGTCGTGGGTGGGCGTACGGTTCCGTGACACGCGAGAAGAACGGGATGGTTGGGTTTAGGAAAGGGTCGTGGGTGGGCGTACGGTTGTGTGACACGCGAGAAGAACGGGATGGTTGGGTTTAGGAAAGGGTCGTGGGTGGGCGTACGGTTCCGTGACACGCGGGAAGAACGGGATGGTTGGGTTTAGGAAAGGGTCGTGGGTGGGCGTACGGTTCCGTGACACGCGAGAAGAACGGGATGGTTGGGTTTAGGAAAGGGTCGTGGGTGGGCGTACGGTTGTGTGACACGCGGGAGGAAAATAAAAAGCGACTATAGCAAGCGTGACAAGTGGGATGCGAACCCCTCTCTCCTGGGTGAAAGTCCTGTGTTTGTTTGACCCATCCACCACCCCAACCAACCTCCATATGCGGAAATTCACCCTTACATACTACTCGCTAAATCCTATCTAACTGCTGCTCTCCCCAGTGCGTTACACAACACGCTGTAAGACACCTTTTTCGTCACATCAGACGCTGACAGCCACTGTCCAAACGTCCTTATTTTACGAGTTCGGAATGAGAACGGGTTGACCAGCCATACCGCTCGTTCTGTGCGCGATTTCCTGCAAGACAGGAATGTCAGTGTTCTGCCATGGCCAGCGAAGAGCCCGGATCTCAATCCCAGCACGTCCGGGACCTGTTGAGTAAGGGCGAGAACCATGCCTCCCAGAAATGTCCGGGAACTTGCAGGTGCCTTGGTGGAAGAATGGGGTAACATCTCACAGCAAGAACTGGCAAACCTGGTGCAGTCCATGAGGAGGAGATGCACTGCAGTACTTAATGCAGCTGGTGGCCACACCAGATACTGACTGTGACTTTTGATTTTGACCATCCTTTGTTCAGGGACACATTTTTCCATTTCTGTTAGTCACATGTCTGTGAAACGTTGTTCTATTTAGTTTTTAGTAGTTGAATTTTTTTATGTTCATGCAAAGTTTTACGCATGTTAAGTTGGCTGAAAATAAAAGCAGTTGAAAGTGAGACAGCTTCTTTTTTTGCTGAGTATATGAGCCAGTAGTTTTCCCTGTGAGGACACATTGCAGCTGTAGAAACAGACACACAAACATAGGGACCTTTAAGTCTTTTAAGCATCCGTCAAAAAGAGGCTGACCTTGAAGCAAAGCCTGTGATTAAGATCAGACGACAACCAAACAACACGAGATGTTGTGCCTGCCGTCGTGCCACTGGGATAACACACTGTCACCGTGAACTTGTAGCCAATGAATGTAAATCTGAGCCGAAACCTTTTGCCAAGGCCAGTTACCCATCGCTGCATCCAACTGCCTAATTATACCAAATTAGCTGACTCAGTGGATTATGAGATGAATTAGTGCAGCATTGCTGAATATTAATGTAATTTAAAGCGAGGGATTTTCAAGCTAATTTCAATGTACAGGGGAGGACACAACAGACACACGAGTACCCTGATGCAACACTGCCAACTATATCCTCATTAATTACTAATTCATCAACATTCTGAGCAAACATGCAGATGGGTTTGGAGATGATTTAATATATGTTGGTAGAATCATGTACATTGTAACTGAATGGACCTTTTTCACAGCAGACATTTTGACTTGTCATAGTAGGAAAAGCACAGCTGAAATTGATAACCTTAACGATATTCAGCCAGATATTTCAGTGAGTCAGCATGAACAAAACCAGGACCTCTCCTAAGTGGAATGCAGCCATCATTAATGGTTTTGAATACACCTGTGCTTTTCCTACTATGACATTTTAGCATGTCTGCCTTGAAAAAGGTCTATAATGGCAAAAACAACAAAAATATGACTCAGGTTGTGAAACAATAATTCAACAGACTGTAAAGAGGAGATTAGAGTCAGTGAGAGATTGGATGTTTAAAAGAAGGAGGGATTCACAGAAAGAAGTTTAAAGGTGCAAAGTAACTGACAACACAGAAAGCAAAGGTAGTAAGCATTCGAGAGGAGTAACACATTATTAAGGGAAAACAACTAGTTTAGTTTACACAATCATTATTATCTACAACAAGTTGGTGATATTCTGGGTATTTTCCCATTCCCCTACAATAAAAACAACATGATGTAACATAGGTTAACATTGCAAAGAGATATGGCCCATTTAATTCAAAACCATTGTGAACATGGTGTCCATAAAATTAAACTACAGGCAGAATTAGAAAAAGTCACTACTTGCAGTTTAATATGCATTCATTGGTGTTTTTGGCCACTTAGAGGCAGCAACATATTATCACCTTATAAGTATAAGCTGATAAGGCTATTGTGTTAGCAAACAGTTACCTATGCATCCAGCAGCACAGCAATGTTAGCATGTATCTGGAGTTTCTGGTGATCTGACACAATATTCACTCTCTTTTTAGCTCTGTTTTGGTCTCCACCAACTTTAGCTGCTAAACGCTCCACTGTGTTCCCCAGCTCATCGCTTAACTGTATCTGGCTGCTGTTTGCTGCTGAGCAGGTAGAGTAGACTGAGTTTACCAGAGACTTTTCTCTGAAGACGATGACATTGAACCAAAACAGCAAAGTTGTGTGTCTTAAAACCAAAACAATCGACTCAAAGACACTAAAACACACACACATCGAGCTGAGGAGACCTGCAGAGTTGGATGATAATTCTCTTTTGGTTTATCGCTACATGTGATCCCTTTAACATTACACATAGTCATTTGATCCATTGTTTTTGTTTGTTTTTAAAGATTTCTTTTTGGGCATTTTAGGCCATTATTTTTATAAGAAAGCTGAAGACATGGAAGGAGAGAGAGAGAGGGAATGACATGCAGCAAAGGGCCGCAGGTGGGAGTGGAACCTGCAGCCGCTGCGTCCATGAGTAAACCTATATATATGGGCTCGCACTCTTCCAAGTGAGCTACCCAGGCGACATTTAAAAAAAAAAATGTTTAAAGATTATTTTGATTACCTAGACAGCTAGGTGAGAAAGAGGGGGAAGACATGCAGGAAATTGCCATAGGTCGGACTCGAACCCTGGACCTCTGCGTTGAGGAATAAACCTCCTGGTATATATGCGCCTGCTCCACCACTGAGCCAACCCAGCCACCCCAGGCGCCCATTTGATCCATTATTGATATACAAATACTGATTGGTGCAGCTTTATAATCAAACTGCTTTTATACTCCCCGGTCTATTTTGTGCCTTGTGTCACTGCATAACCAACCCTGGGGAAACTTGCTTTTACTCTCATTATTTCCCTGCTTATACCAAAGCTTGGTTGTACCCATGCTAGAAAAGCTAACGCTAGACCGCCACACTCTAGTTAAGGATTAGAGAGGCCTTACCTTCGTCGTAGCCGGTGGCGTTCCACTCTTCTCTTCCGTAGTCAACCAGCGTTGACAGTTAATTTGACATTCAAAACGAGGACGTAACAATGACACCAACTCTGTGGGGAAACGTCACGACAAGTCAGAAAACACAGTCCTCTTCAGTAGTCTCTCACTAAGCTGTTCACCAGCAACATGCGTCTCCAGTCTGCTTTACTTCCGCTTTTGCAGACCCTCTGAGGCAGGTAGGCTACAGCCACCTGCCTCTTATGTAACTCAGTCTAGTATTGTCTATGCATAAGCCATTAATATGGATCCAAACAATGAGGACAGAAGCCGTATTCTCCCATCGTACTGCAGTAACACATATGGACCCAGTCTGGAAATGGTGTCAGCCTGATTGTGACCAGCAGCTTCACAGCAGTCAGAGCGACTGAGGCAACTCAGCTGCTACTCAGTGTTTAATGGCCCATTCAAATTAAAGGCAATGTCAACAAGGCAGTTGGCTTTATCAAGGTTGTCGATCTTAGCAGACTATTTTCTTCTTTGAACTAAGAGGAATGAAATGGTTCAGAGGAAGTAAAAGAAATAAAGAGCTCATCTGTGGTGCTGATGCAGCTTCACACACACACACACACACACACACACACACACACACACACACACACACACACACATACACACACACACACACACTAGGGCTGCACGATTAATTTGTTAAAGGCAAAATATGTGTCTAACCATTCTAAAATAAAGTATTGTGGTGCTGCAGAGACATCTTAGCCTAGAAATCATATCCTACAGACTAAAGAAAACATCTTTGTTTGTTTGTTTTTTTTTATACAAAAATGATCATTCCCTCCAATATCGTGAATCATATCGCAATTGCAATATCAGTCAAAATAATCGCAATTAGATATTTTCCTAATATTGTGCAGCCCTAACACACACACACACACACACACACACATGCACACACACTGGCAGATTCAGGAAGGGAAACACACAGAGATGCCGTTTTAGTCACTCTGGTCATTTATTTCTTTGTGAGTCATCTTTGTTTATCTCCAGTCCTTTTCTATCAATTGGATGTGATCAGATTTCAGTAAAACAGACATGTGACAGGCAGAGAGCCACACAGCGTCACGTTTAGATGAAAACATCACTGTGATTACGACTCCTCTGCATGAGACAGTCAGCACGAGGGAGCAAGAGGCCACATCTCCCTCTGCTGAAATCAATCTTCTGGAGGATTGTGAGAGCAGCATACTGATGAGCCTTCATTCACATGTATCCTCTCTTTTTTGGTCTCTTGGCCTCCCTCGCACAAAAAAACTGAAATTAATATCTGATTTATAGAAACCTTCGAAATCTCATTATGCATCTAAATCAGGACTACAGTACTGTAGGTGTTAATGTGCACAATCTCTCTGAGTCTGAGACGTACAGTAGACATGTACTTCATTGAAGTACTGTACTTAACTTTACAAAATAGTAGTGTCTAGTTGAGGACCATATATGTCTATTGGCAGGTTTCCACCTAATGTAATGCAAGTTTTAAACAAATTTCCAGAAAATCGGTAAAACAAAATTCAGATCCACTACTGCTATGTGAATATTAGGAGTTTGGAGCAACAGTTGGTGGCGCTAATTCTCCAGCCAGAACATTTGGGTGTGGCAGTAGCTCAGTCCGTAGGAGGGTCGCTGGTTCAAGTCCCTGTACGGACTGGTAGCTGGAGAGATGCCAGTTCACCTCCTTGACCAAGGCACCGAACCCCCCCAACCGCTCAGGGCGCCTGTCCAGCAGCGCACTCACACTGACGTCTCTCCATTTGTCAATGTAAAAAGGACTTGAGCATTTGTGTAGTGTGTAATAACAACAGAGTGTAAATTGTATTGAATTGAATGGGGAGTATAAAGTATTAAACCATTGTAGAAAAAGAGGGAGCAATGAGATGATGTAAAAAAAAATAGTCATGTATTAATTTGAGGAACATAACGGTCACCTCATCACTCCCTCCATGCATTAGATCCATATTTTACTTTGGGTACTTTAAGGATATTTTGCTGATAAAACTACAGTTCAGTAAGAGAGGTTTTAAATTAGTGTATTGTTGTATTGGTATTTGTCTTTAATAAAAGAGCTGATATTTTTATTGCAACACTGGGTGGGTATTTATGGCACAACAGGTTTGCATTGTTAAAGCAGTTACACACCGGGCCGATAATGTCGGCCTTCATTTTCGCCGACCTGACATGCTCAGTCGGAGGCGGGGCAGTCAGGACTCACCCGGAAATGGCAAGCGGGATGAGCGTGACTAAGCCTCTCAAAATCTGACGAAAATCTTTTAAACTGACCTTTGTTGATCTGAAATGAAGACAGATTCAGCAACTGCATGGCCTATTTCTCGCTTAAAATGTTAAAAACTATATTAGTACAATATGAGATCATAATTTGAATGAGTCGCCAGTAATGGTCGTTCGAAAAATCCAAATTAGCCAGATCCATGTGACACGTTCGTCCAATCAGCTGCCGGTTTTTATTTTTTGGGCGACAATCCAGATTAGCTGTTATGGAGACGTATTACGTCTCGTCTCTTTGGTGTGTTCTGAGGCACTTTTTTGACCAACTCGGGGAGACTGATCAGTCACACTGCCTTTTCTGCCAACGGTCAGCCGTCTGGTTGGTGTGTAACTGCCTTTAGAGACATGTATGTGTTTTCCAAGTGGTCATAGAATTTCAATAGGCTAGACACAATGTGATAATATCTTTTTTCCCCTGGCTCAGAATAATCCTCTTATACCCATTTTAGCATGTTTCCTGCAACAGTAACTGATGTTACTGTACATATATTACTAGCATTGTCCTGGAATGACCTCATCATAAGCAAAAATAAGTAAATAAATCCCAGAACATGTGGATCAATCAATCCACTATCAAGGCTCAAAACCATATTTTTTTAAAACCGAGTCAAAAACAGGGCTATGTGCAGTGCAGTGAGATAACACAAAACAAGTCAACTTCAATTTCCTGGATGCACGGCACAGCACCTTATGGTGTTAGCAGTGGTGTTAGCAGTGATGGCTGCGAGCATTGATAGGCTGCGGTTCAAGATTTTAAAAATAGGCCCCCATTGAACCTGTGACATACAAACAAACATAAATATCAGAGCCAGCTGCTGGCATATGCAGTGTGGAAATGTTGGTGGTGCTTGGGTACAGGGAGAAAGATGGAGACACAGAGAAAGAGAGAAAGCAGCCTCACAACGAGTCATTTCTACGGCTCGTTGGCTGAGGTGTACACCGCCCTTTTGTATTCATCTTCATAGGCCTCCATGCATTTTTATATGATGCGGATTTAGATCTTGTCACTTGATGTATTCGTGTATTTAAAAAAAAAAAAATTGTACCTGCCTCTGTCTCTGTATGTTCTTTGTTTAACATACTGCAAGGCAAGTTTCCCCTCGGGGGACAATAAAGTTGAAGTTGAATATTCATGACAACTGAGCAAACTCAATTTAGTTGAAAGCTCCAGATTGTTTCTGTTAAATAACTATTTCCAACCGTAGAGCACACGTGTCAAACTCCAGGCCTGGGGGCCAAATCCGGCCCCTCGCACATTTTGATCCAGCCCGCATATCAATTTAGGTTCACAACTAATTTTGGCCCGACTAGTTGTGCACCAAACCAAAAAAGACAGGAAACTGTTTTTCACACTGTATTTATGTGACAGGCTGTGAAACAGGTTGCTGTGAGTCGCTGTGTGGTAGCCTGCTTTTAAAAATGTAATCATTGATTTTCATGATTTGCTAAATTCTACGATGGCTAAGGAACTTTTCCTGACTTTTTTAGGGTTTAAAGGTGCGGTAGGACTTATTAAACTAACTTTCTGTCATATTTGCTGAAACTGACTCTATGTTCCAGTAGAACTACATGAAGCAGGTCATTTAAAAAAAGAAAATCTGGTTAGCCACCTCGTTTCGGCTAGTGACGTAGAAACACATAGGACACATTCAGAAACCGTATCTCACTCAAAACAGCATGGATGTTTTTTTTTCAAAGTTTGTATCCAGTTCCCCACTGGACAACGAAAACTAAACTTGCGCTTAATAGTCAATCTTTGATAAAACGAAACGTAGCGACACATGATCGGGGTAAGGAAAATGGGGTGAATGCCGATCCCCGATCATTTAAAAAAATGCCAAATTCGGCTCAGATCTGATTCTGTGAAGGTCGTCGTCAGAAATAATAGATACTACTCCCAAGCAGTTAGTACAATTAGTTCCATAATTAATTAAGTTAAGAACCGTTAAGGAAAGTACAAATACATATCTGAATTTGTCTGTTGATACTGTTCATATTGTTGAGAGGGTGTATGTCGGTGCAAAACAATGAAAAATGATCTACATTGGTTATTTGCTCTGATTTACTCTCACAGAGCCACTGGCAGTCAACAATCCAAACGAGCGAGAGCTGGCATTGAAATATATCCCGTCTCTGTGTGCTTTCTATCTCACACATTCTCTTTGGCTCACTTGCCATTTGTCCCCCAAAGGCAGAATATTGGAGGAGTCTTTAATCATCTTTACTGCCCACTCTATAATCCCTGCTAAGAGACTAATCCATGATCTGCCACAATGGAAACCAACCCCACCGAGTCAAGGGGAACGAGAGGCAAAACAAGAGAGAAAGGCAGCCCCACAGTGCAGAAACATATATATCCTCAGTGATAACTTTTATGATTTTGAATTATTGTACGGAATTGAGAGCCATATTCTTTTTTCAAAGAGGAAGGGAACATGACCATTCGTAATGACATGTATACGAAAGGTTTACAGGATTCTGTAGCCCAGGAACACCGGAAAATACAGTTTTTTACTTTGTCTTCGGCCGTGGTGGCCCTGTCAGGGTTTATTATGTTAGTTTATATTGCACTCACATGGTTCATATATGTACAGAAAGTTGTTGATCAAATTGGCTCATACTATCTGACAAACAGAAAACCTGGGGTCAGGTACCACTGTCAAAAATCTAACATTTGTGATCGGTACTTGAAATCATACTGAGAGCACTTTAATATTACAATCAGCTACAAACAATGCATTGTAGTCACAGGATTGATTTTAATATGATCCAAAATTCATAAGTGAATGTCTTCTTTACTGCTCCGTGAAAGTCTTTCCTTCAGATCAATCAGGAACAAATTGTTCTCACTCTCTGCCTCATCATTCAATCGGCTATTGACATAATGTTTCACAAAATGAAGCTGGCACAAAAATATAGTTTTACACAGTACTGATGCAAGCAGAGGAAACAATCTCAAGTTGCTTTGGGACCACCTTCAGCCCTACCGGAGGTCTTTATCTTAATCTACAAACGTGTGTGCATCTAGCTAGTGAAACGAATGAAATAATGGATTGCTATTTGGGATTCACAGTTTATCCATAGTTTGATTATGCTTACTATATACAGTGCACAGCCTTGCACCTTTGATTTTCCATTGAAAGGAGGGTCCAGGGACCATATTTATTATTCGTCTCAGATAAGGAAATCCCTCCTTACTGGCTAAAACGTAAAAACAATTTTATCAACTTTCTTTACTTTGGAAATCACTCTTATCTCAGCTGATATTTAGGAGAGCTCCAAAGGTGTACTAACCTGTTAGGAGATGGTGTTAAGGCTGAGAAAATCTTACATTCTGAATAAAGGAAAGGTGTTTATTAATGCTTTATGAAGCTTTCTAAAAGATATGGCAAAAATGTAAAAGTATTTTCCAACCAATGTCCCCAAAACCTCACAGCGACAGGGAGAATGTAGCTTTGAAACAGGGACCATTTGGGTCCGTCACAACTGAGATATTAGCTTTTATGAATCAAACTTCAGGGTTTCCCGCAGCACTTTGCAGCTCGGGCGGCCGCCTAAGCTGGGGAACCCTACCACCTTAACTAGGTCGTAAAAAAAAAAAAAAAAGTTCACTGCACAAAAGGCCGTCAAGTGCATCTCGGACAATAGCGCGGATGCGCTTTACACCGCGAGCGGGAACGCGCGCCACACAGCCGAAATGAGAGAAAGAAAAAGAGACGTGGTCCGTCGCTGTCTGGAGGATAACTAGCCAGTTGATATCGCGGGTGTGTCCGTGAGAACATTTGCCAATTCACCGTCGCGTGTGCGTTGGAGTTTGTCAACAAATGTGCGGCAGCTGGGGCATGCCCGGACGGAGACGGGGTGATGGACTTACCGGAGTGTTGGCATACGGTGGGCAGAGAACATTTATATGTTTCTCTGTCCTGTTCTTCACATCAGTGAGGCTTTCTTCTCTTGTTTCAACAAAGTGAATACATGACGAAGTGACTAGAACTATCCATCACCTCTCGCGCGTGGATCCTCAATGTCCCGGCTGTTGCCTGGTCTTTGAGACAAAGGCAAACCTACCACCTTAACTAACACTTTTCTGCGGGAAACCCTGAACTTTGATCGCTCTTACAGTGCCTCAGATAATGTGAAGATGTATTCACTTCCCACCACTCGTCAGTAATGGAAATAAAAAAGCTGGATTCCAGGACTCTGAAGTCTACTACTCTGAGGTAGTGTTTTAAGGAGTGATTCTGCAATGCTTGACAGATACAGGCCCAGAACTTTGAAAGTAAAAGTCCCATTTATTTTAATACACTGACGGTTAGGTGATTGGTACCTCTAACTTTTTTATCACTTTGAGAAAAACCGTCATTTCTGAGCTTTTTTTTTTCACAGGAATGGAGATGTGAGATCACCATGTCAGGTTGTTGGTGTGATTCCCAGGAACCTAAAACTGTCCACTTGCTCCACCTCAGCTCCACTGATGTAGACAGGGGTGTGCTTCCTTTTTTCCTAAAATGACCAGTAGCTTCTTCTCTAAGCACCACTCTGCAAGATCGTTGATATCAATTCTCGTTGTTTGTAATCCGGACGAGGATGGTTGTGTCGTCTGCAAAAGTGAACAAAATGCTGAAAATGTTCTCGATAATGAGATGAAAAAACTCTAATGTGCTGATGCCGTTGGCTCACTGAACATCTGATGTGGTGTGCACATTTAAACATAGGATCCAGCGGTGCCGTTCCCTTAGTGGTCCCCTAATACTGTATCTGAAGTCTCTTTTATATAGACCATAGTGGTCCCCTAATACTGTATCTGAAGTCTCTTTTATATAGACCATAGTGGTCCTCTAATACTGTATCTGAAGTCTCTTTTATATAGACCATAGTGGTCCCCTAATACTGTATCTGAAGTCTCTTTTATATAGACCATAGTGGTCCTCTAATACTGTATCTGAAGTCTCTTTTATATAGGCCTTAGTGGTCCCCTAATACTGTATCTGAAGTCTCTTTTATATAGACCTTAGTGGTCCCCTAATACTGTATCTGAAGTCTCTTTTATATAGGCCTTAGTGGTCCCCTAATACTGTATCTGAAGTCTCTTTTATATAGACCATAGTGGTCCTCTAATACTGTATCTGAAGTCTCTTTTATATAGACCATAGTGGTCCCCTAATACTGTATCTGAAGTCTCTTTTATATAGACCATAGTGGTCCCCTAATACTGTATCTGAAGTCTCTTTTATATAGACCATAGTGGTCCTCTAATACTGTATCTGAAGTCTCTTATATAGACCATAGTGGTCCCCTAATACTGTATCTGAAGTCTCTTTTATATAGACCATAGTGGTCCTCTAATACTGTATCTGAAGTCTCTTTTATATAGGCCTTAGTGGTCCCCTAATATTGTATCTGAAGTCTCTTTTATATAGACCTTAGTGGTCCCCTAATACTGTATCTGAAGTCTCTTTTATATAGGCCTTAGTGGTCCCCTAATACTGTATCTGAAGTCTCTTTTATATAGGCCTTAGTGGTCCCCTAATACTGTATCTGAAGTCTCTTTGATATAGACCATAGTGGTCCTCTAATACTGTATCTGAAGTCTCTTTTATATAGACCATAGTGGTCCTCTAATACTGTATCTGAAGTCTCTTTTATATAGGCCTTAGTGGTCCCCTAATACTGTATCTGAAGTCTCTTTTATATAGGCCTTAGTGGTCCTCTAATGCTGTATCTGAAGTCTCTTTTATATAGACCTTAGTGGTCCCCTAATACTGTATCTGAAGTCTCTTTTATATAGACCATAGTGGTCCTCTAATACTGTATCTGAAGTCTCTTTTATATAGACCTTAGTGGTCCCCTAATACTGTATCTGAAGTCTCTTTTATATAGGCCTTAGTGGTCCCCTAATACTGTATCTGAAGTCTCTTTTATATAGACCATAGTGGTCCTCTAATACTGTATCTGAAGTCTCTTTTATATAGACCATAGTGGTCCTCTAATACTGTATCTGAAGTCTCTTTTATATAGACCATAGTGGTCCCCTAATACTGTATCTGAAGTCTCTTTTATATAGACCATAGTGGTCCCCTAATACTGTATCTGAAGTCTCTTTTATATAGACCATAGTGGTCCTCTAATACTGTATCTGAAGTCTCTTTTATATAGACCATAGTGGTCCCCTAATACTGTATCTGAAGTCTCTTTTATATAGACCATAGTGGTCCTCTAATACTGTATCTGAAGTCTCTTTTATATAGGCCTTAGTGGTCCCCTAATACTGTATCTGAAGTCTCTTTTATATAGACCTTAGTGGTCCCCTAATACTGTATCTGAAGTCTCTTTTATATAGACCATAGTGGTCCTCTAATACTGTATCTGAAGTCTCTTTTATATAGACCATAGTGGTCCTCTAATACTGTATCTGAAGTCTCTTTTATATAGACCATAGTGGTCCCCTAATACTGTATCTGAAGTCTCTTTTATATAGACCATAGTGGTCCCCTAATACTGTATCTGAAGTCTCTTTTATATAGACCATAGTGGTCCTCTAATACTGTATCTGAAGTCTCTTTTATATAGACCATAGTGGTCCCCTAATACTGTATCTGAAGTCTCTTTTATATAGACCATAGTGGTCCTCTAATACTGTATCTGAAGTCTCTTTTATATAGGCCTTAGTGGTCCCCTAATACTGTATCTGAAGTCTCTTTTATATAGACCTTAGTGGTCCCCTAATACTGTATCTGAAGTCTCTTTTATATAGGCCTTAGTGGTCCCCTAATACTGTATCTGAAGTCTCTTTTATATAGGCCTTAGTGGTCCCCTAATACTGTATCTGAAGTCTCTTTTATATAGACCATAGTGGTCCTCTAATACTGTATCTGAAGTCTCTTTTATATAGACCATAGTGGTCCCCTAATACTGTATCTGAAGTCTCTTTTATATAGACCATAGTGGTCCTCTAATACTGTATCTGAAGTCTCTTTTATATAGACCATAGTGGTCCTCTAATACTGTATCTGAAGTCTCTTTTATATAGGCCTTAGTGGTCCTCTAATGCTGTATCTGAAGTCTCTTTTATATAGACCTTAGTGGTCCCCTAATACTGTATCTGAAGTCTCTTTTATATAGACCATAGTGGTCCCCTAATACTGTATCTGAAGTCTCTTTTATATAGACCTTAGTGGTCCCCTAATACTGTATCTGAAGTCTCTTTTATATAGGCCTTAGTGGTCCCCTAATACTGTATCTGAAGTCTCTTTTATATAGACCATAGTGGTCCTCTAATACTGTATCTGAAGTCTCTTTTATATAGACCATAGTGGTCCCCTAATACTGTATCTGAAGTCTCTTTTATATAGACCATAGTGGTCCCCTAATACTGTATCTGAAGTCTCTTTTATATAGACCATAGTGGTCCTCTAATACTGTATCTGAAGTCTCTTTTATATAGACCTTAGTGGTCCCCTAATACTGTATCTGAAGTCTCTTTTATGTAGGCCTTAGTGGTCCCCTAATACTGTATCTGAAGTCTCTTTTATATAGGCCTTAGTGGTCCCCTAATACTGTATCTGAAGTCTCTTTTATATAGACCATAGTGGTCCTCTAATACTGTATCTGAAGTCTCTTTTATATAGACCATAGTGGTCCTCTAATACTGTATCTGAAGTCTCTTTTATATAGACCATAGTGGTCCCCTAATACTGTATCTGAAGTCTCTTTTATATAGACCATAGTGGTCCTCTAATACTGTATCTGAAGTCTCTTTTATATAGACCATAGTGGTCCCCTAATACTGTATCTGAAGTCTCTTTTATATAGACCATAGTGGTCCCCTAATACTGTATCTGAAGTCTCTTTTATATAGACCATAGTGGTCCCCTAATACTGTATCTGAAGTCTCTTTTATATAGACCATAGTGGTCCTCTAATACTGTATCTGAAGTCTCTTTTATATAGGCCTTAGTGGTCCCCTAATGCTGTATCTGAAGTCTCTTTTATATAGGCCTTAGTGGTCCTCTAATGCTGTATCTGAAGTCTCTTTTATATAGACCTTAGTGGTCCCCTAATACTGTATCTGAAGTCTCTTTTATATAGACCATAGTGGTCCTCTAATACTGTATCTGAAGTCTCTTTTATATAGACCATAGTGGTCCCCTAATACTGTATCTGAAGTCTCTTTTATATAGACCTTAGTGGTCTCCTAATACTGTATCTGAAGTCTCTTTTATATAGACCATAGTGGTCCCCTAATACTGTATCTGAAGTCTCTTTTATATAGGCCTTAGTGGTCCCCTAATACTGTATCTGAAGTCTCTTTTATATAGACCTTAGTGGTCCCCTAATACTGTATCTGAAGTCTCTTTTATATAGGCCTTAGTGGTCCCCTAATACTGTATCTGAAGTCTCTTTTATATAGACCTTAGTGGTCCCCTAATACTGTATCTGAAGTCTCTTTTATATAGGCCTTAGTGGTCCCCTAATGCTGTATCTGAAGTCTCTTTTATATAGGCCTTAGTGGTCCCCTAATACTGTATCTGAAGTCTCTTTTATATAGGCCTTAGTGGTCCCCTAATACTGTATCTGAAGTCTCTTTCCCTAAATTCAGCCTTGGTGCAGAATTACAGCCACTAGAGCCAGTCCCACAATGAGCTTTCCTTAGGATGTGCCATTTCTGTGTCTGTGTTTTCAAGCCATGATGTCTCTCTCTCTCTCATGGGTGGGCCAAATTCTCTGGGCGGGCAAAGCAGAGAAAGGGGAGGTAACCTTCCTCCTTATGACATCATAAGGGGAAGATTCCAGATCGGCCCATCTGAGCTTTCATTTTCTCAAAGGCAGAGCAGGATACCCAGGGCTCGGTTTACACCTATCGCCATTTCTAGCCACTGGGGGACCATAGGCAGGCTGGGGGAACTCATATTAATGTTAAAAAAACTCATAAAGTGAAATGTTCATGCCATGGGACCTTTAATAATAACAAATTAGGTTAAACTCATCTTAGTCTCGCTTTGCCAGACCCAGAGGAGGGTATGGCTACTCCACATAGCATTCGGGGATGTGAGAAAAACCTGCAGGACAAATACTGGACAAATACTGTATGATCTTCCTCTGTTTAATCAAAAACAGAACTCTTTTAGTTTGTAGTCCCAGAATGCCACAGCTCGAACCATGCATATGATGTAGGCTGCCCGGGAGAGCAGTATGGCACATATCTGGTAGCGTATGTTTCTACTGTATGTGTGAGGAGCTGACAGTGACAGCTGGCTGGTGGTTGGCACGGAGGCCAGCTGATGCAGGGATAAGTGTGGTCTCTCTTGCACGTACACACACACATATACATAAAAGTAGAGCTTCTGTAATGCAAGCTGATGTGCGGCGCCGCAAAGCCGCAGAGACAGAGGTGATAATGTGGCTGAGAAGGGTGTGAAAATATAAAGCCGTATACATGCTTTATGTAGAGCTTACACAGATGTAAACACTGCACTAAAGAAGGAAGGAAAAACGCATGGATGAGCATCCAGATGACCTGCTAGACTGAAATGCTGCCTGATTCCTCTGAGTGCAAATGTGTGTACATATTTTAAGATTTGATGGCACTCGTGGAGAGGTGGCAAAAGGCCCTGCTGCTAATGGTGTGTGTATGTGTGTGTGTGTATATGTGTGTGAGAGCGAGAGAGAGCAAGAGTGGGAAAGAAAGAAGGTATTGATCAAACTCTGCAGGAGCAGAACTGTATTTCCCTGAGGCTTCAGTGTGTGTGACTTGCTTTCAATGCCCTCCCTTTCTTTTTCTTTCGTTCTTTTTCTTTCTTTATTTTATTTTAAAAGCAGTGCGGCTTACGGTGGCAGTCAGTGGATGTGTTTGAGATGAATAGTTGACTTTGGAAAATACGCTTACACATTAGAAGTAGAAATTATGATTCACTTTGCTGATTTTAATCCTTTATCTCCGTTTAGTTCAAAGATCATTGACAAGTTATTGACTATGTAGGCCTGTTTAATTTTTAAAAAAAAGTTTTTTTTAAAAAGTTTAATAACAATTATTTTTGCTAAGCAAGTGAAATAAAAAACTAAAATTGGTTTCACGTTCTCTCAAAAGTTTTAAACTAGTTCATTAGGGCTTTTGTTTTTTTTGTTTTTTACTTTGGACATAGCCAAGGTAGCTGTTTTGCTCGGTTTCAGTCTTTTTGCTAAGCTAGGCTAACCACGACAGATTGTAATTGCGCTTCTCATCTCTCAATCGTAACGAACGCGAACAAAGGGTGAAAATCTGTCTTTTCTTTCTCTCTTCCTATCTGTCTGTCTGTCTGTCCCTTTGTCTTTCTTTCTCACAAGAGAAATAGCTGAACAAAATGGAGGATGTGTGCCTCCGCTTGTGTGTTCAGGCTGAGTGTGTGGTAAGGATTTCACTTTATCCCGCCGTGCTGAGCATCTCTCAGCAGGTTTAGCATCCTAGTAAGCTGGAGGATCCCAGGGGTATGACGGTAAATACGTGTGCATTTGTGTATGCATGTGGCTTTCTGTGTGTGTGTGTGTGGGGGGGGGGGATAGATGTCATTGTTATTCAAAGGAAGGTTTTAAAGTTTCAAAGCTCGCTCTGGTGCTCGCTCAGTGCTCTCCCTAAAGATAAGACATTGATGTTTTACTTTCCAATAAGTTGTTTAGGAATAAAAGGCGGAAAAAGAAAGAGGCAGAGGTGTGCTTAAAAGGATGCTACCCATCAGAATGCCAATACAGTGCAGGAGTGGAGGGAGTTTTACCTTAATGGATTTCAGAGGATAGACCGAGATCGCTCAATACTTTCTAAAGCCCACTTCTTTCCACTTTGAATGAATTTTGAAGCGTGGATATTGAAGCAAATCAGTTCATCAGTCTCAAAGTTGACAGCAATGTCCTGCATAATGATGTCACTACTATCTAAATATGTCCAGCACACACAGCAGCGGGTGCAGCACAATGAAGAATGTGCTGTCAGATGTGTCTGAGTTCTCTTATCTGTTTGGACAACGCCAGTTCTTCCTCGCTGGAATCATTTACGTGCAGCTGGGCGGGGGCTATGCTACATGAGACCTGCTCCTCAATGGTGGTAGATATCGGAAACATCCATCAGCCACTGACCAGACATGCCTAATGACGGCCATCAGTTCCACAGTGCAGATCATTTAGAAGTGATTACCTTGATACAGCTGCTATCCCCATTGACTGACATTAGCACTGCGAGTCAACTCGGCTTGATTGCCGCGATCGATTAGCGCCGCCACCCAAGGAAGTTAGGGATACCACTGGGTATCGATCTGGCATTAGCGCGTCCGTTAAGAGATATTGACCCAGTGTGTCCAGTATGACTGGCATGTTGATGTCTCAGTCACCTAGCACCTGTCTCCCAGTATCAGGAATCCATGAGAGCAAACCCTATAGTCTGTACAGTACATTGCTATTGTTCCGTGGCTGTAACATCAAAACACTTGTTTTTACACTATTCGCTGCACACTTTGATGCTGTTACTATGACGATAATTCTGTTATAATTTTTATTATTATGGCATTACATACATACATATACACACACACATATATATATATATCAGATATATATACATACCGGTGTAATGTTGTTACACACACAGCAGTATAAATGGCCTTAGTTCAATTAAATGTTCAATGTTATTTATAGTGTTATATCATAGCAGGAGTTATCTTAGGACACTTTACAGATAGTATAGGTCTAGACCACACTCTATATTTTACAAAAACCCAAAAATTTCCCCCAACAACAAGCATTTAGTGCAACAGTGGCGAGGAAAAACTATCTTTGTTGGACACTTGAGGGCAGCAGAACAAGCGATAAACACAACATTGACATTTCATCACCTTATAAAGTTGTTATAGCTGTTACAAGGCTAAGCTACCCTGGGCTCGCATACCAATGACACACAGCTACTAAAGGTTAACCTAGCTCGTAACATTAATCCCCCTGTCTCCTTTTCCCTGCCTGTTGCATTTAACATGAGACCTAAACCAAGTCATGATCAAGACAAGAAATAATTTACTATGGGGATATTTGCAAAAATTGTTTAGGGAAAGGTGGGTATAATCTGAGAGAAGAACCAAACTTTAAAGAACAACTCTAAAAAGTATGTGCATCACGATCTGTGGGGTGAGTTGTGTAGAATGGTTTAGACCACATGCTAAAACATTTTAGCAAACAATATGAAGTTTAAAAAATTGCATAATAACACTTTATTACAAGGATATGAATATGAAGAGAGATGATTGTGAGGGTGGGTTATTATACTGATTGTACTGCGGTGGGTGATTAAGGTGATGGGTTGCTTGGTGCATAATGTAAAAAATGTTGGGTAGGTCTTTAAAATTATATATATTTCACGTATTTTTCTTATTTTCCTATGAATATAACATAAAATATATGATACATACATATGCAAAATATATAATATATACAGGAACTATTTAGAGTTGAATGAGGGGTGGGAAAAATAAGCTTCGGCTTCGTCCTGCTCCTTTTCGGACAGATTGAACATATTGTTCGTAACACTTTATCAATAGTTTTTCCTTTTGGTGTGTTGCTACGCACTTATTGTGTTTTTATAAATATATATATATATTTTTTTTCAAAATAAAAAAAAAGAAATAAACTGTCCTGGATGAGTGTATACTTTCCTACCTAAGAGGGGTTTGTGCTGTGTTAAACTGATTCACCCAGCCACCTTGTCATCTTTTGGTGTCGAGACGACCTCGGCTCTGGTTCGGCTTTCAAGCGTCCCTCGTTGACTTCCCCGACTTTGCCCGCTCTCCGTGTTGTAGTTCAGGTTTTAAAAGGTGCATTGACTGTCATGATTGTTATTTCCTGTTATGTTCCGTTTCCTGTTTTATTTTGTAGTCTGTCTTGTCTCCCTTGTCTTGTCTAGTTTACTTCCTGTCTTTGTTTGTTTCCCGCCTTTTTTGATTGTTCTGCCCCACCCTGATTTGTTCCACATGTTGTATCACCTGCCCCTTGTTAGTCCTCGTTACCTCTTGTATTTAGTCTTTGTGTTGCCCTTGTCTTGTGTCAGGTCATTGTATTTCCTGTGTATGGTTTTCTGTGTTGGAGTTGGTTGTCGTCTACCCCTTTTGGTGTCGGTGTTCCTGTTATTTTGATTGTTCCAGTTTTGGATTCTACCTGCTGTATCAGGACACTTGTTTGGTATGAACTGTGATTTATTATTAAATCTCCTGACAAACCTACACTACCGGCCAGTCTCTGCATTTGGGTCCAACTCATTCTTTGTAGCCATGACATTGACAAAAGGTTGTGTTGTGGGGAAACAAGAATATTCTTTCAGCGCCTTGTCTTCAAAAGTGTTCTGTGTGAAAATGTGGTGTGCAGCCGTCAGCCTGCATCGTATTGCTCCTTTCTGAAAAAATCTCTTGCATGAGGATACATTTACATTGCTACATTTTGGTTTGTAAGCAGAGTTTTTGAGCCAAAAGATCTCTGTGCACCAAGTGTTTTTAGCTCCAGTAGAAGGACTAATCTCCGTTTAAACTAACACACCCAAACCTTATATCTCAACATTTTCATATACTGAGCATGCGCTTGCCGGGGTGAACAGAAGGCAGCGTGTATACTCCGCATGTTGCTAGCCATGGTAATGTTAGCAGCTTAGTCTTAGAGAACAAGATGTCATGACAGATAAGACCCAATCAGGAGGAGAAACGTTGGCGTCATTGTCGGTGTTGCCAAAGGTCTCCGTTTGCGGCCGCTGAGACTGCAACACAACCCCGCAGATTCCAAACCATAACAGGTCAGAAGTGTTACCAAATGTCTCCGATTTAGGGGCTTGGAAATGCCAGAGCACTGTGAATGCGAGGTGTAAACGTAGCAAAAGATATTCATTTTTAAACCAAAGCGAAGCACTGTAAATGGAGCATGAATATTTCTCGGTCCAACTCTACACATCTGTAGCTGGGTTAAATCAGATCAACCAACAGCCCCCTCATGTGCCCTGTCAGTCTATCTCGGTCAATCATGTTAAAACCACACCTACTCACTTAAAGACCTGTAGGAACAGTAACATATTAGCAAACAATTGCATTTTCTATCCAGCAGACGTGGAGCAACATCGTCATTTATTCAGAGTCATCTTTAATGTCTTTCTCCCTGGTTAACGCCAATATTCACTCTCCTTTTAGCTTTGTTTTGGGCTCCACCAACTCCTGCGACAAGTATCTGTCTTCTTCTTCTAGCTGCTACTGTAAATGCTCCACTATGTTCACCAGCTAGTCTTTAATGTTGTCTGACTATAATCTGGTGGTATACGGAGGATTTATCGGAGCATTTACTCTAGAAGGAACCTCTTACACAGTACAGTCATTTTAACCTTTGTTCATTAGAAAAACACTACTGATTAGTGCTGCTGTAATGAAGTGTCTTGTCAAACCTGAATTGCTAATTGCAGACGATTGCCTACTTTGACAGTAAGCAGACACAAATCAACTTTAGCATCCATTTGAGTTGTGTTTTAGGCTTAACCAAATCCAATATTCAATCATTTTTCTGGCTCTTTAGCTGCCAAATGCTCCACCGTGTTCACTAGCTCATCTCTATCTTGCCGTTTTGTGCAAGGAAGGTAACAAACATCGGGTTTGCGAGAGTTTTTTTTTTGGCAAAAACAGAAAATCAAAACAAGCTAAGAGAGGTCTTAAAGCTCCATGAATAACAGATACAGATATCTTTATGTATCCCCGAAGGACAATTCAGTTAATGCAGTCCAACGAAACATACAGCCTACACACATTCATACTGCCAATCATCAATGACAGAGGGAGCAGAATAAAAAGACACTGTGGAAAGTATACAAGAAAAATATTTGAAATAAGAACTGAGAACTGAATAAAGATGATAAAGTCCGATAAAGAGGGACGAAATTAAATAAAAAAAATCGACAAGGTGCCGAGTTTATTGCGCATAGCCTACATCAAAAATTAAAATTCACCAATTAAGCTAAGGAGGACTGCACAGTTGGTGATAATTCTGTGGGATTATTACTACGAACAACCCCTTTCAGAAATATTGATTAGTGCAGCTTTAAAAAATGTTTCTTTATGGTTGGTATTGTATTTTATTTCATACCTACCCCCCTGTCAAGTATGTCGACGGTGTCTCATCTTGTGTTTTTGGCACAACAACATGGCTGCTGCAACAGTACCCATGGGGGTTAAAACCTAGTGTGTGTGTTGCATGTTGCCCAGTCGGTGTAAAAGGAACAGAGGCGGTCCATGTGTATGAAAGCATGCTTTATCATGTCTTTTTTTTATCTGTGAGAATCCTGCATTTTCCTCAGGGGGATAACAAAGCACAGGTTGAACTTGAGCTTTTCGTACATCTAACATGCCTCCTCACAGCAGTGTTTCTCTGTTCTTTTACCGCGAGAAATATACCAATCTCTATAGCTATGTTTTTCACTTTTACTAATATGAAGGTTTCCATGACAGATTTTTGTTTCTGCATGTTGCTAAAGCAGTCAGACAGCAGATTTTGTTTTGTTTTTGGACTATATTAGAGCTGAAATCGTAAGCCTCTGGCCTATTTCAAACAGGGCTGCACCAGATTACAGCATCGCCAGTCTGTGCAGCTTTTTTAATGTACACCTACACAGCTCCATACATCCAGGTTGTTATTATATCCTGCTGCGACTCCTGGGGTTTTCATGTAATAACTAGAAATATAAGCCTTCTGTCTATTTGGAAATCCAGGAATTCATTTGGGTGGTTATTCCTATCTTCCTTCCTTTTTGGCACTGTATTACTCACATTGTTCTTGGCTGCAGCACAAAATCCCAGGTAGCTGGGGATGCCAGTCAACGAGAGGATGTGTTGAAAAGGAATCAGTAATCGGGGACATGCGAGGAGGTAGTCTGAGGTAGTGCTAGAATAATGCAGTGGTAGAGGAGGTCCACATTGTCAGTGTTGTTTGATCATCAACAAATCTCTTTCTCAGTGTGTGGTTCTTCATAGAACTTTTACTGTAAATAAACCTGCCCAGGGTATGACTAGGGTTGGGCATCTTTTTGATTTTAGCAATTCTGATTCCAATTCCAATTCTTACTTTCCATTCCGGTTCTTATCGATTCTCGATTCTGATTCTTTGAGGGGTGGAGTTGAAACGGGTCACATGCTGCTTACTGTGCTCCATGGCTGCAACACAACAAGCGCCTGGAAGTACGACGCCCGCTACAGAAACCAAAACTTAGTTACTTGTGTTAAATTTGGAGCCGATGATCAGATTCTTCGGAAGCTACGAAGACTACAGGTCAACAAGTCAATACTCCAGTCATTTCATAACTGTTTGATCCAATCCACCCTCACCTTCAGCTTATTGGCATGGTTTGGTTCCCTGACTGAGCTGAACAAATGTCCCTTCAACAGAATCATAAAGATGAGCGGGAAGATCATTGGACGTCAGACCACTCTCACAACCATATTTGAGAAACAGGCCATCAGGAAAAGTAAACTCATCATATCGGACCCCACCCATAATCTCAATAACCAGTACCATCTGTTACTTTCGGGAAAGAAATTCCGTTTCCTTCCCCTACGATCCAAATGAGCCATGTCCACCTTTGTGCCAGCATCCATCAGACTGTTGAACAAACAATAACCACCCCCCATCGATCGATCCAGACTTTGACCTATTCTCCCTACCCATCCCTCTACTCCTACCCTCAGGGTTTTTAGTTTCTTTTAGTATTTTAGTATTTAGCATTTATTTATTCTCTAGTATGATTAATACGGACTATGTATTGTTATATGTTGTGTTTGAATGTGCCTGACCACATACGAAGTTCCCTCACGGGAAAAATAAAGTTCTTTTGATTTTTTGATTGATTGATCGATTCTAAACCAAATTTTTCGAACGATTCCAAGTTGGAACCGGTTCTCAATGCCTAATCCTAGGTATGATTATATACTGTATGTACTGCATGTGTGGGCAGCAGAACATACAAATCACCAATATACATTAAATACAGTATGATGTGATAAGATATGTGGCAAACAAATGTGTGCAAAAACCAAGACACACTAAAGTTTGGAAAAAATAAATCTGCTTCTTCTGTAGTTCATGACTCGTGACTGAATAACTTGATATTTTCCATCTCAAATATTGAAAATTATCTCATATAAAAGTGTTCAGCGACCCAACCTTTATTTTCACGTAGATTGTGAAAGGCCATAAGCTGTGATTGGTTGGGGTTCAACGTGTTGTCTGATGCGTCTCTCGGCCAAGTCACAGCAGATACTGATCAATGAGTCGTCACCTAATGTGATGTAGTGACCATCTCGGAACACGGATACATGTTTTGTAGTGTGATCCTGCAACACACATCACTCCCATCGCATCAAAAAGCAACGCTTGGTCAGGTGCCTTTGGTGTTTGTTATTGAAGCAAAAAGTCTCCTTTAGCGTCATATTTAAACACGCTTGGTTGGGACTCTTGGCGTCACTTTTTGACGTTCTGGGTTGGGACGTACATTTATATGAAATGCGGCACAAGAACAGGACAGTTAGGTTTAGGAAAAGATGGTGGGTGGAGTTACAAAGTGTACGTTTCAGTGACATGGGACATGAGTGAGGTGAAAGCCCTGTGTTGTTTGACCCATCCACCCCAACCTTACACATATTTTTGGTCTTTGATACTACTCTCTACCGTTGTCTCTCTTAATACTACGTCATCTTACAGTGTCGTGGTCGCACTGCTGTTCTGCCTGGTGCATTCCATACAGACGCTAAAAGGGGATTTTTGTGTCGGTATCTAACGCTCAAGGACCTTGACCAAGAGTTGGGAGTGAGAACGGGTTGGATCCTGGCAAAAGACAAATTTGGATAAAATATTTATGCATTGAATTGGTATTCAAACAGGACTGCAGAATAGTATCTAGAGATTCAACTAGAAAACGTGTGAAAAAAGCCTCATGGCTCTTTGCCGCTATTACTTGTTTCTAGTGTTAATGAGTCGAGGACTCTGCAACTTCAGCGTCCCGACTTCAATCGGCAACAGATAAAGTGCAAAAGCTTTAAAACGACAGAAGGTCTCTGCTTTCCTGCCTTCCTCCCTTTCTTCCTCCCTTTGTTTCACTGGTTCAGTTCTAAGTCTTTGATTCCGCTGTGCTTTGAGCTGTGCATTCAGCGACTTGAGCAGCTTCCTTGAACCGCATCTTTCATCTCTCCTCCACTTAGCACACCCTCATTTCACAGGCTGTCTGCCTGCTTTTTCTCTTGTTTCTTCTTGTCGATAATCCTAACCTCGCCAGCCTGCTTGTCTCTTTCTGTTGTAGCCCCTGAGATGTGAACACACTGAACGTGAATCTGAAACAAATCACGCTGGAATTTATTGTCCACTGGCTATATTCTATCGCGTTGCAGTCCCACGGGCCTCTCTTGTCCAGGGGCTTTACACATATCAGATCACAAGGTCCATCTGTGGCCCCATTTCCACCTGCTATTAAAATCAGGCCTGAGTGATCCGATTACAGGTGGACAGTTCACACCTGGCAGTATAATGTGTCTCCAAAAGTGTTCTGAGTGACCACTCTCCTGCTCTACTGTATATGCAAATAAACACGTACATCATTTCTGTGTGTGTGTGTGTGTGTGTGTGTGTGTGTGTGTGTGTGTGTGTGCGCATGCGCGCAGGAGAGAAAGGTTTTTAAAAGTCTTCATTTACGGGAAAGTTTCGCTGCCGCCGGAAATTCCGCCGAATGTCACTCAATTTCGACCGGATGTCCATCACCTTCCACTTTCTTTGTGTTGCCGTTCTAAACTCCTAAAACAACCTTTTGAACATACACTTGTTCCACCAATACAAGTTCCTTCCTGAGAAGTTGCAACATTAAAACAGGAATGTCTGTACTGCCCTACAAAACAAAAAGGCAGTAACTGCATTTTTGGTCAAAAATGAGTTAATATCATTTTCATGACATTCAAGGCATCCTTTGTTATGTGACAAAACATCTTATCTCAAATGTGTGTCGTTTTGGAGAAAAAAGAGTGTCGTTTGTACAGTAACTGCAAAAAGCCCTAGTGAAATAAAGCAAGAATACAGTAACTGCAAAATAGGGGTAAAATATCAAATTAAATATGAGGATTGATATGTACAAAAAATAAGCTAATATAAAGTAACAAAAACAGCCACATGTCCAATAATCTACCTACAACTACTTAGCTGGATGACAGGATAACTTGATAACAGCTTAGCAATGTGAGACTTTAAGCAGCCGTTTCAGCAACAGAACAGCTTCCGGGTGGAAAATATTGACCTAAAATGGTCAAATTAGTGTTGGTTTTGGTATATCCATGTTCAGGAAAACAAATGGTTCCAAATATTTCAAATACAGTGTATCTAACACACCCAGAGCCCAAGTTGTGGCAAAATAGTTTTTGAAGAATCTGTAGTTACTGCCTTTTTCCTTGGTATGGTGCCACGTTTTTGGTAAGTAATACAAAGCAAGAATACAGTAACTGCAAAATAGGGGTAAAATATCAAATTAAATATGAGGATTGATATGTACAAAGAATAAGCTAATATAAAGTAACAAAAACAGCCACATGTCCAATAATCTACCTACAACTACTTAGCTGGATGACAGGATAACTTTAAAGTCATTTTTCTCAGTTCTGCACTCTGCGTAGTTACTGCCTTTTTGCTTTGTAGGGCAGTGTAGTATCCTACATATATCCTACATTTTGGTGAATTTGGGGACGTTTTATGGAGCTAAAAAATAAGGTTATTGGGTAGCTAGGTATAGTGAACGGTATGTGATGATGTGGAGCTATTTTAATTCCAAAGGCCAAGGGAACTTTATCAGGATGCATAGTATCCTGGATCTATGAAATAACGGTCCTTTGAAAATAAAAATCTGCCTGCCTCTATGGGAATTTAACATAGGGGTGTACTTACTTATGCCCCATGTATGTTAAGGAAGAACATTTATTTATTTACGATACATTATTCATTCACAAAGAAAATTGGTGTCCTTAAAGATTGGATTTTTCCTCATTTTTTAATTAAAGCATTAAGATCAATTTCCTAAAGATGATGTTTTTATTCCTCTTTTTAGTCAACTTTAGCATGGGTGTCCTAATTTGTTCACATGACTGTATATTAGAGCTACAATACTGTTTCCATGCTTTTAAAAATGTTTGTTTATATAATTATTGACTGGGATGACTGAGTTTATGTTAGTGTGTATGTTAGACTGTATGTTAGAGTATTTATTTGTGTATTTATTACTTTTTAGTACTTTTATATTCAGGTATGGCACAGCAAATTTCATTGTACACAAGCTTCTGCAATGACAATAAAGTCTATTCTATTCCAATCACTCAGGACGGATGTTAATACCAGGTGAAAATGGGGCCTGTGATTCTGAGCTTTGAAACACACTCCAGCCCACAAGGAAACCAACTCTGTAGCCAGTCTCAGTTCACCCTCTCATAAAAAAAGGCAGAGTGATAATAATGTGGAGAATCTGGGGTTTAAATTTAGAGTTACTGCTGCCTTCGCCGCATAAAGAGAGCCTGAGGGCCAGGCATTGGGCCTTCCCCTTATACAATGCCCAGTGGATCGTTTCTTACCACAAACAAAATAAATAAATCAGAGCCAAGTACCCAGGAGCAAAGTGTCTGTGTGGGCGACCTACCCCTATTTTTTTTCTCCATCTCTTTGATTCACTTTCCATCCCCACCCTCGCTTTTTTCCTCCACACTCCCATCCCTCCGTTGCCACTTTAGCTCTCTATTTTCTCACCAAATTGCAGCAGAGCAAAATGATAATGTTATTTCTTTGTTGTGTAATTTGTTCTCCTGCTGAGGTACTTTGTGTATCAAGTTAAATCCCAGAAAGCATGACAGCACTCTATGTCAGAGCAATAATCTGTTTGGGTTTAATGTCCCTCATCTTCAAATGTGTTTAAGTTGCTAAAGTGATTTTTAAATGAAAGCCTCCCAAATTCAATCATGACAATAGTTACTTAGGCTGCGTTCTGTTTAAGTGCTTTCCAAACCACTCCGAGCC
The DNA here is from genome assembly GCF_008315115.2 of Sander lucioperca. Classification (NCBI taxonomy): domain Eukaryota; kingdom Metazoa; phylum Chordata; class Actinopteri; order Perciformes; family Percidae; genus Sander; species Sander lucioperca. The sequence continues at coordinate 16,069,379 of NC_050177.1, forward strand.
GAACACAAATAGGGTGCTTTCCACTTGGCCTCACTGTTTTCCCGCAGTAGTGTGATGTTGGAGCAGCTGGAGCTGTGGTATGAATCCATATCTTCACAGAGAGATGAGATACAGTACTTCATGCAGGCTGACGCATACATATGACTCTGCTTTTTAACCAGCCCACAATGATAAGTAGGCCGACGGTAGCTTTGCAGTCCCGCACTGTGTCTGAATGCTAATGAGGATGCCAGCACAATCAGAGCAGCTTCCAGAGCTCCAGCAACGAGCTGCGAGTCGAAGTATTCTGACTCTAATTTAATTTAATCCTGACCTCCTTTCCTCCACTACCCAGTGAGCAGTGGGGAATGTTTGAGGGTTCAAGACCCCTGTGTGAATGACACACTTCCGAGTCATTACTCATTCCTTTTGGCTCAGTATTCATGCTGGGTTAAAACTTAAACTGGATTCTGCATTGAAAGCCAGCACAGTTCTTGTGAATCACTAAATTGAGTTTCCATATGAAATAATTTGATGAGTTTGTATTGAAAGTGTAGGAATTTGATATATTGACTTGGGGAGATCAGCATGAATCTCTGAACTAGGTTGGGAAGCAACATTAGCAAACTTTTGAAACCTAAAAGGAGGACAGGACTCTATCCAGCCCTGTCCTAAGCCAACCAGTGGTGAAAGTAGTAGTAGTAGTATTCAGATTCATTACTTAAGTAGAAGTAGCACTTCTATAAATACAATAAACAGCCCATTACAGGCACTCCAAGTACCTTTCTAAGTATTTTCTGTAATACAAATACAGAAATAATATTAGCAAAATATACTTAGGTACAAAGTACTTATAAAACAGAATGGGTCCTACATTAGTGTTATTTTATTATATACTGCATCTATTATATTACTGGATCATTATTGCTGGTGCTTTTACATGTGAGCAGCAACAAGAGAGTACAATTATGAAATTGCATGACATGGAAATTCTTAAGTAAAACTTGTACTTAAAGGTCCTATGACATGCTGCTTTTTGGATGCTTTTATATAGGCCTTAGTGGTCTCCTAATACTGTATCTGAAGTCTCTTTTATATAGACCTTAGTGGTCCCCTAATACTGTATCTGAAGTCTCTTTTATATAGACCTTAGTGGTCCCCTAATACTGTATCTGAAGTCTCTTTTATATAGACCTTAGTGGTCCCCTAATACTGTATCTGAAGTCTCTTTTATATAGACCTTAGTGGTCCCCTAATACTGTATCTGAAGTCTCTTTTATATAGACCTTAGTGGTCCCCTAATACTGTATCTGAAGTCTCTTTTATATAGACCTTAGTGGTCTCCTAATACTGTATCTGAAGTCTCTTTTATATAGACCTTAGTGGTCCCCTAATACTGTATCTGAAGTCTCTTTTATATAGACCTTAGTGGTCCCCTAATACTGTATCTGAAGTCTCTTTCCCGAAATTCAGCCTTGGTGCAGAATTACAGCCACTAGAGCCAGTCCCACAATGAGCTTTACTTAGGAAGTGCCATTTCTTTGTCTGTCGGAGGAGAGAGGGGGGCAAGGAGGAGGGTGGGGGTGTGGCCTTGACCAACTGCCATACTTCGCTTGTTTGCAAGCCATGATGTCTCTCTCTTTCTCATGGGTGGGCCAAATTCTCTGGGCGGGCAAAGCAGAGAAAGGGGAGGTAACCTTCCTCCTTATGACCTCATAAAGGGAAGATTCCAGATCGGCCCATCTGAGCTTTCATTTTCTCAAAGGCAGAGCAAGATACCCAGGGCTCGGTTTACACCTATCGCCATTTCTAGCCACTGGGGGACCATAGGCAGGATGGGGGAACTCATATTAATGTTAAAAAACCTCATAATGTGAAATTTTCATGCCATGGGACCTTAAAGCTGCATTACTTGTAACACGTTATCACATATAAAGTTGATGAATGAAAGCAAACAGTCGCCTAAGTAGACACCCAGCAGACACAGAGCAACATTAGCATTTGTCTTGAGTCATGTTTTTGACCGCTCGACAAATACACGGGGAGACATCTTCCACTTCCAAACCTTGCTGTATGTGTTTGTATGTTTTTTTGATTGTTTCTGTAATCATTTTTTGTTCCACTAAGATGATGATCACCTAGCTTTACCAGAACACCGTTAAACAGCATGTTTCCAGGTGCATCCAGGCTGCCTTCATTGTTACCGTAGTGGCAATGGTGGCTCAACCACCCACCATACTTCGCCCAGCCTGGCAATCCTGTACTTTACCTGTTTCTGCCTCTCACGGCGACGGGCGGTTGGGTTTTGAGTACTCTCACATTGCCAGACCTTTCTCCATACCTTATAACGCTAGTCATCGGGGCACGGATAAAGTAAGAACAACTTGCATTCAGTTCAGCTCACGTTGAACGGCGTTTGTCGTTCGACTGGTCGTAACTGTTTTCCCAAGATGGCGCCCGCCTGTATACGTGAAAGGTGCTGTCTTTAGGTACTGTCTTTCTAAACTATCTTTTTAATATACTGTCTGTACACTTACAAAGTTCTCAATGCTTCGCTTTACATGTAGGGACCCTCATTACGCTACTGTGGAAGTGTGGTGCTATTTTGAGCCTTGTTAGTGATATAGAAATAGAGATTTCTTGTTACTTTACCTGTGCCCCAACGACTAGCGCTATAAGCTAATTAGCGGTTAGCGCTAAAACTGGTCACATTCGATTAGCATGAAAACAAATCCCACAGAACGGTCGACTCGGTACACATGTGTTCTTAACCCCTAGGTTGATTTTGCGCCGGATTTGTCCTTTAAGTATAGGGTTTTAGTGATGAAACTTGTGTGTGTTGCTGTTTCCATCACATGTGTGAGCCTCGTCGCCACTCTCGCTCCGTCTACCCTCTGTGATGTGGCTCATGAGAAAACAGATGGCATTTTGGGACATGTTCCAGAACGCCACTTCCTACCGGTCCTCTGCCGCGCTGTCATCTCGCTGGCATGGCCTCGGTCTTAATCAGGGGCCCGACGGATGCCACTTTACACCTGCGCACTGTCACTCAGCCAGAATGCTCTGATGCTGATGAAGTTGATGCTAGGAACAGAAGGCCTCATCTTCCTCCTCTCCTCTTCTGATGTATTCCAGAAAAGACTTGCTCAGAGGAGAGAAACAGCATCCAAAAGTCTGTTGGAAGTGAACCAAAGTAGAGAAATGACAGCCAGATGGTTTCAGACGCTGTTGGGGGTCCCATTGTTCGTTTTTTGTTTCCATATTTGTTATACGTGAAGGTTTAATTGTTTTTTATCATTATTCCATTTATCTCAAAGGCAGGTACAGTACGTATGTTCAGGGTGCGATTTGTGAAAAAGGGAGTGATTAATCCCCCTTACGATGCCATGGATAGTGCCACTTGGCCAGCCATCATTATCAAAATCTGTGTTGCCCGTTCACAAACTTGTCCTTTTTCATGAATATTTACCACCACCATCAATTCCAAGTATTCCTTTTAGCTTGAAATTTTACATTTGCATTCGCATGAACTGGTGTAGACGCTCCATATTCATGCTCCATCTTGAAATACGTTAGCCGGTAAGGGACATACAGGACATACTGCTCCGCCTTTCGCGTTTTCTCTGTCACATGATAAACTCACAGGTGCTGCTAATGCTGCTAATGGGTATCGTAGCTTCCCGGCCCCGGCAAGTTTGAAGAAGGAAACATGGAGGACCACACATTTTCAAAATCCAAATTTCAGGAACAAGAGTCTTCTTCTTCACCCAGAAAAAGAAAAAAGGATACTGAAAAGAGAAAGAGACCGGCTTTTTGAAGCGTGAAGGCTACCGTAGCTGTAATACGTACTTTCAACTGCGTGGTGCGAGATAGTTGATTGCAATATATATTATCTCAACGCTGGATGGGAGAAATTCCTACACATTGGCCCTTTAAAACTCATTCCTGATGTTCATAGCTACAGTTATTTAATTTTTCTCTTTTTTATTAGCCGACTCAGCAGGTTTCCAAAGTATTGAATTAATATCAGCTTTTAGACCGGAGATCAACTCTTCCAATATGTCAGTTTGCTTGCAAGAGATTACCTTTTATTATGATAGGGTGCACTAGTTCCAAAAATCTCATTCTGAGCACAACAACCCATCAATAGCATCAAACATTTATCTTCGTACCTGTCTTCCATCAAAGCCATTGGCTGCCTTTGCCTGTGTTTGCCCTAAGGCAAGCACTACAATGTCAGGAAAGTGGGAGTGAAGAAAAGTCTATTATTTTTATTCACCCTCTCGATACTTACACCTTATATGTATGTGTGACCTTGCCAGAGCTGAGAGAACTTTTAAACTCGGGAAACAGCTGAACTCTCTTGTACCTTTTATTGAATTCCCAAACTTGTGTCCAGTATTTTGATTGCAATCAACTTCTCAGATAGCAAAGCTATGAAATTATGCCCAGCTTTTTACGTCTTCCCCTCTCTGCCTTATCAGCTGTTATTTTATTTCCAGCGACGGTTATAATCTGGCCAGCCGACTCCGTAGTGAAAGCTAGTGCTGGGGCAGGAATGACAAAGAGAGTGATAAGCTCAGGAGGAGACTTGGACCCAGCGGAGGGCTTGTGGGAAAGACAGTTGAATCAGTGGCCCACTCATCACAGAGTAATTGGTAAGAAGAAGGGACGTCTGGTGAGGAATCAAGCAGCGAGTAGAGGAGCAATAACCATGGTGAGACAGCAAACTCATCTGCTGAGAGCTGAATATTCACATATAAAGTATCTTTGCATATTGCATACTACGAAAAGTTGCATTTCAACAATTCCACCGCATCAGTATCTCGAACCTGTTCTCATGACTCTGGATAATCCACAGAACACACTGTCAGCAATACTCATGGGGTAAATCCCAGGTTCTTAAATTGCATCCACTTGCCTCCCTTCCTCGCGTCTAAGTCCGTCCCACAGAGGAAGCATGGGAGATACGCGAGGAAATCATTCGAGGAGAGAGGCAACAAGGAAATGTGTCTTTAGAGGGATGAGACTTCCTTTTCTCTTTAGCGTCACGTGAATTTGTCGGCTTTATAGGCGGAGTTAGCAACGGCTTTCAGCTGCACGGCTTCCAGGAAGGCTGCACTCGTGTATCCTCGCTTATAGCTCCTCATATATATATATATATATATATATATATATATATATATATATAGTGAGTAGTAAGTAATAAGTATAAGTATTAAACTGGCTCCCAATTTCCTTTTATACATTTTCAAATATAAAATACTATTTATACTATGGCTTGGCTCTTGTAATATTTAAATAGTGAACTAGTGATGCAGATATCAATAATCCCTGTGAGTGATATCAAGAATTAACTTTTGTACAAGTGAACATGTAATTCCTGATATCAAAAATAGACATTGGTAGGTAAAAATTAACTGAAGGGCCCTACTAGTAAAAATAATCAAGAATTCACATTGCAAATGTTCAAAGTTTCCATTGCTGAAGCTGCGGCGGGGAGCTGTGGTCTTAGGGTCTTAGGTGCCTCAAGGGGTGGTAACCCACGAACACCGTGGTGGACACCGGTGGTCAGGGAAGCCGTCCGACTGAAGAAGGAGTCTTTCCGGGATATGTTATCCCAGAGGACTCCGGAGGCAGTTGCAAGGTACCGAAGGGCCCGAAGGGCTGCAGCCTCTGCCGTGAAAGAGGCAAAGCAGCGGGTGTGGGAAAAGTTCGGAGAAGACATGGAGAAGACTTTCGGTCGGCACCAAGGTGCTTCTGGAAAACCGTTCGCCACCTCAGGAGGGGGAACCATCCAAGCTGTGTACAGTAAGGATGGGACGCTGTTGACCTCAACTGAGGAGGTAATAGGGCGGTGGAAGGAGCACTTTGAGGAACTCCTAAATTCGACTAATACGCCCTCTATGGTAGAGGCAGAGCGGGAGGATGATGGGGGATTGTCGTCAATTTCCCTGGTGGAAGTTGCTGAGGTAGTTAAACAACTCCACAGTGGCAAAGCCCCAGGGATTGATGAGATCCGTCCAGAAATGCTTAAAGCTCTGGGTGTGGAGGGGTTGTCTTGGTTGACACGCCTCTTCAACATTGCGTGGAAGTCGGGGACGGTGCCTAAGGAGTGGCAGACCGGGGTGGTGGTTCCCCTTTTCAAAAAGGGGGACCAGAGGGTGTGTGCCAATTACAGGGGTATCACACTTCTCAGCCTTCCCGGTAAAGTCTACTCCAAGGTGCTGGAAAGGAGGGTTCGGTCGATAGTCGAACCTCAGGTTGAAGAGGAACAATGCGAATTCCGTCCTGGTCGTGGAACAACGGACCAGATCTTTACTCTCGCAAGGATCCTGGAGGGAGCCTGGGAGTATGCCCAACCGGTCTACATGTGCTTTGTGGATCTGGAGAAGGCGTATGACCGGGTCCCCCGGGAGATACTGTGGGAGGTGCTGCGGGAGTATGGGGTGAGGGGGTCCCTTCTCAGGGCCATCCAATCTCTGTACGACCAAAGCGAGAGCTGTGTCCGGGTTCTCGGCAGTAAGTCGGACTCATTTCAGGTGAGAGTTGGCCTCCGCCAGGGCTGCGCTTTGTCACCAATCCTGTTTGTAGTATTTATGGACAGGATATCGAGGCGTAGTCGGGGTGGAGAGGGGTTGCAGTTTGGTGAGCTGGGGATCTCATCGCTGCTTTTTGCGGATGATGTGGTCCTGATGGCATCGTCGGCCTGTGACCTTCAGCACTCACTGGATCGGTTCGCAGCCGAGTGTGAAGCGGCTGGGATGAGGATCAGCACCTCTAAATCTGAGGCCATGGTTCTCAGCAGGAAACCGATGGAGTGCCTTCTCCAGGTAGGGAATGAGTCTTTACCCCAATTGAAGGAGTTCAAGTACCTTGGGGTATTGTTCGCGAGTGAGGGGACAATGGAGCGGGAGATTGGTCGGAGAATCGGCGCAGCGGGTGCGGTATTACACTCAATTTATCGCACCGTTGTGACGAAAAGAGAGCTGAGCCAAAAGGCAAAGCTCTCAATCTACCGGTCAGTTTTCGTTCCTACCCTCACCTATGGTCATGAAGGCTGGGTCATGACCGAAAGAACGAGATCCAGGGTACAAGCGGCCGAAATGGGTTTCCTCAGGAGGGTGGCTGGCGTCTCCCTTAGAGATAGGGTGAGAAGCTCAGTCATCCGTGAGGAGCTCGGAATAGAGCCGCTGCTCCTTCGCGTCGAAAGGAGCCAGTTGAGGTGGTTCGGGCATCTGGTAAGGATACCCCCTGGGCGCCTCCCTAGGGAGGTGTTCCAGGCACGTCCAGCTGGGAGGAGGCCTCGGGGAAGACCCAGGACTAGGTGGAGGGATTATATCTCCAACCTGGCCTGGGAATGCCTCGGGATCCCCCAGTCGGAGCTGGTTAATGTGGCTCGGGAAAGGGAAGTTTGGGGTCCCCTGCTGGAGCTGCTACCCCCGCAACCCGCTACCGGATAAGCGGAAGAAGATGGATGGACATTGCAAATAGTAAAAAAATCAGAATTCTTGATATCAAAAATGCATAAACTGTGAATGAATAAAAGCTAAAATGGCTTGCCATAGCATGTTAAAGTTTTTATTTATTTATTATTATTATAAAAGTATGTATAATGTGTACTTTGATGAGGAGTGCCATCATTCACGCCCATATATTGTAGCCTACAGTCTGGTCTGGTCTTCATGTATATTTCTGCTTAAAAAATGTGCGTTTCATTTCGTGCACGCGCCTAACGCATGATAACACACCCGACGCGGTTATCATTTCCGAGCTGCAGTAAACAAACACCGTTGCACTTTTATCGTTTATCAAACGTAATAAATAATTGTATTTTACTCTCACTTTTGTCAGGCACAAAGTCACCAAACACAGCCCTGGAAGTGACTGGCATTAGCAGCTAGACACAGACCAAGAGATGCACTGCCTGCCTGCCCAGCTAGGTTAGCAAGACCGAAAAAAACACAATAGAAATGCACATAAACATAACTTTACTTTGCTGACATCAAACTTGGAGAGGAGAGAACACAAGTTGTTCCCGCAATTCACTCTCATGGTGTTTTTCCCTCTTTTTGTGACCAGAAGGATAGTTTTGCTTCATTTTGTCATGGATGTTGATTAATTTCATTAATTGACGCGCTATGACACGAGGGGGAGGCGGGGCCTCGAGTAATTTGCGTAATGAGTGTATAGGGCGGATCGGCTCTGATCTGAACTCTCAACAGCCAAACTAGCTCTCATTCTCTCCCGTCTTTATGCTAAGCTAGGCTCCTCCTTATTCCAGCTCCATATTCAATGCACAGACATGACATTGATTTAAATCCTTACATCTTGCTTTTGTAAAGAAACCAATAAAGCCTGATGTTTTTTTACTGTTGTTAACTGTTGTCAGGATGTAAATAATATATGTCTGGACAGGTTCTTTGTTTTCTGCAAATGAAAGCTAGACTCATGAAAAACATCTTGGTATCAGATGAACCTGAGCTGTCAGGGTTTAAAGTAAATGTGCAAACTCATCCACCCCCTTGACCTGCACACCCTCAGGCCTACTGTGTCTTCTTCATGGCCATAGGGGTTTTGCACATTTAAGCACATCATTTGTATTTTTAGACACCATTTAAATGTCTCCAAATTGTGCCAGACCAACAATGGTGGTATCGCATTCAGATCACGTTTTCAGTCCAAAAGAAGCTCCAGGCTTGGTTTGGAAATGTGCCAAGAAACCTCCTTGTCAACAAGAGCTCGATCCAATTGATTTGGTCTGCACCCGACCGTGATTGCTGTGTTCTCACAAGTCCAAACAAACCCCACAAAGGAAGAAACTGCTCCAGGGTTCAAAGCAAGTGCCTCAAAAGAAATCTAGGTGTAGGACTGAGGAAAAGTTGAAACACATAGGACCAAAGAAAAGAGCGAGGAGAAAGAAGAGCTGCAGAAACCCTCCCTTGTTATCAGTCTTTTAGAATGGACTTTAACTGATGATCCCCCCCCATCCCCCAGAGAGTTTCAGGCTGGTACAGACTTGTATGCTGAATCTAAGGCCTCTTTTCGCTCCGGTCTGAGTGGTTTCTATTTTGTTTGTGTTGGTGACATGAAAAGTTATCTTTAAATGGCATCATTATGATGGCCACATCTGGGAGACGCTCCAACAGCTCTTTTGAAATTCACTGTCCTGGCACATGAGACGTCTCCAGATAATCGTGGACACACAGATAAACATATGCTTCCAGCCTGAGAATAAAAATAATCTGCTCGCAGCTTTAAAGGCTCAGAGAGGTACTCAGATTAAGAAAATGTAACATAATCACTTTGTTAAACCACACATGTTCCTCTGACCACTTTCTTCTAATGCGATTAAAGAGGGAAGGATAGTCCCCTGTTTTCAAGGAGGCTGTCACAATAAAGGAGCCTGAAGCCTCTGCGGCAGGATTCACAAGCTTTTTTTCTAAACAGCCAACAATTTAAAGAATTACTGAAAGGAAAAATGAATCATCTGGATTTTGTGCACGTTGTGCTTTCGCTGAGTTTTGATTCAGAGTGTAGGGTATACTGTATGTTGAAGGTGTAAATGTGTAGTCAGGTATTGAGTTTACTCATACCTTTTATGTTTCAATGTTTGTCATTTATACTCGGAATTTACACGTTTAATTGTTGTGATTTGCTTCTGTAAATTGCTGATTGTGATTGAAGTCTGGGGTAAAAAGAACAAAAAAAGCACATTTGTACATGATGTGCATCACTGTGCATTCGGTCTTTCCATCAAGTAGAAAAGAAATCCAAGTACATTTTTATAAATGAGGTCCCTGAGGTACCGGAGCCTGATTGGATTCCTAGTGTTTTACAGGGTCTAATTAATTTCCACTTACTCCACCCATTGAGTTCAACAGCCTATTTCAACTGTTTGGAGACTCTCAGATGAGAGAGGGAGGCCTGCTTGGACACCTAGTCTGGTTCCTACTCCAGCACACACAAATATGGATCAAGGTTTCAGCATAATATTCCAGTATTGTCCCGACGTTTCCCCTTTGTTGCTGTTCTCTGAGCATCTTAAAGCCCAACCTCCCCACTGCACACAAACCATAAATGTAATCTTTTAATGTTTTGTTTGATTTAAATGATTTACATTATTATTAGTTTTTTTACTGTGAAGGGATGACCCAAATACCTTTTTTATAAATGATGTATTGGTCCTTCATGCATGGACATGGTTGCCCCATTTCTTCACATGTAGCAAGTCCTCATGCCTTAAACAACACAAGGGGCCCTATCTTGCACCCGGCGCAGCGCAGCGCAAAACCCGACGCAAGTGTCTTTGCTAGTTTAAGACCGACGCAGTTGTCAGTTTCCCGTCCAGCGCCCGCGTTGTTTAAATAGAAAATGCACATGTGCCCATCTGGTCTTACAGGGAGGTGTGTTCAGGTGCATTCTTGGCATTTTGCTATCTTGAGGCAGCAGAAAGTGATCGCGCCATTGACCAACAAAAACCTGGTCTGACGTCAATTGCGCAGCATTTCATTGTTATTTTAACAGTGCATTAGTAAAATGTGCCTTATACACAGCAGCGCACAAACATGCAAAAGATTACAAATGCAAATATTACGGTGCAAATCCGTCATCATAATAGCAATGCGCCAAGGTACAAACGTGCCTGGCTTTTAAAGGGAATGGGAGATGACACTCTGATTGGTTGATTGCATGTTACGCCCAAAACACACCTCTGATTAATGAAGACACTAAGTACAACCCTTTTGAACCATGGACCACGGACCCTTTTTTCCGCCGTCAAACTAGCAAAAGTGGATTTGGACGCACCTGCGCCATGCGCTTCACGCTTAGATCATTAAAATAGGGCCCAGAGTGTTTCAGGCAGACGAGCTGCAGCAGTGGGCAGCATGAGAAACATGTAAACCTATTCTAGTAAACCACAAGAGGACAAATATGATGCCGAAAAGGAGTATAAAAGGGGCTCTTTAAAGTCCAAACGCTTGTCAGATTTCCGATCTTGGCATTGGAGGAGCTAAACCGACAATTTTTACAAAACAAAACTTTATGAAACTGACAATCCTACAAGCATGGCTGCTTCACAGGATTGGCAGGATTTGAATTTTTCTCTCCCAAGCTCTCTTTTTTTCCCCTTCTGTCCCTTTAATGTGTGGAACACCATGAATGCCTCCGAGGAGTGACTGTGCCAAAGTGTTGGCTGTTATCTCCATTCGTACGTTTGTAAAGCTTTGCCTTTAGATTTCGGGTGAGACTTTGTACGAACTGGTTTGTTTCAAGCATGTCCAGGCTTTGACCGTATCCTATTTGCTATGCACAGAAATTGCAGAAAGAAAGAATTTCAAAAATATTAGCACTGAACATTGAAAAACATTGTCAGTGAACCGGGGCCTTCAGACTTTCAGACCCAACACCAGCCGCCTTCTTCCAAACTACAGACGCTGTTGTTTTTCTGCTCAGGACAGCACAATCTCTTGAAATCTGTTTCCAAATGGCTCCGATCTGTGTTGAATCTGTCTCATCACTTAGCATTACTGGAACTGCTGTTCTGGTGTGTGTGTCCATAAGTTCAGTGAGGTGCAACCCACGCAGCCCTGCTTGTCTTCAATTCTTCACAGCTAGTCTTTTTCTTTCTTTCCCTTCTCTCTCCTTCTTTCGGCCCCTGCTACCCTCTATAGATGCATCTCCTCTATCCCGGTCCATTCCATTTACTCTCCATATCCGCGCACCTTAATGAAAGAGCACCAGTCATCTTGTATTTTTTTTTTTTATGATAATTTTTTTGGGGGTTTTCCCTTTATTATGTATTAGTGACAGTGGATAGACAGGAAAGGGGGAGAGAGGTGGGGGATGACACGCAGCAAAGGGCAGCAGGTCGGATTCGAACCCACGCCGCTGCAAAGGACTCTTACACACACACTCTTACAGGGTGAGCTAGAGGCCACCCCTAGTCATCTTGTATTTTAATCAAATACATTACGCTTTCGCCATGATTCAGTGCTTACAGCTGCAGGCCTTTGGAGAAGATATTGAAACCATCTGACGGTTGCACTGCACAGTTACTGTCTAATGACTGTATGTAACATATCACCATTGCCTCTACTTAACAATTGTAGCCTGTGTGGTGGCAGCTACACAACTCTGACATATTAAAACTAGTTTTTTTGTTGCTTTCTTTCAGCTAAAACCATTTTCAATCAGGCGATGGTGGCTTTTATATTTCAAATGTAACCGGAGCAATACTGCAGCCTAATAGCTGAACATATACAGTAGTTAGTGAAGACTTCTTCTTGTAACAAGGGTCATTTACTCTATTGATCTGTGTGCTCAGATAATGATGATGTCCCTCGTGTTTTCTCATTACCAGCATGCCACTGATGTTTTCTATTACCGTACCTGCCTGCTACTACCAAGCCTGCCCCAGACGCTCAACAATCTCCTTTATGTCTTGTTTACGTTCTCCCAGCTATTACCTATAATGTGGTGGTGCCTTGTGATCATCACTAGCTGTTAAGGGAGGTCCAGCGCACAGTGCAATTGTCCTTTTCGGCTCCATCGCTCCTGGAAGCCTCTCGGAACAAATTAAAAGCATGCTCAGGCTGCTTGAACAGAACGGGGTGTATTAGAGGGGTAACAGCTGTGACATATAACATGTGATACTTTGACACTTTGTAATTTACACCAATGGACATAAAAAGCCTCAATATACAGTATATTATACACAAGCGCAGTACGATATGAGGAAAATATCTCATTGCGATTATTTTGACTGACATTGAAAGTGCGGTATGATTCATGATATCTGAGGGAATGATACTTTTTGTGTCGTTATTCTCATTTTCATTGAGAAATATTAAAATAAAATAAAAATTGTACCAAACGGTGTTGTAGCAATTTAGGATTTGTAGGCTGGGATGTCTCTGCACTACCACAATACTTCATTCAGAATGGTTTGACACATATTCAGCCTTTAACAAATATTGCGCCCCTGTGATTTGGATATTGCACTAGTCCATAATGTCATTTTGATAAAATTGTGAGTAATGGTGCAACCCTATTATACACATCACAGCAAGATGGCGCCTGTGTTTGGCTTGGCCGCTGCTGCATCGCATCTGTGTCAGCTTTCCATGTTTGTACTCGTCCTATTTGTTGTCATATCAGCACTATCGTCTAACGATTGTGTCTCTGCTACTCGGACTTATGATCGACACTCGTTGTTGGACATCAGAGTTTCTATGGAAGGGCTCTTTGAAAACTGGGAAAGTTTCAGACAAACTTTTCTGCCCTGTGACTTGTCTCCCGCTCATTCTTGGTCCACTTTTAAACCTGTGACATTACATCATATCACCTCTCTGCTACATACTTTGAAACCCTCATCTTGTCCTATGGATGTTGTCCCTACTATGCTATTTGTACAAGCTTTTGACTCCATTGGCCCCTGTATTGTTGAGATGCTTAATACTTCACTTTTAACTGGTGTCATTCCTAGTTTTTTTAAGTTAAGTTTTATTAAGTTGTTAAGCCTGTACTTAAAAAGCCCAGTTTGGATCCGCTACAACCTAAGAGCTACAGGCCAATATCCAAACTTCCATTCGTGTCAAACATTTTAGAAAAAGTTGTAGCAGAGCAACTCACCCTTTTCCTAGAGAATCATGAGTTGTTTTACAAATTCCAGTCTGGTTTCCGTAAAAAGCATTCTACGGAAACTGCACTACTTAAAGTTTCTAGTGATATTATGATGTCTGCAGACTCTAAGGAATATACGGTTTTGGTCCTATTGGATCTCTCTTCTGCTTTTGACACTATTGATCATAACATTATGATACATAGACTTTGTGATCTAGTTGGGATGTCTGGATCAGTTTTAAAATGGTTTTCATCCTACCTTTCAGGTAGAAGTTTTAGTGTTTATGTGAATCAGATCATGTCTGAAACTGCAGAGTTGTCGTGTGGGGTACCTCAGGGTTCTGTCTTGGGACCTATTCTGTTCCTCCTCTGTTGTACGTATTTCCTCTAGGACAGATAATTAGTCAATTTAGCGACATATCTTACCATCTGTATGCGGATGATATCCAACTCTACTGCTTGTTTAAGGAAACTGAGTTCTCTAAACTGTCTTCTTTAATCAACTGTTTGACTAGTATCAAACAGTGGTTATGTGACAACTTTTCGCTTCTGAACTCAGATAAAACAGAAACACTAATTGTCGCCCCTGAAAGTAGAATCCCTCAGATAAAGCAGCACATTGGTGACTTAGGCTCGTCTGTCCAGCTGAGCCTCAGGAGCTTAAGTGTTGTCTTTGATTCAGCCATGTCCTTGGAGCACCACTCTAAACAATTAGTTAGGAGCTGTTTCTTCCAACTGAGAAATATTTCCAAATTAAGAACACTTGTGACTACGGGTGAGTTAGAGATGATCATTCATGCTTTCATTTCTTCTCGTTTGGATTACTGCAACAGTCTTTTTACCTGTTTGAGTAAGAAGGAGCTTTACTGTCTCCAGGCTGTTCAGAACTCGGCTGCAAGGCTTTTACCTCACATTAACAAAAGAGCACACATCATGCCTGTTTTAGCAGCACTTCACTGGTTACCAGTCCAGTATAGAATTAAATTTAAAATCCTGGTCCTTACTTTTAGAGCCCTGCATGGTAAAGTTCCTCCCTACATCTCTGACTTGAGGTCATTAGGTCAGAGGCTATTAGTGGTTCCCCGCACTCATTTTAAAACTAGAGGGGATCAATCATTCCCAGCAGTGGTCTTTATGGTTGTTTATGTTTTCTATTTGTGTTTAAATTTTCTTGTATTTTAATTTGTTGTATTGTATTACATTTTATTGTGAAGCACTTTGTGATTTGTGATTTTATCTGTGAAAGGTGCTATACAAATAAACTTTACTTACTTACTTACATGCATGCACAGGCCGGTAGCGCATTCCACATGTGTCCCTGCGTTCGTGTGTGTGTGTGTGTGTGTGTGTGTGTGTGTGTGTGTGTGTGTGTGTGTGTGTGTGTGTGTGTGTGTGTGTGTGTGAGAGCTGTCAGGCTCAGCACTGACGCCGTTTGCTTTATTTCAGTTTCTGTCTAAATCAAGCCGTTTTGGTAGCTCAACGTCTTCTTGATTTATTTTTGATACACTTGTTGTGATGAGTTGAAGTAGCTGCCAGAACATGTGCGTGTGCTCGGCTGTGGGTTCTTCTGAATATGAGTAGGCTATGTTTTGTGTGACAAAGAAAGTGAGTGAAGTCCGCACAACAGCTGAATGCTCCGGAAAAATACTTTTAATTGTGCAAAAAAAGGCACACACAACGTTTCGGCCGACAGTTGTTTGTGTGACGGCAAAGACAATCCTCCAAAGTCATTTGCACATTTTTGTTGGTCTTCAACCAGTGAATTCTCTGTTATTAATCAGCAATCAGGTTCATGGTTAGGTGTGAGAGTTTGGCTCTCAGGTCAAGGAAAAAATTTCAGGATAGGGAAGCAAGGGTTTGACTCCAAAATAAACTTTTTCCTCTCACAGAGATAGAAGAACAAACATGCATGTGTGTCATGAGACAGGTATTTCTGTCCATACCAATCGACCTAATGATCAAATTGACTCACTGAGAAACACATCCTCGGTCATGGAGGTACACGGTCAGCTTCTTTTCGCATTTTACATTTCTACATTTTGATAATACTAATAATAATTGATTACATTTATATAGCACTTTATCATAGACACTTAGGGCGTTTTCACACATACCTCATTTGGTCCGGACTTTCGGACTTTTCATTTTGATCCGAACCAAAATTACAGGTGTGAAACCTCCCCCGGACCCCGGTCCGGATCAAAAGACCAAATTTTGGTCCGATAAAAAGAGGTGGTCTCGGTCCGGACCAAACTGAACCATGGTCCGGTTCGTTTATAGTGTGAAAGCATTTTTTGGATGGTTCGGACTTTCGGACCAAATACAAGAAGCTCTGGCAGGCTCTCCTTGTGTTACAAGACCGGGGAAGCTCCTTTTAGTGTGTAGGCTACATGAGAGAGTGACGGTGTCAGCGCTCAGAGCAGACAGCTGTTTGCTATCAGAGCTGAGAATACATCAGCAGTTTATTTGTTAAGTGGTAGTAAACGTACAGTGTAGGTTTCCATTTGTCTCTGAATAAATTCTCCAGAAAGAAAGTTCCCGTGTCTTGCTTCTCAACATCACAACAAAACAAAAAGAGCCACGGCAGTAGGGGAGAGCAGCAGTCAGCTGAAAAAACTCCGACCCAGAGAGAGGATACGAGAGGACGGGGAAGCCCGTCTACAAACCAATCAATTATAAGTATCTGGAGACGCAGCTCACGTATGTGATGACGGCAGGACGTAGTTTTGTTATGTATAGATCTTTAGTGCACTTGCATAACTGCAGTTTGAAACCAAAATTTACCGGATCAAATGTATACAATGTAACAAAAACATGAACCTTGGTCCGGACCTTGGTTCGGACTTTCATGTGTGAAAACGCCCTTAAAGCGCTTCGGGGTGGACTACTCTCTACCAACACCAATGTTTAGCACCCACCTGGGTGATGTACGGCAGCTTTAAGATGCCACCCCACATCAGCTCGGTAGAGAGGGAGGGGAACATGTTTTTTTAGTGGTGGGGGAAACCGGAGCACCCGGAGGAAACCCACACAGACATGAACATGCAAACTCCACACAGAAAGGCCCGGGATGACCAGGGTTCAGACCCGGTACTTTCTTGCTGTGAGGCCAAAGTGCTAACCATTGGCCCACCGTGGCAAATTAGGAATAAGGAATTAGCAGAGTTAGCTTTCAGCAGCTCCTGTCTGCAGTGGACCCATGAATATACAGACAACTATCACTGGATTACTTTGCTGCTGAAGAAAAGTCAAAGATTTGATGATTCTCAGGCGAGTTCTGAAATTTTAAGGAGCATCTTTTGCACTACTGTGTGTGTGTGTGTGTGTGTGTGTGTGTGTGTGTGTGTGTGTGTGTGTGTGTGTGTGTGTGTGTGTCTGTGTGTGTGTTTTTGTGGTGATGAAGGAACATGTCAGCCAGTGCAACTGTGTGGCTCACTGATGTGTTTTAGTAGTTTTTCGACAACTATATGGCGAAGCTTGATAAACAGCTTCAGTTTCAGGCCATATGAATATTCATGTGCAGAATAGTATCATGAGTTGAACTACAGAATATGTAAACTGTTTTATTAGGGCAGTTTACAGAAAAGTACTGATTTTTTAATTGGAATAGATTTTTTTTATTATTATAACTTTAGCTTTTGTGACTAATGTTCTGTTTGACCGCTCAGTGTTCCATGCTTATTCCATGCTGCCTGTTCATATCTATGTTCTCATCCCTGCATAAGAATATAGAGCAGTTTTGATGGTGTCTCATGTTATAATGCACCATGAAATGTTTTATCTGTTACACAGGGAATATTGAACTCTAGCTAAAAAAAATATGTTTTTTTTAAATCGAATTTTCATATCTGGCAGAAAAATCGCACTTAGATTTTTTCCCCCAAATCGTTCAGCCCTACGGTTTATGGAAGTGCTCTCAAGAAAAGACTGGAGAGCAGGGAGGCATTTCCTGATGAAGCCTAATGTGAACACTAATGTGTAACAGTATAACAGTATAAGGCTGAGACATGAGATGAGTTAACAGCTGCGAGTGTTTTTGTTGATTGTCGTACAGCCGTGTTTTAACAAACAAGCAATGTATAGTTCTCTGCTTATCTATTTTCATGAATAGAGGCCAAGTCAGTGATTTTCAGAAATGCAGTCGCTGGACTGAGAGTGAAAATCTGAACTCCCCAACCCGCCTGTAATAACAATTTCACTACTCGCACAAGTGTCGAGACTCCAAACAATAAGGAGAGAGCAGATTGGAATATAAAGCCTCTGCTATGTTTGTAACCTTCCCACCACATTGAGTTTGTCTGGTAATTGTTGCAGCACAAAACATGACAAATGAAGTTAGCAAGTTTTTATTTAAGTGTGTGTTCATTTATTCTTCAAGTCTGACTCCCACCAGCGGGCTAAACGGAGCTAAACGATATTACGATAAGGGAAATGGCGGACCCAAAAATGCAGAGACAACAGGGCAGTGGTGAGCTTGAGGATTTAATAAAATAAAAAGGGATACAACAAAAGGAGTCCTGAAGAAAGCAGGCAAAAATGGTACCAAAAACCGTTGAGGAACCAAAAGACCAGGCAGCCAAAAATAAACTAATAAAAAAGACAAAGGGTGTAGACATACACACACACACACAATGATCTGACAACAGACAAAGTCAACACAGAGAGTATACACAAAAATACACAAGGTAACGAGGGTGAAACAAGGGACAGGTGAAACGAGGGCTCAGGAACAGGTGAAAGGCAGACAATCACAAAGGCGGGAAAACACAAGACAGGAAGTAAAACAAGACATGACATGGGAGAAACAGAGACTACAAAATAAAACAGGAAACTGAGGCATGAAACATAAACAGTTTTACCCTGAAAACAGGGTAAAACAGAGAACACAAGAGACAGTAAACAACAAGGAAACGGTGAATAAATTAACATAATGAAACAGGAAAAACTATAACAGAAAATCACAACCATGACAAATGATTTCTCTTTCAACCCCATCTCAGAAGATTCACAACTTCACTTGAAATATGAATGATTTGAATGTTTTCATTCTCTCCAGCAGAGTTTTGTTTTTCTTTTCAAAATCCCCGTTTTTAAGGTTGATCATTTGCATATTTAAGATTGCATCACGTACAGCTTCTCAGGCTTTTTCCCCCTCAGTATCTGAAGAGCAGTTTCTTCTGTGATGTCCTCTTCTGTTTTGCTGTTGCCGTTTTGCCGGCATAGACATAGATTTCGGGGGGGATGCAGAGGATATGCCCCCCCCCCCCAATATTTAGAACAGGTAGATTTGTCCCCCTCCAAAAATATGATTGGTTTTGGGAGATGAAGTCCATGTTGTCCCCTTTTTTTGTCACTTCTACATCATTTTATAATTTTTTTACGATGTTTTTGGCCGTTTATGCGAAGAAAATGTTCTGTATTTTACTGTAGCTACACACATAATTTCCGTCCGTGTAACGAGCTGCCAGACGTTTTTCTGCTATTTTACAGATTTATTTCTTAGAGTGCAGGAAACAAAGTGTTTGGCACTGAAACTTGGGGGATGACCCCTTAGAGCCCCCCTGGTTATAATGTGTCCGTGAAATTCCGTGAAATGAACACGGCCCCTTAACTCAAAATCTGTGGTAGTTTCACGGAATCGCAAAACATTCCGTGATGGGCCCACGGAAGAATTCCATGAAATGAACACGGCCCCTTAAGTTAAGGAAAATGTTGTGGGTGGGCTTACCTTTCCATGACACACGGGACAATAACGGGACGGTTGGGTTTAGGAGAAGAAGAACAGGATGGTTGGATTTAGGAAAACAATAAACGGTTGGGTTTAGGCAAACAATAACTGGACGGGACGGTTACGGTTGGGTTTAGGAAATGTTAGGAAACGTGACACGTGGGACACAATCCCCGGTCTCCTGGGTGAAAGTCCTGTGTTTGACCCATCCACCACCCCAACCAACCTTCTTACACGGATTTTTGGGCTTTCATACTACTCGCTACCGTAGTCGCTCCTAATGCTACGTCATCTTGTCACTGACTTTAAATTGGCATTGTTTTCCGTGGTGGCCACACTGAATTTTCACACATTCCGTGCCACCACCACATAATGCAGTGTTAACAGTTTGTGATCATTTCACGGAATTCTGTGAGACCAGGCTGCAGTGACCCAGATAATGTAATAACACAGGTACACAGCCTATGAAGTAAACCACGCCTCTCTATAATCATAAGACATTGTTTCTTACTGTATCCCCCCCCCCCTTGTCATTTGTGTTGCTATGAACGTGTATAGGTTATGTGCCAACAACTAGCATAGCTTTAGCTCAACAGTCCGACCAATAATCACTTATATAATTACAATTTGGCATATCTAAATAAAATCAACAATTACCATCAACAGTCATATGCCTTAAGACCTTAGCTAATGTTAGCAATGAATTGCCGTTAAACAAAGAAGCCGTGATTACGTAAAGAAATTGACAATTTGACAACAATGTAATAATTGTTACAAGCCTATGTTCAATGCAACAGTCACAATCAAACAATAGTGTGAGGCTATGTCAGGAGTATTCCAGCTCTTCTTTGTGCTTCGTGCTGTTTGGCACAAGCGTCCACATATTTTTGTACACTTTTAGTAGTCGATCGGTTTTGTATTACTCTGCCCGTTGGAGCTATACATATTGTCTCAAACACTGGTTCTCAAACTGTGGTAACAAGTACTGCTGGTGGGACGTGGATGGAATCGCTGACATATTTTTACAAAAATGAAATAAATTAATTTAGTAATAGTAAGCCAATGTAAGATGAATGGTTCAATAACACTGCAATCGTGGCTCCAAACAGGAACAAGAGAAGTATGGATGAGGGGGTGAATATTTTGAACAGCTTACTACTTAGCACGTATACTAAGTCTTCACAGCACCTGCTAGAGTCAAGATTCCTTTTATTGTCATACACAGAAATTGAGCATCAGCGTCAGTTCTGGCAGGCCAAGTAGTCAAGACACTGCTAACCGCTATTGGCCAACAACACGGTCGCATCAGCTGAGCTGCAACAGCTGATCTGCATCGGCGCATCAGCTGGTCACTCCCCTTGCTGCTAAATGGCTACACTCAAACAGGACAACCTACTTAAAGGAACACGCCGACTTATTGGGACTTTAGCTTATTCACCGTAACCCCCAGAGTAAGGTTACTTGGTTCCACTGGTAGCTTACACACACAGCCATCTTCTAACCGTAAACAAACTGGGAACTATATTCTCAGAAAGGCGAAGCTCTGCTACTTCTGCTACTTGGGCGGAGTGATTTGCTTTGCAGCAAGCCTGCTTTACAGCCTTGTTTACGGTTAGAAGATGGTTGTGTCTCATGTTACGTTGTTTTTTGTACACGCTGTGACTATACAAATCACAACATGTAAATAGGAACATGTTGGCGTTATTTTGTCACTTATTCGGAGCAGTAGGCTTGTTGGAACCAGTTACCTGCAGGTTCTGTGCTAGGCTAAGCTACCGGTGGAACCGTCAGACAGAGTTACAACACGCATGGACACGAAAAGGGTATGTATGGACTCATCTAACTCTGGGGGTTACGGTGAATAAGCTAAAGTCCCAGTAAGTCGGCGTGTTCCTTTAAAGCTTTAGTTTGCTCCTAACTGCTTGCTGCTCCCATCTTTGCTACCCACCTCCTCCCCAGCTCCACCTTGTCGTGTATAACGTGGCATTTGCTTCTATGTCATCATTTCTGCTCTGTTCATATGGGGAATAGTTAGCTCTCCCAGTTTTAAACTGTGTGAGCGTCCCCTAATGCTGCTGCTATCCCCTGATTCACTGCTCTTTCATGGTGCTCATGAAAGGTCAGGGGACTCCTTTGAACAGAGCCATGCCGCCAAATTTAATTCAATATATTTATTCAATAAAATGTCCTAAAGCATTTTTATTGTCTGTGTTGTTCTTGACTTAATGGACCTGACAGAAATGTAAAACATGAACGAAATTACAAGCACGGCTCCTTTTTAAAAACAGATTAAAAACAGGGTACTAAATAGAGCTCTATGAATAAAAACTAAATAAATAATAAAAAAAGAAATAATTTCCAGCAGAGTATGTGTACGACTATGTGAAGTATTGCACTTGAAATGAATAAATAGAATTGCAAATTTGCATAGTAAGCACAGCAGCAAAAGATACTAAACAGTAAGGCGATAAGACCGAGTTACATCAAATTTGGCTCCAGTTGGAGCAGGACAGAGGAAGTACAGCGTGGCTGTCAACAATAAATAATGTTTTTAAGAATTAACCTGCCTCCTGCGTGAACTGTCCGTAGCTGAATAGGGTAGGCCTACGCTACTCTATCTTAACGTGGGCCATAATGGTGGTACTTAGAGAGCCTAATATTTTCTGAAGTGGTACGTGGTGTAAAAACACTGGTCTAAAACAATAATGATGATAATGCTGATGATGGGAATCGAGAATCGATAAGAACCGGAATCAAAGGGAAGAATCAGAATTGGAATCAGAATTGTTAAAATCAAAACTATGCCCAACCCTACACTCACCCTCGTCGTCTTGCCAGGAAACCTAAAAGACTTCCCTTCACTCGTTCCTCTCTATCTTTTCCTTTTTGGGCACTAAATCTGACACACACCTCTCTCCTGCTCCCGGTACTTATCTCCTCTTTCCATCGCTCCCTCTTCCTCTCTCTTTCTCCTTTCAAATCATTGATTTTTCGGAGCTTCTATAAAATATTTACAATGTGTGGGCAGACTTCTTTCTCTGGGAATTTAGAGGAGTGGGGAGGAGTGGGGAGGAGGGGGGTTATCATTTTTGAAAGCGAGTGGTAAAAGCAATGAGGGAGTGGGAGAGGAGAGAAAGCAAAGGGAGTGGAACAGGGAGAGAAGAGAAAGAGGCAGATAAGAGCGATGGAAGTCCACCCAAAGTCGTGACGTGAATATCAATGCATCCCTTTGAAACACCCTCATTATAAATAAATAAACAGCTGCCCACAAAGATAGTTATTCAAGGCTTTTGTAATGCCGCGTTTCCCCTAGAAAAACTCTCAACGTATCGATTGTGAGCAGATACTGTAGATTTCAACCTCTTTTCTTCATCTTTACACGTCCTTTTCTTTTCACTCGAGGCTCCACTCTTTCCGTTGTCTGTTGTGTTGTTGCAGTTTACAATATCTCCTCTCCCTCCTGCTCGGATCGCTGCCTAATTAAATAAAGCCCTCAGGACTGTTACTGGGTAAGCTCGGTTGATGATACAAGCTTCAACGAAAACTCATATTCCTAAGCTGTCAAAGCTGCGAGACAACAGCACCTCCTTATTATTGAAACCAAAGCTCAAATAGCTGAAGAAGACTTCAAGAGAACCTGATTTTCTTACTAAAAAAAATACTAAACAAATGATTCCCTGCTCCATCAGAGGCTGACTAGAGAGAATACACCAATAGACTTCAGTAATGATTGTTCCACAAGTTCAGTTTTAAAAAGATAGAATAGTAGACATCCTATCATGTAGCCAATTTGGAAAAGTTTTTGCATAATGGTGGCAGATCTTGTTGACTTTCATTTATGTATAGTAATAAACCTGCAGTAAAAAAGATGTTTTGAGATAAACATATTATTGAACACATTTCCTACCTAAATATATTATTTGAGCAATAATAGTGCGTTCCATTTACCTCGGAATTCGGAACCTGGAACTGGGAATGACATCACACCCGAGTTGAATGCGTTCCTTTTACAAGTCGGATTTTCATTGTTTTCATTAGCTGTTGCCAGGTTAGCCATTGTTAGCAATACCAGTTGATAACAACGCATTAGGCAGTTTTTTGTGCCTACAAACATTGTAACAACATGTCCACAGATAGTTGGAATGGGCTGTGTGTACGACCATAGCCCGTCTACTGAAAGCCTTTTTACTCTCTATTTAGCCCCATTGTTTGGTTGCAGTTCCACCAGAGTTCCACTTGGGGTGATCGCAGGCGAGTGCAAAATGAATGGGACTCTATGAAGCTAGACGGCTAAATGTGTCTCTTTCGCCTGATTGTCGTTGAGAAATCTCAGATTTGATTGTAGTTTTTACAAGTTCAACATGGATTATAGGTCGAAAGTTGAATGAACGAGTACTTATGCCCTTTCGATTTCTTACAGGTTGAGTCGTTGTTGCCCATAACACGCTAGCATGCTGATTGGTCAGTGAAGGGTTGATTACAACCAGAGATCCCGCTTGACGGCATCCGAAGCGGAGCCAGAATGTCAGAGTGAATATTTTGGCGTGGTCTTTAAAACATTAGCAAACCTCTTTCTAGCATGTGTATTAACAGGGAGAGCCTTACCTGTTAGCTGTGTTGTCAATGCCTCGAGAGAAAAAAGGAAGTGACTCAGAGCTTGCCGTAAAGCGGTATCTCTAGCCATACGAAGTGTATGACGTCATTGATATTTTAAAAGGCTTTTTAGGACAAAGAAGCGACTTTAAAAAAATCTAACACCCAGCAGTGTGTATTTTCTTTGCCTCCCCTTTTGAAAGCAACATTCAAATTACTAGACAAAAAATTATATCCTGAGAAATGTGGATTTTGAGGGATATAGCTCCATAGACCACCATTCATTCTGCACTGGCCCGTGAGCGCCCCCTATACGGATCAAGAGTGGAACTGCAACCAGTTCAGAAGCCGGAAGTATCGAGAGAGTGGAACTTCTTCCCTTATTAGAAATTCTTTGCTAAGACTGATTTAGTGAGACACAAATAAGACAGAAGTGCTAATAACTGTATGTTACTACAGCTTTGATGCACGGGGCAGCCATGTTGGATTTTGAGCTCGGGGTACTGCGAGGTTGTCAGAGTTCTGAGCTCGGAAATCCGAGGTCAGGGGGAGTGTTTCTGACTTGGACCTCGGAAAATCTGACTTCCGAGTACAAATGGAACGCACTACGAGTTTACAACCCTGTTTTTTTAAAATTATGTTTGTATGCTACTAATATACTGTAAAACAGCAAATACCTGGCCATCTGGAATAAACATACTTTAATGAACATTATCACTGTTGTCAACACATTTCATTTGTTTTCCTGATAGATCCAGTCCTTGCAACTGATGCATAGTTTAACTTGTTATGGTTAAGTTCAAGCTGCATTTCTACGATGACACTTTCATGACTGAATTTAAGTGTGTGCCATCCAAAATGTGGCAAAACTATTGAATGTAATTTTTTTTGGAGACCTCGTGTTTACTCCTCTTGGTCCAGCCCCATTCTCACTCCCAACTTCTCAAATACTGACGCTTGGTCAGTGTCTCTCAGCGTCAGATACTGAAGCAAAAAATACCACCTCATCTTACAGCGCTGTAAGATGAGGTGGTATTAAGAGAGACAAAGGTAGAGAGTAGTATGAAAGACCGAAAAATCCGCATAAGGAGGTTGGTTGGGGTGGGTGGATGGGTCAAACAACACAGGACTTTCACCCAGGAGACCGGGGTTCATGTCCAGTTCTTGTCCCACGTGTCACTGAAACGTACATTTTATAACCCCACCTACTATATTTCCTTAAACCTAACTGTCTCCTGTGCCGCATGTCAGTTAAACGTACGTCCTGACCCAGAGCTTCAAAAAGTGACGCCAAGAGTCCCGACCAAGCACGTCTAAATATGACGCTAAAGGAGACTTTTTGCGTCAATAACAAATGCCAAAGGCACCTGACCAAGCATCGGTTTTTGACGTGATGGGAGTGAGAATGTGTAATCAAGGTCTGCCTGGCTTTCATTTTGATTTGCTGGTTTGAATGTGTACTATATGTTTCTTCCTCAAAATATAATTGCGTTCTTTTGTAATTAATTGTGTCCCATCCCTTCTTTTCCAGGTGGGAGGGACGATGTACAACACTGGCCGCCACGTCTCTCTGCGATTGGACAAGGAGCATCTGGTTAACATCTCTGGAGGGCCAATGACGTACAGCCATCGTCTGGAGGAGATCCGGCTACACTTCGGCAGCGAGGACGGCCAGGGCTCAGAACACCTGCTGAACGGACAGGCCTTCTCTGGAGAGGTGTGTACAGCTGTCTGTGTCAATTAAAGCAGGGGTCTTCAATGTACTGAAAGAGATAAATCAGGGACCCCCTTCTACATATATTGTACAAAATAAGTTGCATATTAAAGCGGAAATGAAGCACTCAATCAAGTTTACATGATTTACAAGATGGACTTCCACTATAATCAACAATTATATAAGAAACATGACAATTGTAAACATATAAAAGAAAAAAGAAAAAACGTTATATCTTTCGCGGCCAGGGCGCCGCCATTGTGCAGTATTCTAACATGTGACGTCACGGGGTTGGTTGGCTCTGGGCAGTGAACGACAGAGATAGTGAAAGAGACAGTGAAAGATGGAGATAGTGAACGACAGAGATAGTGAAAGAGACAGTGAAAGATGGAGATAGTGAACGACAGAGATAGTGAAAGAGACAGTGAAAGATAGAGGTAGTGAACGACAGAGATAGTGAAAGAGACAGTGAAAGATGGAGAT
The DNA here is from genome assembly GCF_008315115.2 of Sander lucioperca. Lineage (NCBI taxonomy): Eukaryota > Metazoa > Chordata > Actinopteri > Perciformes > Percidae > Sander > Sander lucioperca. The sequence goes on from NC_050177.1 coordinate 16,095,502, forward strand.
AGTGAACGACAGAGATAGTGAAAGAGACAGTGAAAGATAGAGATAGTGAAATACAAAGATAGCGAAAGACAGAGCTAACGTTAAGTTAGTGGAAGAGACAGTGAAAGACAGGTAACTTAGCTTAGTGGAAGATGGAGACTGAGGAGCCACAGGACAGAAGAATACGAAAGGGAGGCCACTATTGTATTGCTCCTGGATGTAAAAACGAATTTTACAGGGTCAAAGCCAAGGACAAAACAGTCCATTTTCATAAACTGCCGCTGAAACGGAAAACTGTACTGCTGCGCTGGCTAACGGCTCTGAAGAGAAAGAGCCCTCCGATGGGCGCTGACTCTAGGGTTTGCAGTGAACATTTTCTGGAGGAGGATTACATTGAGGAGAAGACCTTTGAGTTTGGTAAACTAGTTGTTCGCCGGACCAACAGACTAAAGCCTGAAGTTGCTCCTTCTGTCTTCAATTTCACTGCCTATAATGTGTACTCTACTGACCGCCCAACATACTCCGACAACAGCAAGACAGAGGCATCAGTCCGCCGTAAGGACAGGGCACTAAAACGCGCCAGCCAGGCAGGGAAGAGACAGGTAGGGCATTCAGCGACCCACAGAAGTCAGCATCAAAGATGCCCACACCAAAATCAAATAAACAATATTCACCAACATCTATTAACCTCGTAAGGGTCACTGTACCGTCTATGGTACAGCTTGTCGCTGTAACCTCCATTCATAAATGTTTTTATAATTTTAAAGCATTAAATCTTCAAAATATACAACCATGCGACACACCAATTGAAAGCTTAGACGCTCATGATTCCATTAAGCCCACACACAAAGCATAAGATGATTTATAGCAGTTACACAACTGCTACAAAGTTATAGAAAATAAAACAATACAGCGTAAACAGCGCAGCTGGCGTGTAGTGCATTCATACCTGTTTCCTTGTCCCTTTAGCCACTGCGGGGATTTTTTGCCCAAAACTTTTTTTTCTTAAATCCCCAAGAGTCCAAGGAAATGGAATATCCAAGCCATTATATCCAAAACGAGCTGTTCGCCTCACAATCTTGACGTTTCTGGCCGAATCACAACAGAAAATCGCTACACTGTTACTTAGCCTATTTGTATCGCTGCACGCTTCTCTCCTGAGGCTCCTAGCAACTTGATGTGGGCGTCACTCTATTCTCTGAGATCTCAGGTTTCAATAGACATCTGGTATAAGCCAATCGGTGCAAGTTTGCCTGTGATACACCAATAAGAAAGCTGAAGACTCCTCTGACGCGATTTGAGCCCACGTGTACTCAAGCGACATTTGCTCGGACCAGTTAGATTTAAATGCTATAAGACCCGTCTACATTTGTAGTCAATGAGCAGACAAGTCGATAGATACCAAATGTGCCAGTGAAACTTTAACCCTGTAATGGCTGGAGCTGTGTCAAAGCAAAAACAGGGCCTCCTATAAGCACATCACACCCTGTGCAGTTTATAATGACTTATTTCTATACATTTATGTATATAGTTATTTCAAGTATGTGTATTTGTGTATTTATTTATTATTATTTAAGTTACCCCTCCCAACCCAAAACACGTCCCCCTAGCCTAAATATTTCCATAGCAGCATATGATTTATCTGATGTATCAATATAACAGCCAAAATGACAACGAAATTCAAAATAAACAACCATTAAAAACACCTGAAAGCATTCAACTAAAACTCACATCCTAATTTGATTCACTAGCCAGAGAAGGTCAACACAGTTGATGGAAACCTCGAAGAAATATTTCTTACCGTGACTCCAACTTTCCATAGCAGTCAGGCTTACACTTCACTCCAGACTCCAGGTTTTACCACCCTGAATTGGCTCGCAACAAAATAAGCCTTTTTGATTGGCTGATGTCATATATATATATATATATATATATATATATATATATATATATATATATATATATATATATATATATATATAAATAAAACGTTAATTGTAACATCTATGGACAATCATGCAACTTGCTACATGAGTAATATCCATCTGACTTAAACTAATGTTATAGCATATTAACATTTAAAATTATACTGTCAAAGAGTATATTATAGTTATATTTATATTGTCAGTGTGTGTGTATATATAAAAATACACAGTAACTATCTCTCACCAGGGGAGAAATAATGGGCAATAGTGAGAAAATAATATATATATATATATTTTTTAACATCCCTCAGAAGTGTAACAAACATCCCTTATAAATACTGACGATATAAACATAACTATAATATACTCTTTGACAGTATAATTTTAAATGTTAATATGCTATAACATTAGTTTAAGTCAGATGGATATTACTCATGTAGCAAGTTGCATGATTGTCCATTGATGTTACAATTAACATTACACTTTTGTACATTTGATTATCACAAGTAACTATCTCTCACCAGGGAAGAAATAATGGGTACTAGTGAGAAAAAAAAAAAAAAAAAAATATATATATATATATTTTTTAACATCCCTCAGAAGCGTAACAAACATCCCTAGTGTTACACATTTTACTCTTATGTTAATAAAACACCAAATAAAAGTAATTTTACTGATTTAATCAACAATTACAGCACATAACTGGTATGGACATTGAACCAAAAATTATTATTATTACATGGTTATTGTAAGAATAAAACAACAAGAAACAGTGTTTCAGTATAAGATTCTTTTATATGATTTAAACCAATAGTCAGGATCTGAGTACAAAGTATTCCATGATAAGGCTGTCAATATCAGTTGGGTACCTAAAAACAGTAAATGTGTTTACAGGTTAGGCAGACATGCATGCGTCTGGTGGCCAGTAGCAATTTCCCAGAAGCTGACATCTGTAAGGAGATAGAGCAGGAGATGTCAGCACCCAGACCGATCCCCCTGAAAAGGAAACAGAAGAGGGAGGCAATAAGCAGTACATTTGCACAGGCACTTTGACAGATGACATACTTAACAACTACATAATAAAAAATGACCATTCATATTTTACTTCTGTGGAAGGCTTCTCCCCAGCTACGGCACTGTCATCTCAACAAGATCTGGAACTTAGCAGTGAGGGCTGTGAAGAGTCTGAGGTAGAAAGTTTAATGGAAGAGAGTCAAGATAATTGCAATGAAGATGAGTTTGAGTTGGGTAGAGAGGAAAGCATCAGTGATGAGGATCAAAGTTTCAGTGATGTTGAGGATGAGGAAACAAATGTCTCACAAGAGCGAAAAAGTATTGTGTCGACAGGAGAATTGTTGAAGCTCTTTCACGTGTGTCATTGGGAAGGCTGTGGCAAATGTTTGGTGAGGCCACCGGCAGTCTCCAAAAGTGGATTTGGGCTTAGGATCAACACAGAATGCATTGATGGCCATGATTTTATGTGGCATTCTCAGCCTTTAGTTAGAGGAATTATGGAATGCAATGTTTCTGTACCTGCTGCTGTATTTGTCACTGGAAATGAGTGCAGTCCATTCATGGAGGTGTGCGACACCATTGGTCTGGAATCCATCTCAAAAAGACAGTGGTTCAACATACAGAAGGCCTATGTCATCCCAGAGGTCAACAATACCTGGACAGTACACAATGAGGCTGTACTGAGTGCCTTAGGTGATGAGCGGCTCATCATGTCAGGAGACTCCAGATATGACAGTCCAGGTCACAACGCCTCATATGGAACCTACTCACTCCTGGACATCAAGTCACAGAGGTGAAGAACAGTTATTGGCTTGAGGTGGATGGTATGGAAAGGTGCCTTTCCAAGTTGGGAGAATATGGTGTGACCATATCTGTTTTGGCAACCGACTGCCACCCATCAGTGCAGAAAGTCATGCGTCAGGAATATAAATCTATACAGCATGAATATGACCTCTGGCACATTGTTAAGTCTGTCAAAAAACGACTGCTGCAGTGCCACAACGAAGAGTTGTTTGAGTGGATCAGAATGATCACAAACCACCTCTGGTTTTGTGTCACAACATGTGAGGGAAGTGTGACTAAGTTGAAAGAGAAGTGGATCTCAATCCTGCATCACATTACCAATGTGCACCATTGGGTATCTGGTGAGACAATGACCAGGTGTGAGCACCGTACCTACACCCCTGAGGAAGAGAGTCAGCGTCCATGGCTCCTCCCTAGCTCTGCTGCCTTTCAGCACCTGCAGAAGATAGTGCTTGACAAGCAGCTCCTGAAGAAATTGGAGAAAACCACACTGGGCATTCACACAGGACAGCTAGAGAGTCTTCACTCCCTGTACACGAAGTACGCCACAAAGAGGAAGAAATTTCTGAGGGAGAGTTTGGAGGCACGTCTGCGGGTTGCTGCTATGGATCACAACAGTAATGTGGACCGGAAGACAGCTAAAACAAAGGAAGGTGAGGAGCAACATAAACACCAGTACTCCAAGTCTGCTCGACAGTATGTGGTGACCCCACTGAAGGTGGACAAGGATTATACCTTCAGGAAGAACATAGTGGCAGGAGTGATCAATAGGTGCAAGTCGACATCCATCCGGGCAACACTGCAGGAGCTGAAAACGGAGACTGTTATCACGCTGGCCCAGCACAAAGGTGTGGAAAAACCAGAGAAAGCAGTGTCTGTTGCCAAGCATCTGAGCAGATTCGCATCCTCACAGTCCCGTAACAGAGTAACAAACCCTGACTGAGAAAGAGCAGAAAGAACAACACAAAGTTTATTAACATGTTAAAGTGACTAACACTATCCTTGTCAAAATTGTTTTTTTCCTTGATTGTTAATTTCCTTAATTGTTCCATGATTACACTGTATATTAGAATTAATTTAGAGCATTTTCTTTCTAAATGAGTTAAATGGATTTACATTGTAAATTTCCCATTATTTAAAGTACATTATTAGTGCAAGTCTGAGCTCTCAAGGCTTCTCAAAACTACTAAATAGAATTTAAATGTCCATTAAACCACTTGATGAAATGTTACAATAAATCCTCTTTAATGGCAAACTTTGAATGCAACTTAAAATTCATCATATGCATATTCAAAACCATGATATGCCAGGGATGGAAAAACAGCCCTGATGGAGCCAACAACACAGGCTGGAATCGGAATCCGGTTCTTCTTCCCCAAATGCCCTCTTGCCCAAAGGGTAAACTGCCGGTATGCAGTCAACCTAAAGAGACTGATGAAAAAAAAGAAATGTATTGGTTAGGTTTCAAATAATATTTTTTTTTGTACATTTCATGGCCTTATAAAACACTTATTTTGTAATGCATATGTACACATTTTTTAGTAGTTTAGTATAACTACATGTATTCATACATTTACTCTCCAGAACTGTTAGCTATTCATGCAGTTCCACATGATTTAGTTCATAAAATAGTTGTTTACATCTGGCTGTGTAACAAGCTTTCAGAATAAAGTGACAGTCAGTTACCAGGGGAGGTCTGCTGATTGTTGTTTTCACCACAGGGCCACAGAATTCTGTTAAATACAGTTTGTCTTTATGGGTTTTGCACTGCTGAATAACGTAATCTAGCACATTACATTATGTATTATTTGTATCTGCTATCAATTACAAGAGGGTGAATAATTCCTGTCAGATTACAGAATATGGCTGCGTTAGTGATGATCTCAGTCAAAAGTTATTGACAATAAACCTGGCTGAATGTAGGAATATCCCGACATCAAACTGTCTACACCACGGTGTTTTGACCGCAAACAACTAGCTAACGTTAGGTACAGTCATTATTAGCTAACAGCTGTAAGCATGAACTAACTCATGCTAACTTAGTGTTTAGCTAATTTAGTGAAGTTTATTAGTACCAGATAAAAAGACGACGTCTAACGTTATATGTAAACAAACTGCACATGGAAACATTGTTCGCGATGTCTGCCATCATATTCCTGTCTCTTGTCAACACCATGTAAGTTAGAATGTATTTGCTGTAATGTTACTGCATACAGTTAACCTTATCGGACCATTCGGCAGCGGTTAAAGCTAGCTTGACTTACCAGCTATTGATGGGACGCTCCAGTGTCTCCGCTCTGACATCCTTCAGGGAAAGCATTGCCACTTCCAACACGTCTACCTCCCGACACAGTATGGCAAATGTGCACGCCATAGTGATGCAGGATTGATGAGGATACATGGTCAAGATCAGCCTCTTGACAGCAGATGGACTCCGACATGGTGGGCATCGCAGTACAACAGCCACACTGACACCAGGTAGCGTTGCCAACCCGCTCTTCGCCCCAAACCACCACCGGCTGTTCGACATATCGACGTACCACTGCTCGGTTCCCACACCGTATCGGCTCAAATGCGTACGCAATGGGACACACGGACTCAACAGGTCTTTCAAGTTCGTCTTCCTCCATTTAAAATCAAGTGCGTATTCAGTACGGTCCAGGAACGCTTCACTCTCTTCACTCACCAACAGAACCAACCAACCCTGTTACGTAGACTGTGACGTCACTCCAAAATGGCGACTTGCTAGGTAGATAGCTAGCTAGAAATTACGAAAATAATTTTGTCATATCTGTGGTTTTAACAACTATTAGGCAAGGTGATTTTTTTTTTATATATGTAGCTACTACCAGTGCAAAAACATGGACGTTTCATTTCCCCTTTAAACTGGGCCTACCATAACGTGTGGGCGGTCTAAAGCTTTTACACATACCTTTTTTGTAATAGAATACTATGCATGCTTTTATAAATGGTGTTTTAATGTTAAACATACATGTGGAGCAGTGAATCCTTAGTATTAACAGGATCTGGGGATAGCTATCCTAGTGAGTACCTTACCTATAGGCTAGTAAGCCTATCGTCAATGGTTTTTTTCTTCACAAATAGGCTGATTTATATTTGCTAATAATATGTTGGATTCACATTTTAATTTTTGAAAAAACTTTCAAAGAATTAACAATAATTTGGAGGCGCCCTTGCAGTAACTCTGAGGACCCCTTAGGGGTCCCGGGCCCCCTTTTGAAGATGTCTGAATTAAAGTATAGCTGGCCAAGAGATCTGCAGTAATTGTCATCATATAACAGGGTTTCCGCGGGGTCTTAAAAAGTCTAAAAAATTCTAAAATTTCAAAATCATAATTTTAGGCCTTAAAAAGTCTTACATTCGCTGAAGTATTGTCTTCCTTGTCTTAAATAATTTTCAACAGGTCTTAATTTCCCAAAGTCAATGTAACACTACATCTAATGCTCATTGAAATGTTCCCGCAGCGCTTTAGAATGTTTTTATTCCGTGGCGTTGTAGGTCTTTCTGTCGCTACTCCAAATATAATTTGGAATTGCATCCCACGTGTTGCAGTTCCTTTCCGTGTTATTCTCTTCCTAACCACAACCATCCCGTTGTTGTCGCCGTGTTCTGCGTGTGACAGTTCCTTTCCCCGTTCTTCTTTTCCTAACCACAACCTTCCCGTTGTTGTGGCCGGCGTGTGGCGTTTTATTTCCCCGGTGTTGCATGCCACAGAGACCGCGAATCGTGTTCCTGCGTCCGGGGATTGTGTCCTGTGTGTAGTGGGTCCCTGCGCCCGGGGACGTGTGCCGGTCCGTCCCGTTGTTGTCGCTAGCGTGTGGCGTTTCATTTCCCCGTTGTTGCGTCCCCCAGAGCAGCCCAGTGTCATGGCAGTTCGTGAAATGGTCACGTTCTAAAATCGTGACTTGTACACGAATCAATAAATCAAAATAACGTGACCATTTCACGAACTGGTGTGAGACCGGGTTGAGCTGAAATGCACATTGACAAATGATCGACCTTATAAAGTCGTTCTTGATAATGTGTTAGTAGACAGTTTCCTACTTACACATCTGCACACACAAAGAAACATTAGCATTCAATTCTTGTTTCTGGCCAGCTCACAAGGTTGTGTTCAGTGGCTTTATGGAAACCAGGTTGGCGAGAGCAGCAAAACTGAACCAAAACATTAAAGTTGTGGGTCATGAAACCAAAACAGTGATCTGAAAGATGGTAAAACTCTGCGCAGAGCTGGTGATAATTATCTGTGGGTCCATCACTACAGACTACACTTTTCACATAACACAATACAAAAGAATTATTTAGTACAGCTTTAAATAAATGACTTCTTAGCTTTAGCTAGGGTTTGGTATAGTTTGTGTAGAAAAAAGAAGTCACGGAAAAAAACTCAAAACTCCACATTGCATGGAGCACATTGGACACCGCCGAGGTGCCAGCTGGTAAAACTAAACTAAACTGTCATTACAAACAAATAATTATTTATCTACATTTATTAATCAGAGCATTCACAATAATTACTCAAAGTCAGCAGGGGTAGACGCCAGTGTTGTAGTCAAGACCCACCTGCAAAAATGCGAGGCGCAGAGAGTAGGAAGACGCGAGGTGCTCAGCAACGCAAAAGCAGCGAACAAAAAGGCTTCATTCTCATTGCTACAAAAAGCTGCCGCCGCCCGCCAATTAGTTCTCCGCCTGTCATGACCAAGGGGGTATGCCAGCCTCCACAAAGCGTACCTCCTATGGAGCCATTTTGATGCTATCAAGCAATCACCCGCCGTTAGCATCCCATTGACTGCCATTCATTTTGGCGCCACTTTGACAGCGAATAACTTTACATCTGAAGTGTTTAAAGACTCTATTTGTCCATTGTTTATTTCTAAAGAAACACGACAATTTAAAAAATCTCCATTACCTTGTATCTCACGTTATGGCTCCGTAGTAGACGTTTTTGTAAAAATAGGCTAACGATTGTGTCATAACCACGCGACTTTCTGTCGCACAGTAGAGGAATTACCGTATAGTACAGGAGAAACTCGCAGGCAGTTTGGACTTACATTAGCTGTTTAAGTTTAATTTCTAATGTTAACTAGCATTTTAGTGATCAATAATTAGCCTGTGCCTATGTTATCCCGTTACATATACCTACGCTCTCCGTCTCAGCAAGATTGGGAATGATTGAGATTTCTCTTGGCACAGCTACCAGAAGACTTACAACTTTCAGACAGGTTGCTCACGTCACATTTACGTCGTCTCTCTCAGTTGGAGGCTGCTCAGTAACGCTCAGCCATCACCGGAAAAGTGCTTCTAATAGACTTCACTCGTCTCCGTGGAAATCTACGGCATCACATTGTCCATTTCTTTAACTATCTATGGTCATGACGTGTTCTGTCTGTCTGTCTGTCTGTCTGTCGATCGCTCTGTTTCAGTGCTATAGACAGCACAGCTCCTACACACGCAGCCCCTAATTCAGCCATACTCATGTCACCATTTCACAGCACAAACGCCCACTTGCATAGCGGTGGGGCTTACAGTGATCTTATGCCAAAACATTTAGGAACCAGAAAGCCTTAAACCACTTGCCAGCACACACGGCATCTGGTACATGTGAGGTTGTAACATTAGAGATAATTAGATGTTTAGTTTTTATGATGCACACACACATTTGTTTTTCCGGGCTACACTAGTGCTTCACCGGTCATTTCATTATTCACAGACAACAGTTCTGTGGAAATGCCTGCTTTACCAGTAAAGAAAGGACTACTGTCTGCAAGGTAATTGTGTTGAATACATTTAGTTGACTTCACAAAAATTCATGCTTCACAAATGCGGACTAGCCAAGACCAGCGGTAACAGGACATCACAACAGCCCAGTGAATGTTCATCATTCAAAATGGGCAGGTTTATATGTTTGTTGAAAGAACATCTTTAGTTTTTGGACCTTGATGGATAAAAACCTTCAAATCTCTATTTCAAGTTCTTTTGATTTCATCTCCTCCACTGTGCATGTTGTTAGTTAATTGAGTGGAAGAAAAGGTTTTCACACCTAAAGCAGCCAGAATTCCCCCCAAAACTGCAGAGAACCATGTTTCGCTCTAAATGAGTTTTCACATGATGGCTTCGGTGCTTTCAGCAGGAACAAACTCATCTAGGATATCACAGTTAAGCATTTAACTCTCTCACACACACACACAAACACACACACATGCTCCGTCCTGCACACACACTGCCATTTAAAAATTTTGACGAGTGAAACAATTACCTTCCCTGGCTTTGATTGTTCAACAAAATCATGAGTCACTCACACTGCTGCATTCCACCGCCGCCATTATGTGAATAACCAATTTGTGTGGCAACAAAATAATTGCCGTCTTGACAAGCAAATTTATTATAATTAATGATAATCATTTATCCTCCCTCAGAGTCTGAGAGCTGATATTCAAATCATAATAAAACAAGTGTTTACTGTGTCCTTCAGGGTGGAGAGAGCTGTAACCCAAGTCTGAAAAGGACACCTCGTACACACAAACACACACACACGCACACACACACACACATACACACACATAACCTACAGTATCTGAGGCTCCCTCGAGAGCTTCATGTTTTGGTTCACCCCTGCCTTCACTGATTCGCCCTTTGTGGGTTAACTCTGTGTTCCTCAGAGACAAGTAGAGAAGCTCGGAATAGAGATGTGCAGCTGATATTTGAAATGTGATGTCACACTGTCGCCACGTTGCACACAACATCCCTAAGGCAGGCAACAGAGGGGGGAAACGTGCAAGTAATTTCCACTGGGGACGGGGGAGAGGCATGCCTTTATAATACTCTCCATGTGTATATCTTTAATTGAAGAATGTAAATATAAATCTATTTTCTCTATCAATTACAGTGTTTCCCCTAACAACCCCCCGCGCCCCCTGAAAGAATTAATTAAATAATTAAAAATGGACGCTGTTTTCACACATACAGGCAATTCGCTTCTCGTTCCTCGCCTTAAAAGTTCAATTCATTTTAACTTACGAGCCGGCTACATTGCACGTGTAACGTATGCAGAGCGGACGTTCCAACACTACGCTTCCAATATAATCAATGAAACTGGCGACACCGGGCAGAGAGCAGCGTGTAGTGGTGCGTCTGCTCCGCGGAGATCCGCTCTACAAGCGTACAAATAGGACAGTCTTTATATTGTTATTATTTATATTTTTTATATGAGGTGTGTGGGGCCCTTTTACACAGAAATGGATCATAAAGTGTCATTATTTTTTTTTAAATTACACTACCGATATACAGGAAACAACTTAATGACTGTCAATGAGCGTATTGGCAGTTTCATTTTCAGAGTTTCTGTTTTTATTTCTTGTTCCCCTCCCCTGCGTCCTCTGATAACAGCTGACAAGAAAATCAAGAAATCCTCCTGCTTTATCGACGACATGATGTCTACTGTGTTTCTGTTTCCAAAGCCTCTGTATGAGGAGTTAACAATAGGTGCTGTCTGTCAGTAGAATAACTCTCTCTGCTCAGGTAGACAGATAGTTGTAGCTATGCGGGATCTGCCAAACAGCGGGGAAGACAAGGCCAGGAAAGGTTGGGAACAGACATCCCATTCCCTTTTGCCGTGTTCTCCTCACTCAAACAACTGTTTTTCTGAGTGAAATGGCAAAGAGAAATCATCCCCCTCATCCTCCGCCACCTCCCCCAATAGCCCACCGCAGCCTTCCTGTGAGCCAAAGCTGTGCCTTCAAGGTCCAATAAGATGTTTCATAATCGAAAATGCTGAAAATTCTCTCTTTCTCTCGCTCACTCCGTCTCCCTCTCGCCCCCATCTGCAGATGAGTGGTGGCTCTGCATGTCCTTGAAACGTGAACAAAGAGAGAAATACAACTTTCTAAAGCAGAGCATCCTTCTGTAATGGCAGCCTGTGGGCGGATGGGAGGGGAGGAGGTGGGGGTCAAGTGTGGGGGTGGGGGTGAATTTGCTCTCCAAAGCTTACGTCTTTAAACCACTCCTTCATATCTGCAAACTCATTTTTGCCTTTTGTGTGTGTGTGTGTGTGTGTGTGTGTGTGTGTGTGTGTGTGTGTGTGTGTGTGTGTGTGTGCGTGCGTGCGTGCGTGCATGCATGTGTGTGCGTGCATGTGTGTGTGTTCAATTTAGTTGTATTGCACACCATGGTCCATGGTTTTAATACATTACAAAACTGCCATCAAATAAAATATATCAAACACATGGTACGGATTACAGACACACACATACATACACATAAAATAAGCCTCAGATAAAGTAAAACTCATTAGCATCAACATAGTTCAAATATTCAAATTTATATTGACTTTATTAGGATTAACCATGCAGGGCATGGATGTTCACTGCCTTATCCAACCTACACATGCATTTGTATTCATATGATTTATTATCAGTCCCTGACATGTGGGTACAAGCATGCTAATGAACATACAGTATATGCCGATATAAAGTCCTAGCTTACACATTTACATCCTCATGGCAACATGAGATCACTGTACAGCTCTTTACATCAATTTAGAGAACATTTGCCAGAAAGTCTGTCTGTATGTGATAGATGTAATTTAATCAGCATTTAGTGGTTAGTGGTTAAGTAAGTATTGGACTCTGCATCAACAGATACCCACTATCAAAGTTCTCGAATCAGTAATCCCTAGTAAAAAGTACGGTTTAGAATCAATTGGCAGTTTATTGCCAAGTAGGTACACATACAAGAAATTTGCTTTTTTGTTGCTTAACAAAATTAAGAAAAAATTAACAATAAAAGCAAGTAATGTAAAAGAAATTAAGAGATATAAATATAGAATAAAATTACAATGAAAGTATGTATGTATGTATGTATGTATGTATGTATGCATGTGTGTGTATATATGTATATATGTAGGGAAAGCCAGGCCCCCCTCCCCTGGTGGTGGGGGGGTCTGGAGAGATGGCAGATTGCACCCAATCACCTTCTCAGCAGAGCGGGTGATACGCTGCACTCTGCCCTTGTCCTCGGCAGTGGCAGCAGCGTACCAGACAGTGATGGAGCAGATGAGGATGGACTAGATGATGGCAGTGTAGAAGTGCTCCACCATAGTCTTTGACAGGTTGACCTTCTTCAGCTGCACAGGAAGTACATCCTCTGAATATCAGCTCCCTCATCAAAAAAGTCCAGCAGAGGTCCTGGGAGCGCCTCCATCACCCTGGGTCCTTCCTAAAGTCCACAACCATCTCCACTGTCTTCAGAGCATTTAGCTCCATGCTGTTCTGACTGCACCACGTCACTAGGTGGTCTATATCGATGACGATTCATTTCCGGGATTGTTCCGGCGTTGCCAAAAATTCCGCCAGATGCCCCTCATTTTCCTTCCGCTTTCTTTGTGTTGGCGTTCTAAACTCCGGTGGATTTCTGAGGACTATGTTTAACTGCTCCTCAGATCTCTGCAGGGTAAATCCAGACAGCTAGCTAGACTATCTGTCCAATCTGAGTTTTCTGTTGCACGACTAAAACAACTTTTGAAAGAACACGTTACACCAAAACAAGTTCCTTCCCGAGGCTATTTTGCAGAGGCACCGTGGCTTCGTTGCTTAGACGATTGTGATTGGTTTAAAGGAATTTAAACCAGAGCACGTTTTTCTCCCATCCCAGAATGCTGAGTGAACTAGCCAGACCCTGCACAGCACTGTGGAGGAATGTCTGGCAATGCGAGACTACCAGGTGTGCAATCTCCCACCTGTAGGCGGACTCATCCCCACCAGAAATGAGTCCAATGAGGGTGGTGTCGTCTGCGTACCTCAGGAGCTTGTTGGACTGGTGTTCCTCTCCTCCCACCAGTGCACCGTGCACTCTGAGCTGGGCACTGAAACACCCCACGAGAAGAAGAAGAGATAAAGCTGATTTTGAATTCAGGAAAATACAGTCAAAGCCCAACCTGCGCTGGTTGTTGGACCCTTTATCTAAAGATGGTCTGTCTCATCTTTAAGTAAATGCAAAAATAAATCACAAATGTTTTAGATATGCCCTGTCTCACGATGTAAATGCAGTGAGAATTTTCCTAGTGGGGAACTCATTTTACAGACTATTCCGACACGAAAGTGATTCAGTTTAACATATGATGACTTCTTCCTTGGTCCATGCTACGCTCTTCCACAAAGTGTCATGGAAATCGGGTCAGTAGATTTTCTCTATTCCTGCTGACAGACAGACAGACAAACCAACAAACCAAACCAAAAACATAACCTCCTTGGCGGAGGTAATCATTATTATTATTAATACATTTTAATTTGGCAATATATATATGGGAATACTACTTTTCATGTACATTTATGACTCACTAGTAATTAGACGTATTCCTCATCATACTTTCTCTATTTTATCTCACTGCTACTTTGCATCTCCACTAACAAAACACTCATTTACATTACACTTCTTGGCATTAGATCTAATGTTGAAGTCAGCAGCATATATGATATACTATAATACTACAATATAATGAACGGCTTTTGACTAAATAATCTGTATACATAAAATGATTGCTGTAATCATGAGATCACCGCAAAAACAGAAGTCTGCATGTCTGCTTTCCTCTGCTTTCCTTTATAGTGTGTTTGCATGCGTATTTGAGAGAGAGACTGATGTTCTGTTTATTGGCTGCCACTATGCAAAACATTTCAGTACCTGGGGGTTAATTTATGCTGTATGTGCGTGCGTGTGTGTGTGTGTGTGTGTGTGTGTGTGTGTGTGTGAGCTGTGCTCCCCTGGAGCTGCTTCCAAGTCTAATCTGAAAATGAAACACCTTGGTCTTTTAATAAGTGCTAAAATATTCCAAATATTATTTGGCTCATGCTTTTATACACTCAGCCATCCTTTTGTCCTCTGATAAAAACAAGTCTTCAAACTTAGAATAAGTCAGGTCAAAACTGCTTTTTAAAAAACACTCTTATTTATACAGTCTGATTTGTCCCATACAAAAGCCAAAAACACTTGTAATACTGATATCTTATATTTTTTCTTTCGATACGACTGCGTAATCATTTTTAAAGTGTTTAGATGGACTTTCTTCCTTCCAGGCAGCTCCTGCTGTGTGTTCATTTCAGGCCGCTGTACAGACCCAAAATGTACAATAGGGGATCTATCACAGGAAAGAATTACTTTTTGTACGATCACAGAGCGACTATACTGAAAACACTTGTTGCATTGAAGGACACTCTGTCCTGGAGGAACTGTCTTTGAAAATCAACTTAAATACAACAAACGACTAGATTCTCTTCATTTATTTCATGGATTCCCATCTTTGTTTAGTGTTTGACTTCTAGAGTTGATTTGTATTAATTCATTCAATATTTACTTGGATAGCATTAACCAAAGCCACACACCACAGCATTTATAGCCAAAGCTTATTTGCAATAGCCATCCCTAGATGGAAAATGTAGCACATTTGTGCGAGTTCATTCAAAACATTCGACATAGTGTCTCATAGGGTCTCATAGTGTCTCATAAGGTCTCATAGTGTCTCATAAGGTCTCATAGTGTCTCATAAGGTCTCATAGGGTACCGGCGGCACGGAAGCTAAGCAATATACTGCTGTGGACGTCATGTTTGTTCGGATCGGAAAGTCACAATAACACAAACTAACAAACTAACTGATCGAGGCAACGGGAGATCAGCAACTCCTGTGTTCTGCGAGGTAAAATTATGTTTGTTGTCAAAGGAGTCTGTTGGCTTTGAAGAGAGCGATATATGTTCTGCTGTGGACGGTGGCAGCAGCAAAATGTACCGTTAAATAACTGTTACCGCTACCTAAATGGTGTCCGCAGCAGTATATGTTACATTGCTTTCGGCTAGTTCCGGCATTCACGTTACCCATAACCTCATAGATTAGCTTTCTGATGAGTGGGTGTTTCCATTTTGAAAAACCAGAAAAGAACGCAGATGGACTCGGCCTTTAAAAGCACCACAGGCTAACATTTGGTTGAGGAACCACTAAGAGGCATATAAGTTACAAGCTGTTAGAGTGGAGGAGATAGTCTGACTAGTTTCTATCACGGGTTTCTATCACAGGTGACTGACATGCATAGTAAAGAGCATCAAGAGAAACTATTTTAGAAAAAAAAACACTAACAATGAAGCCTTTCATGCAGAATTCTGCTGAAATTCACCATTTCTAAATCTGAGAGCTATTATCTGTCAAGGAGTTATCTTTTAACAACAGCAGACCATGAGTGAGAAAAACGCAATTATAATACTGCCATACCGAAGTAGACTGTCTATTCCTTTATTTTCATTCCCTTTTCACCAATAATAATAATAATAATAATAAGTTGATTTGATGTAGCACCCTATAAAACAGATTGGGATTACACCGAATAAATTGAACAGAGCCCCTACAAACTGAAGGAGAGGCTGTTGCTAAAGAGAGGATCCAGCTATATTTAATACAAATCTTGTTAAGTGTTGAGAAGGATTCGCCATAGGCAGCTGTTCCAAACATTTAAACCCTCATCAATCACAGATCAATCACCCCGTATGTCCTCTTTGAAACACACTCGCACACAGAAAATCACATTGAGCTAATATCACTGCAGCAGATTATCGGTCACGGAGCTTTTGAATTGGGGTGAGCTTTTTGTGTTTAATTTTTCTCTTCCCCTAATTATCATTAATCAGTATGAAATGGCACGTTTCGCCCACGTCTGCGCCGCGGCGTCCTAATTGTGGTGTATCTTGGATTTAAATCACATTAGAACATCACTGCGCACCTTGTTCTGAAGAAAACAAACACACTGAAATAAACATGAATAAAGAAAGCTAACTAAATTTGGGGATTATGAACAATTACTAATGTTGCATGGGTGAGTATCTGCACAGATGATGGAATAATAGTTGTTCTAGTGCTTTGGCAGCGTTCTGTCGTGCCAGTAAACCATTCAAATAAAACCCAGGTGAAGAGAGACGGTGAACACTGTGTGCGGTAGCAGGCCTCGTCCACTTGTTAGCTTTATGGATACACTCCAGTTAATCTGAAGGAGGGTGGGCAGATGGATGGAAGTTGAGATGGAGAGCGTCATTTCCAGCCCAGCGCTTCCAAGCCCCCTCTCACCGTTAGCACTGAACGTCTCTCTTCCACTATCGACTTACTGTCTTCATATTTCCCTACCCCGGGGCCAGGCCAGCCATCATGCCATAAAGAGGCTGTCATCACGCAAATACACACACACACACACACGCACACACACACACACACACACAGACACACACACACACACACACACACACACACACACACACACACACACACTAGAGAGCACTGGCCAGCCAAGCAAAAGTGACCCTTTCATACCCCAATTCAGTGTGGCTTCATTGCAGGTGCATTAGTTTTGGTTTTTAATGGAAAGCATTGAAGAAAATGAATTACCTAAGAGTTTTTGTTTAATCTTATCTAGTCTCGCATTGCCAGACCTTCTTTCACAATGCTGCGGAGGAAGGTCCGCTACCTGAGAGCGCTCTGCACGTTTCACAGAGAGCAGGGCTCCGACACACGCAGAGCTGAGGTGTGGACGGAGCGAGACTACATCGCCTCTGCAACTTGTTAAAGTCACAGTAGCTATCTCATCATTCATGCGAATAAAGAAAGTGTTTCCATCCAACTTAATTCGCATAAAAACATGTGGATGGAAACATGGCCACAGAGTCACGGCAATGCCGGTAAATCGGTCGCAAGTGTGGTTACAGTTTCCAAACTCCACGCAGACAGCTGCAATATAATGTAATAGCGAGCCGACAGCGTGGTGCGGTTACACTTCCTCTGAGACAGACAGGCACAACAGTGTTCTCCATGCCCTGGTGACTGACTGACAGGCTGGAGGTTATAGGGCAAGGCAAGGAAACATTATTTCTATAGCACATTTCAGCAACAAGGCAATTCAGAACGCTTAACAAAGAACATTAAAGAGCAATTTAAAACGGTCATGAAAATAAAAACTAAAATAGAATAAGATACAAATCCATATAAATACAATGGATTTGACTTTTGTAAATATGTCATCTCAAAGGTGCATTTACTTGCTTTTCAGACTTCAACTTAAATAACATAATATTCAACAATATTAAAAGCTGAAAGATAGATAGATTTGAAAAGGGAAAGTAGATTCAATACTGGATACTGATTAGATGAAGGGCTTTTGACCCCCAACCATAATTTGTACTAACTCTGTTATATCTGTCACACCCTATTTTATAATTAGTCTGCATCTCTGTCATCTTCACAGTCTGTTCAATAGGTGTTATGGCTGAATCTTAATGGACTGTAGCTTTTAGATGGGTGGAGGTGTGACTGTATTCAGAGGTTAGTGTGGGTCTGTGTTTGAACAGAGGGACACTGGGAAATGGCTCACAGGCCTGGCCAACGCGCAGTATCTCTTCTCTTTTGCTCCTTCTTCAACTGTTTCTGTATCTAACTATGAACTGTATTTTCTCCCTCCTTTGCTCTGCATCTCACTCTTTTTTTTCTCCTCCATTTGGCAGACATTCTCACTTTATTATGGCCCATGCAGGCCTTTTATTGCCCACCAGCAGCAAACTTTGTGCAATTTGTCATTGAGGGAGTGTGGATGAGTTCTATTGGCTGCCTCTGCCGCTCTCACCTAAAAATCTAATCAGATCAGCGTAGGGCTCTAATCACTTCCTCTCTCGCCTTGATTGCGTTTATAGACATTCTGTCGCTCTGTGCTTCCCCCAATCGAGCATTTCATAATTACTCTCCTCTTACATTTGTTTATTTATATCCTTCAGTACAGTACAGTATGTGCCAAGCGCTTTGCCAATGAGTGAGGATGTGAAGTTTATGGAGGTAGGGAGAGAAAGCGTAGGAGCCTTTGGGAAGGCTCTAAAAAATCATGTGCTTAAATGAAGTGCTTTACCACCTTTATATTCATAACAGTTAATTGTGTATTTTACTATAAAAAATATCAAAGTACTACAGCCTAAATGCAATAAGTTAGAAGCTTTGGGTTGTTCTAGTTGTCTATTCAAGAATCAGGACTCGGCAACAGTTGTATACTACTACTTGCATTTTTCAGTCAGGAACAGAACAACTGTATTTTAAAAACAACTGTCCCAAAACAATCCCTGCCCCCTCAGCAGTTCTGGAAACAAACAGAAGTGGACAGAACCACCAGAACTACCTGGAGGAACGCCTAGTCCTTGCGGTTAGGGTGGCGAATATAAGTATTTATGTGATCATGAGCTGCAAAGCCCCCCCCCCCCCGATACATTTTGTAAAGAATGCGTTGTTAAAACAAATGGCATGTTACATTATTATCATCACAAGTATAAACCATAATTCATTTTTTCTTTACCAGAATAGCTTTACATGGTTTAATTTTCAAAAAACATCATATTGTTGTTGTACTGCACATTGCTGCAGCTCCTCTTTTCACCCTGTGTGTTGAGCTCTCTGTTTTAGCTACAGAGTGAGACATCTCACTTCTGTTCCATCTTTGTTGGGAGTCGCACATGCTCAGTAGCTAGGTAAGGACTACTAGCCAGTCAGAAGCAGAGTATGAGGGCGTGCCCTGACAGTAGCTAGGTAAGGACTACTAGCCAGTCAGAAGCAGAGTATAAGGGCGTGCCCTGACAGTACCTAGGTAAGGACTACTAGCCAGTCAGAAGCAGAGTATGAGGGCGTGCCCTGACAGTAGCTAGGTAAGGACTACTAGCCAGTCAGAAGCAGAGTATGAGGGCGTGCCCTGACAGTACCTAGGTAAGGACTACTAGCCACTCAGAAGCAGAGTATGAGGGCATGCCCTGACAGTACCTAGGTAAGGACTACTAGCCAGTCAGAAGCAGAGTATGAGGGCGTGCCACGCTAGCAGCTAGGTGAGCATTATAACGTGTGTTACAAAGTGACCACGTTTGTCTCTGAAGTAAAGGCTGGACTACAATAGAGCTGTTTGGAGCAGTTTGTGAACAGTGTTTTCTGTTGGAGATGATCAGTGGACTTTGGGCTTTTTCACTTTGTAAACCTATAACGTGCACAAAAAAGATATACAACACTATAAAGGAAAGGGAAAAAAACCAAACAGCATAATATGAGCACTTTAAACGTTGACCCTCTCACTGTGTTTTCACTTCATCAAAATTAAATGGAACGCCTAAAAAGGTCTTGTTCAGAGTTCTGCCAACCAAGCTAGCCTGCCACCGCTAGCGTTAGCTGGTAACTTAAGGGAAAGTTTGCCAATTTTCTGTACTGCCATACATGCAGATGAATAGTGCCAGCACCAAGAGATCCGTGTTTACCCACCGGTAAATCTCCACTGGATGAATTGCTTCGGAACAGTTGAAAATCTGTAACTTTCCCTCTATAGTGTTTAGCACAGAGCCATTGCAACCATAAACAACACTAGCCTGGCCACGTCATCCTCCACAGCTCCACCATCTTGTTCAAAATCATCACATCCGGTTTAAAAAAAACAAGATGGTGACGCCTATATCGCCAAACTCAAGGCTTTAAAATGGCACTCCACAAACCAATGGGTGACGTCACGGATGCTACGCTGATACTGCCTCTATTTTAGCACCAAATGGTCGCTCCCCATCTCCACCTCCTGTCATTTCCTGTCGTCGCTCTAATGTTAATAATAAAGGCATTAAATGCCCACAAAAATATACTTTAAAAAGGTATACGTGCACTTTAGTGTGCCAAATTATTTTCCAAAAACTGAAAAATGATGAGGGTCTTATTTGAGACAGGTTGCCCTAACCCTAACCCTAACCATAACCATAACCATAACCATAACCATAACCCAAACACCTGTTAAAAAGGTGGCTCAGCATGTTCATAATTAATGACATTGTATGGGGAATTTGGGACACTAAACTGCACATATACCCTTTAAAAAATACATATATACAGATAGATGAAGCTCCGCAGGCTTTCAACTCCCTTTTTATGTGCTCCTTGTCAAAAAAGATTTTAAAACCATGGGCTCCTTTTCAGCAGGTTCCACTTTTACGAGTTGGAAGTTGTGCGGTGCCGTCTGCCGACGACCAAACATCATTAAAAGGCAGGAATATTGAACAGCTGGAGTGGATGAAGCATCTGCCTCAGTGAAACATTAACCTCATGCTGGGAGATGGTTTAGCCGCTCTCACCTCAGCCTGTGAGAACAGGCTGGCCTTGGATCAAATGATGACAGAATCCTCGCCTCTTTATGTCCCTCGTATTATTTTTGTTCACATCTATGTCGAGTGTAAAAATGTTCCAAGCACCACATCTTTCCATTACATTGAGTGCCTCTGTGAATCCATGGGAGAGATCTGATCCCGTATTGATTTTCCCTTTTAAATCATCTGACATGATGTAGCAGGGAGGAAGGATCTTGGTGAATGAGGTATACTTTAGATTCTCTCTTTTTTTTGTAACTCCAAGGTTTTCTTGTGCCTCTCTCTCTCATTATGATTTCTCTTTCTCTATGTTCCAGGTTCAACTGATCCACTACAATCATGAGCTGTACACGAATTATACAGAAGCTGCTAAAAGCCCCAATGGATTGGTCATAGTGTCCATATTTATGAAGGTAAGTCTGCATATGTTTATTAACTAACTGCCTGCCAGTGTGTAGGCTGTATTCACAAGAATTTAACCTTTTTTTTTTGTTTACATGTTACATGTTTTTTACATTACCCAAGCAGCTGCTATGATGACATTTTGTAATGGGTTATATATACAGAATACTAATCTTGCATTGAACAGGAGCTTTCTACACTGGATTTGAGTCACTAGCTACAATGGCTGTACAAGGAACTTGACCTGGTTTAATCAGTGTTTAAGCACTACATGACAGCTACAGTATACAACACACCGATGGAACATGTAGTGTGAAATTGAACAGGACTTAACATTGTGTTCAGGCTCAATTCAATCAAAAGGTGCTAATTCAAGTGTTTCTGTGTAGCAACAAAACAAACATGTCGGAGTGTTCATTCCTTCTCAGGCTTGAAAAACGTATGAATAATTATTTTGATGCAAAAAGATGCAATTTTTTGTCATAGCTCCCAATGTTCTCAGTCATAACTCGGTTACATAAGAATGCCCAGATGTCATACATATACTGCTGGAATCAGCCACGACCACACTACGAATACACGAACAGGGCTCAGGTGCAGCTTATAGCTAATTGGCTGAATCCATGGCAACATCACACTTCAGGTTTACATGACTCAAAGTATGATGGGAAGCCTGATGGCAAAACTCAGATCATATTTGTTCTAAAGGAAAGTAAGAAAAAAGTAAACAATGGAGCTTTTTTCACAGCAGACATTTTGACTTGGTGTTATTACTAACATTAACAATGGCTCTGTCCCTGCTTTTCCTGTAATGACATGTCAAAATGTCTGCTGTGGAAAAGGTCTACTGAAGCAGCTAAATGGAATTGAAACGTCATTCATTTTATTATTCACACCTGTGTTATCCGACCGTGACATGTCAAAATGTCTTCTGTGAAAATGGCCTACAGAAGTTACACATTCCCTGACAATGTACACCTTTTACACATCAGTACATTTATTTTACAATACTAATTTATAGAATGTCAGACACTCTCCTACATGTAGACCAAGGCACATCTCATATTCAACCATGGAACTTAAAGGGAAGGCTCTGAGTATTGTACCAAGACTTTCAGATCAACACGTTCTCACACTCATCTCGTAAAATATGTATTTGTCGTTCTTATTGACGCTAAAAGTCTCCTTTAGCGCTTTAAGTAAACGCGCTTGGTCGGGACTATTGCCATCCCTTTTGACGCAGTTATGTTAAGGAAAAGGTCGTGAGTGGGTGTACGGTTCCGTTACACCCGGGAAGAACGGTATAGTTGGGTTTAGGAAAGGGTCGTGGGTGGGCGTACGGTTCCGTTACATGCGGGAGGAAAGAAAAAAATTTGCCCTTACATACTACTCGCTAAATCCTATCTGCTGCTGCTCTCCCCGGTGCATTACACAAACACGCTGAAAGACACCTTTTTCGTCGTATCAGACGCTGACAGCCACTGTCCAAATGTCTTTATTTTACAAGTTCGGAATGAGAACGGGTTGTTCAGATAGCTTTACATGGGTTTTATAACAGAGCAGACCAAATTAACATTTGTTTCAGCCTATTGTTTTAAACTTAAATGTTATTTGTCAGATCAGTCACTTTCGTTGAGCCTATTAAACACAGTTTTAATGACAGCTCTATAATAATTGGACAAGAAGAGGAGTCGATTCATTGGAAAATAGCCACAATTTTTGTTGGGGGAAAACTACCCAAATGGTACAAAAAGTATCCCAAAAAAAGTCATCCCAAAGCTATGCAAAATCCAAAGCCGTGCCCAATCAAATAAAAAGTTGCAGATATTTCCCCACCAATCTTGCAACAGAAAACACAAAAGATGCGTAGTGGCTATGCCATATGCTTGTAAATAAATGGAGTAAAAACTGAGCAAAAAAAGTCAGTATCTAAGTTTGGAATGATTACATTATGTAAAATATGGATGTGATTTAGAGATGGTTTTGTATGGTTTTTGTAAGTGTCAATTTCCGTACATGTTCAGCTTATGCTACCATGGTTGATTCTACATTGTTTGTTTTCTGTTCTCATGTACCTTTAAGAGACAAAATAGGCTGATTATCTGTGTTTGTATCTAGTAGCCACATATTGGTTTAAAAGAGATCTGTCAGGCGCAGACGGTGCCCCCACCCCTCCACTCTCCTGCTCCCTCTGAGCCTTTTTCTGAAATCTTCTAAATGTTCACACTGTTCACAAACAATTAGCAATCCAATTATCCTGCAGAGCGAAACAATATGCTCCTTGGCTTTGAGTCAGCGGTGGTGTCTCTTTGTAGTGTATGAGAGGTCTCCATCTTGAATGAGAGGCTCAGAGATCACAGAGGCAGCCGACGTCCTCAGCACTGTGCGTACCAAGGCTGGAAAGTTCAGCTGCCAACTGCTAATTAGCTCCCCAGTGTCAATGGGACCATCATTTAGTCTTGAAGAGACAGAAGAAACGCTGACCTAGGTCAACCCCCCCTCGACTCCCCCCTTTAACCAACAGAAGAGTGTCGGAGGACTATGAAAGGAGCAAGGCTTTGGAAGTGGAGCGCCTCCGGTGTGGTTGATGGATACAACAGCCTGAGGAAACAGCCGCTCTGCACTGCTGTTAGGCTTAGCTGCCAAAGAAATCATATAATATAATGATACTTACCATGTGTGCTATTTAGAAATCTATTTATTTCATCTTAAAAGTGCCACACATACTATACTACGAACTCAATGAAGTAGTGATTTGGGATATATAAGTCCTATTCATATTCGGACGGAGCCAAGGCTTGAACGGACAGTAAACTCATCCAGATGAATCATCAGTACAAAGGATTAGAGACTGTGTTAGAAAATATCTGCTTGTTTGACACAAATCCAAAGGTACAAGCTTTTTCAAGTGCAATAACAAAGCGTTCTGAATTTGCTAGAGCTCTGATTTTAGCCTCTGGCTGGCTTCCTCTCTGCACTTAGAGCCATATCAAAAAATGCATGATTTATCGGAAGTAAAGCTGAAATAAGAGACTCCAGTGTTCTATGTTAAGGAACACTGACCTTATCCTTAAAAGAAAACAAATCAAATTGGAATTTACAGGTAAATCAAATATTCAAGAAATGAGCAACGTTTTCTACTTTACAACTCCGAGTTGTAGGTTCCGGAAGCATATTCCCCAGTTTTCATTCCTTTTTATTTTCATTCCTGATTTCTTTTGTGGATAGCCTCAATGTCCAGAAACGCAGCAGTCACCTGGATAATATACCGGGTAAACATAGGCTTATGTTATGGCCACCAGTTTTGAATATTACTGCTTTATTTAAGAGAAAGCATGTTTTTTCCATCACGTTGGCATGGCGGATGGCAAAAAGTACTTGTTGCTATGGAGAAATAGTATTTTCTGAAAGGTGTTAGCACCGCACATTACAGAATTTTAAGCTCAGTGATTGGATGTTTTCGTAGCATAATGCACCTCAGGAGCCCCAGTTAACTTCTTTACTTACTGTATGTATTCATGTACTCCGGCTTGTATCTTTTGTAATACAGTATTTTGTTCTGATCATTCACTTAGAAGAGCTCCAAACTGCCACCTGACATACAGTATTGTACCTGCTCTTTATTAAAGCTACACTACAGAAGTTTTATATATCAACTTTTTTAAACCGTCTAAATCAGAAACAGGTACAGGCTTCAAATTCAGCCAAATGAGACCATACTGTTTAGGGTTAGGGTATCGTTGTTTTTTTTCCCAATACCACTATATGCTAAAACGATACTTTTAAAACGGTGCCGGTGCCTAAACGGTGCCTGAACCGATACTTAAAAAAATAGGGTAATAGGGAATAGGGTATTTTACAATAACTTTGAATGCACCAGGAGGCTTACTAGTTTCAAGTGAATGCACCGTCTGTGTTGTTTTTCCAACAACGGCAGCTGCAGTCTGCTTAACGTCCCGCTGTTGGAATCCTCTCCAGTAAAATACAGTCACACTACACCGTTTAGCTGTCAGTATTTTAACCGTGTTTAATCCAGCTGCTAGCTAACAGTAGGCTAACGTTACCTGCTGTCAAGTGAAGTGTTCACGTGCAGCGATGCTCCTGTTGCCTCTAATGTCTGTTTCAGAGCATCAGAGAGCAGCGCAAAAGGCATTTAATTGGCACTGAAATGTGGCAACGAAATCTGCGTTGCAATTCGGTCAGGTAGATACCAGTCATTTAGGCACCGGGTTTTGGTACCCAACCCTAATACTGTTGCTCCAAATTTACCAAATTGAATTGTAGAGTCATCAGCAGTCAGAGAACGGAAATCTTTGTTCCAAGTTGGGCTTCTTGGGCTTACCAATTTGCAATCTTCACTACAACTACAGCCACTAGTTTTTGACCCACGTCACGTTCTGTGCGTTTTTGATTTAAAAGTGTAGTGCTTGCAGACACTGTCCAATACAGCTTTAAGATTAAACCTTTAAAAGAGTTCTTCATTATACCAAAAAGGGTTCTGAACCATTTAACAGTACTCTGTTGATCCCATTTGTTAAGCTTCGTATAAATACTCTAGCACGACATTCTCTAAAATACATTGCAGCTGTGAGTATTCAGAAGCAGTGAAGTCCAGGGAAGACAATTTTGTTAATGCCCACGTGTAAAAAAAATTAATAAATAAAGGAAAGTTTCAAAGGAGATTAAAAAACCACTCACCTGCCACCCACACACACACACACACACACACACACACACACACACCGTCCCAACTGCACTCCAACTGGCTTTCTGCTAATGTCTCTCCTTCTGTCCTAGTGTGTTTCAGCAGGTCAGACTCTTCAGTACTAGCATGGAGCAGATGGGTGGTAATTAGCCACATCTTTCTTTCAGCAGAAGTTTGTTTTTGTCACTTTTTCAAGGCCTTGTCAGATTTCCGATCCCATTGCTGTGACTGAGAATGCCAGGAAGGGCCCCTATTCTAGGCGTGGAGTTGTGAGGCACCATAAAGGACATAAAAGACAGCAGTGGGTGACTGCAGCTATGTGGGGACGCACCAATTCAATTTTATTTTACTTATAGTGTCAAATCATAACAGACATTATCTCAGGACACTTTACAGATATAGTAGGTCTAGACCACACTAATAAAACACACTATAATTTACAGAGACCCAACAATTCCCCCCAAGAGCAAGCATTTGGTGTGACAGTGGCGAGGAAAACCTTCCTTGAAACCGGCAGAAACCTCGGACAGACCCTTAATCTGCTACTGCGGGTTGGGACACAGAGACACTGATACAGATAAACAGAAATATGATCCATAATAAGTAATGCAGTTGGTATGGTGACATTGGCAATTTTAGGAACAATAAAGATAATAGAGCTATGACTATGAATAATAGTAGTAGCAGTACAGGGGGTATAGAGCAGGACCACAGCAGCAGCTGCAACGAGTTAATAATGAGCATTACTGGGACATGAATGCACACAGATAGAAAGAGAAGAACTCAGTGTGTCAAAGGTCCCCTGGCAGTCTAAAACTAACTGATTCACTCATTTGTCGATAATTGATCTAACAGCAAGAAATGTGTCTGATAAACATTATGGTGCTAAGTCTGTACTTTTCTTTCACCTAATGTGCAGACAATCCTGGAATAGAAGAAACAGAATGACTGAATCCCCTCAGGTGCTTTTCCTGGAAAACGATTGAAATGAGAGAGACAGAGAGTAGGTAAAGCAGTGGGCAGCATGAGTGGCTGGTAAAGGCATAATGTCTGCCTGAAGAGCACAGGAAACAGGTCAAAGACTAAGTCATTTCAGTTGCAGTGCTGGGAGGGGGAGGACTAACACTCTTTTTAATCACTTCGCCCAAAGACATCTCGACAATTAGAGTTGTGAAGTCCACCGAGCATGAGTGAGGGATAGATGGAGTGGAGAGGAAAGCAGAGTGAAGTCAGCGAAGGGCACAGTGGGGGGGACAGGAAGTGTGAGGTGCTTCCTTCAGCTATTAGCAAGCATGTCTCAGAATTGGGAGAGAGAAGTACTGAACAATGGATTCATTCAAGCGGAGTAGGAGTAGAGTTAGGAATTAAAAGTGTCTCTACAGCTTTTGGGAGCAGTAAGTCTCTGTGGTCTTTGACAGGGATCACCGAAGCGTCATGGTGACAAGGTTTTGTTTTAGGGCGTTTTTTGGCCTTTAATTGGTAGGATAGTTGTAGACAGGAAATGGGGAGACTGAGGGGGAAGACATGCAGCAAGGGGGCCGCAGGTCGGAGTCGAACCCTGGGCCGCTGCGGTAAGGACTTATCCTTGGTACATGGGGCGCATGGGTAAAGGTTTGACAAGAAATGTTTGCTATATTTTACCAAGCCCAACGTCTGACGAGTTACGCCCATATTGGAAGATTCCACACATAGTGATCGTAGTAGTTTGCCTTTCATGTAGCGAGGTGTGCAGGTCAGGGTGCTGGATGGGCGAGTATCTGAAAGTCCAAAGTGGACCTGTGTCCCGTCTCTAACCTGTGATTAACCTTCACAATCTTTCCCGAGCCTGTACCCTGGCTTTTAAAGGAAGACACCAACTTATTAGGACTTTAGCTTACCGTATACTAACTTAGAACCGTATCTTCTAATCGTATACAAACTGGGAACTATATTATCAGAAGGCGAAGCACTGCTACTTGGCAGAGTGATTAGCGCAACACCTGAAAAGCACCATTGTTACTCTCTGCTCCTCACCAAGGGGCTTCTCAGATGCTGCGAGCAAATCACTCCGAAACCATGTGCAGATATTGTGTAAAGCAACAATGTTACCAGTCCAACTTTGTGTGATTGAATACTGATGATTGGCGTCAAGTAGATATACTGCAATCTTCTAGGTGAAACCAGGCTGCAAAGTGATTTTTATCATCAATGTGAATGTTTTTGTTTTGTTTGTCATTAGCAGGATATGTTTCCATGCCAACTAATGGTAGATCCACACAATACACAGCTCCCAACCAATTACACCATAGAGCAGCTCATATGCTGTTGTGCTGTTAGGCTTCTTCCATTGTCACTACCCCCGTTTTACCAATTAGCTGCACACTTACTGTAGGTGTGTGCTCTGTAACAGCCTTAGTGCCCTAATATCACTGCTGTTGGAAAGAAATATCATCTCAATCTTTATCTGCTGTTCTTCCAAGCCTCCACTGTTGTACAACTGGTTACAAGCATGCAGAAAAGCATTTGTACATCTGTGAGCCAGATGGCTGATTCCAAGAGTCACTGTGGAACATGAATTTAGTGTAGTTACTTACTCCTCTTTGTAAACACTCTCTTATTAATTAACATCAACACGTATGTGTAGGACTTGGCCATATGGCTAAAATCAATATTACAACACTAATAAGAATATGTCTCAGTGTAATGTATGTATGCAAAAATCATATATGGAGTGAAATTCACCGTCATCAGAGCCCTGCTCTTTATTAGGCCACCATTCACCCCATCCACCTCCCTTCCACTTACACAAATATAGCACTCCCTTGAGTGTTTTTTGCCACTGAAATTAACTGAGGCAGAATCTCCATTTCCCTAAATCTTTGGAAATTAGCAGTATGTAAATGTTATTTCTAGAAGACAGAGTTGAATGAAAAGAAATAAAACACAACAAAACAAACCAACAATTCAGGTTCCTGACAACAAGGGAGAGGACCAAATGCAGACACAGCAGCAGAGGAAGTACAATACAGGCGCTTTGACTAGGATCAGTGGTCAAAAAAACAGTTCAGCAACACAAAGCAGTCCAAAGAGGCAAAAAAAGTCTAATAGGTGGAATGCAGGAAGCATGTCACGGACAAGTTGCAGGGTTTCAGAACAAGTTACTGGCCGGCAGGCACAGCGTCCAGGCTGCAGCTGGACTACAATGGCAATATGGCACCATTGAAAATCTCGTAGGGAAGTAGCTGGTTTCTAGGGCCAGGGGAAAAAAAATCAAAAAACCTATGTATCCTATGTATGTATATCTTTTTATTGCGACGGTTTTTAAAATCGATTATTTTCCCTAGAATCGTTTTTTTTTTTTTTTTTTTTACCAATGATTCTCCTAAATATGTTCCGTTTATACGGTACCGCTGACAGCGACTACATCATATTTGTTTCCAACTAAACAGAGCGAAAGCAGAAAATCTTTACAAATGCACTAAATGTCTGACTGACTGACATGTGATGTGCATTCTGCTTAGAAAACTATCAGTTTTTAGAAATGTCTCATGATATATTGTCTCTAGAAGTGTATTATTCAACTTTTCTTTTTGTTGGACCTACATTGTCTAATTTTTTGAGTTGATTCTTAGCAAAAAAAACCTTTGTTCTTTCACATATATATGCTCATTCATGTGTAATTACTTCCACCAAATAATCAAAGTATTCTCGTACGTGTAGAATCTGCCATTCAGAATACTTACGAGTGAGTCTATCAAATGACGGCAGCCATGAAGCGCCTCCATCTTTAAAATACATTAGCCAAAGAGGGACATACCTCCGCATTTCGCCCTCTTACACCTATTGGCACCGTGACGAAAAAGAGCAAAAAAGAGAATTAAAACGACAACGCGACAGGCAAAGCAACAAGACCAAAGTTAATATTGGAGTGGCTAGAACAGCTGCGTGTAAACGATGGAGAGAGTTGATTTCGGGTTCGGCCACCGTAGGAGGAAGGGCTAGAAATTAATATTCAGTTGGTTGTCATATACAATTTCACCGCTAGATGGGAGACATTTTACACAATGTCGCTTTAAAGAAGGAAAAGAAAATCGCAATACTCAATACTATCAAATCGCAATACTTCTAGAATCACAGTAAATGAAAATCGCAATACAATTGAATCGAATTGGCAACCATCTATCGTGAAGGAATCACGACAAAAGCATATGTTCCCAGAAACCTATTGGTTTCTAATATTATGGGCTAAATGGGAAAACACGGAACAAACGTGGACGAGGGGAAAGAAAGGGAGGCAGGTCAGAGCTGTTTATCCAAATCCATTAGTAAAACATAACACTATTTTATTTGTAGTATCTTATGAAATTGTTTAAGATGTAAATACAATGTGCAATTGTAAATTGTTCTGGCGGGATGGATGAGGCAGAATATAGCTGTACTGGAAGATAACATGTTGCAGGGTCACATTCATCTCTGATAGAATAAAAGGTTTTTCCATTATAAAGTAATGTTAGGACAAGAATGCCATGCATTTGCTATTTAAGAAGATAGATTATTTTTTGTCATGGCCGCAGTGTGTGTCTCGGAGCTGTTTTTAATGGTTTCTTGAAAACAGTGGAAGCCTTTGTTTTCCAGAAGGCAAAGCAGCAGTGCAAGAGAGTGTAGGAGCATCTGACTGTGCAAAATGCATCAATGTGTTTAGACATTTCATGGGCATTAAAGGTGATATATTAAAAAAAGAAAAATACACTTACATTATCCTTTAAAAAATGTAGCTCAGTTGAATTAATGTAAATTTGTGATGGCTCTCAATTTATGACATGATCAGCTCATTTTTTTTTAAATCCAACCTCACCCTTTTTCCTCTCTCTTTCTCTCTGTTAATCCAGATTGCCGAGGCATCAAACTCATTCCTGAATCGAATGCTGAACAGAGACACCATCACAAGAATAACATATAAAAGTAAGTGTCCCTGTGCTGTCGAAACATCTGTACTAATGAACCTTGACACACCAATTAACATCCGCTAGCCGTGTACTTTTTTAGTTAGGTTACTGTTGCTAGACCTTTCAAGCTTTCCGTTTCCGCATGACATGGCACAGTTTACGGAGCTTACAGTTTTACGGTTTTTTAACCTTTATTTATTCAGGGAAGGTTCACTGAGAGGCAGCCTCTCTTTTGCAGGAACGCCCTGATCACATTCACACAGTTAAACATTCATACCTGGGAGCTGCCCAGTACAAGTACAGTCTGATCTGCTGGCCACTGAGCAGCTCCACTGGAGCGGTTGGAGGTTAAGGGCCTTGCTCAATGGCACCTCAGTGGTGGTAATGGGGGAGGGACAAGCGCTGCTCTTTCACTTTTCCCCACCCAGATGTTATCCTGTCGGTCACAAGCTTGCTTCTTCTTTAACCTTTAGGCCACCACTGCCCCAATACTTGAAATACTTGAACATTTTATCAGCTGTAGATAGCTAGCTTATTGAGCTAACCTTAGCTTCATGAGTCATTTTGGAAAATGACTGGGGGGGAGCAATCATATTTCAGGGGGGTGGGTGCTTTCTTACTGTACTTTTTTGATCTCTAAAAGCATAATGAATTCATTTCAATCAAAGTGCTAATTGAAGGGATGCTGCAGGATGGGGATGGTGAGATGCCTGCATGGGAACTCTTGATAGCTGGAGGAGGCTGTTGGTGAGGCAGCACTCGACAGATGCTCTCCAGAGGTTTCCCTCTGCCAGCCTGCCTGCCATACTGGAGAGGCAGCATCGGCACACAGATCGCCCGGGGCTAGTTTGAAAAAAAGAGACAAATAATTGGATTAATGGGGGGAGCAGTGGGGGCTGGATAAACACACTGACCCCTTGTGACTGGGAGGAGTCTCCGAGCCAGCGGGTGGAGAAGGCGGGGGCAGACGGGGGGGGTCCTCCGGGTCCTGGAGCTGGAGAGGAGCATGAATTATGACAGCTGTCAAAACTCCCTCGGATACACTGTCTCACACACATGCACACACTGTCACATGCTTCGGGATCCGTAGGCATATCCCTCAGCCAGTAATGCTGCCAATTGTCTTGCAAAGCACATAATGTATGTACACGCATGCCAACACAAAAACACCATCCAAAGACAATTATTTATTTTAACCGCATGATCAAAGATCAGCAACAGAGCTCCTCTTCACACGCAAAGAGGATCACAGAAGACTTTTTATGGGGATTTTGGGGATATTAAGCATACCATGCTTATTAGTTTTTTCTTTTGATTCATACTGTTTACAAGATGCAGTATTTAAAAGTGATCCAAAGCACAGCTGAATTAGGATTAAAGCTGCAGTGGTCCATCACAGTGACCTTATTACAATAGGCAGTCCATTTGTCATCAGATGACAAGTTACTGAGAGCGTGTTACTGCAGTGTGAAGAGGGAGATAGTTGCAGTCTGTCTAATTAGCGTCCTGACAGCGGAGACAGTTTGGATAAAAGAGGTTTTGTGCTGCAACACCAACAGCTTGTCATTCACAGAACACTAAATGAAATGTGAGAAATGAGTTTTGAAAGATGAGCTAAGTGCTTGATGTGTTTACAGCCCGCACACACACTCACAAATGTCCCACATGAATGTGTAACTGCACCTTTGATGTCGTAATAGGATGTGAAGTGTCCAAAATCTCAGTTAACTACTCATTATATCCTAAACATCAAGTGTTTATTATGTAGGGGATAGTGAACAAGTGAGTGAAGACACAGCCCAGGAGATAGCTTTATCCGCTGTGCATGCTGAGGCTACAGCAGCACAGCCATGCTATGAATCAAGAGTCCTGGATGGCTCTCAGACGGAATCAGAACATTTCAATCATTTAGGCATTCATACTTTTTCGTTACATGCACCGAAGAATATATATCATATATAAAATCTTAACGGGACAATTCGCCAACTTTAATTTGGATATCCAATTGTGCTGATGGAATACGTAGTCCATTGAATAAATAAATTCCCATCAAGTTCTCCTGCTCACAGAGCCGGGGCAGCCATGCCTCAATGTGCCAGGATGCATTGCACGTGATCAGCGAGTTCGCTAAGCTCTAGTAGCTTTTTTAGTTGTTAAAGAGGGAGATGCCCAGCCAACTTAGTAATAACAAACTGACATTTATTAAATAATAGTGCAAACAGAAAGACGATGAGGTGTGGTTGTCAGGATCAGTGATGTATGAGAGACGGATGGATGCAGTGAACAATGTGTGGTGCATGTTGTCAGTAGCTAACAAAGGAAGTAACTAAACATAGAATGAAATCATGATGGTGCTCGGTGAAGGGTGTGCCGCACACTGGTCTCGGGGCAGTCATCTCGTTAGCACCTCACACACAGACCTGCAAGTTCAGAAGACAGACAATAGTACACTTGCACGAGACAGCAGGCTCTGGGCCGTCACATAGTTAACAAAAATAAACTCACAAAATGTCAAGAAGGGAAATGTTTTTACACCTGAACAGAAAAATACAACCGTACACCTTCTGAATTCACCTTTGTCTCTTTCACTGGACCAAGACACACTTCATTCAAACGGGACAGAAACTTCGGAGGCAGACCATTAAATTAGCTCAATAAAATGGCAAAAACCTGCCATTTTATCCCCAGGCTGGTCTTGGTTGTATTTTCCAGTTTGTCTTCAGGATCCTAAAGAAGGTCTCCAGCATACCTCTGTCCAGGTAAGGAGTAAAACCTTCATGCATGGGGGCTGTCATCTTGGACAATATCCAACAAAAACTGCCCACGCAGACATTTACTGCAGCAGAATGATTCAGTTTCTGTTGGCGGCGGTGGGCGATTTGAGCAAAGGCCCCACCAGTCGGTGCTCAGGTTCTGGAGGCTTCCCGCTGCAGCTGCAGCCTCCCTCGGCCTCTCTCTGGCTGAATACGGCTGAATATCCCAGTCATTTGCTGATGAAAACGGAGCGAGTTTGCAATACAAGAGAAGAGAACAAGGAAGTTTGTGAACGGCATTGCGCCCCCAGCTACCAAAGCTGAAAGTAACATTCTGGAGTTCTTCTGGACCCCAGTGACATCACTGGAGGGCCGAAGTAAAGCAGATTGTGCAGCTCTAGCCAACTGAGCCCCAGAGATACAGAGAACATTGGAAAGAACTGCAGGCTTTTTTTCACACACGGACATACACCAGATTAGTCTCGCTTTGCCAGACCTTCCTTCACAACGCTGCAAAGGAAGGTCTGACTAGTCCACACAGCATTCCTGGATGGGAGAAATTCATGCTCTGGTTTATTGGCATTTCTTTAAACCAGTCACAATCGTCTTGGGTGGCGCTAAGCGCCTGACAGAGCCACGGCGCCTCTGAAAAATAGCCTCGGGAAGGAACTTGTTTTGGTGGAACGTGTACGTTCAAAAGTTGTTTTAGTCGTGGAACAGAAAACTCAGATTGGACAGATAGTCTAGCTAGCTGTCTGGATTTACCCTGCAGAGATCTGAGGCGCAGTTAACCATAGTCCTCAGAAATCCACCGAAGTTTAGAACGCCAACACAAAGAAAGAGGAAGGTGATGGACATCCAGCCGAAAAGAGTGAAATCTGGTGGAATTTCCGATGGCAACATAGCAATCCTGGAAGTGGAACATTGTGGACATAGACTAATACCAGATAGATAGAGATACGGTTGAAAATCGCAGAATTGTCCCTTTAACTCTAGGTCCAGGTTTTTATGTCTTAAATTGTTCTTGTTTTTAGCTATTTATTGTCATTGTCATTGTTGTTTTTTTATCTCTAATGCACCTTCAGTTGTGGCACTCACAATTTCATCTAATAACAATGTATCCAATGACAATGTGAAAACAATGTGAAAAGGGGCGTTCGTAATGATGTAATGAACCTACAGAGAATTATCAGCTGAATCTGCAGCTCCCCTTGACCTTACAGAGCTTTATTTTGACTTTTGGTTAATTGTTTAACTGTTCGGCCCACAACTGGGATGCTCTTCGGTTTACTCTAACCGCTCTCATAGCGCTGTTTCCAGCTGCAGCAGGCAGCTGTTTTCAGTGAAACAGCTGTAAAAAGCCAGTGTCTTCTACCCGCTAAGTAGCAAACCGCAGACAGACACAGTCAGAGACGAGCTGGTGATCACAGCGGAGCATTTAACAGCTAAAGAGACTATTTCCCTCAGGAGTTGGTAGATACCACTAACAGCTAAATGAGAGGGAATATTGGTCAAAAACGGCTAATCTGCTGGATGTGTAAAAAAAGCAACTGTTGGCTAACACGTTTGATCCATTTAAAAATAAAGGTCCTGCTGCTTTACTTCATTTGCTTTAGTAGAATTACAGTAGTGCTGTGTGGGTTGATCTAAAAGTCATATTTTGGAAGCAAATACGTTTTTTGAGTAAAATCTTAATCAGAAAAGAAAACAAATTCAATTCAATTACATTACATTTTATTTATAGTATCAAATGATAACAAGATTTATCTCAATAAACTTTACAGATAGAGTAGGTCTAGACCACACTCTATAATTTACAAAGACCCAACAATTCTAGTAATTCCCCCAAGAGCAAGCATTTAGTGTGACAGTGGCGAGGAAAAACTCCCTTTTTCGAAGACCCAGGCTCTTGGTAGGCGGTGTCTGACGGTGCCGGTTGGGGGTGTGATGAATGGTGGCAATAACAGTCACAATAAAGATAATGGAACTATGACTAGAAATAGTAGTTGTAGTAGTTCATGGCATAGCAGGGCAAGATGTCTGTGCAATGTTTTGTGCTTAGTTACTTTTGTGCTTAGTTACTTTCCATCAGTTAACAGATGTTTTGAACATAAGAGTAATTTGAATATCCAGGTTCCCTCTGATTCTTTAGCACAGTGCTTCCCAACCTGGGGTGCGGGGCCCCAAAAGTGTCCCAAGAAAAATCTGAGGGGTCACTAGATGATTAGAGAAAGCTTTCCGGCCTTTTCTCTAGTTTCTTTACACTTGTGAAATCTGAGGAAAAGGACAAATGACTCGAAATAATAATTTTAGTATTTTCATAACAAATACACTTTGTTCTTTTCTTTTTTTGTTGTGCAATTTACAACTTTGGTACAAACTGAAGCTACAGTACAGTATCCTTCTGTTTTTTGCTTACAGATGATGCATATCTGCTGACCGGCCTCAACATAGAGGAGATTTACCCCGAGACAAGTAGCTTCATCACATACGAAGGATCGATGACCATCCCTCCATGCTTTGAGACTGCCACCTGGATCCTGATGAACAAGCCGGTGTACCTCACACGCATGCAGGTGAGCCTCAGCCGCCAAGCCAGAGCTGTAACACAAACCCAAACCTCACTGGGGATTGTCTCTCTAACTATTGTACTGCCTATGAAACGTGTCAGCCCAGCGCTGAGGCCTTTACTCCTAAGCTTGTCCTTTGTCTAGTCCTCCATACAGTGGATCACAATGCCTGGCTCATATTTCCA
The DNA here is from genome assembly GCF_008315115.2 of Sander lucioperca. Classification (NCBI taxonomy): domain Eukaryota; kingdom Metazoa; phylum Chordata; class Actinopteri; order Perciformes; family Percidae; genus Sander; species Sander lucioperca. Next base: position 16,131,948 of record NC_050177.1, read on the forward strand.
TGATGCTTTGGCATACTTTTACCAGCTTCTTTCTCTCTCTCTCTCTCTCTGTGTCTCTGTCTTTATCTTAGATGCACTCCTTGCGGCTGTTGAGCCAGAACCAGCCGTCTCAGATCTTCCTGAGCATGAGCGACAACGTTCGCCCAGTTCAGCCGTTGAACAATCGCTGCATCCGCACCAATATCAACTTCAGCATGCAGGGCAAAGACTGCCCCAACAACAGGGTTCAGAAGCTCCAATACCGAGGTAGAAGCTAAAGAACTTTAGTTTGGTAGCCCTTTACATTACTGCTCAGTAATACAGTACATCAGACCGGCTATACGTCTTCCAGAGGAGGCTCTCATCACCACGCCCCTTTCTGGGGGGAAACAATCAGAGGAAGTTTAAACATATTTCCAAACCCATACCTTAAAGTGCCCATATTATGAAAAAAACACTTTTTCTGGGATTTGGGGTGTTATTTTGGAGAAAAAAAAACATCCATTCTGTTTTGAGTGAGATACGGTTTCTGAATGTGTCCTGTCTTCAGTCTCTGGGTGAGCTGTTCAAAATCGGCAGGGCTTTTTACATCACTAGCCGAAACGAGGTGGCTAACCGTAGCATGCTAGCGCTAGCATGCTAGCTCGTTCTGAATGGCAAAACACTGCTACAACACACACTAGTTCACCATAATCTACAAAAGAACTACTTACATGTCCCTGTTCTGCAGGTATTCCACGCAAAGTTGGAAGTGTGCCCTCGTTTAGAAGAATCTCCCGGCTAATCCTGCCTTGTACTGACTGAAGTTGTAGAAACAAACAGCTAGCTAGATGATGTGATCCTTACCTAGCTACTGAGCATGTGCAACTGCCAACAAAGATGTTACAGCAGTGAGAGGTCTCACTCTGTAGCTTAAACAGAGACCTGAACACAGGGTGAAAAGAGGAGCTGCAGCAATGTGCAGTACAACAAAAATATGGTGTTTTTTGAAAATTAAACCATGTAAACTTATTCTGGTAAAACCTCAAAATACAAATTAATTAATTTCCCCGTTGTTGTATCCCCCAGAGACCGCGGATCATGTTGTCACCATCTCCCCTAGAGCAAGCTGCAGCCCAGATGCAGCCCAGTCACATGGCAGTTCGTGAAATGGTAACGTTCCAATTTCGTGGTGACCACCACAAAATAAAGTAGAAAATCGTTTCCCTGTACACGAATCAATAGATCAAAATAACGTGACCATTTCACGAACTGCCACACATCAGGAGAGAAACAGGAAAATGTCCAAAAGCTGTTGTGTAGTGGGTTAATCGAGATTTGAGGGTCATAAGATATGCCTAGGGCTGTACCGAATACCTTTTTTTTTTTTAGCTCCGTAGCTTCGGTGCTTTTCAGAAGCGAGAATTCGAAGCTTCGGCAGCGGTGGCAGGGGCATGGGAAACCAACCTTTCCGACCCCACTTGAAGGCAATTTAATTTCACGGAAAAAGAGAGAGTGAAAAGAGACGGAGCTAGAGATGAAGTGACTGCTCTGTTGTTGCAGAACACAGTCACCTGTTGTTAAACACAATCCTGGCCAGTTCATAGTGTTTAAAACCTTTTTTTTGTGACAGCAGTAGCCAGTGATGCTTCCCGTTTACTGTAACGTTAGGGGACTCGCACGCTGCAATAAGCACTGACGAGTCTGATAGCCAGTTGACATCACATGATCAAAATAAATGGAAAGACCTGCGTTTTTGCCAGACTGTCGGACGCAGTGACATAGCGCTGCATAAATTAGCAAGCGGCTAGTGGATGTTAATCCCAACAAAACACCAAAGTGAATTTCAGCCTGCATGCACGTTTAAAAAAAATAACATTGGAATCCCAAAATTGAAAATCGAATACCTACTCATTGAACGAATATTCTAATATTTAGATCCATCCCTAGATACGCACGATGTAATTGCTTTTAGATTCAACATCCACATAGATTAAATTAAATTAACATCACAATTGAGTGCTGAGCTGCTTCTCAGCTGATGTTTAAGATCATGTAGACTGCAGATTGATGTGCTAAAGAGAAGGAGGGAAGAAAAGAGACAGCAGAAAGTCAGAACACCTGTTTGGCCCTGACTGACAGATAACTACCACCTGGGAGCTGCTGCTGCCTTCTGTCATCTCTCCTCCTCTACTTCAGACAATATATCTGCTGCACAGAATGTTGAATTTCACTCCTGAAGCAGAAATCTGCTAACGGCGAGAGGTAGCCCGTCCGCTGCTTTTCATTGTGTAATTTCTTTATCTCTTTATTTGCTCAAGATTTATTGTTCTGTGGCCGACACACACCATGATTGTCTGTCTGTCTGTATCTCTCACTCTCATTCTTTCTCTGTTCTGCTCTACTCTACCCTCTCCCCCTAAAAAGATGAAATTCTCATTCTGTGCAGCAGTTGTGGAGGGAGATTTCAGCCCTCCCCACCCGCCTCAGGCCCTCGTGATCCTGAAACAAATGCACTCATCAGAGACCCTCAGAGAGCAAAATCAAAAACACAAAGGCAGACCTGCTTATTTCATTGTTCAGAGATGTAAAGACCTTCAAAATAAAGTGTGTCTGTGTGTGTGTGTGTGTGTGTGTGTGTGGGGGGGGGGGGGGTCTCATTAAAAGGGAAAAAATGTCTCTTTGGTGATTTGTGTAAGGTCAACCTTACCAACAAGAAGCACTCCTCCCCTCCCCAGAGAGGCGATCATCAGGGTATCTGAATGGGAAATCGGGGATGTTTGGAAACTAACCATGCTGTGTATGTGTGTGTTTACTTTATTATTTTCAACACCTGATGAAAGGAAATATGATTATAATAACAATCCCTTCTTTCACATAAGAGCGAAACACTTTTTAGAAAAGAAAATCAAATTACAATGTTTACTTGTGTTGTTGGCACCAACTCATTTTAGGTATAATTTAAAGATGAAATATGGTGTAGGGGAAGGTGAATAATGCCACTGTGGAGGGTATAAATCAGTATTCTCACTCCTATCCTTCTCCTCTCTTCCAGTGAACGAGTGGTTGCTAAAGTAGCCTCCCTTGGATGAGCGTCAGAGATGGAGAGCGGACGAGGCGATGGCGAGGAGGGAAGGTTGATGGAGGGAAAGATGTGAAACCGGGCTAAAGGTTGCATCCCATCTAAGATTATTTCATGGCATTGTATAAAGACAACACCGGACATTATACGAATTAAGGAACTTTGTATTGCGGGCAAAGAGACTCTTCTTTTCATACATTGAGAACCGTTTGAACCCTCGATCCAACACATGCTATTAAGCCCTTTCCCCCCACTGTATAACTATATCTACATGGACATTTTGATACCAATACGTTTTTGGGAGAAAACCAAAAAAAGACACTTGGAAAACAAACTAAAAAAAATAACGTGGAAGCATTTATTTGATAGCCTCCCAACCAATAGGACAACGTTGGGACTTTAAAGCCTTTGTACATAAAAATGTTGCTATCATTGGGAAAATCCAAGGACTAAGTCACTGCCCCCATCCCCGCCGGTCAAGACGAAGTGGTCAACACAAGTCTCACGCAGACTTTTCATTACAGTCACCAACAAGGCATGCAATCAGCAACAGAGAGGGAACAGAGCCTTACCTTGTCATTGTCCAAAACTAGAGTTATGTCATGGGAGACGAGCGAATATTTACAGGCTTTCTTATGGCCTCAGAACAACCAGTGTCTTGGCCTCGTTTGTACATATTATAATTATCAATACTTCAGAAAAATGAATATGTAAAGAAAACTAATGAATTAACATTCAAAAGATATATTAAGAGGATTTTAAAAAAAGACAAAAAGTTGAGAATTTTAAAATGCTTGGTGCACTTTGAATTCTGGAGCAGTTCTTAGTGTGAGCTGATGCCTTTTTTCTGTTTTATTGTTTACAATGGTCATACACTGTGTTTGAGTGTTGTTATCAGCCCAATAAATGTGTCTGGAAAGTTCACTTTGAGAAATGCTTCACTATGAGGATCTGACTTATTGTACCTGTACCTGCTTTGTACTGTTCCATATTAAATGTGTTGATATGTCAATATTCCGCCTCAGAGGCATGCTCAATTACACTGCCATCACCGAGAAAGCATTGCTCAGAGATAACAGTGGGATAACAAATGTATCAGGGTAGTGTCTTCTTGACAGAGCCTCTAAATGAATGGCATGATGGTCTCCTGCTGATAAAGATGCAGCGTAACAGTCTGGCTTTCTTTCCATTGTTGGCCTGATACAGCTGAAGCTTATCAGCCATGCACAGGAAGCTCCGTCAGGGATAACGTATTCTCACTGGTTAGTCCACACAGCATGCCGTGATGTGAGAAAAACGCGCTCTGGTTTATTGGTATTTCTTTAAACCAATCACAATCGTCTTGGGCGGCGCTAAGCTCCGGACAGAGCAACGGTGCCGCTGTAAAATACCCTCGGGAAGGTACGTTCAAAATTAGTTTTAGTCGTGCAACAGAAAAGTCAGATTGGACAGATAGTCTAGCTAGCTGTCTGGATTTACCCTGCAGAGATCTGAGGAGCAGGTAACCATAGTCCTCAGAAATCCACCGGAGTTTAGAACGCCAACAGAATGAAAGAGGAAGGTAACGGACATCCGGCCGAAAATTAAGGAAAATCCGGCGTAATTTCCGGTGGCAGCGGAACAATCCCGGAAATGAAACGTACAGTCTGGCTTTCTTTCCATTGTTTGCCTGATACAGCTGAAGCTGATCAGCCACGCACAGGAAGCTCCGTCAGGGTTAATGTGACCTGTCATAGTCTTTCAAATCATATCAGCGGCCGTCACGGGACAAGGAGCAGAGGAACCTCCTCTCCTGTGCTGATGCCCAACAATGAAGGTCCAATCCACTGTTGGCTGCTTCACAATGTTGTTCTCTCCACAGGGAGCTGAAAAAAAAGACAACTGGTTTGTCGAAGGGAGGGCACGCCTCATTTCAACGGAACAAAGCAAAAGTTGGTGCAGAATATAGATAGTTAACCCCAGGAACGTGTTTCACGTTTTCAGCAAGGTCAATCACAGAACTGCTGGTGGAACAGCAGCCGGACATGACGTCTGGACTTCTCTAACTTCTTGGCAACAGTTTACGGAAGGCCCTTTCCTAATTTAATATGTGCAACAAAGGCAGCTTCTGACCTCAAACCCATCGCACTTGAAATCTTAACTTTAAAGTTTAAAGTTTAAAGATTTAAAGTGCAGTTTACTATACTGCAGGTATCTGAAATATTGCTGGCAGTAAACAGTGGTTATTTGGTCAAACATACAACAGAAGAGCAACTGGTGTATCTTTACAGTGCAGCCAAGCAAATGTATGTTGTTAAGGTTCAGTTCTGACCCAAAACGCAGAGATAAACACGGGACAAGTAATTCAGTTTTAAAGGAGTCTTTAATGAACAGATTGTACTTATAAGAAGCAATGAGTCAGGGCAGGGAAGCTCCTGGGCTGGTTCGAGGCTCGGGGCGGGCTGACAGAGGAGAATCCAGGTAGGTCCGGGACACGAGGCGAGCAGGCAGAGGAGAGTACACTCAAGTACACAGGGGGAATCCCAGCGTGGATGACGAGACTGGATGGTGTGAACTGGAAGCACAGCAGGTACAGCGGAGAAGGCTGCAGGTCTAGAGCGGAATCTAGATGGAGAACACAAGGTAAGTAGGAGCACTAGGTATAAGAATACTTCAGGACTGACAGGAAATACTGAGCCAAGTTACCACATGGATTGTTGTAACGAACTGGCGCCGTTGAGGTGATCAGCCCGGGTATATGTACTGCTGGGTTGAATCATGGAATGCGCTGCAGCTGAGCAGGTAGCTGTGCAGAGATGAACTGCCACGCCCCTTGACCTACTTTCCTCAAACCACGCCTCCAGCAACCTCCAGGTGAAAACCAACACAGAACAGACAGACATATACGGAAAATGGGAAAGAACACAAAAACGGGACGGGGTGGAAACAGCTGACCCATAACATGTAGTTTTGAAAAAGAAGTCAGTCAATATTGGCCTTTTTCAATCATGCCATGGGCAACTGCAATCAGATTTTCTGCTGAGCATGGCATGAGTAGTTTTCTACAAAACAGCAGAGCACATTTATAAGAGTTCTTACTTTGGGGAGGAGGTGGAGGCACTGTGGCTGCTCCTACTTTTTCTTCTATTACTCCTAAAAATATCTTAAATTCATCCACTCTGTTGTGTCCCACAAGCACAGCTGTGTCCCTCCTTCTCTCCCTCCGCTTCTCTATGCTGGACCATCGGTCGTCCTTTGACCTCTCTCTCCCTCCTGGCTGCCTCATTCCAGATGTTTGGATCTGGATCTCCATTCCCTGGGAGATTCAGCCTCTCTTCTCTATTCTATCCAAAGTGAGGGTCAAAGGACAGATTGTAAAGCCCGTTGCGGCAAATTCATGATATGTAAATAAAATTGACTTGTATTGACACTGTCGTATACCCCAAATTACCATGTCTTGTTTAGTGTTTAGTGTCCTTGGGGACAAATGCATTGCATTTACTCAGAATAATAGCCACCCCATGTTTTAGTGGTGGAATGCTTTTAATGTGAACTAACATTAATTGACCTAACTGAATCCTGCGGTGGAATGGCGGACTCCACCACTCCACCACTAACAATAAAAACTACTATTTAGAATGCATGGCTAATGCTGAAAAATCCTGACCATAAAAAGTATTAAGACAGAGTTTGATTGATGGAACTCTGAAGGTAATATAACTTTAAGGTCTCAGTATGTTTCAAAGAAACTTGGTCAGATGACACATGTAAAGGCAATTGTGTATTCTTGTTTTAAAGGGCCACACTTGAAGGCAGGGCTAAAAGCCTGCCATCACCAATCAATCAATTGTATTTGTCACATCAAATCGTTCGAGGTGCAATTCCAGTGAAATGTAATCCCATCAGCTCCTTCAACCTGTGCATGATTCATCATAAAGTAGAATGTGGCCGTCAGATCGGCACACAGAAAAAGAGTCACTGGGTTGAATGGCACCGACACTCCAGGATCCTGCCAAGTCTCGACGAAAGGATACCACAGCTCCCGACATCCAGCTAGAAACCAATGGAGGCTCAGAGGCCACGCAGCTCACAGTCCGACGCCTGCACACTGGCTATAGGTTATAGGCTATAGGACGCCCAGCAGAGAAGAGGCAGTCGGTGTTCAATTCCTCCACGCTTGCCTCGGTGCCCCCTCTGATGTAAAGATGGAGATGGACGCAGAGATGGTCTTGTTTGTCCACGTAGTCGGGAACATAGCCAAAAGTCGTAGCTGATAGCCATCTTCACCTTTTCCTCTGTCTTTACTCTGAGGTTTCCCTTTGAAAACTTTGACCGGCCAGGCTAGCAGAGTCAGCAGGAGACTGGTGGTATTTTCTCGATCCACATGCCATTACCATCTAACATCAACCACATAAAATAGGGTTGCACTAGGTTGTACTCACAAAAAGTGATGGAAGTAGTAGCTCCAGACTGTAGCACCTCTGCAAGAATCGCTGCATGAAGTGGGCATGATTGTCAGAATGTTTGTTTCAGAACGTTACAAAACTTGATGGATGCACGTCCCACGATGCCTCTGTTGAAAAGGGGTGTTCAGACACTTTAAGCAAACTGAGGCCTTTAACATTCCAGTGGCACTGGCTAACTTCTAGACTGGGTAAACCCAGCCCGATCTGCCGGTGATTTGATTTCGCCCTGCAGCTCAGGCTGGAGACCTGTACATTTATCTATCCTGCTTCCGTTACAATTTTACAGGGGGCCAATCACAAACTGGCTTATCCACCTGGCGCGCTATTGGCAGGTTTAACACGATGACGATAGAGAAGCGACCAAGCAGCTTCTTGTTTACATTCGGCCACCGAAGCACAGCACTCCACCGCGACGTTTTGGCGGGGCGCTGGGAGGAGGATCCGCCTTCCTGGTCCGCTTCCGACCTCGAGCCGCCGCCGGGATAGCCAGCACAGGCACCAGTGAGACACACCCTGCTTGTGTAGCCAGCTCCCAAATTTCAGGAGAATCTAACCCTGGAGCTGGAGTAATAAAACGATTTTCCGCAGGAAAATCTCCGTCCCCTCCTAATGTGAGCCGGGCAGCACAGCCAGGCGGGAGCTCCTGCGAACCCCATCCAGAGAACCAGCATACACCTCAGGAGATACTTGCCGTCCTGGATCCGGTAACTCCAAAGAATCAGAGTCGGAAGCCGACATGTTGAGTGCGCCGAACCAGACGAACACAGGAAAAACACAAGTGCCATAAGCCAACACTATAATCGCACTCTCGTCTGAAAATACAACTGACAGAAGCAGGAGAGAGAACAGATTTAAAACATGGTAGTCATGCTGTGATTGGTGAGAACATACGTGCCCGATTCTAATTGGTATACAGAACCGTAACACCCACTGCCCAGCTGATCAGTTAAAGAGAAGAGAGATAACGTAATTGAAGTCTCCCTGACAGAATTTACGCTGAGCTACATTACTAGCTCCAAAAAATGTAATAGTGCAACTCGAGTAGCTGGGCAAAGTAATATCTTGTGAGGGTTATTTTATTATCTTTTGCATGCATAGGTCCTGACTTTATTTTTGCAATCTTCCTTACATGAATATTAGTTTTATTTCAAATGCCTGTAAACCTGCAAAACAGCCTCCTTAGCATGCCATAAGGACCTACTTCATCTAATTAAAACCGTCAATGGTCTGTTTTTCATTGGAGAAGTTAAGTGCTCCAAGGTGGTACAGTAAAAGACTTTTCAGAGACCCAGTTAGGGGAAATAATCCTAGGATATTCATTGGATTCTTGAGATTTTTTTTTCTTATCAAAATGATCGATATATTGGTTCAAACCGAACGAAGAAACATGTCCAGACCCTGATAGATTTAGTATCTAGCCTGGCGTTGAGTGTAAGTGAAGCACCCCGCCCTGCGTTGACTGTTTCCTTCAACAGGGCCCGGCTGTATCGATCCCTCTCTCTCAGCCCTCCATTATCTCACAATCAATTCAGGATGCCTCTTCTTGTCGCCCTGATGTGGAGAGAAATACTGCCTCAAAGCATGTGGGAGTGCACATGCACATGTGCATTTTCTGTTTGCTATCTGATCTGTGCCCTTTTTTCCAGATCTGTAATGAAAAGATAGCAAAGGAGGGAGGCTGAGGAGAGAGTTGTCAGAGGCCACCAACGCCCAAGGTTATGGAGGCCATTATTCTACCTGATCTAGGAGATGCAGGATTAAACTAAAGCTAGAACACGGATAATAAATACGCCAAATGATTCAATGCCCCCTCCCCAACCACCTACTCCAATTCACCTTCTCTCCTCTCATCCCAACAAATAATCAGTTTGACCCTCGTGACTGTGCAGTAGATCTCTCCGGACTCAGCCTCTGTCTGGCCCCGTCAAAAGGAATGAGTGATACGAGGTGTGTATAAATTGCTGCACTCACATGTTCAGGGGGAAACTTAATGATATTATATTAATACGAGTGTAATAAGGAGATGGCACGCTGGGAGCTAGAGCGGAGTGGAACAGCTGCTGAGCCAAATCGAAAATGTGCAAATCTCTGTATGTGTGTTGACTCTTGAGACACATCTGTCCAGATGTGCTGCAGCAGTGGGGCTTTCGATCAGCCCTGCTGTGGTGGAGTCAAACTTTTCTCCTTGTTTCAATTAGGGGAATACTTGCGTCAGTGCCTCCGGAAGCAAGGGCGCTTAATATCAATTACACTGAGTTATTTTTTTAACATCATCATTTATTTTGAAAGATTGGCAGGCCATTTATACTAATTTTCCACCACAACTGTCTTTACAGTCTATCAAGGCTTCTTATTTTGAAACCTGGAAGGAAACCACTCCACTACCCGAGACAGTTACAGACAGCCACAGACCATCAGGAGAAAGTTTCCGTTTGACTCTTTAAAGGGGCACTGCACCCATTTTACACACAAATGTCAATTTCCTTCATCACAGAGAGCTCTCCTCCGCCTGTGAATACCTTTGCATAATGTCTTCTGTGTCTCTGGAGGAGCGTCGGCCCATGTTCTAAGGCTGGGTTCCTCAGCAGCTGCATGGGTTCGATTCAGACCCCGCGTCCCTTTGCTGCTTGCTTTTGTCCACTCTCTCTCACCTCTCTCCTTTCTCCTCTCTTTTGACCACTCTTTTGTAACCTGTCTTTTGTGAGTCACCCAGTGTCACGTCATAATCCAGCTCTCAGATTCCATCGGCTGCCGGGCTGGGGTGGATGTGGCTTTCCTGCATCACAAAGTGAAAAGTGGAAATGAAGGAGACTTTAGAGCAGTGTTTCTAAAACTTTTTTCAATAGTGTACCCCCTTTGAATTGCTTTTTTAAGCCAAGTACCCCCTGCCCAGCGCAAAACATTTTTGGTAGAAAAAAAAGGCTATATAAAGAGGTAGAATACAGCGCCGTCAGTGATAGATTCACTAAACAACAGCCTTTTTTAAACAAAAAAATTTAAATGCTACATTTCAAATGTTTAGAATCCATCACCTAATTCGTTCATTATTATAGTATAATTATTTTAAGAATTATGTATGACATATTTTAAAATCAGCATTTTTGCAAAAATGTCACATACCCCCTGCAGTACTCCAAAGTACCCTGAGGGGTACACCTACCCCCATTTGAGCGTTAGAGGACACATGAGAGTGAGAGACTGCTGAAGAGGATTGTGTTTTCTGAATTGTTGTGACATATTCCCCACAGAGTTTGTGTTAGTGTTATGTCCGCATTTTAAATGTCAAACAAATGAACTGTCAACTGAGTGTCAACGCCGTTCAAAGTCGCACCAACTGACGTGTGAAGAGGAACGGGCTAGTCTGCACCGAAGCTGAGGACGTGCCCAGCCAGAGGACATCACGTAGGCCTCAAACCCTTAACTTTTAGTCGGGCGACTAAGCATTTAGTTCCTAGTATTCTATGTGCCCGGACATAACAAGATTGATTATGCTGTGACATCTAATTTAATGGAAGTTAAAGCAGCACCACTTTATAATTTCTGTGAACAAGGTCATCTAACTGTCTAGCTGTCTCAATCGTCAACATTTAATCTGCAGTGGGTAAATTCTACAATGGCAATAAATCAAACCCATTGGTGGTATCAACGTTTCTCTACAGAGACTTTATGTATTTACCCGAGTTAGAATGTCAACAATTAAGCACCATCATAGATTTTGTGGTAGACCAAACCTCTGAGAAAACACTTCCTTATGGCAGGAAGAAACAGGCTTTATGTTGTCTTATTTTTGTTGATTACGACCTTTAAGGGGTCTTTTAGTGTTAATGTAATTTAAAAGCAAATGTGTCAGTGCCTACAATGCAAAGGTGCAACTTAAAAAAAACCACATCAAGTGAAGAATACCAGCTGCTTCCACTGCAATGGATTTCAACATACTGTTTTCGACATACTATAACGTGACTTTTTTATCATTTTTTTCAACATACTATAATATGGCTATTTTCAACATACTATACTATCACTTTTTCAAAACTTTATTCTACATAATACAATATATAATATAATACTTTATCACTTTTTTCGACATACTATACTATGACTTTTGTATCACTTTTTTCAACAAACTATACTATTTTCGACACTTCATACTATGACTTTTTATGATATACTACACTGACTTTTTATCAGTTTTGTCGAAATGCTATAATTGACTTTTAAACTCTTTTTTCGACTTTCTATCCTATGACTTTTTCATCACTTTTTTCGATATACTATACTATGACGTTTTTATCACTTTCGTTGACATACTATACTATAGTTTGCATCTTTCCGCCCTTTCCCACTTCTGTTTTTGCTATTTATACTGCTTCAGTCACTTTCCATGCTTATTCAAGTCTTATTTACAGATTCATAATTCAAGCCTCATTATATATTTTAGGAATTTTACACAACTTGTAAATTCTTTTCGTACAATTTGAAAATATTAAACCCAGCTGATTGAGATTCCTAATTTGTCACTCCCATTTCCCATTTTACCAACTCTTTCATTACTCTTTCAGTTACTTCTTCGTCGAAATTAAAGCCGACAATTCAGTTTAGCATCAGCTTTTACAAAAACGCATTTAAGCCAGCGATCCAGTTTAGCTTAAGAATTTAGCTTTTCAGCATTTGCACGCATTTTCTGAAGGAAATGCATTTACTAGTTCATTTTACCATTCATGTGTTCTCATTTCCTTGCAGCTCGATGCCATTCAGTCTTCTCTCCATCCTCAATATTATACTGCATACAATGATTCCTTAATTGGTGCAGAGTAAATGTTCCCATGTTGGTGGTGTTATATCACAAATGCAATCAGCTGGGACACTAATTATATGACTACCAAGGAAGAGAATTTATATCCAAATAAAAATACATTAAAACAGTAAATTGAAATAAGATACTGACAGGGATTCAGCAGCATATAAATCAGCCTACTGACTGTTTTCAAAATGTTAACATCCAGCCCACCTTTTAAAGCTGACATTAAGATGAGGGACAAAATAGTCATTAAAGACTTTTACTTTAACGTACTTTTCAAAGTCAGCAACACAAGATCTAGTCACCTTGACAGACATGTTTAATGACTCACAGCATTTAAACGTAGGCTATTTGCCTGGTCAATTATTTGTACATGTTGTCTTCACACTGATATAGGTCTTTTTCACCAACTGAATCCTTAATAACTGTCCACTATCAACCTGTATTACTTTAAATATGATATAGTTTGTTGTTTTGCATGCATTGTATTTCTATTTTAACTGGTTCGTTATTGTTTGTTTGATGTCTTTGTTCACGGCATCATTGAAAGTAAGGGGCTCCCATTAAAAGTGAAAGACATTATAGCTGCCTGACATTCCCAATATCTCAGCGTAAGAATTTCAAACAGCCTAGGAAGCTGATAAGAAAGTTTTTCCTGCTTTGCTTTTGCAAACTAATAGGTGTGAAATAGTGTGAACACGGCACAACACAGAAATGAGAGCTGTATCATAATTTTTTCACTGAAGCCCATTCTAAATCCCAGGGCATCAAATATAAATGCTTTGTTGCGGCCCTTGGCGTTTGGTACCGATGCACAAGGCATAACACAGGCCGTCTGTATGAAACGCACCGGGCTTTCAACTGTAAAACGCGGCTGCTGCAGAAGTAAGAGCGACAAAGTCAGCATAGGACGGAGCTCAGGGTGGTGGAGGGGTCAAACAACAGGACTTCAACTGTCTGTGTCTCTTGCGTCCTGTGCGTCCCATGCGTCACTATAGTTACGTTACAAACGCACCTATTGTAACCCCACCCATGACAAAGCATCTCATATCTCTCTATAAACATATAATAGATATCAGTACATCCACGCTGTGTCTGAATCAGATGAGGAGCTGTCATAAAGGATTTACAGGCGGCCATAACAACCACACTCCATACATAATAGCCACACAAAGCACCTTATAAACTTTCATGCAAATTGGGTAGAAAAGCCATTCGATTTTTGACCTCATTCAGAACTTATGTCTTATGTGTATTTTATTACAACACCAGGCTAACCGCAACTCTCATAATAACGTTATGAATTATGTTTGGTTTATATCGCATCATTCAGGCGTAGGGTTAGGGTTAAGGTTATGCACTTCAGGGAAAGAGATACTGAGCATATCAGATCCAGACCGCATCTTATCTTCAATTCTGTCTCCACAGATGGTACTGGATATTTTCAGTGTCGCACCACATCCACAGATTATCCATTATGAAAACACTGGATCATCTACTGGGATTTTGGTTTGTCTTCAAAACAACATGTAAAATACATGCAGTGGGTTACCGAGCTATATTGTGTCACTGATTACACACTAATAATCTACACACACACACACACACACACACACACACCGATAACAGCCTTTAGATCTTTAAAACAAGCCTGTTCTGTTGTTGCGTGCCATAAATTTCCTCCAATGTGTGTAGCTGTTTTAACAGCTCAGTGAGTGTTGCTGGCCTGCTAGTAACCAAAGGCATAAAGGGCAGTGAAACATGAAGGACTGCAGCCTATATTATGACCCTTCTCTCTCTCTCTCTCTCTCTCTCTCTCTCTCTCCTGCTTGCTTTAGCCTGGTTTATTAGCCAACAGATGGGCTGCCCTCTCTTTGCTGTTTAAATGGCCGCAGCCTTCAGCTACACAGAAAATGCACATCTCCTGTGTGCTGTCACCTCAAGCCGAGAACGGACGAGTTTATAGAGCCGGCAGGTCTCGGTCTAGAGTTGAGTGTCGTTATACCTGAAGGTCGAACTGCTCTGAAATACTCTCATTGGTTTGGGTGTAAAGAAACGTTTCAGATTAAACGGGATGTGGGAGACGATGCTAATGGTGCGCATGCCATTAATTTGTCCCTATCACGAAATACCTTTTTGTGACAGGTGTGATACTAAGGGTCCTCAGGCTCTCCACGGTTTGCATATACTGTTTATTCTCTAATAACCCCCCCAAAAAACTGGAAGTGCAATAACCTCATGTATATAGGCCACATCATCGTGTTTATTTATCTTGATTGTTATGTTTTACTATTTAAATTTGATACTTCTGTTTGTCTGTAATTTAACTGTCATATGGAGAGCTGCTAAACTGTGTTTTATTGTTGAAAACATTGACAATAAAGATCTATCTTTATGTGATCGAAATACAGCGCTGCAGTTTTGGCTCATAATGCTGAACTAATGGTGCATTTTCAAGGAAAAGCTCAGAAGCTAGGTCAGTTTTGTAGGATGATGCATATACATATACAAACATACATATTCAAATCATCATTATCATCATCATCATCATCATCATCATAATCATTCATTCATTATTATCAATAACCAATTTGTCACCACCTTGAAACCAAAAAGTCATTTTTATTAATGGCTAATGACTGATTTATAAAGCATTATTCAATAATTTATTAACATCAATAAACCCATTAGTTATAACTCTTTATAAATTGTGCTCTGAATCCTTCATTCAGAAAAACTGTTATAATCAGTTAGATGTTCATGAATTAGCAGTCGTTTTTTGTGACTTGTTCCTTAGCGGTTTCGTAAGATTCTGTGCGCCTTAAAGAGAAATTTTCAACCTTATCTCTATCTATTGTTTTAGTTATATGGTGTGAAAAAAAAGCCTGAAGTTCTTTCCAGTGTTCTCTGTGTCTCTGGGGCTCAGTTGCACAATCTGCTCTACGTCAGTCCTCCAGTGATGTCACTGGGGTCCAGAAGAACTCCAGAATGTTACTTTCAGCTTTGGTAGCTGGGGGTCGCAATGCCGTTCACAAACTTCCTTGTTCTCTTCTCTTTTATGAATCAGAACCTGAGCACCGATTGGTGGGGCCTTTGCTGAAAACGTCCACCGCCGCCAACAGAAACTGAATCATTCTGCTGCAGTAAATGTCTGCTTCGGCAGTTTTTCCAGGGGTGGTTTTCGTCATTTTATTTAGCTAATTTAATGGTCTGCCTCCGAAGAAGGAGTGAGAGCCGCCAAAGTGCAGCTGCTTAACAAGCAGTTGGGACAGAAGAGAGAGACACAGGGAATTTTCACATCTGACTCGGTGACTTAAAGGGCAACTATTGTATAGCATTTTCAGGATTATACTTGCATTTTGTGTTGTTAGCATGTTTACATGCTTTAATGTTAAAAAAAATATTTTTCTCATACTGCCCATGGCTGCTGCACCTGTATGTGACGCTCAGTAGGAGCACCTGTCTCTTTAAGTCCCCCTCCTGCCCAGTCTGCTCTGATTGGCCAGCGCGCTTCCTGGAATGCCCGGAGCCCCCGCTCTGTGTTTCACTAGTTGAAGCTGGAGCTACTCAAGGGGGTAAGCGTCTCCTCACAACCCGTAGATCCTATGGCGCCATTTTGATGCTAATAAGCACTCACCCCCCGTTAGCATCCCATTGACTGCCATTCATTTTGACGTCACTTTGACAGAGAATAACTTTACATCTGAAGCATTTAAAGACTTTATTTGTCCATTGTTTATTTCTAAAGAAACACGACAATATATAAAAGGCTCCATTACCTTGTACCTCACGTTATGGCTCCGTAGCAGACGTTTTTGTAGGCTAACGATTGTGTCATAACCACGCGACTTACTGTCGCACAGTAGAGGAATTACCGTATAGTACAGGAGAAGCTCGCAGGCAGTTTCGACTTACATTAGCTGTTTAAGTTTAATTACTAATGTTAACTAGCATTTAGTTAGCAATAATTAGCCTGTGCCTATGTTATCTCCTTACATATACCTACGCTCTCCGTCTCTGCAAGATTGGGAATGATTGAGATTTCTCTTGGCACAGCTACCAGAAGACTTCCAACTTTCAGACAGGTTGCTCACGTCACATTTACGTCGTCTCTCTCAGTTGGAGTCTGCGCAGTAACGCTCAGCGCTCACCGGAAAAGTGCTTCTAATATCCTTCACTGGTCTCCGTCCAGAGACACGGGATCTGTTGGTCCACTCTTATATACTGTCTATGGAGCTACTGCAACAGAGTACATAGCAGGACTTTGTACCGTGAACAATCACCAATAAAGGCTTCTAAACCAAATATTACACAACCGGACATGTCCCAGCAGTAAAGTGACCGGAATTTGGGGAGAAATGACCAGCACTGGCTGAGATTACAGCTTTGTCTCGTTAGCATGTAGCTACTTAATAGTTAGCAGTATGTTAACATTAGATTGTAGCGGAACAAAGCAGCACTTTTCTCTGCAGATAAAGGCTTCTGAACCAAACGCTACTTAATCGGACATGTTTCAGCAGTAATGTGACTTGAATGAATTGAGTTCTTGAGTGAATTGGGGAGAATTTAACAACATTGGCAGCCCAGATGACATTGTTTACTGCCGTTAGCCATGTAGCTACTTTAGTTAGCAGTTGACACTAATAGAAAATAGCAGCAATTTCTACAGTCAAAATTCGCAATTAAAGGTTTTTAAACCAAATACTACTAACATAAAATGTTTCAGGAGTAATGTGACCTGGAATTGGGGAGAATTTAATAACACTGGCAGCCAAGGTAACATTGTTTACTGCCATTAGCATGTAGTTACATGGGAAAATGTTAACACCAGTGGCTTAAAAAAAAAAAAAACACTCCAGTCCTGCCTACTTGGAGCAGATGACCAATCATAGAAGGCCGGCTTAGAGTTGCGTAAGACTTAGCCGAGAGTAGAACAAACTGTTGAAACCGGAGCGTTCAGAATAGTTGGAAATCTGAACGTTTTAGCTCACAGGGATTTGTCTAAAATACGTTTACCTCATTATTTGAAGTTTTGGTCACATTTAACATGAAAATCCAACATTATAACATATATGACAGAAAACACAGAAAAGCATAATATGTCACCTTTAAGGATTTATTTGGACCAAACCAGAGTTGGTGATTGTTGGAACAGTTGAAAGTCAAACCAAGGTAAGTTCTATATCGTTTCTGTCCCATTTGAATGACATGTGTTTTGGGTAATTATTCTTGCCATGTTTCAGTGAAAGAGACAAAGTTGTATTGAAAAGACTGATTGTGTTCGGACTTGTCGTGACGGTTCCCTTTATCAAGTTATGTTATTTGTTATGTGTCTTTAATTGTTTAACAAATGAACGATAAATCAAGTGACAATGCTGTGGGAGGCTGCATCGTTTGACGAACGAAGAGGAGCGGGCTGGCCAGAGGCGAAGCTGAGACTGCTGAGCCAAGGACCCGCTGAAGGATGAGCGTGCCGGCCACAGAGCAACAGAGGACGCCGACCGGAGTCGGTAATCCAGATATGCCCAAATCCAAAATAACTCCAGTCTGGCGATCTAGCATTAGCATCTGTAGTTTTCAAATGTGCGACCACAACCAAAGCTCTGTTGTAAAAACTTAGACAAAAAGAGTGTGTAGAGAAGTCCCAGAATTGGCAGTGTTGGGAACGTTACTTTAAAAAAGTAATTAGTTATAGTTACTCACTACTTGTTCCAAAAAGTAACTGAGTTAGTAACTGAATTACTCTATAATAAAAGTAACTCGTTACCAGGGAAAGTAACTATTTGCGTTACTGTTAAAAAAAAAGTTATATGTCTAAGAATTTGGATTTTTTTGAGCAGTTTTTTTGGTGTGAGGCAGAAAGATCTAGCTTTTGCTGCTTGGAGGACTTTGCTCCGAGTGTGGATGGCGAGCTATCATCTGTGGTGGAGGTATTGGTGTTTTTGGCCACTAGCTTTGTAGATGCGTGTGTCGTTGTGAGATGCTTCATTAAATTATAGTTGCTTACAACGGATGTTGTCAAAGTCTTCGCTCCTGGACATAATGTACACATTACATGCACGTTCTTGCCTTTGACCACATTGAATTTGAAGTAGTGTTTATATCTCCACATTGAAAATGCCAACTTTTCATCGGATTGCTCCTGACTCGCCATCTCTGCTGCTTCATCGAATCTCTGTTTAGCTGTTGTGTGTGTGTGTGTGTGGAACGTGTGCTGGCATGTGTGTAAAAACACTGGCTCTGATTGGCTACCATGAAACATGACTCTGCCTTAGCCAATCATAATCGCTTACCTCGTTATTAACCCACCTCCTCACTAGCTGTGAGCCAGGGGTGCGTTCGGATTACACAGTTTATTCAATCAATGCATAGTAACGCACCGCATTTAACGTCAAGTAACGTTAACGGCGTTGTAACGACGGGAAAAGTAATTAGTTAGATTACCCCGTTACTGAAAAAATAACATCGTTACCTAACGCCGTTCTTTTAAACGCTGTTATTCCAAACACTGAGAATTGGTTATGCAGTGACACCTTTTTTGACATTTTGTGAGTTTTTTTGGTTGACTTAAAAAGCTAAGTGAGCTTAGCAAACTGAGACACTAGAGTGCAGTGCTACAGCTCGAGGTCAGCCAGTGGACAGCAGGTCTTTAAAAGAATGAATAATTAAGGCCATACAGACCATACTGTAACAGCCCTGCCAGCAGCATGATTTCTTATTTTATTACCTTTTTCTCAGTTCTTTTTTCTTGAAATCCAATTAACAGAAGGAAGGAGATCTGTGGCACCACACGCATCAATTATTCATTGTGGGCTTTTTACAGCGGATTCCTGGGAGTTCCTGTGAATATTAAAGACCTGGGAGAAGCCGACAGGCCAGATGTGTTATATCGCTCTCATCTGACAGACCTCTCTGGGATTCAACCAGTGCCTCCTCCTCTCCTCTCCCCCCAGCTCTGCCAGGCAGCTGTAAACTCAGTTTACCCGGGTCTTGTTGATTAGTCATATAAGGCTTAAAGGTAACTGGGTATAAAATGTTCATTGTTATTTATGTTACTCAAAGTGAAGAAAAAAGGCTTCCAGAGTTTAATTCTTCTCCAAGTTCTTGCTGGGTTGGTTTACATACTAATTATGTTTGATGGCGATCTAATGGTGTTTTTCCATTACATGGTACCTGCTCGACTCACCTCGACTCTACTCGCCTTTTTTGGTTTTTCCATTATGATAAAAAGTCCCTGGTACCTGCCAACAGGGACTTTTTTTTAGTATCACCTCCGCCGAGGTTCCAAGCGAGCTGAGGCGATACCAAAAGGTGACGTGAAAACCTGCAGACTACTGATCGGAGAGAATCGTCACTAATCACTACAGCTTCTTTTGAAACAAAATGTCTTCTGGCAAACAGCCACATGCCGAGATTCAAAAACAACACACCTTCGACGTTCTGTGTGTGTGTCGCGTTAGGTCACGGCAGTTTCTTGCGGCATCGCTATGACGACCAGCCACGCTCGCCTCATGCATGAGGCGGGACGAAATCGGCAATGGAAAAAGGAAGACGGGGCACTGCGGTCGAGCCGAGCCGAGTAGAGCTGTTACCAGCAGTGGGTAAGCGCCATAAGTTTAAACAGACAGGTAAATTCCATTGTCAGGTCCAGTTTCTTCCAACTTAACCATCTCCAAAATTAGACAGTTTTTTGTCACCCTCTGATCTAGAAAGACTCATTCATGCACTAATATCATCCAGGCTGGACAACTGCAATCCCTCTACCTCGGCATTTCCCAGGCTTCCATTTTCCTGTGACAACTAGTTCAAAAGCAGAAGCACTTTGGTGAAACACTTTTCAAAGTGCTATATAAATTAAATAAACTGAAACTTAACAGACTTAAAGGTCCTATGACATGCTGCTTTTTGGATGCTTTTATATAGGCCTTATTGGTCCCCTAATACTGTATCTGAAGTCTCTTTTATATAGACCTTAGTGGTCCCCTAATACTGTATCTGAAGTCTCTTTTATATAGACCTTAGTGGTCCCCTAATACTGTATCTGAAGCCTCTTTTATATAGACCTTAGTGGTCCCCTAATACTGTATCTGAAGTCTCTTTTATATAGACCTTAGTGGTCCTCTAATACTGTATCTGAAGTCTCTTTTATATAGACCTTAGTGGTCCCCTAATACTGTATCTGAAGTCTCTTTTATATAGGCCTTAGTGGTCTCCTAATACTGTATCTGAAGTCTCTTTTATATAGGCCTTAGTGGTCCCCTAATACTGTATCTGAAGTATCTTTATATAGACCTTAGTGGTCCCCTAATACTGTATCTGAAGTCTCTTTCCCGAAATTCAGCCTTGGTGCAGAATTACAGCCACTAGAGCCAGTCCCACAATGAGCTTTCCTTAGGATGTGCCATTTCTGTGTCTGTAGCTTTAAATTATATTGAGGAGGAGAGAGGGGGGGGGCAAGGAGGAGGGTGGGGGTGTGGCCTTGGCCAACTGCCATGCTTCGCTTGTTTTCAAGCCATGATGTCTCTCTCTCTCTCATGGGCGGGCCAAATTCTCTGGGCGGGCAAAGCAGAGAAAGGGGAGGTAACCTTGCCTCTAATGACATCATAAAGGGAAGATTCCAGATCGGCCCATCTGAGCTTTCATTTTCTCAAAGACAGAGCAGGATACTCAGGGCTCGGTTTACACCTATCGCCATTTCTAGCCACTGGGGGACCGTAGGCAGGCTAGAGGAACTCATATTAATGTTAAAAAAAACCTCATAAAGTGAAATTTTCATACCATGGGACCTTTAAACGTGAAAAGTGCCCTGGTCTGCAGTGGATTCCGAATGGAAACAGATTGCCTCTGGTTTATTATTTGAAGTGACAGTGCAGAGCCGTACATGACTTGTGCATCTGCTACATGCGGGCCTGACTCGTGAGCTTGTTTGCTGACCAGCAGTCTCTGCATAAGGCAATCAATTATGTAGCTGAGTGTCGGGAGCAGTAGTTCCTTGACATGTGGTTGGGATTAAAGTTTACAGCTGTGGTGGAATTTTCAGAGAAGACTGGATGGTGTAATAAAATCTTTATTCAAACAAAAGATCTGAGGTACTTTATGCAGCAAATAACTGGGGACCCTTTTCAAATTCATTTTTTAATTTGTTTATTTTGCACAATAAAATCACACAAGAAAATAAAATAATAGAAAATAAAGATTGTGCAGGTGAAATTAAGAAAACCACTAGGGGCTTATAGAAGAAATCTCAGTTTAGGAAGAGAAGAAAAAAATATATAATGAGCAATTACAAATCCTAAACAAACAACAACAAATTGAACACAAGTAAGCACTGCATTAAAAAAAACATAAGCATAACAAGCATTTCTTTTATACATCGGGAGAGTGGCTTCTTTTCATCTGACACCACATGCTTTCCCTTAGACATCTCCATCCCATTGACCAAACATTTCTACAGTAAATACAGTAAGGCCACTCAAACTCCCCGTTCTCTCCCCACCACGTCCTATCTATCCACTCCCAGACGTAGCTGCACGAACACAGGAAAACCCAGAAAAACAAGTTGGAAAACAAGTTACACAAGTCATAAGGCCACAAAGTCATAAGACTCTGAGTTTGAAAGATGCAAACAGTTAACAAAAAATACAACTTAATACAAGTCAGGAGATCTGCAATAAATAAAAGTCATACAGTGCATCCATAGGTGCAGTCTTTTATAAAGTACTTGAAAGCAGTACTTGAGTAAAAGTAGTGTCTTACCAGAAAATGACTTTGGTAGAAGTTAAAGTCTCCTTTTAGATTATTACTCAAGTAGAAATCTTAAAGGTCCAGTGTGTAACGTGTTTAGTTGTTCATTATCAAAATCTGTGTTGCCTGTTCACAAACTTGTCCTTTTTCATGAATATTTACCACCACCATCAATTCCAAGTATTCCTTATGCTTGACATTTTACATTTGCATTCGCATGAACTGGGGTAGATGCGCCATATTCATGCACCATCTTGAAATACGTTAGCCGGTAAGGGACATACAGGACATACTGCTCCGCCTTTCACGTTTTGGCTGTCACATGATAAACTCACAGGTGCTGCTAATGCTGCTAATGGGTATCGTCGCTGCTATCGATGTTTACTGTACTTAAGTATCAAAAGTAATTTTATGATATTAAATGTTGGTAACTATTAGAAGTAAAAGTAAGGAAAAACTTTGATTATGAACTTTATTGTGTCTTCCTTTATAGTAAAGCATTAATTTCAGGGTTTCCACACCTTAGACATCAAATTTAAAATCTGACATCAACAAAGAGAAAAACAGAAAGAGAATTTTCATGTTTTGTGAGGAATAATCTTTCACTTTCAAGGTACGAAAACCTTTCTTGCATTAACGAGTAACGAAGACGCTTGGGGGAAATCTAGTGGAGTAAAAGTGAAAGTTTCCAGAAATATAAATAACAAAGTACAGATACGTGAAAATACTATTTAAGTACACTAACAGTGTACTAAGTATTTGTACTTTGTTACATTACAACACGACTAGGTGATACGGCAATATACTGTAAATTCTCAAATAAAAGTTTCAAATATTAGCATGAACAAATAAAGATAAGAAAGAAGGAAATAAAAGCTGGATAAGAAAAAAACAATGAGGGAGGGGTGAAATCACCCAAACTTTAACAGCTCACAGTACTAACCCCATCAATATAACAGAGTCATGTAGGGGTGTAAGAAAAAAATCGATACACTTGATTATCGTGATATTTGATTTTGCAAAATGTAAATGGACTGTTCTTATATAGCGCTTTTCTAGTCTTAACGACTACTCAAAGCGCTTTAACATAGTACAGGAACCATTCACCATTCACACACATTTATACGCTGTGGCCGAGGCTGCCGTACAAGGTGCCACCTGCTCACCAGATAAACATTCACACACATTTACACTCCGATGGCGCAGCATCGGGGGCAACTTGGGGTTCAGTGTCTTGCCCAAGGACACTTCGACATGGGACTGCAGGGCCAGGGATTGAACCACCAACCTTCCGATTGGCAGGTGACCACTCTACCACTGAGCCACAGCCGCCCCCCAAAACTGTATTGATTTTCAAAAAGGCAATATCGATTTTTTTTTATGTTCAAAAATATTCATGTAAGACAGTGGTTCATGTTTATGTTGTGTTTAAACCCCCTACCGCTGGATGGCTATGCTGAGACGCACCACTAGTGGCCTCGCCTAGCAGTGCCTGACTTTTTGCTAGAAGCTAACAATGTAGCTATGGCTGAACTTTGTTCTACTTTAGCATATAAAAATGTGCTCACTAAGAACCTGTGAACCACAATCCCAAACTGGCAGTTTGATTTTCTGTGTACTGAATTGTTTACCTAAAGTAAACTTCTTTGACTTTTATGAACATCATGTCTTTTTTTAAATATTAGTTTTTCTAAAATTATACTTCCCAAAAAAAATCCCAATATATCGCCGTATTGAAATATATTGCAATATATTGAATCGTGACCCATGTATCGTGATACGTATCGTGATACGTATCGTATCGCCAGATTCTTGCCAATACACAGCCCTAGAGTCATGTCTCCCCACTCTGCTGCTCCCAGTTTCTCTTTTAGAGAACTACTGCTTTCTTTCACTAATTGCTAAATGGTCTACTCATCTGCTGTTTTGTGTTGTGTTCCAAGTTACTATCAATCAACGTAACACTTCCCGCATTTGATTTGTTTTACATTCAAAGAGCAACTTGGAAACACCTGGTAACACATTTCCAAGTGTAAAACTGGTGGCGTTCCCGTTCTTTAAAGGCCCTTTAGGAGATGGACGGATTATGGCCTTTGACCTGCAGGGAGGCTTTTAACGTGGAATATCTGCGCAGAAGTGTTGAGTTGCATTGATAGTTGCTTAACAGCGAAAAACTAGCTAAATGGACACAACTGACAATTAATGACAAGAAAAAGTAAGAAACTAAGATGATGTCTGACATGACTCTTTTGTTGCTGGAAATGCATAGTATGTTGTCCATTACAACAGGTGAACATGAAGGAAATGTTAAGATTTCATCAACATCCAAATTAAAACAAGGAGCAGATCTGATAACAGGTAGGCCTCTTACTAATTATGATAATCAAGGTACACTTGGGGAATACCAGGGGACTCAGGAATAAAGGTGTGTCTCTAATATAAGCCGATTTTTCAAATTACTCACTTTTCAATCCTTTTCTAGCCTACTCTACATCATGTAGTAATTTCAACAATTTACAGAATGTATTTATTCTTCCCTGAAGAAGTGTTTGTGTTGTAGGTTGTAACCCAGCTCTATTTTCACATGTACATACATTTGTCTGTGCTCTTAGAATTTTCTGTCCGAGCACCCCAGAACTTTTTGGTTTCTCATTTTACAGATTGACATGTGACAACTGCAAACTGACATCAGTCTATAGTATCACGAATACATTAAATAGATTTCTATCATTCCTTTCAGTTTTACATGCCAACAAAATTATGAAAAAAATAAATCTGCCCGTTTCTGCCAAGTTTACCATTTTGTATGATATCTGACAAATGGAGGACTGCTGCACACAGTTCAGCAGTTCAACTTAATGCAAGTTGGTAAGAAATGGATGCACATTACTGCTGATGTTTTAGGCTTTTGAAATGTTTGTGTTATTCATGAGAATAACAATACAGCTATAAATATCAAAATGGTCCCAAAAAGTTCACCAACCTAAATGTTTTGCAGCAGATCTGATGAACATAGAAAAACAATCCCACATAGACTAGTGCAATAGTACTGACATATCAGAAATCATATCTGTAGTGGTGGTTTTATATATTGAGAAATATTTCTATAGAAATAGAATCAGCTGTACTCAGTATACTACAGTTGATAATTGGCAAAATACCAGACTCCTACATAAAACCACCATCCATCCGTCCATCCATCCATCCATCCATCCATTCATCCATCCATCCATCCATCTATCCATCCATCCATTAGGGGTGTGCAAAAAAATCAATTCACATTTGAATCGCGATTGAAGCTCTACCGATTCAAAATCGATTCATAAAATTCCAAAAATCAATTCATATTTTTTAATTAAAAAACAAATAATATTTTTTATTTCATTTTTTGTTGTTAATTGTATGTCTACTGCAATCACATGGGAAAAGTAACTACATTTACATACTGTGAATCGTTTTTCGAATCGAGAATCGTTTTTGAATTGAAAATCGATATTGAATCAAATCGGGACATTTTCTGAATCGTGCACCCCTACCATCATCATACATCCATCCATCCGTCCGTCCATCCATCCGTCCGTCCGTCCGTCCATCCATCCATCCATCCATCCATCCATCAGCTATAACTGCTTAACCTTCCGAGTGTTTTGGGGGGCTGAAGCAGATCCAAGCTGACATTGTGTGACAGGTGGGGTATGCCTGAACAGGTCACCTGTCACTTACAGGGCCAACACACAGAGACAGATGTTTTTGTCTTTGTGGGAGGACGCAAACTCTACACAGAAAGGCCCCAGAACCTTCTTGGTGTGAGGTGACAGTGCTAACCACTGCACCACGAGTTAGTTCCAATACAGCTCAACAGTTCAAAAATGCTCAAAAATGCAAAGGTACAAGACTGTGTACAGAAACGATCACAGACTTCAGTGGTAGCAGCTCTGTATAGCCGTTCGCGGGTGCAGTAAACATTTCCATGGTAACAGCGAGCTCCACCAATCAGAGACGCTGCTGTTTTGCTTAGCATTGTGGGTATAGTGCAGTATTTCTCCATAGGATCCCGAATAATTTTTTGAACAAGGTTGATTTCATATGGACTTGTAGCTTCTACAGGAGCAGAAATCCCACAATCTCGTAGTCAGTCGACCTTGGCTAATAATCAAAATCCTTATGGAAAAAATGTACAGAATTTTAACTGCCTGAACCACACTGTTGAGCTCTAATTCTATGAAGGAATGAATTCATGAATGAATGAAAGAATAAATGGATGAATGCCTTTATTGTCATTGCATGTTCACTTACAACAATTTTCCTGTCTCTCATAAAAGAAAAACTGTTAGCTAAAATGCCAGTTTTGGGGGCATATTCTAAAGAGTGCCTTTGTGCCTCTTAGCAGACACAAAATGCAATTAAAATTTCTGTGTAACATGAACAGGGCGCTTGTGTGACAAGATGCGTTTTCAACTCAGACATTGTGAAGAAACTGTTTAAATTCAAAGTTTGAACTGTCACTTACCTTGTCTCGCTACTGCCGGTAGCTAGCTCGGCCTGCTAGCTGCACAACGGCGCCCGTGATTAGGGGGTTCAACCAGGTTTCGGTGATAATCATCACGCAGCAGTTCCATGTGTAGTTGTTCGTTGCTATGCTGAGTTCCAGCTCATCCATTTTGTGTGCGATGGATCTGGCGTTGGTGAGTAGGAGGCTTGGCAGTCGAGGTCTGTGTGGTAGTGTCCTTAGCCAGGCTAGCAGGCCTGACCGGCATCCTCGCTTCTGCTTTCTCTCCCGTCGCCGCCTTCGTCGCCTGCCGCTACCGACAACAATCCACGGAGCGCCCGGTGTTATGGCTATGTCCTCCAGAGGACAGGTTATGCCTTCGCGACGAAAACTTAAAAGTTTATTTCCCCCTCAAAAATAGGTAATTGAGCCATGTAGTGATTATGACCATATCAGTGACCATATGACCATATCAGTGACTTTGAAAAAAACAACACTAGACAATTGTACATAGAGTATGAAAGCAGAGGGCATTCACAACGTCTTAGTAGTTCTATCCTCAGATGTTGTGGAACTGTATAAAAAGAAGCAGCAGAATAATATAATTTATAATTAGTAAATGATGAAATGTATGAGAAAATGTATTAGCTGATCATCAAGAAAGAACAAGGAAAGCCTCTCTCACGCTCACAATGGTCATTAATTAAGGCTTCAATTACGAAATAGACTAATCAGGCTTTCCCCCAGAAAAGTTGTTTAGCCCGGTGGCAAGTGTCATTTTTCGATGTCCAGCTGGGGCCAGTCCCAGACTGATGGCAGCATTAGCGTAGAGCCCAATAGTTTTTGTGATAATAACAGAATCATGGACAGAATTGCGAAATTCAGAATTTAAAAGCTAAGACCGATTCTATATGGGCCCTACATTAAGTTAGCGCTAAAAGCTAACTGGAGATTTGTTTCCAATAGCCTCACTGTAACTGTAGTTTAAAAAAACTTAAACTACAATACTTACTTAACTTACTTACTACTTAACTTAAAAATACATTAAAAAATAAGTCCCAGTGGCTTAGGCCTGGTGGGGGCAACTAAGGCCTCATGCACACTGGCGTGAGCGTGGCATTTCTGTTGCGTGGCGGCTGCGTGGCGTTTTCTATGTCTTTGCACACCAGAAAGGTGTCTGATGCGGTGCTGCTGCTGCTAGCCTTGACGGCAAAATAGGCTACAGAATATTTCTTTCTGTATTGACAGGTGCAATATTTGAAAATCGATAATTATTATTATTTTTTTTTTAATTACATTTATGCATTTATGTCAAAACCTAGAGACTTTCAAACATCAAAATGTCATTTATTAAATGTATTCGTATCAAAATGAATATAAACATCTTTTCCTATTCTATTTTGCCTGGAAACGCATCCAACACGCTTGCGTGTCGCTTGAAAAATAGGCGTCGGTCCTATTTCTAGCATGCACGTGTTTTCGGCGCGGCTCGAGCAGCGACTGAGACGTGTGTGTCACGCAGGCAGTGTGCAAGCTCTAACCTGTTAACATGGGAGCGAAATAAAAACGGACACGCCACGCAGCTGACACGCTCACGCCACGCCGGCAGTGGCAGGAGGCCTTAGGCCTGGTGGGCCACCAGGCTAGCAATACAATGGGGGAAACACTGGGCTTTAACAGACTTTCACACCGGTAACTCGCTGATTCCAGTCATTTCAGTGAGGGAAAGTGGCAGAAGGGTATGAAGCGGTTGCCGCCCACATGAACGTGTTCAGATTTTGCTGTGCCACACGGAGTTCACCGTGCTGTACTTTGCTTTGCTTCTTTTGGACGTCACTCTAGGCAGTTGCCGCGCGGCGGTGTGAAAGCAGAATCAGAATCCATCCGTGGTGAGAACCTCTTAAACACTATTCTGCTCTGATAGATAGCCCCCTGGTGTGTACCCGATGCCGAATATCTTCTGAAACGAGGATTGTTAAACTAAAGGTACTGCCATCATGTTTTAATAAAGCCTTTCCAGAACATTTATGTAACAAAGATTAAAGTTTGAAAAGGCCAAAACCCTTTACATTTAAAGCAAGAGAAAAGCCAGCAGTGTTCTGTATTCTGTCTGAAAAGGGCTTTCTTTTCTCATTTCAGACTAGTCATCTACTGTGGCTGGTTGAACTGACCTAAAGGCCAGTCTCAAAAAAGAAAAGAAATTCAGCTCTGTACAATGAGTAAGGGCTGAATCCTAATGGCTGATATGCATCACAGTAGGAAACCAACTGCTATTGAATTAACCTGACCTAAAGGACAAGAAGAAGCCTTTATTTCAATCTGTTATCAAAGCAAATGGAGTTTTACAGCTATGATTAATCACAGGATGAGGACAATTGTGGAAGAACTGCATATATAGAAGTTTGTGTGATGAGTTAACATAAAAGTCTTTTTTTTATTCCAACCTAAGCATTTATGTATGAGCTGTTATGTTTGTACACCTGCTACCTTGGCAATGGTACAAACACTGTACATCCCTTTCATCATTATTCATTTGCAATGTTGCACTTATTATTACTGAGTAACTTGCAATGTATTATACAATAGGAGAACTCGGCAGGGATGACAGTGAAGTTGCTGTGGGTGTATCTCTCGCTGCAGAGGTGGAAAGCTAAACTATTGAGGTGTGTTTTGAATGTGTCCAGTGGCCCGTTTCAGGGAGGAGGTTTAACAAACTCTGAGTCTAACCCTGAACTCTGAGTTGAATTAACCCTGAGATGGAAAACTCTGAGTTTTCAGTTCCAGAACAGCTGATTCGAGTTGGTTCAATCAACTCAGAGTAGGTTGACTCAGAGTTAAAAAAAAATCCCATACTGTCTATGGAGATTCCACGTTGCACAGCGTTCGACTAGCCATGACTGGTTTCCAAGATGGCTCCCGCAAGTAAACATGAACGCGACTGTCTTTATAATCTATCTTTTTAATAAACTATCTGTACACTTACAACGTTGTCAATGCTTCGGTTCACATTTAGGGACCCTAATTATGCTAACATTAAAGTGTGGTGATATTTCGAGCCTTTTTAGTGATATTAAATAGCGATTTAAGCGAGTGTCCCCATGCCCCAAATACTAGTATTTCAAGCTAACCAGCGGTCCGCGGTAGCCTCGTTAAAGCTCCAAACTCATTCGATTAGCATGAAAACATGTCCCAGAGAGCGACAGAGTGGGTACACATCAGTTAATAACCCCTAGGTTCGTTTTGCGCCGGAATTGTCCTTTAAGCGCGTGCACCACCACAATAAAAAGGCAGCATGAATGGAGCCATGATACAACGATTCACCATGGTAACAACCACAAACAAACTGGTCGGCGGAAATACTCATGCGCACATACAGCGAGTTTGAACATATATTTTGTTAAAAAAAAGCAACACAAAATGCTGCAAAATAGCGAGAATTGGTGTGGGAGAAAATTGCTGCTTGAGTCAATGCGTAAACTCTAATATAGTGTATTAATTTCATATTTAATCACAAGTAACCTATAATATTACTGGTGAAAACTGGAATGGTGGTAGACCTATCATTTCATTTAGGTGCAATCCTGCGGGCGAAAAAGTAAACTACTACTAATTCCATTCTGAGGTTGCAGCACCATCATTAACAGAATTATAATTTACAATAATTTATTTCTTTTTAATGTCTCTTACTGGTTTGTGTCCAGGGAACACTACAAAAAAAACGTTTAAACACGTTTCAGAGCGAGTCACACTCTTCTGACAGCTCTGCATACACGTGACTTTACTAATATGATCCGCATCACCCACGTTGTAAAGAAAACTGCCGTTTGCAAAAAACGTAATGCGACACAAATAATCTGCTGGGATGTAAGAGCATGTCCACAATGGGTGACGTTAGTGATATGAGGACGGATAAGGTTATGTAGGCTACATAACTGATGGACTGGGAAGAAAAACGAAGTAATACAGCTTCTTCATCAACAGGATCGTCGACAAAAGGACATGTCACGTTCGAAACAAAAACGTTTTATAGTCTTCCTAACATGGTTAATAAACCAACACTGTTTTTTTATTCATGCAGATAACAAACTGCACTAAAATGCATCTGATACAGACTGAATGAATGAATGAATGAGGAAATGAAAGAGCGCTGTGTCAGAGGGAGGAGACTGAGATAAACTCAAGGTTTCTTGAAGAAAACCTGCTCCCGACCAGAGGCCTGGGCCCTATTTCAGAAAGCAGGTTTAGTGAAAACTCTGAGTTTGTTAACCCTGAGTTGAGGGAAACTCTGGGTTTTCTGTTTCAGAAAGAGAGGTAACTTAAACTTAAAAAAAGTCAGTTACTATGGTAACTGAGTCTGTGAACCTAACCTGGTCGGGAGCAGGTTTTCTTCAAGAAATCTCGAGTTTATCTCAGTCTCCTCCCTCTGACACAGCACTCTTCATTTCCTCATTCATTTATTCAGTCTATATCAGGCGCATTTTAGCGCAGTTTGTTATCGGCATGAATAAAAAATAATTATGTTGGTTTATTAACCATGTTAGGCAGAGTCAGTTTTTATTAGGGCTGTCAAAATAACACGTTAATTTCGATTAATTAATCTGAGAAAAAATAACGCGTTAAAAAAAATAACGCAGATTAACCCATTCCATATTGACGTTTGACCCGGAGCCGTTCTAGCCACCATTGGACTGTAAAATGAAGGAGGGAGATGAGAATGTGCTGCCTGGATCATTAACTGGAACATTTACTTGTAAAAATCTTCTTCCTGCCAACCCTGGCTACCGATATCTGGTGCCACTGATATGTCTGCTCTTCTCTCTGATGGTCTGAAGACGATACAGGTAACACAAACACCGCTGCACGTGACGCTAGTTAACACTATACTCAACAGCAGCTAACGTTAGCCTACCGCTAGCTAGTTAACACTATACTCGACAGCAGCTAACGTTAGCCTACCGCTAGCTGGTTAACACTATACTTGACAGCAGCTAACGTTAGCCTACCGCTAGCTAGTTAACACTATACTCGACAGCAGCTAACGTTAGCCTACCGCTAGCTAGTTAACACTATACTCGACAGCAGCTAACATTAGCCTACCGCTAGCTAGTTAACACTATACTTGACAGCAGCTAACGTTAGCCTACCGCTAGCTAGTTAACACTATACTCGACAGCAGCTAACGTTAGCCTACCGCTAGCTAGTTAACACTATAATCAACAGCAGCTAACGTTAGCCTACCGCTAGCTAGTAGCTGGATTAAACACGGTTACAATGCTGACAGCTAATGCTAAATGGTGTAAAGTGTGACTGTGTTTTACTGTAGAGGACTGTGACTCAACAGCGGGATGTAACAATCTGCAGCTGCCGAGCTGCCGTCGGAAAAACAACACAGACGGTGCGTTCAATGAAACTGGTAAACTACAGCTTCGTGATGCATTTGAAGTTATTGTAAATGTCCTTGGTGGTTGTTTTTGTCGTTCAACAGCAATTTACTAGTGAAATAAGTTATTGTTATTGTTATACATTATTATTAAATCATTTAATTTTGACCATATGGCCTTAGCAATAAACAAGCCGTTCTTTAATGTCACTGACTGTTGTTTAGTACCCTTTGTTTTCTTTTCTTTTTTTACTTTCTTAAAAAGTATCGGTTCAGGCACCGTTAATTATGTATGCGATTAATTTCGATTAATTAATCACAGAGTCTGTAATTAATTAGATTAATTTTTTTAATCGATTGACAGCCCTAGTTTTTATATATTTTATTTGCTCTTACGATCGCTTACCACTGCCAGGGTTGCAACTGAAATAATAGGCATCTACAGCGTTGGCTATTTTTTTTGCCAGCTTTCCTTACTGTTTTAGGAAGCAGCGACTGTATTGTATTTTGCCTGTAAAACCGTGTCTGTGTTCTTCATATTTATGTAGAATTATAGTTTGCTCTTCTTATATAAACTATGCAGCTCTGGTAGACGTTTGCAATTGGTCGTGCTGTGCAAACACCGCCTCTTTTATGTGAACGCGCCGCTATATTGGGAAACCCTGGGTTGATTGAACTAGTTGTTAACCGTTGTGACACAGCTTATGTGGGATCGCGGTTGTTAGGTTAGGTGAAGCCTACCATAGTAACTGACTCTGAAGTTAAGTTACCTCTCTTTCTGAAACAGAAAACTCAGAGTTTCCCTCATCTCAGGGTTAACAAACTCAGAGTTTTCACTAAACCTGCTTTCTGAATCAGACCCCAGTACAGTCACGGATGTGTATGGGTAGGGAGTTCCAGAGGGAGGCTTCTTCACCTTTTAAGCATTTTTAATGGCTGTCCTCAATCTTTTTCTGCATTACTCCAAGACACATCGCCTCCTTACGATAAAATAGCTGCCTGCTAGCCCAGAAGGTCCATCAAAATAATAGAATGAGTAAATGTAAATGTGCAGCTCCATTTCCCATAACAATAGCTACTGCAGCTATCAGAGGCTGGCTCAATCTGTCCCTGTCAAACCGAGGCACAGGGAGAGGCCCAGACTAATATATTCAGTCAGGGAAATAGAATAAGGGTGGTTGTCCAATCCACGTAGGAGGGTGGGTGTGTGTGTGTGTGTGTGTGTGTGTGTGTGTGTGTGTGTGTGTGTGTGTGTGTGTGTGTGTATACTGGAAAGCTTGGACCACAAAGGTCTTTATCTGCCGGGCTAAATAACATAGACATAACATGAGCATTTGGGTAAACAGGGAATAAATGCCTGCTGCAGCGATGGCTTGGCAATGAAAGATCGGGGCAGCTAGTATACATACGTGCATGGGAGCGTGCGTGACATATATCAAATGCCAAGCCTATGAAATATCCTCTGTGATATGATGCAGCCCGGCTTTGTATTCGACCTGCAGCCCCTAGCTGCGTGTCTATCTACTTTCACTATCTAATAAAATAAAAAAACCCAAAAATATCTTAAAAAAACAACAGCAGTCATTAGTACTCTGGCTCCTGTCTGGTGGTGTCTTAGCCCTTGTGTTTTTGGTCTTGGTCTTTGGTCACATTGAACCCATTTTCAAAATGTCTATATCAGAAATATGGGTTTCTTTTTAACTATGCCTAATTCTGATTGGCCAAAAATAACACGGTGGATTCCACACAACACGCTTCGCAAGTACAACAAAAACATTTAAAAAAATGTAAATGTTTCGAAACAGTATCCCGACTGAACGTTGAGCCCTCTGTGATTATCCTTCCTTTAATATTATTCTAAATAATTCATTATTTCTGCTTTTTTATCTCAAGAATTAGGTATCATTTCCTATAAATGAGGTATATTGACAATGAATTCCAAAAATGCCAAGGTGCCCTTGAGCAATGCACCGAACTCCCCCCCGAACCGCTCAGGGCGCCTGTTCAGCAGTCGCAGCCCACTCACTCTGACATCTCTCCATTAGTGCATGTAAAAGGACCTGAGTGTGTGTGTTTGTATTTCAGGCCTGTGTGTAGTGTGTAACAAGACAGAGTGTAAATTTTAATTTTCCCATTGGGGATCAATAAAGAGTATACATTATTATTATTAAATTATTAAAAAGAAGCATTAAACGTGAAGAAAAGAGCCAAGAACATTGAAATAAGCACCAAAAGTGCAACAAAAAGTGTTGATTTTTCGAGTTTTGACCCAGGAGGACGATGCATGGTCAAATCGAAGACAACACAAGGGTTAAAAGCTTCATGTCATGTTTTGGTAAAACAGCGCCCTCGCCTGCACATTAGTTCAGACAGAGAGTGGTGCTGCAGCACGGTATGGAGGAAATATTTATTCATAATTCAAATTGAAAGTCCAAAGAGAAAACGAAGCAAGATCAAATTAAAAATATTATTTTTTTAAATTTTCCATTGATCAAATTAAAAATATTATTTATTTTTTTAAATTTACCATTTGGCTTTTCCATTTGGATTTAATATTTGGCTTTTGAATTTAAATTTAACATTGGCTTTTCCATTTGGATTTAATATTTGGCTTTTGAATTTAAATTTAACATTGGCTTTTAATTTGGATTTAATATTTGGCTTTTGAATTTCAATTTAACATTGGCTTTTAATTTGATTTTAATATTTGGCTTTTCGATTTCAATTTAACATTGGATTTTCATTTGGATTTAATATTTGGCTTTTGAATTTACATTTAATGTCAATGTAAATGAGGAGGCGTGGCCCAAAGGCTGGTGGGAGGGTCTGAAACGAAAGGGGTGCAGGGGTCCACACTTTTTTCTCCGGGTGGTGTGCGCAGTGTGAGGTGCGTGTCCGCACTATTCTCCGACACGTACTCACAACAATCACTCCTGATTGACGGCCTTTTGTACAGCCCGTGTAGGCTACTTTTTCGTTCATTTGATTTCCGATTTTGAAACGATATCCAAATTTGAAAAATGGGTCATTTTAAACCTTGTTAATATTGATGACAATGTGTTCAAACGGAAAACGTGTGTGAAACAGCAGATGGAAATTATAAAAAAGAAATCAATTCTATAATCTAGATCGGGAGTTTGCCGTAGCAGCAGCAGCAAACAACTGGAAACTTCTTACAATTTTTGTCTGCTATTTCACCACTAAATTCAATATTGAGACTTTTTTATGCGAGCAATTAACTGTGTAGAGTTTGAATATGGGCAGTTTCACAAACATTGATGGCCAACTGCACATTTTCTCCGATGTTGTCAGAAGCTTCAGTCTGACGGGACAGCCAGCTGGTGGCGGTCGGGATCGCCTCTCTGCCGGCCGGCCAGTGATGCTGCTGATGCACAGACACCGCTGTCAGCTGGACGTCTCTCAATAGAATCATGTTTATTTCCTGAAATATGGCTCGTTTTCAGTTTGAACACATTGTCATCAATATTATCAAGGTTTAAAATGACCCATTTTTCAAATTTGGATATCGTTTCAAAATCGGAAATCAAATGAACAAAAAAGTACACAGGCTGTACAAAAGGCCGTCAATCAGGAGTGATTGTTGTGAGTACGTGTCGGAGAATAGCGCGGACACGCACCTCACACTGCGCGCACCACCTGGAGAAAAAAGTGAGAGAAAGAAAAAGGAGAGGTCGCAGTTCGGACGATGACTACCCGGTTGAGATTGTGCGTGTGTGTGTGTGTGTGTGTGTGTGTGTGTCCTCAAGATCTGACAACACACAAACACACGTAGCAGAGCTACCCACACCCATGTTTGTACTGTTGCTTAATTAAATAAAACATCAGAAGAGAGAAGTTTTCTCCATCCGTGTTTTAAACAGACACACCTGGGGCGAAGTTGGAAACTAGAATCAGCTTTAAATACAGTCCTAATCTAGTCCTCACTAACACGGGCCCAATTATAATATCTACATGAAAACTTCACTGTTGTTGCATGAAATGTGGTTTGTGTTTAGCCTACATCATCAGTTTCTATCATGTGAAATAAGAGGATAAGCCAGCCTGGTGGCCAAGCTGCAGACAGATGCTCCTCAACAGTGAGCTCCCCAGCAGTCAGCTCCCCCTGCTGTTCATAAGGGGCCTCTGCACCCCTTTCGTTTCAGACCCTCCCACCAGCCTTTGGGCCACGCCTCCTCATTTACATTGACATGTGCCAAGTCCAAATGAAAAGCCAATGTTAAATGTTAATTCAAAAGCCAAATCTTAAATCCAAATGAAAATCCAATGTTAAATGTTAATTCAAAAGCCAAATCTTAAATCCAAATGAAAATCCAATGTTAAATTTAAATTCAAAAGCCAAATATTAAAGCCAAATGGAAAATTAAAAAAAAATAATAATATTTTTAATTTGATCTTGCTTCGTTTTCTCTTTGGACTTTCAATTTCTCTTCGGACTTTCAATTTGAATTATGAATAAATATTTCCTCCATAGCACGGGACACAGCCGGAGGATTTTAAAACAAAAAAGACGGGTGAATACAAATTAAAATAATATTGGACTGGATAATAGGGGATTATCTGTTCGCTGAATAACAGGATATGCTTTGACAGATTCTAGAAAAGATGGTGAATCTGTTTCGTTCAGTACATCTGGTCAGTAATTAGAGCTATGTTGTTATTTTCTTATTTTCTTTCTTTTTTTAACAGAGTTCCTCTGATACAGACAGCTGCTCAGAGCAGGACTGTGCAGCTGGCGAGTTTCATCACCTGGTTTAATCTTCTTTTTAACATCATTTGTTGACTCCATCAGTTTATTTTTATTTTTGACTGCCCGCTCCCACGCAGCAGAGTTAAAACTGCAGATTTTGAGAACGACAACACACAGAGAGCGGAAGGTGAGGGACATGTCAGGCTTTATCCTGGAAACGTACTTCCGTTGATCCGGACTAGTCCGCAGAGCCGCGAAGCCCCACCTGCTGCACAGAGCTTTTCCTTTGTTTATTCACAGTTTAGTAATATTGAATGTCGCATGTCCAAATTGCACGACACATTGTGTCCCCAGCAATACACCCGCCATGTGTTTTTTTTTTGTTAATGTGTTTATTAATTTCAAAACAGCAATACAAAAGCAGTTAATAAAAATATATGTATAAAAACAAGTTTCCTTTTTTTTTTGCTTACATACATAAAATAAACAAATCAAAGCAAACCAAAACACAACAACCCCCCACAGTCAGTAATAAGGATTAAATACAAAAATACAGACACATATACAGCATCCAAATTCAGCAAAACATTCCAATAGGTACACCCGCCATGTGTGAAGTAGATCTGATAAACGGTACTCGTGATGTGCGAAGGACAGACAGACAGACAGACATAACTGTGATGGCCTAGGCCACACAAGTTAAGCCAGGGGTCTGTTTCAGAAAGCAGGTTTAGTGAAAACTCTGAGTTAGTTAACCCTGAGATGAGAGAAACTCTGGGTTTTCTGTTTCAGAAAGAGAGGTAACTTGACCTCAGAGTCAGTTACTATGGTAACTGAGTCTGTGAACCTAACCTGGTCGGGAGCAGGTTTTCTTCAAGAAACTCAAGGTTTCTTCTCTCTCATTTTCTCATTCATTCATTCAGTCTGTATCAGGCACATTTTAATGTAGTTTGTTATCTGCATGAATAAAAACTTAATAAATAAAACTTATTGTTAGCCAGATTATGAAACCTTTTTTTTCTCAAACATGTCATGTCCTTTTGTCGACGATCCCGTTGATGAAAAAGCTGTATTACTTCACAGAGAGTTTACGTCGGGAGATGATATTGAGTCCTGACTAAATGTATTTTCATTTCCACATTTTTTCACAGACCTACAGATATGTAGATAGGCTACCTTATCCGTCCTCATATCACTAACATCAACCATCGTGGACATGCTTTAACAACCCAGCAGATTCTTTGTGTCGCATTACGTTTTTTGCAAACGGCAGTTTTCTTTATTGGTGATGTGGATCATACTGTAATAGTAAAGCCACTCGTCAGAAAAGTGTGACTCGCTCTGAAACGTTTTTTAAACGTTTTGTGTAGTTGTTCCCTGGACACAAACCAGTGAGAGCCATTAAAAAGAAATAAATTATTATACATTATAGTTCTATTAATGATCATGGTGCTGCAGCCTCAGAATGGAATATAGTAGTAGGCCTAGCTTACTTTTTCACCCGCAGGATTGCACCCAAATGAAATTATAGGTGTAATACAATTCCAGTTTTCACCAGTAATATTAAGTTAACTGTGATTAAATATGAAATTAATACACTGTTAATGCTTACACATTGACTCGAGCAGCAATTTTCTCCCACAACAGCTCTCTCTGTTGCAGCAGCAGCCGCTGTCTTGCTTTTTTAACGAAATACATGTTCAAACTCGTTTGTGCACATGAGTATTTCCGCCGACCAGTTTGTTTGTGGTTGTTACCATGGTGAATCGTAGTATCATGGCTCCATTCATACTGCCTTTTTATTGTGGTGGTGCACGCGTGTGAACATACTCAGTGTTGATTGAACCAACTCATATCAGCTGTTCTGGAACCGAAATCTCTGAGTTTCCCATCTCAGGGTAAATCAACTCAGAGATCAGGGTTAGACTCAGAGTTTGTTAAACCTCCTTCCTGAAACGGACCCCTGATCTCGCAGAATTCCGTAAAATGATCACAAACTGTTAACAGCGCATTACGTGGTGGTGGAACGGAATGTGTGAAAATTCCGTGTGGCCACCACGGAAAACAATGCCAACTTAAAGTCAATGAGAAGATGACGTAGCATTAAGAGCGACTACGGTAGTGAGTAGTATGTAAGGCCGAAATTCCGCGTAAGGAGGTTGGTGGATGGATCAAACACAGGACTTTCACCCAGGAGACTGGGGATCGTGTCCCGCATGTCACGTTTCCTAAACCCAACCGTCCCGTTCTTCTCGCGTGTCATGGAACCATTAGCCCACCCATGACCTTTTCCTGAACCCAACCATCCCGTTCTTCTCGCGTTTCACAGAACCATAAGCCCACCAATGACCTTTTCCTTAACTTAAGGGGCCGTGTTTATTTAACGGAATTCTTCTGTGGGCCATCACGGAATTTTTGGCGATCCGTGTTCATTTCACGGAATTCTTCCGTGGGCCCATCACGAAATGTTTTGCGATTCCGTGAAACTGCCACAGATTTTGAGTTAAGCGGCCGTGTTCATTTTACGGAACTCTGTGAGATCAGGTTGAATGGTAGTATGGTACACAATTTCACCCCATGCTGTTTAGTACACATATTAATTTATTGTGCAGTCAGCTAGACCCCAAACGATTAAAGCATCAAAACAAACACATTACACTGTTTGGTTAATTAATAATCCATGTGTATTTCCTTTAGCTTTATATGGTTTAAATGGAGTGCACACTTTTCTACATTGTAAGGTTTTCTGTCATATTAATCATTATTTTCTGTCTTTGTAACCATGCTGGTGATGAGGTCTTTCCCGGTGCAGAAAAGGTGTGGCCAAGAGTGAAGGACTGTTATATACTATGGCCTGCAAATTGGGCCATACCATCAACTACCATGCTGGAGGGGGGATTTAGGTTTAGGTTGGGTTTATTTTTATATTAGTTGCAATTACGTCCATTTTGGTTTTCCCCATGTGTGTAATTTGGTTTGGCCAAGTTGGTATATTTTCAAAGAGGACAGTTTGTTGAGTTCATATCTTGTTTTGTTGTTGCTATTTTAGGTTAAGTTATATTGTGTTGACCTCTTTTATAGGCCTAGATATTAAGTTCTTGGTTTATATTGGTTTTTGCATTTTTGGGTAAATAAAAACCCACTTTTCAACAAAAACTCATGTTTTCCTCATTGCTTTACTGCTTGGTCTCTGACAATAGCCATAAGCTTTCCTTTACTGGACTTTCACCATACCCTACTACCTGCCATGTGCAGATATTGTAGAAAGCAACTTTTTTTTTTTTAAACGCTGCCATTGGACTTAAAGCAGCTTATTATTGACAATCTTTTGTGGCAACAGGGTTGCACTGCATTCATGCTGAACCAACCAAACTCCGTGCCCCTTGGATCCCAGTCATTCCAGTTAAGGGCCAATTCATTAAGATGTAGCTTGTAATGTTGAAAATGATAGAGAAACCGCCCCAAATGTACAATTACAACAAGCTGCATAAAACCATTTATTCCAGTCAGTCAAGTTAAAAGTAGGTAAAAAGCTGGCAACTGTGGTAAGCTGAAGCTAATTATGAATTATGAAATTCACTGAATGAAACCCATGCTGCCTTAACATTCTGTCTTTGTTGAAGTTTCACAATCAAAACGTCTGTCTATCTTCACCACGTGATGCAGTGTGTAGATGCACTGATGTAATTAGGGAAACTATCCTACTGTGAGGAAGCAACACATATGAGAAACTGTTCCTTCCATCTACCACCAAACTACCCCAGGGCAGTGGCTCATTTTCAAACCGTGTCATGGCGGTGGGGATTAACATAAAGCTGCTCTGGAACAGCCATAGCCCCCCACAGTTCCTAACAGCTGGGAGTCGTGTACTGTGGAAATGTGGGCTGGATCTCAGCTTGATCTGGCAAAACATCTTTGTGGCCTATGTACTTTACATTCAGTGGGAGACGTGTGAAAGGGACAAAAGACCTTGTTTTTCTTTTGCGAAAAAACATGTTCTTTATGTATTTTAAAGTTTCCTAAAGCCCCACCTGGCAGAGCACATGCACACTAGTAACAAGGCTGAGTCCTTGCTGCAGGTTCGATTCTGGCCTGGGCCTTTGCTCCATGTTATCTCTCTCTTTTCTGTCCAAGCTACCACAATCCAATAAAGCAGAATTGCCTATATACAGTATATACTGTATATATATACAATTCTGCTTTATTGGATATATATATATATATATATATATATATATATATATATTGTATATAAACATTGCTGAATAGGTTGGCAAGTTTGTTGTATTGGTACAATACCTTACCGTTTTTGCTTTATTGTCCTGAAAGATAACCTCTTCATGTCCTCAGGTTATCCCACCTTGCTGACTCCTCTCTTCATTCCCAATTTATTCATTGCAATAATCCACTGATTTTCCTAAACAGCGCAGTCATCCAACCTTAATCCTGGGGTGAGTCCATTAGGTTATTACAGCAACTTGCTTACAGTAACCGTACAGGACAGTTGTGTTCACTAAGGCTGTCATCACTCTTACCTAAATTGTTGTTTTCCACTCATATCCTCACACATAAAGCGTAGACACACACACATACATAAGAGTGAAGTCCATTAGGATATTGCACGAACAAATCAAGATAGGGGCTAAAAGGTTGGATAGTGACAGATAAGGTAAGTGCTAAAATATTAAGCTTTCTGTTTGTGGTACGTTCTTTGAGTGCTCTGATCAATACATGTATTCCAAAATAGGCTATATATCATGATTTATTGGGAGAAACCAAGCAATTCTATGTAAAATCTGACCTGCAGCACCACCATACAGCCTGAATGGAATGATCATTTTTTGTAACCACATAACCGCCACTATGACGATTTGACTGTGAGTTAGGCAGTCGACTCAGGCTCCTAGATTGAATTAGGGATGTAACGGTGTGAAAATTTAACCTCACGGTTATAGTGACCAAAATTATCACGGTTTTCGGTATTATCGCAGTATTTTAAAAAGTGTGTTCAATATGTTCAGAAAGCACTGATAGGCCTACCCAAGCTGAAATAGTTTCAAAAAGTGTAACAGTATTTATTATATTACAAAAATTTAGACAATAGGCTTGTAAAAACTATTGAAAACTGGCTGCTGAAACACTGGCCCGCTGTAGGGCGTCCGGTAAGAACTTGAACCAGAGATGTCTGACTTTGAGATCCAGGAAGATTTATTTACAACTCCAACATGAAGTTAACTATGAAGTTGGATTTGACATATAAGCAAATAATAATGCACATTAATAAAAATCTGACTTACTATGAAACTAACTAATTAAATGTTATAGCCACCAGCATATAACAAGAAACAATACTAAGAATTACATTCATTTCTCTGTAATAATTAACATAAATGTAACATATTGCTCAGTAACACAAACTGAGAATAAGCCACATCTATTACAGCACACATATCCATAACGGAGCAAACAGTGTAATACACCTTTAATAGCTAAGCACGTGGCTCCACAGCGCTAGTCTGTTTACTGGTGATTGCACGTTGCTAGCAGATTGCCCTAACACAACCTCAATATCAACACGTGGCTGCACAAGTAATATTAAACAATCTGCACATCTATCAGCTATGCAATAAGAAACACAGCAACAGCAATATTATCAAGGCAATATCTCTCTCTCTCTCTCTCTCTCTCTCTCTCTCTCCCCAAATAAATTCCCAACTTGTATTATTTTAAATATTTAAATATTTGTTCTTGTATTCTATCCTATTATTATTTCATGTATAATGTAAGTATGTATATTGTATCCTATTATTTCATGAATATTGTATCCTAGTATTTGTGTATCTGTGCTGTGTGACTGATATTTTGCTGCTGTAACACTGTAATTTCCCATTTTTGGATCAATAAATATCTATCTATCTATCTATCTATCTATCTATCTATCTAAATATCATGTGGTAGGCTAACACGGGCAAAACTTAATCCACATTGTAGCAGTACACTTACAAATTGAAATATGAATAAACGTAGCTTAAACATTTACACAGATAATGAGGCAGTAAAACCCATGATTAACAAGCTACAGAATAGTTTTAACTTACGTTCTGGGCTACACACATGACTTCAACAAGTCTGAAAACGGGAAAGGAATGATAAAGAAAAAAGTCAGTTTACAGCTGCTGTATCTGTCCCCTTCTCCTGTCTGAGCGCCTGTGATTGGCAGGAGATCAAGGCGATGACTCTCGTCACTGATTGGTCAATCATCTCAGGAGAGAGAGCAAGTGTTACTATAGTCTTTTTTACAAGACTGATAAATGTCCTGAGCACTGCCATCTCCTCCTTACGCCATGATTCCAACGTCAAGAAACGCACTCTAGGCTACGCAGCGGCAACTTCAGGAGACTCGGATGAAGCTGAGAACACGCGGTTTCCACACCGTCGTAATCCACCGTGATAATAATGATATTTAAAATGAAAACGGTAATTGTTATCATCAACATTTTTACCGTGGTTTACCGTAATCGTTACATCCCTAGATTGAATCGTCGAATAGTCGACTGTTCGGGGTCACCTGTACAATGAACAGTAGGCTATCAAAAATGTGATCTGCTATAGTAAAAATGGTACGTATTACAACTTTAGAGTTGTAAATGGGAAGAAAAAAAAAGAACTTTCTGGACTCATTAGCTGATCAGGATTTTAAAAAGACATAAAGAGAGGCAGAGAGAGGTTTTAATACAAAAATTAAAAAAGACAACAAAGCATTACTGGAAAAATATTTTTTGTTTCATTATCACACACTCCATGCATGGCTCCATTCTGGGCTTGATTTGTTAAAAGCAAGTTGATGTTCCTTTGTAGCCACACAGCAGATGTGTAAACAGAAGTTTAAAAATTAAAAATGAGGCAGAGACGTGGAGCGGAGCGAGAGGAAACAGACAGAGTGGGGGCGAAGAGGTAATCGCAAACACTCGGACAAGCAAACACACAGTTTGTCCAACTGAAATCCATCAGTGCAATGCATGCACCCATAGTGAAAATAACGTTT
The DNA here is from genome assembly GCF_008315115.2 of Sander lucioperca. NCBI lineage: Eukaryota > Metazoa > Chordata > Actinopteri > Perciformes > Percidae > Sander > Sander lucioperca. Next base: position 16,175,597 of record NC_050177.1, read on the forward strand.
ATTCAAGCAATATGTTTTGCAAACGCCATTTTTATTTCACTACTGTGCTTTTCAAGTGCCTGAAAATGACTTTATCCTGCATGTCAGGCTGACTTAGATTATATCTGGCAAGAGGAAGCGTTGTATTGCCGTCTGGTGTGAGGAAAAGCAGCACTGAGGTCTTTACTCACCATCATTTCAAAGACCTCCTCAGTGGGCCATGCAGTGCAGAAACAAGGACACTCCGCATACAGACAGGAAATCATAGCATACATTTTGACATTGTGTTACAGAGGGCGTGCTACTCTTCACCCTCTTCATCCCCCCTGTTTCCTCGTCTCTGATATCTGCTCACTGTATATGCGAGCTGATGTTTACATGTCTCAGGGAAGCCAATTAAAAGCTAGCCTGTGGCTAGGCTGCAGACGATAAAAGTGCATAACCAGGCACATCCATAACATATTTATCCGCGCTCATCTTGTAATTCACCTGTGGAAGTCATCATGTGCTGATGAAACGTTGTAGGGCCTTGCATGCAAACTTAATGAGGCAAAAAAATCCTGTAATATAGCGGCAATTCTATGCAAATGACGGCTCTCTTTTCTTTATGAAGCCCATTGAGATGACATACTGTGATTCAAGGCTCTAGCTCGCTAACATAAACTTGAATTAGCAGCAGCCATGAGCTAGGGTTTAGCAGAAGGCTAAACTACTGCTTTAAGCTTACACTCCTAATGGGTAAATTTGCCACACTATAAAAAGCTGGGGATTTTAACTGTTACTTTTCTTAAGTGATAGATTGCTGCCACTGCAAAGCCTAATGTCTAGTTTCTCTGTTTCTCCGTCATCAAGCAATTCTGCTCCCCTGCTGTTCTCTAATTACACAGCGCGCGTGTGTGTGTGTGTGTGTGTGTGTGTGTGAAATGTGCGTGCATACATGCATGCATGCGTGCATGTGTGCGTGAGCTGCTCTCTGTCGCTCTCTGTTTAGACACAGTATGGATTTGAAAGTTATCATCCGTTAAATCATATTTTAGTCAGTAAATTTTTTGGAAGGATGAATTAATTTAAATTGAAAATAAAAAAACTATTAAATGCACTGTTTTTGGTTCACTTCCTATATTTGGGACCGATCGCGTTCTCACCTAAAGTAAACTGAAATCTAGTGCACTCGGAAGGAAACCAAGACCCAAGGTTCGGTTGAAACGGACCAAACGGCTCAGGTGTGAAAGTACCCTAGGTAAGATGGAAGTAGTAGTAGTAGAAAGTAGTATTGGGGATATTATTATACCCCTATTACGCCCTGCTGTGCCCTACTACGCCGTGCAACGCCTTGCTACACCCCACCCTTAACTGCTACAACTATTACTTTCAATTCAATTTTATGTATAGTATCAAATCATAACAAGAGTTATCTCAAGACACTTTATAGATAGAGTAGGTCTAGACCACACTCTATAACATACAAAGACCCAACAATTCTAGTAATTCCCCCAAGAGCAAGCATTTAGTGTGACAGTGGCGAGGAAAAACTCCCTTTTAGGAAGAAACCTCGGACAGACCCAGGCTCTTGGTAGGCGGTGTCTGACGGTGCCGGTTGGTGGTGTGATGAATAGTGGCAATAATAGTCACAATAAAAGATAATGGAACAGTGACTAGAAATAGTAGTTGTAGTAGTTCATGGCATAGCAGGGCACTGCAGGGCGTTACAGGATGTAGCAGGGCACAGCAGAGCATAGCAGGACGTAGCAGGGTGTAACAGGGCGTGCATCAAGACCACGACGACAGCTGCAACCATTCTAGTCATATAGTTCCACTATCTTTATTGTTACTATAATTGCCACTGTTCATCACTCCAAATGATATGTCTGTGTCCAAACCGGCAGTGACAGATGCCGCCCACCTAGAGCCTGGGTCCAGGTTTCTGCCTAAAAGGACGTTTTTCCTCACCACCAAATTGTTGCTTTTGGTTGTTGGATCTTTGTAAATTATAGTGTGGTCTAGACCTACTCTATCTGTAAAGTGTCTTGAGATAACTCTTGTTATGATTTGATACTATAAATCAAATTGAATTGAGTTGAATATTATATCGAATTACAATCCTATTTTTTTTTTTTTTTTAGGTTTAAGCAACCTGCATTTTGACTTTCAGAACCGACCTTAAAGATATAGCCCTTTTCTGCGTCATGACTCCAATTTTGAAAGATTTCTAAAAGAACAGCTGAATTATTTCTTTCAAAAAAATAAGACTCCCGGTATATCCTCTGGTCTGTTATGGGATACTGCGAAAACTTACATCTGTGGTTTAACTATATCATGTACATCTGGATATAAAGACAACAGTAGAAGTAGCAAAGAAATCTAGAGCTATAATTTGATACTTCAGACCAAATATTACTCTTCCTCATCTGGTGGAATTAGAAATGACACAATCAAAACCTTAGAGAGCTTACTAACAAAGAAAGCTGAAAAATCTGTTTTTTGTGAGGCAAAGGATGTATGAATTTGTTATCAAATCGTATCACTATTTGGCTAATCTTTTTCCAAACAAGGCTTATACCCAGAATATTTCATGCATTAAAGATTCCAATGAGACAACCCATTATTTGAAATACTACAATCCTCATTTGAGGCTGGGGCCCTCCGCCATCTATAATGGAGGTGAATATTTCCTAAAAAAAAGAAAGAGGTAAACTGCCCAAAGAATGTTCTTCATACAGGCCTTTATCTGTTTTAAATTTATATTTGAAACTTAGCATGGGAAGGGAGTGGAGTGGAGAAAAACTTCACTTACTGATCGCTTCAACCCACAAAACCAGAAAAAAACGTCTGAAAATCAGCCATCAATAGGTCACGCATTCCATATGAATTGATTATCACGGACAATGGACCCACAAATGCACGACTCAAGTGAGTAAAGTTCAACGGTTTTATTAGCACGCTAATAAAACTTACAGGCAACAGTGTCCAGAAAAAACAACAGGCAAAGGGTAATCCAAAAAGCTAACGTTAGCTAACGTTAGCTTCTTGTCTCATCTGGGGTCTGATAAACAATGCTATTTTCCAATAAACTGTAGCTGTCATATTTCACGGGCGTGAGTGCGGATTTCATGTCGCGGGTTTCGTCGCTGTTTATCACTTAATGAGTGAAGTAGCACTCGCCGTTGTTTATTTGGTTGCCATAACTTCCAGAGTGATGATGTCCTGTCACTGTTCCAGTTGCTCTGCTCACCCTAGGGGGAGAGAGAGCGGATGACAGTTTGCTTGAGTTCAGTAGAGCAGACGGCGCTACGAGTTTATGACTTTTCATAAACAGCTGAAGGAGCGGTGGTGCGTGGTGTACATAGCGGAAACCCTGTTGTGCGTCTGCCCTATTTCTGATACCGTGGCGCTGGAAATTTTACCGTGGCGCACCATACACGGACTGTATAGTGGGGGGATGGAGCGGGGTCACTAAAGAGGCGTTTTCATCCGAGAGACGCTGTGATTGGTGGATAGGATATGGAGCAGGGGACTGACAGTGACATAACCAATCACATTATGACAGACCATAGATATAGAACTATATATATATATAGATCTATGTGACAGACGCTCCACTTAGCACCAACTGCAATGTTTATTTTTAAAATGTATGTAGCCTACTGGCAGTCTGGCACCCATGGTATCGGCGCCTATGCACATAAACCTATTCTGGTACAACCTCTAAATACAATTATGAACCTGAAAATTAGCATAATATGAGCACTTTAAGGTTTTTTCCCAGCCATTGTGATTGTGTCACTTCCCTGCCGTGCTATTACTCAGTGACAAGAGAACTGAGCAGTCAGACAACTGTGATTATGATTTATGCTAAGTAGGGATATTAGTCTTCTACAAAAGTACAATACATATGAAACTGACAGCATTTGCAAATCAGAGCTTAGAGACTCAGTTTATGTATAAAGCTATGCATAGAGAAATATAAATGGTTACCCAGCCTGTTAAAACACTACAACCTTAGGAACCACAACAGTAAAGGTGCAGGTTGCAAAACAAACACAGTGACTACGTTTACATGCACATAATCTCCCGGTTTTTGCCCTTATTCCGAAAATGACGATATTCCGACTAAGCAGTCTACATGGCTAATGAAAGTGGAAATTCCACTAATATTCCTGTTTACATGCAGCTGTGCAAAACAGGATTTTTTCAAAGTTTTCCACAGGTGGCAGACTTGTTGGAGTGTGTGAACACAGCCTCCTTTTTTCATTCCTTCAACCAGCTTCTTGAAAAGGTTGGCTCACATCCAAAAACCTGTTGGTATCCAAGTCTTTGATAATGGTTATAGCTAGACGTGTTTGTGTGTTAGCCATGCATCTCATTAGCTGGTTGGTTTGTGCACAGTAACCATAGCAACGCACAGAGCTGACTGTCAGCTGTAAACAGAGAGAAGCCATAAACTGTTAAAAACTGCAGTAAAAACCCTGATTGAGACGCAGATTCTGAATGCGCTGTATTCCAAAGAATGCCTCTAAAACCAGAGTAATACCGACATATCGCACGTCTCAATTGGAAAATGCTAAATTTCGGAAAAAATGCCTTATTCGCAATATCTAAACGGAATATGCTGTTTACATGACCTTTATCAAATTCAGAATATTGTCATATTCAGAATAATAATGGAATATTGGTGTACATGTAAACATACTCATTGCGCTTAAAGACACTGAAAGCTCTGTAGACCTGAGGGGAAATTCATTGTGGCTTTGAGCCTCTGTGGGTTGAGGGACCCCTTTCACATTACATGTAGTCATTCATTTGACCATTTATTCATAAAAAAAAATATTGCTTAGAGCTTTTTTGAAAAGTTAAACATCAGATTCAGCCCCCCTCCTCAGCCCAATCATTTTTACACAGCCCTTACTTGTTTCATGCTGGTCTACAAGCTACACTCCCATGAAGGAGGTGCAGTGATGCAATGTACATTCTTTCATTGAGTGTCTAAGGGCTCCGGGAGCCAGATTTCGCTTTTTTTTTTAACCTTTCACAGAGTGAAGAGCCTTGTGTTGCACAAACAGACTTGTTTCTGCTACTCTAAAGGTATTCTCCCAAAATAGAGTCAACGAGAGAAAGAGACTGAAAATGGATGTCGGGACTGTGTGTGTGTGTGTGTGTGTGTGTGTGTATGTGTGTGTGTGTGTGAGTGAGTGAGTGAGTGAGTGAGTGAGTGAGTGAGTGTGTGTGAGTGTGTGTTTGTGTCAGAAAATGTGTGAATGTGTGTGCTTAGGTACAGTATTTGCACATGTGGGGATGGGGTTCGTCCGCCCCTAGGATAACAGCGAGCAGAAGTAGTAGGACAGGGCCAGACAAGGCCAGACAACTCAAATAAATCCACTGAAATATGCAGGCGGAAAGACGTAGAGGCAGAGAAGAGCACCTTTACCTGCTTTCATTTTCTTCCTGTTATCTGTGGGGACCAGAGGCTGAGATGAAAACAGGAAATAGAGGGGGTAAGAGAAGGTAGAGGGTGTGGAGTCAGGTCCCTGGATGGATGGAGGTATGGTGGCTGAGAATAGACAGGAGGTGGCTCAGGCTGCCCAGGGTCACCAGTCGGACTGGGGGCGGGGGGGGGACTGATTGCTAGGGGTGTCCCAGACTAAGACTTTTCATAGTCGAATCAGAATTGTCAAGTCTTACCTATCGTCGATTGATCGTTGAATCATGTAGGTGGGGGCGACCGTCGGTCGTGGATCATGGAAAGTGAAACTTCAAATCTGTCATTGGGGCGGTTGGATTTTTTTTAGCGACTTTAAAAAGATGAAAAGCTTCAAAGATGCGCGATGAGACAAAGGAAAGGGAAAAGTTGCAGCAGTCACAACCAGCCCGGAGGCTCAACGAGCGCCCGCGAGCACAGTATACGGTGGAGTGAGCTAGAGAGCAACTGAAGAGAGGAAGTGCCTAGGACAACGCCGTGAATCAGAGAAATAAGACGTTTTCGCCGTTTCATCACTAGAAATGCAGCTGTAGTAAGCTTCTCACTATCACTAATGTTATCCACATTCATATTTAGACGAAACAAATGATCGAGCTACAAAAAAAGCCTGAAAGTCGGAGGTTAATACAGAAGTACAAAGAGTCGTTGTGCTATGCAGATGATACACCGTCTCGTAGCATTGGTGTGAACTGGCAGCTTTCAGAACGCTGCTTACCGCCACGCTGCAAGTAGCTGCAACTTTGGTCTGAACTGGACTCTACGGCGCTGCGAAGAGTCGACTGTGAGACTGGCAGTCGAATTAGGCTCTTTTGATCGAAGCATGGAATATTCGGGGATCACCCCTACTGATTACCCAGGGCCCTCATGGGGGGGCTACCGTCACAAGTTTCAGAGAATAGCAGGACCCAAATGCAGAGACAGAGATTTAATAACAATCAAAAGATATACAACCAAAGGAGTCCTCTAGACAGTAGGCAAAAATAATTCCAAAATGTTGAGGAAGCCAAAAGAACAGGAATACTGAAAAACTGGAACACAGAGACAACGGGATAGACTCCACACACAAACACTCAAAACAATACAATGACCTGACAACAGACAAAGACAACACAGAGACTAAATACACAAGGGTGAAACAAGGGACAGGTGACATGAGGGCTCAGGAACAGGTGAAACACATCAGGGTGGGGCAGACAATCACAAAGGCGGGAAAACACAAGGCAGGAAGTAAAACAAGATATGACAAGGGAGAAAAACAGACTACAAAATAAAACAGGAAACAGAAACATACACAATCATGACAGCTACAACCCTTACGAAAGTAGCACAGGTTGCCTCTGTACCTCTCCTCCGTTTCCATATCGCAATCTGGCTCTCTGATTTTTACTTTCTGCCCAGGTGTCAAGCAAACTTTGGAGATATTTAAAAAACTAAAATGTGAACTTGGCATGTTTCTTTCATTTCTGTGGAAGTGAAAAAATGGTCCCGAATCTCAGAATCGCCACTCGTCATCTCAGCTAATCTGTATTTCATGCTGCCTAAAAAAAGGATATGCTACCAAATGCATTACACATGGATTTGGCTGGTAGCTGGAGAGGTTCACCTCCTGGTCAGGTGCCCATGAGCAAGGCACTGAACCCCCAACTGCTCGGAGCGCCTGACTATGGCAGCCCCATTACTCCGTCTCTACATCTCTTCACAACAATAATGGATTTCTATAGGTCCTGTGTGTGTGTGTGTGTGTGTGTGTGTGTGTGTGTGTGTAACAAGGGAGTGAAAAAGGTGGATTAATGAACTATATCTTCTTCTGTTTGTCCATCTATTACAAATATATCATTGCTAATTTAATTGGTGATGGAAATTCCGCCAGCTGTCCCTCATTTTCGGCCGGATGTCCGTTACCTTCCTCTTTTTTTGTGTTGGCGTTCTAAACTCCGGTGGATTTCTGAGGACTATGGTTAACTGCTCCTCAGATCTCTGCAGGGTAAATCCAGACAGCTAGCTAGACTATCTGTCCAATCTGAGTTTTCTGTTTTTCTCCCATCCCAGAATGCAGTGTGGACTAGCCAGACCCTCCTCCACAGCGCTGTGGAGATAGAGCTGGAAATGCGAGACTAATAGCGGCACAGCAGCTCTTTTTTGCCCCGGGACCCCCCAGCACTTTACCAACCATGGTGACTGTTTCCTTCTTCTTTTGACTTTGTTGTAGCAATGCCACCATGTTGCTGGATCAGTGAGGACAATGTTATCATAACCAAAAAAAACTAATCTACAGAAATAAGACCTGAGTTGTAAAACCAAAATGATGCTGTTATGTGATGGGCTAGTAACAGTCACAGTGTAATATCACAAACTGTCGTTTAAGGAGGAAACTAAAACATTGTTCCAATGAAACGCAGCCAGTCAGCTGCAATGAGCTGCAGCTCCGTACAGTCTTTATCAAAGCAGCAGCTAAACGCTCCATCCCCGGCATGTTGGGAAGCACTTCACTGTTCCGACACGCAACACTGAATTTAAGACACAAAATTAATTTTCAAATAGCAAGATTCTAAGATGATCAGCTTAGCGTATCTCCAGACATCCAGTCTGCCTCAGCACTGTAATATTGGATTTGTCGTCTCAGAACTGATAAATACAAGAGGCTGTGCTGATACTGTGAATTTGAGTCTTCTTGTCAAGTATTACCGAGTTTCTTAGAGGCAGGCCTTTCAGCCCATTTCTATATTCATAGAGCTGTCTAGTCCTGTGTTGCCCTTTTCTTATCCTCCCTATATGTACTGTCTATGCGCATCCATTTATCTGCAGTGCATGATGCTCGGTGCAGAAAAAAGAACTGAATTGCATTGAGACTGTGCCCCAGATATGGGTTGTTTTGCAATAACAGCCCTCCCTCCGTATTTTATTTGTTATTTTTTTAAAGGCATGCGAGTTCAGTGAAAACTCTATTAGCTCACAGAGTTTGATGCGCTTTTGTGTCGGTGGGAGTTGAGATTTATATATATATAAGCTAAAGTGAGACAGACACATAGCAGCGAGGACTGAATAACTGGCTCTGGAACTTGATAATGTGCAAAATGCAACACGCATTAAAAAGGTTCGCACAGCCTTTGTTTGTCTGTCTCACTGGGGACTTAGGTGATGATTAGCTCTTTGGCTCTGGTTACTGTTTGTGCAGGTAAAATGCATGCTCTTATAGGAGTTGTTGGGTCTCTGTAAATCAGAGTTTTTTTGTGATTGTTGAGGGCAAAAATCCTTAATTATGCGGCACGTTTTCTTAAAAAATGCGATGGAATATGCGGGATATTTATGCAATTTTATGCGATGAAATTGCGGAAACTTGAAAAAATTGCGGAAACTTGCAAAAACTGTGGTTTCATCATGGCTTCATCGCGGGGTTTGCAGCTTTTCGATGATGTTCACGTCGCGTAATTACGTCACTTCATAACGTTCCCATGGCAACAGGGGAAAACGGCTGCTCTTGTGTGAAGTAAACGCAACGTTTTTCACCCTTCTGCTAAGATATATGTGACTTTTTTGCAACGAAAATGCGGGGATTATAAAATCATGCAAGCCCTGCATATTTTGCACGTAAATCGGCAATTTATGCGGCGAAAGTGCGGCGTATTTGAAAAAATGCCGCCCCCGCATAAATATGCGGACTTTGGCTGACTATGCATTGAATTATGCGATCGCATAATCACGTTTTTCTGGAGGGACTGGTAAATGATAGAGTGTGGTCTATACCTACTCTGTAATCTGTAAAGTGTCCTGAGATAACTTCTGTTATGATTTAACACTATAAATAAAATTGAGTATTTTTTTTAAGCGCAGCAAAAAGAAGAGTCGGCTGAGGTGACACACGGATAAAAAGGTTATCATGGGTGCAGAGTGTGTCAGGGCTGTCACTTTTCAAAAAGCGTTGTCAGAGAGTGTCTTACCCTTCAGTATAGTCTCAGTTCTTTTCTGTGTGGTGTCATAAAATTGCACTGTGTCTTGAGATGTTGATGCGAATTTTATATCATGGCTCCAGTTTTGTCATTGTCCTAAAAACACCTCTTGAAACAACCCCAATTGGTTGCATGTACTGCATATAAATCTGGCTTTCAGTAATGGCCTTTTTACAAGCTTCTGGCGAGGGTCCTGAGATGAGGGTGGTGAAAGGTAGACGAGATGAGGTTGTACAGTTGACATTGCTTTGGTTTTAGCTAGCAGGTGAGTCCTCAGATCAGGTGTAGTTGTGCAGTAAGGCAGCTGCTTTTACAAAGTCGGCCAAGAGCCCCATAATAGTCGGTCATTTTTGCTATGTTCGACTGGTGAAGCACCAAACACTATACTTCCACGCACTATCCAATCTGCACTACTTTGTGTCCTCCTCCATTTTTATTCATTAGCTTAGGCCATATTTACGGTGGCCTAAATGGTTCAAACATAAATGCAAGGGCTACAACACAAACACAAATGCAACAACGGAAATGCAAAAACAACAATGTAAATGAGCGACAACAGAAATGAGTCGGTCACTTCCACTGTCGCTCATTTCCGTTGTTGCTTTTGCATTCGTGTTGTGGCTTTAGCATTTGTGTTGTAGCGTTTGCATTTCTGTTGAACCTGTCACAGCCCGGTCTGTGACCTCTGGATTCCCCTGTTTCCTGTTTCTTTCCCTGTCCGTCTTTCCCTGTGTCTCCTCCCCTGTGTGTGTGTGTGTGTGTGTGTGCGTGCGCTCATCAGGGGGCGTGGCTCTACTATCTAGGCGTTACTGGGCACACCTGACTTCCATTTACCCTCTAGCTCAGTATAAGAAACCCGGCTCTCCATTCACTCATCGCCAGATTGTTTCCGCTCTCTACGTGGTAACTCGTCAGGCTTAAAACTCCAGTGAAGCAATTGATTTTGACCCGTTGTTGTGACTCTGCTGAAAATAACCTCACCTGTGTCTCTTCCATCTCCAGCACCTGCCTAAGATGAGCCTGCCTCCTGCTGATCCTCTGCCATCGCCTGCCACAAATTCCCCACCACCAGATGCCATCTGCTTCCACCAGGATAGCCACCTCACCACATTGTTTTACTCACTTCACTTGCAAGTACTGAGATTACATAAAACTATATACTCCAAATCCATTGTGCCTGAGTCTGAATCTGCTTTTGGGGTCCAAACTAGGAGCGAATCGTGACAGAACCGTCTCGGCCATCGTACATATTGCACAAACTGCCTCCTTATTTATGTTCTCCGAACCCGTACTGTGTTTGGTGAAAAGTGCTTTTAAATTTTTTGCAAAGTATTTCATCATAATGTGAGCTACAGAGTCATCCTAAACTAGGTCATTTTATTAGCATGGGCGATTTAAAAAAAAAAAAACAGGATTAGGGACAGTCTGACCACTGAATGTACATGTCCTGTTACTGAACACTGATCATTGATGTCATTTGCTGTTTTGTTTTAAGCCTATTTGTTCTTTTATGTAAAACTTTTTGTGCTGCTGTTCTGGCCAGGACTCCCTTGTAAAAGAGATTCTGAATCTCAATGGGAATATTCCTGGTAAAATGAAGGTTAAATAAAAAAAAAAAAGATGAGTTAACTGATAGGTCAATAGCGCATGCAATCGGTCAAGCTGATGGTGAAATTTAAGGGCACCCTTTGGGACCACAAGCCAAACTACTAAAAGAACAATTCCGGCGCAAAATTAACCTAGGGGTTAATAACACATTTGTACCGAGTCGACCGTTCTCTGGGATATGTTTTCATGCTAATCGAATGTGACCAGTTTTAGCGCAAAACTGTAATTAGCTTGTAACGCTAGTCGTCGGGGCATGTTAAAGTAAAAATAAATCGCTATTTCTATACCACTAACAAGGCTCAAAATAGCACCACTCTTCCACGTGTGATGACCCCTTCCCAATCTGCCTGCCTGTCATGTTCTGCTCCTTTGTCTGCAGGTACTGGGAGTGGGCGGGCAGGTGGAGCTGGGAGGGTCGTCTGTACCTGGTCATCTGGGCGTGGCTTACAGAAGGCATAAAAGACTACCCTCCTGGGAGTCTCACTCTCTCTCAGCTGGTCCTACTGCATCCATCCACCATTTTGTTCTTTGTTTGGTTTGTTGCACTTTACAACACACATCACACCATTCATTCACTCATCCACACATGGCAAACACGACTGATGTCGTCTACATTTACACACCCCACTATTGCATTTATGTTGAGTTAATTTGTGTTATTAGTCTATTTAGTTAAATAAACTACTTTTTGACAAATTTATCTGTGTGTGACCTCCCTTTTGTTGCCGGCTTTGAGTCAGACGGTAACACACGGTAGCATAATGAGGGTCCCTACATGTACACACACTGTGCTTGAGCTATGTTACTGGTTACTGGTTACATGGCGTTCGTGTACTGTGACTGATCGTGACTGTTTTCCCAAGATGGTGCCTGCCTTCATACCGAACGGTACTGTCTTTATAAACTATCTTTTTAATAAACCGTCTGTACACTTACAAAGTTCTCAATGCTTCAGTTTACATGTAGGGACCCTCATTATGCTACCGTGGAAGTATGGTGCTGTTTTGAGCCTTGTTAGTGGTATAGAAATAGCGATTTCTTTTTACTTTAGCATGCCCCGACGACTAGCGTTATAAGCTAATTACCGTTTTGCACTAAAACTCGTCACATTCAATTAGCATGAAAACATACCCCAGAGAACGGTCGACTCGGTACAAATGTGTTATTAACCCCTAGGTTCATTTTGCGCCGGAATTGTCCTTTAAAGATCTGCTGCTCTTCTAGACTGTTGATTTTGAATTCAGACAGGTCATTACAGTTGGAATATTTCATTTCATTCATCAAGTTTGAATTTGGCTTGAAAGTTCAGCTGGAGTGTGTGTCCGGGTGGGTTTATATCTTTCCCTTTGTGTCTGTTTCAGTTTGACTGTTGGTTCAAGTTTGAACATTGACACAGAAACAGCCAATGGAGTACGGGGGAAAAACAACAGACCACTGTAGGCAGTTTGTGCGTGACCTACACTTTGGAAAGCACAGACGGCATTGAAGTAACTTGAGGATGTTATTCCACTTGAATGGGATCTCCTCTCTGCTCGCTGGCTCAGAGCGGAGGTTATGGTGAGTTTAGCCACAAACACAGCCGTTGTGTCCTGACAGGATAAATAATGCTCAGTTTGGGATTGGTTTTAGACTCAAGCGCTCTGATTAGATTAAACTGCAGCCTCCTGATGACAAGCGTATTGTATTCAGCATCCTTCAAATGTTACCTCTTTCCAGCTGAGGTCATTGATTTCACGAGTGTAGGTATGCTGCAGAATATCTGCCATCTGGGCATTTAGAAGCAAATTGATGTCCTACTTCACATCCACAGATTTGTGATTGAAACAGTAAAGCTTTTGACAGTATGTAGAAGTTTTTTTGCGGCCACCATCAGTCCTGATCAACGCTGCATGTTGTAACCTCTCCCTCAAACTTGATGCAAGACGTCCTTATTCCACAAATATGGTGGGAAAATAATACAGCTTTGAATATTTCTCACTTTGAACAATACAACTTCACCTACAGCAGTAGACAGGTGGCATCAAAACATAGAGCGAAAAATATACTGTATATTTTTACTATGCGGAGCAGACTCTTCACACATTTCCCTCTTTGTCAGCAAGTTATTTTATGAAAAACAGACAATAGGGCATCCTTCCAGCATTCAGATGGGAAAATACAAAACGTCTTCAAGTCTCAACTTCTACAGCGCTCTCTCCCTCTTATTCACCACGCCTCAGAGGCTCCTTATGCCCCAAGTTCCTGTCACACAGTCTGCACTTCAGAGGAACTATAGGAGATATTACTTTTGCAAAAGGTGAAGGTCATCATTATGCAAAAGGCGGAATTGTCCCGGCATCATGTATTATTCCAACTATTCAACATTTACTCCCTTTAATCTTAAAGTTATCTTGGTCCTTTTTTGAACTCACATAACCTCACTGTGGTGCTGGCTAGCCTTGTTCCAGACCTCCGAATTGATAGAACTGATTGGTTAAACGATTTAAATTAGGTCTGGTGTTGTGTTCACTGAGGAGCAGGGGTGATTCCATTTCTTAAGTGTGGTCAGTCGTGTGTTATCCGAATACAGCATATAACATCTGCTTAGAAATATAGGAAATATTGGATAGGATAAAACAACACAATGTAATTCTGCTAAATAAAACATCACAATCATTATTAGTTGCACTTGTTTTCATTTTAAACAAATTGTATATCTGAATACAATACACATTTTCTATAGGCTCAATCTGCCACACAAAAAAACCCAATTCCAGTGCTGGTTCCATGGTATTTTGGATAGTTGTCATGGAAGCATTAATTGGTCATGTGACAAGGGCTGGCAAGATTTGCAGAACAGGCAGCCAAGTGGTAGTACTCTGATCCAATGGAAATCACAATTGTCAGATTGACAGCATTCTAGCCCAATGGATTGGGGGGAGGGGGGCAGTGCCACCCCGTGCCCCCCTTCTAGCCCCGACCCTGCTAGCGGGACAATCTCCAGGGACCGCTACGACCTGCAAGGCGACAGACCGAGGAAGCCAACACTACCACAGCTGTTGTGTTGACTGAAAATGACATCAGTGGGATGGTTACATCAGTCACTACTGTTAAAAACCTGACCAGGTCATTGGAACTTGGTGACAGAATGACTACTAGCAGGTTGTGGGACACAACCTCAGTGGGACTCACTGAGTGGGACTCAGAAGTGAGTCCCTAAGTGGGACTCACTTCCTCCATTTTGCATTAGCACGATCAAACGGTTTGCAGCTGGTCAACAACTTCTGGTTCAGTGCTCTGCTAACTTGAATGGGGATTAAATGATTTAAAAGTGCGGCTCTTCTAGACTTTCCAAAAGTTAGCGTACCAAATGGATCACATCTGTACAGTGAAACGAGTCATTTCGCTTTACAGAAGTGTCTTTTGCCATTTACAGATGCAGTAGGTAAGACTTATAAAACTAACTTTCTGTCATATTTGCTGAAACTGACACTATGTTCCACTAGAACTACATGAAGCAGGTAATTAAAAAAAAAAAAAAAATCCGGCTCCTCTGGCACCACCTACAGCCTGTAGTGCGATTTGCAAAAATCCACCGCTCCCTGTTCAGATGCACCAATCAGGGCCAGGGGGGTGGGTGCCTAACTGAGTGTCAATCACTGCTCATGCACACGCATTCATTCTCCCTTGTGGGGGGAGGGGCTTAGGAGACCGTTTGGGCTTTAGCAGAAAGGGGGGGAGGGACTGAGAAGTTGTCGATGTTCAAAGTCTTTGGCTAAGTCCTGGATCTTTACAATCCTACCTACAGCACCTTTAAGTCTATTGGGAAAAGTCTTTTTGCAATTCCACTGTTTGGCTGGTATGTTCAATTGCTTCAAAGCCCTGCACACTTCCTGGGGGCCGGCTGTTAATGCATCTAGGCTCTGATGTGGTCACTCTCACACACTATTAGTTTATGTCGACAACGTGTTATTCCCGGGATTGTTCAAGTGCCGCCGGAAATTCTGCCGGATGTCCATCTAATTTTTGGTCCTAATGTCCGTCAACTTCCTCTTTTTTTGCGTTGGCGTTCTAAACTCCGGTGGATTTCTGAGGACTATGGTTAACTGCTCCTCAGATCTCTGCAGGGTAAATCCAGACAGCTAGCTAGACTATCTGTCCAATCTGAGTTTTCTGTTGCACGACTAAAACAACTTTTGAACGTACACAAGTTCCACCAAAACAAGTTCCTTCCCGAGGCTATTTTGCATTGGCACCACGTCTCCGTCCGGAGCTTAGCGCCACCAAAGACGATTGTGATTGGTTTAAAGAAATGCCAATAAACCAGAGCACGTTTTTCTCCCATCCCGGAATGCTGTGTGGACTAGTCAGACCTTCCTCCGCAGCGCTGTGGAGGAAGGTCTGGCAATGCCAGACTACTCCCCTTTTGGAGGCATTAAGCTCATCCCAGTAGGGAGTGGGGAGTGACCATACCAACTTCCCCCCGAGTGGAATGTAGCAGCAAGTGATAGCATAGCTTTCAGGTGAGCCATGTGGCAGAAGGCATGCAGCAAAAGAGACAGCCTAAATACACCACCTTGAATAAAAAGCTGCATTGGATGTATGTTGCAGAGTGAAGCGGCAGATACAGGGTTACCTGCGGGAACTTTGACATTTCTATCTACAGTAATGCTGTTATTAGTGGTGATGACAGTTATAGCTGCTGTGATGTTCTTTGTACTTGTGATGATGTTGTGATGACATTTCAATATGGATTATAAATGTTATCCCTCAGATAAACTGTGACAGATGCTTTACCTCCCGCCAAACAATTTCCACAATCCAGAGCTCAAAGCTCACCATGTGTAAACACCAAGTTTCTGCCCACATCACGTCCTCGCCGGCCTCCTGGCTCGTCCCACTTCCACAGCACATCATAGTCCACATTAAGTGAGTATAGCCTCCCATTTATTGTAATAGAACATCACTGACAGTCCACACTCGGTAAAAGGGGATGCATGAGTTTTATTTCTCTACCATCTGGGTTCTCTGAGAGCGAACACCTTTTGTGATGACCTCAGTTTTTATTCATGAAGGAATAATGATAGCAGCTTAAGAAGATAACCTCTCAGTCAGCACTGCAGGTAAGTATTTCAAAACAAGAGCCTTGTCTTCATGCACTGACTAATACGCTTGACATTGCCAAGAAGCCTGCATTACATTTTGACTTGGGAATAAATTCTGCAAAGGAAAGAAAAAACAACTTCTAAAAAAATTTGCATTTTACTTTGTCCTACAGTTCGCAGAATCTAATCCGTGTTATTCTGATGTAGCCGGATGTGCTATAAACAATGAATGAGAAAATAGTTGAGACACTGTCAAATGATTTTTACAATCATTTTCTATTCTTTTCTAGCCCTGGACCTGAACAATCTTCAGGTCCAGGAAATTCAATTTTTTTTATTAGCTATTGTATCAGTAGTACTTTTCCCAACACCCCATGTCATAACCACGCCCTTAGGCAAACACATGTTCTCAGGATCAATTTCGTTTAGGTAGTTAGTCGCGTCACACAGCGCTCACACGCATCTTCAGAATGGAAACACTGACGCCTGTTCTGCTGTTGGAATTGTGACATGGAATAACGTTCTTTAAACATATTTTACAGCACTTCATACATATTCTCGTTGTGCTTACACAGGGTTTCTACAGGTTTCACCAAGACCATTACGAATTAAATTTAAGACCTCTATCACAACATCAAAAACAAAGTCAGATGTCAGAGTCCAGAAACATTGTCTGAAACAATTTCCCGATTTCCTCATCGGCATTGTAGGATTGGTGTCTAGATTGGCTGCAGTATAAGTTGCATGTTGGTCCCATTTGTAGTTGTAATACAGCAAATTATATTTGGAGTAGTGAACTACAGCAACACAGAATAAAAAAAATTTTTTTAAAGCACTGCGGGAACATTTCAATGAGCATTAGAGGTAGAGTTGCATGGACGTAGGAAAATTAAGACCTGTTTAAAATTATTTAAGACCTAGAACACAATACTTCAGCGAATTTAAAACATTTTTAGGCCTCAAATTTAGATTTTGAAATTTTAGACTTTTTAAAACCCAGCGGAAACACTGTTACACTATAGTTGGTCGGTAGTACTATGACTCATATGGCTATCTGGAAGTTGGGGCGTGGTTATGATAAAATAACAAAAGATAAACTTTATTGTCCCGAAGGAAATCTGTCATGGGCAAAAAGTGCTGACAACAGCAGCATACAAACACATATGGCAGAGGTTTGTTGGCAAAAGACGCATATAATATCGAAGAGAAACGCACACCAAGGGCTGTTGTGAGACGCTGATTACTGGAAATAGAATTGAAAGTAAGAAAAAAGTGTCGCACACTCTGCTCCATATGCATTTCTCTATTTATTTTCGTAAATAATAGAAGAATAATATTAATAATAGAATAAATAGAGAAATGCGTATGGAGCCACAGAGTGTGTGGCACTTTTTTCTACACTCAAAAGTAAAGACTCGACCAAGTGAGGCAAAATATGACTTTGTAACTTATCAGAAGTTATTACAAAGTCTTTAAGTGTCCTTGAATGTTGGATTAAAGAACAGAATATGGAAATGCTAATGGCTCTGAAACACGTTGAACTGTCTGAAGACCTCCGGCATTGATGAAATACGGCTCTCTATGCTGAATTAGAAGAGGATTTAACTGATCAGACCGCAGCATTTTAGCAGGTGTAGTCGTGTGCACACAGCACTGCAACATGACCCCCCCAGCGTGACATCTTGACTGTGTAGCTCAAGGGCTAGCTTAGCTTTATGTTCAGTCCTGATTGGAGCTCCCACTTAGTCGTCCACTCCAATCATCTGTCTGGACAGAAGACGCAAAGCGCCGGTCTCATACCACGCCCTGTTCTAACCTGCTGTGACTATGTGTGTGTGTGTGTGTGTGTGTGTGTGTAGGGGCAATTTCAGGATTTCTTAAGTGGGGTGGAACAGAGGGGACCAATAATAGGTCAGGGGGGGCCCTGGGGGCATTTTATCAGAATACAGTATATCTGCTTAGAAATATTGGATAGGATAGAACAACACAATTCATTATTAATTTCACTTGTTTTCACTTTAAACTAATTGTATATCAGAATACAATAAACATTTTCTATAGGCTCAGTCTGCCACTTTTTAAAAAAACAATTCCAGTGCTGGTTCCATTGTATCAGAATTTTGGATAGTTGTCATGGAAACATTAATTGGTCGTATAACAAGGGCTGGGAAGACTGGCAGAACAGGCAGCCAAGTGACAGTACTCTGATCCAATGGAAATCACAATTGTCAGATTGACAGCACTCTAGCCCAATGGATTTTGGGGTGCCACCCCGTGGCCCCCTTCTAGCCCCGCCCCTGTGTGTGTGTGTGTGTGTGTGTGTGTGTGTGTGTGCAGGAGCGATGAGCTTGCAAGTCCATACACTGCACTTGCACCCTGAGAATACCAGAGTGCAGGTATTGTTATTATTCATAATTCTGGTGATATTGACACAGTGATAAGCTGAATTGAGTTTATGAGGCTTCTCCTCTGAGAGGGATACCAGTACACTCTTCTAGTTGAGTCAGCAGAATAACATCAAAACTAAATCACAATTCAATAGATCTCCAAGTCCCAAGGTCACAGAGATGTGAATAAAGCATAGCCTGGAGCGCACTATTCCCATACCCTCTACCTCCAGGCCGCTTCTGATGAGCTCAACATCACTGTTGGATTTGCTCAAAATGGACACTGCTTGCCACAGGCAGTGGTAGAACGTAACTAAGTACATTTATTCCAGTACTGTACTAAAGTCCAAATGTTGAGGTACTTTTACTTTACTTGAGTCTTTTCTTTTCATGTCACTTTCTACTTCTACTCCACTACATTTCAGAGAGAAATATTGTACACATTAAGATGTCTGCACAAACACATGTAGTTTATAAAATCTGATTTTTTATTATAAATCAAACTAGCCAACAATATAACGGCCTACAAGTCCAGCTGAGATGATTAGACCATTAAACACAACCGTTTGGATCCTTTACACTTTCTAAAATGGGAGGATTTGTCTTTACTTTTAATACTTTAGGTACATTTTCCTGATGATACTTACATACGCTTACTTGAATAACATTTTCAATGCAGGACTTTTACTTGTAACAGAGTGTGTTTTACAGTGTGGTATTAGTACTTTTACTGTAGTAAAGGATCTGAATACTTCTTCCACCATTGGCCACAGGGTTAATTTAAATAAATAGTTTCAGTAATATCTGTACACTCAGATATTCCCCAAGCTATTCTATTTGTCTCTCAATACTTCATGACTTCTGCACCCAGTCTGTGGTACCCAACCTTAGCCATTTGTTCCTACGGAAGCTCACAAATGTATAATCATTTTTAAAAAGGTAGACTCATTTCCTAAAACAGCTGGAAACTACGGTTGTTTTTAGCAAACATAATTTATAGAGACTGGATTTGTTGACAGTAGTTGACAGTAGGGCTGGGCGATATGGAGAAAATCAGATATCATGATATTCTTGTCCTAATACCTCAATGTCGATATTGTGGCGATATACAGTAGGGTTGACAATTGGTGCTTTAACAAAATATCTTCACAATGAGATTTTAGATAAATAATCTTCAGTAATGTAAATATAATGACTAAGTGGGTGAAGGTAAAAATAATAAAACGCTAGAACAGTCTGGTAACAGAGAATGACATCACTTTACTATAATGCAGCCTTTAAAACCAGGAAAAGACAACACTTAAGCCATTTAGAATATTACGATATCCAAAATCTAAGACGATATCTAGTCTCATATCACGATATCAATATAATATCAATATATTGCCCAGCCCTAGTTGACAGTGGAAAAAAACACATCTTATAATGTTAAGCTAACGTTAGCCAGGTAGTGTGCCATTAAAGATTAGCTTTAATAATCAGTTTAGGCACAAATTGCCACGCATTGCCAGACCTCCAACTCGCTTTGGAGATAGGTCCGGCTACACTACAGATGCATTCTGGGATAGGAGAAATAATGCTCTGGGTTGTTTGCATTTCTTTAAACCAACCAGAATGGTCTTGGGCAGCACTAAGCTCCGGATGGTGGCTCTGCTAAATAGTCTTGTTTTGGCCAGCCTTGACTAAGGTGTCAAGGATGGCCAAGTGCCGAGGCAGGAAATCTCTGGAGTTCTGGACCCAAAATGCACGACACAACCAGGAGCAGTGAGGGTGTAGAATTTAATAGAACAAGTCTAGTTTTACATGTAGATGATGAGCAAGTCACCCAACGAGAGTGGATATCTAAATAAATAAATCCGGCTAGGTGCCGCATGGAGCAACGGTGCCTCTGCAAAATAGCCTCGGGAAGGAACTTCTGAAATGAAAAACATTCAGCAGAATTTTCAGCAGCACTGGAACAATCCCGGAAGTGGAACGTCGTGGATATAGACTACAGAGCCCCTAAAATGGAGATATTTGGAAACACTTCTGACCCGTTTTGGTTTGGAATCTGCGGGGTTGTGTTTCAGTCTCAACGGCCGCAAACGGAGACCTTTGGCAACATTGACACTGACGCCAACGTTTCTCCTCCTGATTGGGTCTTATCGGTCACGACGTCTCGTTCTCTGAGACTAAAGCTACTATCGTTACCATGGCAACTACCAGCAGCGAGCTGAGTCTCCACGCTGCCTCCTGTTTATGCCCAGTATACCAGAATGTTGATGAGATATGAGGTTCTGGTGTGTTAGTTTAAACAGAGATTAGTTCTTCTACTGGAGATTAAAACACTTACACGGTAATCACTTTTGGCTCAAAACTCTGTTTAAAAACCAAAACGTAGTGGTGTAAATGCAGCCTCAGAATCCTCTGCCATTGGCTAAGTCCCCCAGGAGTGAGCAGTTGGACCCTTTTAAGGCCAAGCCATTTAGCAAGTATAGTAGGCTAATGGCATATCTGCAAGCTTGACAAAAGACAACAGTAAACCATAATGTTCCTGTAAAAGCCCCCAAGTGTTGATTAGTGTGTAGGGGATCAGCTTCTGACTTTAATGGCAATCCAGGATTAAAGGAGGAAAAGGTTTTTATGGCATGAAAAGCCTCCTCTAGATTCTCACAGTCTGAGCCAAAACAATATCGAGTAAAGCCTTTGTAACGGTTAACAATGTGTCCTCTGGAGAGGGTAGGGAAATGTGGGTGGAAGTCACATTATGGGATTTCTGACAGTCTCGTTTATCTGTGAAACACTGATAGGTTAGCTAGAATGATGAGAGCTTTAAACATGGACTCACCATGGCATTCTGCCACATACCCTTGTTGTTAGTGTTGTAGATAGAGATAATGGAACTAAAGATAAGATTAAGGGTAGACTTCAGTGATCCACTGACTTTGCATTTAGCATTATTATTAAGGTCAAAATTCTCAATAACCAGCAAAACTATTGTGTTTTTAAGTCAAGTCAACTTTATTGTCAATTCTGCAATATGTGCCAGACAGCATTAGCATTAAGCTCAGAGCCAACTATGTACTATTAGGGGTGTCACCATGCTTCGAAGTACACACACACACACACACACACACACACACACACACACACACTTTAAACATTGGATAAAGTGATTATTTTCTTTAATACAGATGATGCTGAGTCATTAATAAATTATTCATGACAAAAAAAATATGTATTTTTCCATGACGCCACTATGTTAGCAGTTATAAAGTTACTTAGCTTGTTTTGGTAGCTTGATGGATAGTTAACGTTAATTAGCTTATGTTAGCTTTCTAATTCTACCCAACGTGCTTTCACTAGTTACAGAAAACGAGCCTAACAAAGTAGTCAGTCACCTGGCGAGAGCATTGTGGTTTTCTACGCAAAAATGTGTCAATGAAACATTATCTTGTTAAACTTTACTAATTTAGTGGTCTGCCGGCTTGCTGGTTAGTTAGCTTGCTTGCTAGGAGGCTCAGTTCTCAGTTCAGCATAATCTGTATTAGAGAAAAGAATCACTTCATCTGATGTTTAAAGGTATTAAAACAGCTTTGCCAGCCTAGTTACTTGAGTACCACAACTACACATATCCTATACAAGTACAATTGTGGCTGTATTATTCGTGTCCCTTTCAATAATTGCTCTTAAAGTGTTCATATTATGCTTTTTGGCTTTTTTCCTTTCCTTTATTGTGTTA
Organism: Sander lucioperca; assembly: GCF_008315115.2. Classification (NCBI taxonomy): domain Eukaryota; kingdom Metazoa; phylum Chordata; class Actinopteri; order Perciformes; family Percidae; genus Sander; species Sander lucioperca. The sequence goes on from NC_050177.1 coordinate 16,197,799, forward strand.
TATATATATTTTCTGCACGTTAAAGGTGTACAAAGTGAAAAAGCCCAAAGTCCACCCCAAAGGGACTTACCATCTCCAACAGAAAACACTGTTCACAAACTGCTCCAAACAGCTCTATTGTAGTCCAGCCTTTACTTCAGAGACAAACGTGGTCACTTTGTAACACACGTTATAATGCTCACCTAGCTGCTAGCGTGGCACGCCCTCATACTCTGCATCTTACTAGTTTAGCTAGTAGTCCTTACCTAGGGGTCTGTAGAGTGGTTCTGTGTATGACAGTAGCTAAGTTTCCATCCACTTATCAATCGAATAGTAATTAATAATAATAATTGAAGTTCGGTAAAAAAAATGTATGCCAATAAAGCCGGTGAAAGTGTGATTCCACACCGAGAAGCGTATCGCCATTGCGCTCTACAAACTGGCTACATGCGCAGCGTACAGAGTGGTAGGCGAAACGATTGGGTCAGCAAGACCACCGTGTGTTTACGCCGTGTGCAATTCCATACGAACGAGGACGATGCGAAGGTATATACCTACCTGGAGTAGCCTGGGTGACAACAGACCCTTCTCAGTTGTAACTGAGAGTGGGTCTGGGGAAGGTTCATTCACAGCCCATTTCCAAAGGGGCGTCACCAACGGACGCGTGCAAATGCCTCTGGGCGCAATTGGGTAGACTTAAAACCAATTAGAGCGATGAAGGAGATGACTTATGCAGAGCGACGGTTGTGATTGGTGCCTCAATTTGGAAAAATTGGAAATGGCTTGAATGGGCTCTTGTTCAGACGGACTTGCAGAGCAAATCTCAAATTTGCCAGAAGTTGGTCGGGGTTTTCCCAGGTTATACCTGGAGTGGATAAGGCGCATGAGATCTTGCTGCGTAACTGTAGAACGCACCTTGTGCCATAGGTGTATGCCCAATAGACGGGACTCACGTCCCGATTAGACCCCCTGCTGAAGGCTGCAGGGATTTTGTCAATAGAAAGGGCTGGCTATCAATCGTATTACTACAGGCTGTAGTAGACGATTTTTGCATGATAAGGGACATTTGCGTCGGCACTCCCGGCAGTGCGCATTGAGCGCGGTCTTCACCACTTCTGACCCGTACAGGTGCGTCAATTTAACCATAAAATTACCTCAAACTTAATCGCAATTCATTATTTATTCGGCAAATAATGTTTCCATCAGCATTTATCGCATAAGCCGTATATCGATCAAGAGAAAATCCGATGAGACCGAACGTATAAACTTTGAGTCGATATCCATGAAATTTAATCGAATGTTACTGTTTCCATAAGGCATTTTTTATTCAATATCACTTAATTCGCATAAAAACATGTGTATGGAAACATAGCTAGTGTCTGAATAAACCTGTTCGGAACACACACACACACACACACACACACTCACACACACTCACACACACTCACACTCACACTCACGTGGCCAACAGAGGGAAATTGATCCTCCCAAAGACTAACATTCACAAGAAGACAGGTTTTGGTAGGTTTGTTTGGAGACGACGTTGCATTCAAGTACAAACACTCTGCTGATCAAACTTGAGTTTTCCTGTTCTTTATATCTCCATCCTACCTCAGGCAGTTTGGCTCCTGTCTTTCTTTAATTGAATTTGCGGTCTATTGACAAAGCTCTTAAATATAATATAAGAGTTCTTTCTTGGTGTTATCAATGATGGATAAAACATAACAACTTCCCTCATAACTTGAAAGTTATACTCAGAGCATTTTAGGAGTAAAATAACCACTGGTTTCCATTTACAAGTTAAGTACGAGTTGATCCTGAGGTGCCCGTTTTAAAGGACACATAATAATATGTTTTCACACTTATGTGATGCCTCCCTGCATTAAAATGTTATGCTCTCTGAAAATGTTTCAGCAGTGAAAGTGCTCCCAACACTTCAATAAAATGGAAAGGTAAAGTATTATAGTGGGGAAAAAAAATCCTCGACTGTTAAAACCATTGATGATGGTTAACCCTAACCCTTTTTTTTTTTTTTCTTTTTACATTTTACTGAAATTACAATGTCAACATTTTGTGCAGGTAATTCCACCAACTAGTGTCTGGAACCTCTAAGCTCACTTTCGATTTCCAGGGAGTTCTATCAAAGGCACAGACCAAAATGCCTCAGGAGGCATTAGATAGGTCTACAACCAATCAGAGCAATGAAAGACGCAAGTCTAAGCAACACATGAAAGTCGAGGCGGTGCTCGGTCGGTTTTAAAGCACTCACAAACCTTCTTAAATAACAGCTAAACAGTACACTAAAATGTGTTTCTTGAAACATTTTAGGCAAGAAATATGCCCTATAAAACTCAGGTCCAAATAACAAGATGATTCTCTCACCGATTGTTTTTCACACCCTCCCTCTTGGTTGAATCGACCCAATCAGTAGGCTTGTTTGAGATGAGCCAGGCATGCACGGAATCGATCAGCGGCGATTGCTGCCCAATGCCTTTTGAGTCCGACTTGCTCTGATGTCATGCACACGTGGGCAACGATAACCTCACGACATCAAGGTGGTCGCAGTTTTTAGAGCCAGGCGTTGCAGTTGCTTTCCACCGACTGCAGGATCCAGGGCATGATGGGAAACGCGTGGCTCTCAGCTTATCTAACAGCTGATTGGTTCAGAATCGACTCAACAATATGAAGCTTTATAAGAACTTTTTATTGTTTTTGAATTGAAGGGGTTTTATTTGTTATTTGTCTGATTTGAAAGCTTATTCTGTACAGAACACGTGTGTCTGATGTTGAGGTTTAGATACTTGACCGCAGCTTTTTGTCACATCCCACTGCTGCCGCCGCCTGCTCTCGTCCACTTTACAGGCAATGCGCCTTTAATCTCCAACGAGCCTAATAACTGTAATAACTGTTTCACTCGTTTTTCTTTCTAATCCAGTCTAATTATTTCCATATACGCTCTTCATACAGCTGTTCCTGTATCTTTCTGTCCGTATCCCATGTCCCACTGACACCAGCATCAAGACTCTCTCAGAACACACACCATGATGGGAGAATCAGTTGCTAAGCCCAACTGATCAATAAAGCTTTGAAATTGTAGTCTCTTCTGATTGGACTGTTGGCAAACAAGGTAGAGACTGGCAGTGATATAAACAGCACCAGTCTTCAGGCTGTTGGCATCACGAAGACGGGCAGTATCGACTTTTCTATCAGTCCAATTTGGCAGATGGGCTGCACAAAACAGCAAGAGGTCCTTGCTCAGAGCTGAAGTTTTCTAACAGTGCCATACTGTCACAGATGTATTATAATACCTGGATACAGCGTTGGAGGCGGAGCCCCATTCATTCCTTTTGAGAGCTGCTCAGTGGCCCATGAAGCCTTCATGGTTCCAAAAAAGGCCCGAATGGTCGGTGCTGCTTCTGCACTGTGTGGCCCATATAGCTGTTGCACTGGTAGTCTATATCTACGACGTTTCACTTCCAGGATTGCTCTGTTGTCGCTGGAAATTCCGCTGGATCTTTTCGGTCGGATGTCCATTACCTTCTCTTTCTTTCTGTTGGCGTTTTAAACTCTGGTGGATTTATGCTGCAGATAAGCTATGACGCAAACAAATCACTCATGTACAAAACAGTCTTCCCATTTGTAGCCGATGCTAACTGTTGCTTTTGTTGGTAAAAATGCAGCCTGCTCTGGGGGAGATGGTGACAACATGATCCACGGTCTCTGGGGGACACAGCAACAGGGGAATTAAACGCCGCACGCCGGCGACAACTGCCGTGACACTGGCCTGCTCTGGGGGATGCAAAAACGGGGACGCCACACACAGTAGACGGTGACAACAACGGCCGCCGGAATACGATCCACGGTCTCTGGGGGACGCAACAACGGGGAAATTAAACGCTGCACGCCGGCGACAACAATGGACGACAACAATGGGGGACGCGCTACAATAATGGGACGGTTGTGGTTAGGAAAAGAAAGACGGGGAAAGGTTGTGGTTAGGAGAACAAGAACGTGGAAAGGAACTACCACACGCGGGATGCGATCCCCGGTCTCCGGGGTGAAAGTCCTGTGTTGTTTGTCCCATCCACCACCCCAACCAACCTCCTTATGTGGATTTTCAATGCTAATCGCTACCATAATCGTGCTGTTATCACGTAATATGCTTCCCATTCAAATACATTTGTTTAAAATTCGTGCTCACCAACACGATAAAAACCATTTCACGAACTGCCATGAGACTGGGCTGGCGTAGCTAAGAAACTCAACATGAACATGCTTAAACTAGCTTCTCTCCTGTTTCACGTTTATAATGTCATTGTGAATATATTGTGGCTGCGTATATTTCTGCGTGTTTAAATGAATTTTAAGATAGCAGTAGTAAAATTTTACTTTTCAGTCATTTGTGCCAATCTGCTTCCCTGTTGCTAAATGTTCAGACTAATGTTTCTTACTGGAATGAGTCCTCGCTGCAGGACTCTGCAGGTTAGGATAGGCTGACATTTCAAGTTGTTTTAGAGGCACAATGTGAAGAAAATGAAAATGACAACCAAAATAGATATGTATGATGTAAGAGGTCATTAGTATTGATCACAATGAGATATGACTTGTGAAAATGGTATGCGATTGTGATATATATATGGTGTGAGAGCTGTCCAGTCAAGCAGCATCAAATCTGTGGCCGCTAATTACTAAACTAATCAATACACATCTCGTTCAAAAATTTGCTGGTGCCTTTTAGTCATTCCCCTGCAGTTAACAGACCCTATGACAAGATAAATGGAGCCATTCAGAATAATGAGTGCCACAAGCGCGTAGGTCAAAAGCTCTTTATAGTATTAAATTAGAGTAAGGGTATTGAGCCACGGGTATTAAGTCAGTTGAAGGGGGAAATTTGCACACAGCATGAATTTAGGACAATACGGCATCAGGGGCGGAAATGAAAGAGCCACTCCTGTCCTGTACAGGATTGGAGTTCATTTTTGCATTACAAGTCATACAAGAGAAGCAACTGAACTAAACAAAGGGCTGCTTGGGGGTGCCCAAATTATGTGATATTAGGGCAGAATGAAGCATGCCGGTGTCCCAGTAGGACCAAAAATATCCTGGCTAAAGCAATGGTTCAGTATTTTGGGAAATTCACTTATTCGGAGTCGATTCAACAAGATTAACATCAATAACGCATTAAAGGGATACTTTGCCGATTTCAATCCAGCTCTGTGTCATCTTTGTGTGGGCAGTGTGCTTAGATAAACGGCGGTGTGTGGCTTCCCTCCGTGGCAGCAAAGCACGGAGCTTGGAGCGTCCGGCAGACCTCCGTGCGCTGTGGGGAAGCCATACGCCGTTCATCTGCACACACTGCCCACACAAAGATGACACAGAGCTTCAATCAGCAAAATATCTCATTAAGTATGGAGCTGTAGTTGGGATGTTGTTAGCCTAGCTTAGCGTAAAAACTGAAAATAGGGAAACATGTCCAAAAGTCAGCACTTCTAAAGCTTGCTAATTATGACGTATCTTATGTTCTTATTCCATCACATGGGAGTCGCAGCTATTAAAAGTCAAGTCCCACCCACTTTTAAAAATGATTAGTTAAGACCCCCCCCTTTCCCACACACACACACACACACACACACACACACACACACACTCTCTCTTAGCTGTCCATCGTGTTCGATGATGACGCTTGCTCCAGGGATGGGGGTGGGAGGGGGGGTGGGTTCAGCGACCTTGCCGCTGGTGCCACTTCTCGTGGGCGTATAGTCCGATCCTTGAGCCGCACACTCGTCCGCAGATGGAGCAGGGGAAACCAGATGCCAGGGGGGTACCAGCCGCCCGCTGGTGTCTCTTGATGTGCCTCTCGGATCGTCGGTCTTGGCTGATTTGGTGTATTTGAGAGACTGCAGTAGCACAGGTGACCTGCCAGGCTGATCTGTCGAGTGCCAGAGATTCAAGCTGCGTAAGGGGGATGTTCGCTCGCTTCAGGAGGTCCCTGGTGTAGTCCTTAAAGCGCCGCTTTTGCCCTCCAGTGGAGCGTTTAGCGCCCGTTAGTTGACTGTAGAGGACTTGACGGGGCAGGCGGTGTTCAGGCATGCGTATAGTGTGCCCTATCCAGCGCAGATGTTTTTTGGCCACGGCTGCTTCCATACAGATTGAGTCAGTGTTACTGAGGATATCTGTATGGGGATTCGATCTTCCCAGGACAAGCTGAGGATCTTTTGTAAACAGCGGATATGAAAGGCCTCTAGGTTGGTGATGTGTTGGCGGTATGGGGTACAAGACTCTGCCCCATAAAGCAGAGTGGAGAGACATACCGCGTTGTAAACAGCCACCTTGGTGCTGATCTTCAGGTTACGGTTTTCAAAAACCCTGCTGCGTAGGCGTCCAAAAGATGATGAGGCTTTATTTATCCGGGTGTGTATTTCTGTGTCAAGGGAGCAGCATGAGGACAGAGTGGAGCCGAGGTAGGTGAAGTGGTCCACTGTTTTAAGTGGAACACCATTTATGTGAAAACTGGGTGGTGTGGGGGCAGGGGTGGTGAGATGGGACATGACCTCGGTTTTTGAAATGTTGACCTGTAGGCCAAAGGATTGGTACAGACTGGATATTGTGTTAAGGGCGTGCTGCATAGAGTCTGGACTGTGAGCTAAGACGGCACAGTCATCAGCATAATGAAGCTCACAGATTTGGCGGGTCTTTGTCTTTGTGTGGGCCTGGAGCCGACAGATGTTGAAAAGGCTTCTGTCAAGTCTGTATTCCACATGGACACCGTCTTCATGTCCCATGACACGGTGGAAGAGGCAGATGATGGCAGAGAGGAAAGAGCACTGGAGCCAAGACACAGCCTTGCTTCACCCCAACGTTTACCTTGAAAAACTCTGACTGGAGTTCTCCCATGATTACTCTGGCTTGCATCCCGTCATGCAGCTGCTGTAGGATGTGGAGAAACTTGGGTGGTACCCCAAGTTTGGAGAGGTGTTTCCAGAGCAGCTCACGGCTGATGGTGTCAAAAGCTTTGCTGAGGTCGATGAAGGCTACGTAAAGGTCTTTGTGATGTTCTCGGCTCTTCTCCTGCAGCTGCCTCAAGACAAAAACCATGTCTATCATCTTATTATCTTCCGGAAGCCACACTGTGTTTCCGGAAGCACAGCTTCCGAGATGTGCTCAACCAGTCTGCTGAGCATGATCTTGGCCAGGACTTTCCCTGCGACGGAGAGGAGAGATATCCCTCGGCTGTTGCCGCAGACTGCTCTGTCTCCTTTCTGTTTGTAGATGACCACGATGTTAGCATCCTTCCAGTCCTGTGGGAGGGTCCCATGTTCCCAGATGTTTTGGATCAGGAGATGCAGGCGAGGCGTGAGGGTGTTTGGAGACCTCTACAGGGATTCCATCGGGTCCGGCGCTTTTGTTGTTCTTCATCCCAGCAATAGCTTGCCGGAGTTCTGAGTAAAGTGGTGGGGTGTCCAAGTGCGTGATTGGTGCCAGGTCTGGGAGATTATCCAGAATATGTGGGTCGACAGGGTTGGTGTGGTTGAAGAGACTCTCGAAATGATTTGCCCAACGGGCAAGAATCTCGTGGCGGGCCTTGAAGAGCATGGACCCATCAGCTGATCGTACTGGGGCAGTGGCCCACTTCCTGGGGCCGTACAATGCTTTTATGGCATCGTAAAAGCCTTGAGTGTTATTGCAGTCTGCCAAGTTCTGAATTTCTCGCGCCTTTTGAACCCACCAGGTGTCCTCCATAATCCGGAGGGCTCGCTGGGTTTCTGTTCTTGCAGCAGTGAAGGTGGTTTTAAGGGTGGGAGATCCAGGGCAGGACAGGAGAGCTTTGTGGGCCACATGCTTGGTCTTTAGGAGTAATTGTATCTCAGCTGAATTGCAGTCAAACCAGTCCTGGTGACATTTCCTTGATTGGCCAAGCGCCTCTGAGGCTGCACTATTGATAGCCTGGCGCAGAGCTGGGCAGTTGGTTGTTTTCCTCCGGGAGCTTGGTAAGGTTTTCAGCAAGGAGCCGTCGCAGGTTGTCTTTGGTGGTGAGGCAATTCAGTGCTATACAGTTGAGTTTTTTGTTTGGAGCAGTCCTCGGGCCACGGGGTTGAATGCTCATAAGTAGTTTGGATCTGACCATGAGGTTGTCAGTCCAGCATTCAGCTCCGCGCATAACACGGGTGGTGAGGACGTCTTGTCTGTCCTTTTGACGGACAATCACGTAGTCAAGGAGGTGCCAGTGTTTTGAGCGGGGGTGTTGCCAGGTGGTCTTAAACCTGTTCTTCATCTGGAAGATGGTGTTAGTGATGACCAGCTGGTGCTCTGCACAGAGGGAGAGGAGCCTGAGCCCGTTGTGGTTCATTTTCCCCACACCATGCTGGCCAATGACTTTACTCCATACCAGGTGCTCCGTGCCCACTCTAGCATTGAAATCTCCCATTAGTATGAGCCTGTCCGTAACCGGGGTTTTCTGTAGGATGGCGTCAAGAGCTCTGTAGAAATCCTCTTTGATGTTAAGCTCGGCATCAAGAGTTGGAGCGTATGCACTGATGAGAGTGGCGAAGCGTCCCTTAGCCAGGGGGATGCGCCATGTCATCAGTCTTTCATTGATGCCGATGGGGGATTCCGGAATGCGCTGCAGCAGTTTAGACTTCACAGCAAAGCCAACTCCATGGTTACGGCGAGTGCCTTCGGGGACCCCCTTCCAGAAGAAGGTGTACCCAGCACCAACCTCTGTCAGGGAGTCCTCCCCATGTAGTCTGGTCTCGCTGAGAGCTGCTATGTCAATGTTGTATCTTGCGAGCTCCAGGGCTACCAGTGCTGTCCTACGGTGGGCCTGTCAGGAGTTATGGCCAAGTCCAGCAGTGTGCGAACATTCCACGATGCGATGCTTAGCTTATTTTTTACTTTGATTTTTCGACCGCAAAGGGGGGATGCTCCGACGGTTGCGGCTTACCGTCCGGAGTGTGGGGAGCAGACAATTTTTGGACCACCTTTTCCAGGTCCTTCCCCATCACAGGGGTGAGCAGTGTGGGGCTGCTCAGTCACAATGGAAGCTGCCGAAAGGACGCGCTGCTCCATCCCGCAGTCCTAGCGACTATCACTCCATTGCCACCTGTGTGCATGGTTTGGTTAGGCACTCCCAGCCACATCCTTGGCCTGTGCCCACCACCATTCCACATCGCCACAGGACTTGTGAGGGGGGGAGGGAGGAGGGGGAGCAAGGAGCTTGCGCGGAGGTAAGGATTAAGGTGAGGGTGTGGGTGCGCAGACCACACTCCCACCATGTCCTTAGCAGGTCTGGGTCAGGATCCAGTGGCATGGAAACCAAGACGACTGGAGACCCAGCACTGCTGCAGCCTTCATCTGCCTTCTCAGCCGTTGTGATGCTCCACTTAAGTCAGCCATCATCCTCCGCCTGTTCCGCCGTTGAGGTCTTGCGTCTTTTTTTTCAGGCAGTGGGACTATTTGCCCATAGTTGGGGCAGTGGTTGGCGGGTGCCAGGGCGTGTCCACTGCTTGGTGGGCCTGCTGCTCCGAGATCCCCTACAGTTCAGCCTGGGTCCGCTAGGGCCCAGTTACCGTGTGTGGCCGCGAGGAGACACTGTAGGAGTCTTGGCAGTGGAGAGGCTGTGTACCGACAGGAAGAGACTTACGCACTCGGCTCCTCTTTTTGCCCTTGCACAAGGGCTAGTCGGTGGCGGTAGCTGTAAGCAGAATGTAGCAAGCAGAAGCAGCATGCAGCATGCAATAACTACTAAACTGCTAAACTACAGGCACTACTATCCCAGTACTACTGCACTGACGCATCACACACGCCCTGTGACAAACACACACACACACACACACACACACACACACACACTTTTACCATATGTTTACAGGGTCGAAAATCATCATTCTATTCAGAGAACTGTCAATGCTTCATTTTCAAATTGATTTCAATTGAATTGAAATCCATTCCGCTTTCTTATTGAGAGGCAGATTCTCACACTGCACGCACACACGTACACACATAAGTGCGCCGCTAACGTTAGATTGAAGACAATGACAAATGACCTATTGTTCCTTTTCGTTTGGAGACCGGAGGAAATATGAGGAATTTCCTGAGACACCCTCCTGCTGGTGTGTGGCTTTCATGAAGAGATCCACTTCACACACACAAACAGTAAATCCCACAGAGCTGCTGTGGTAGTTACATTAGAAAAGACATAAAGCGAGAGCTTCTCGATAAGCAGTGGAAGCTGTGGTATTCAGATAAGCCTCCGGTACCTGATGTTATATACGGTCGAGCTTCATATCATAAACTATCCAAGTCAAGGACGTGTGATGGGACACAATGCGGGTGTGTGTTGGCCTAAGTTATGATAACCTTGTCATCACTTGTCAGGTCTGTAAACTTCATCGCCATTCCTATCTCATCCCGGCGCTGGGGAAGCCGGCAGTTAATAGAGATTTAGACCTTCAGTGATTCCTTATCTGCTTCGGTGCATCTCATAGCAAACTATTCCCCTGCTGTTCCCTTGATTTGCCTTTTGTCTGAGAGCCCTCATGACATATAATAACTATAGTGTCTGATAGTAATTGATCACAGCAGAATTATCAGCTGCATAGCACGTCCTCAAGGAGTGTAAAATTGATATCGTGGGAGTACTATAAAGAATAATAAAACTTTCCCCATAAAGTCAGTGCTGAGTAGTCTTCTGTACTACAGAGACACATTAAGTCAGTGTAGGATTATTATGGGGATATTATAGAATATTATTATGGGGCTTATTTATTTTGGAAATCTCAGTATTTTCACATGGCAAGGGGAGACAGCGAATGAGTCGGGATCTTAATATATAATCCTAAAAAGAGCTCAAATAGAGTGAAGGGACACTGATTACCGTAACAAAAACCATGCATCAGTACCAGCTCCACCTTGACAGAATAGCAGGATGGAGGTGTTAGCAAGGTAGCCATGGCAACAGGATATCTGTGACACAAAAGTGTGCAAAACCTTTACACAAAGTCACAAAGATAGGTGTCTAAATTCAGTGTTTTATGGTAACTAAAGAAAACAAAACACATACAGAGCTATTTTTTGCAGCTGGAGAAAAACACTGACGTACACATTGTTATGCCACTCCTGACTCTTAGATTATCCATCTCCATCTACTGCATTTTGCTGATGGATGGGCTCATTGGCATTGCTCAAAAAACAAGTTAGATTGTAATGAAGTCACTAACACTTTTAAACTTGATAAATCAGACCGTCAGCAACTGATTTAATACATGCTCTGTGACTTTTAAAGTTGAATTGAAACTTGAACTTATTTCATTTTTGTGGAAGGATATATCTACATTGATAATGCAGCTACTGAACATATTTTTTTTAACTTAAGCCTGTTATAGCCCTGTTTAGGCTACATACAGCTAATTGTACCATTATCCGTTAGCAATTTAAGATGCATGTTCCTTCCCAACATTTGAGAGGACCGTCATGGTGCTAACCTTGTATACCACTTGGAAAGTGCAGGTTAGCAAGCGAGGCTAACTAGCATCCACTCAGAGAGTGGTTGGCCCGACTGGCTATCGTAAAGCAATGTTTCCCACTGGATGTTTCTTTTCATTCACGTTCTTTCAATACCTGCTCAGTCATTGGCAGCATCTGTTAGTAGAGAATCTACAGTGCACAGCAACATTTAGCAGTTAGTTATGCACTCCATATCTGACTGGACTGAACTCTCTGCAGGCGTCTGTCTGACAGTCTGTTAATTGGATCCGAAAATTGGCCCTTAAACACTTCAGATCCTGCATTCTGATATATTTTTCGGCAATACTTTATTGCAGGGTTCATTAACGTTTTTAAGCCAAGGACCCCTTAACTGAAAGAGATGGAGCAGGGACCCCCTACTACATATATTGTATAAATTTAAGTTGCATATTAAACTGGGCCTACAATAACGTGTAGGGCGGCCCAACGCCTTTATACATACCTTTTTTAGTGCATAGAACA